>NC_135374.1:47743718-48346575 GCF_049243985.1 Paroedura picta
GTGGCCAGCAGAGGGAGGCAGAGAACCCAATCCAATGGGAACAAGCAGAAGAGCAGCAGGCTTTCCCAGCCAGTTTTTGACACTTCTTCTGAAGGCTCTCCTTGCATAAATGAGGAGGATGAGGAAGAAAGGGGGCTTAGACGCAGGGCCTTGCAGTCCAGGCGCACACGCATGTCTAAAAAATGTCAGCAATCCATACAGAACCGGCAAAGAACAGGCAAGCGCACTCGGGAGTTAAACAATCAAGCTGCTGGGCAACTACCTGGAGGTAGAGCTGCTTCTCCTTCAGGGAATGGGGAGTCAGGGAGTTCTTCCAGTGCTCATATGGCCCCGGCAACAGGGTCACGGGCATACTGGCAAGGGTATTCTCAAGCTGTGGCTCAACTGACGGGGTCCAAGGCCAGAAGAGGTTCTTCCCATAGGTACAGCACATCAGAGGAGGCCAGCGGGGGCTCGAGCTCATATATGGGAGAATCTTCGCGGGTTGGCCCAGGGAGCGGCCGAAGGCGCAGAAGGCGACAGAGGAAGGGTGGCCATAAGCGCAGGCGTGCGGTACACAGCAGTCCATCCTCTGGTGAGACCTCCTCATGGGAGGAGGAGAGGGAAGTTAGACGGGAGGGATGGTACTGGCTGGAAGGGGCTTTTGTCCCGGGCTTGCCAACTTGGCTGCACCACAGACGGGGGAAGGCCACTCGTTTATTAGATGCGGAGGGCATCCCTCTAGGTGACAGGGTCCCTCCGAATAGGTACAATGACACAGAGGCTCCTCCAGGCGTGCACCTTCCCACAAAACTGCGGGAACGGGCATTGGAGGGTTACTACGTGGATGTATTCTTATTCATTCGTGGAAAAGGAAAAGGGGGCAATACAGGCAGTAAGGCGGATAAGAAAAAACAGAGAACCGTTCCTGCCCAGGAGCGCACCTTTGACAATTGGCTCAAAGGTTATACAGAATACTTTACATTAGTGGCGGCTGCTTATCCCGAGCGGGGATGGCACCTGGGGCGACATCTCTCCAATGTATTGGAAGCCAGGGATCTGGCTGGGGACAATGCCGCAATGGAGTACGACCAGAGGTTCAGGGAGCTTGCATCCCACAATGCTGCGGCAAGGTGGGATGTCAAGCACCACGACACCTGGTTAGTACATGTGGGTCCTAGTGTTCGAAGAACTAGGGATAAGGCCGTGACATCTGGTCCTAGCAGGAGGCCCATAGGGCTTCCATGCTGGGACTTCAATAACAGAGGCTGTAAGCGGCGGTGATGCCGCTTTGAGCATCGATGCGAAACATGTGGGGGCAGCCACAGTTTCCCTGCTTGCCCCCGTGGAGGACCGTCCATGCCCTTTCGGGGAGCCCGATCCTCCACTAGGAAGGAGGGAGGAGCGGGCGATGGTGGACCTTCCGCGGGAACAAAACCTAACTAAGGCTATACCAGAGGAGTTAAAAACTTTAGCTCCATCTCCTGTCCAGTTGGAGGCATTGCTTCCTCTACTCCATAGATATCCAAAACGGGAAGCTGCTAGTTACATTGCTGATGGTTTCAGCAGGGGGTTTCCTATTCCTTATCAAGGCCTCAGGATTGCCACAAGCTGTGGCAACTTAAAATCTGCATCAGACCTTCCAGAGGTAGTGGCACTCAAGATAGCAAAGGAATGTGCTGCTGGAAGAGTTGCGGGACCTTTTGTAAGCCCACCATTGGATAAATTGCGTGTATCACCGCTTGGGGTCGTGCCCAAGAAGGCGCCAGGCAAATACCACCTTATTCATCATTTATCATATCCACGTGGAGCATCTGTTAATGATGCGATTCCGCCCGAGTTATGCTCAGTCAGATATTCATCTTTTGATCAAGCGGTGGCCATCGTTCGGGAATGCGGTCCTGGTGCCCTGATGGCCAAGAGTGATGTACAATCGGCCTTCCGTCTCCTGCCTGTCCGCCCTGAGGACTTCAATTTACTGGGATTTCGGTTCCGAGGTCTATGGTATGTAGATAAAGCCATGCC
Organism: Paroedura picta; assembly: GCF_049243985.1. Classification (NCBI taxonomy): domain Eukaryota; kingdom Metazoa; phylum Chordata; class Lepidosauria; order Squamata; family Gekkonidae; genus Paroedura; species Paroedura picta. The sequence goes on from NC_135374.1 coordinate 47,745,723, forward strand.
CATGGGGTGCTCAATTGCCTGTGCGGCATTTGAGGCCTTCAGTTCTTTTTTGGAATGGGCGGTGAAGGACAGGGGGGGGTTTAATCAGCTGTCTCACTATTTAGATGATTTTCTTTTTGCTGAGCCTGCTGGGACTGCCATATGTGCAGATCATTTGAGGGCATTTCAGAAACTGGCGGAAGAGTTGGGGGTTCCCTTAGCTAAGGAAAAAATGGAAGGTCCATCTAGCTGTTTGACATTTCTGGGCATTCAGTTGGATTCAGTACAGGGCACGTCACGTCTCCCAGTGGAAAAGCTTCAAGTACTAAAAGAGCTCTTAGAGGTAATGCAGTCCCGCAAAAAATGCACGCTAAAAGAGATGCAATCCCTCCTGGGGCACCTGAATTTTGCGTGCAAAGTGGTTTCCCCAGGTAGGGCTTTTTGCGCTCGGCTAGCAAGAGCAACGTCCGGGGTGAAAAAACCCGGACATTGCATTAGAGTTACAAAAGAAATGAAAGAGGACATGTCAGTCTGGCAACAGTTTTTGAGCAGGTTTAACGGCGTGGCCATTTGGCAAACGCCTTTAGATTTGCAGGACGCCCTGCAAGTACATTCGGATGCGGCTGGGAGCATGGGCTATGGTGTATATTCCAATACTCATTGGTGTGCGGGCAGGTGGCCTGCTACCTGGAAGGTCAAGGTCCTTAGGGACTTGACTTTCTTGGAGCTGTTTCCCATATTAGTGGCTGTTGCATTGTGGTGTCCGCTGTTTACTAACAGGCGGGTTCGCTTCTGGTGTGACAACCTGGCGGTGGTCACTATAGTGAACAAACAGACGGCCAAGTCACTTAGGGTTATGAAACTTGTTAGACATTTGGTGTTACTTTGCCTTGATTATAATATTTCCTTCTCTGCCACACATATTGCGGGACTGCGAAATGAAGCCGCAGATGCACTCTCTCGTTCCCAGGGCGAAAAATTTTGTTTTCTGGTCCCAGATGCCAACCCGGAGCCAGATGTCTTCCCAGAAAGCTTATGGAGCCTTGGCGTCGATTAATTCTACAAGGAGTGGCAGGGTCCTTGGCGCCTTCTACCCAGAGGGCCTATGATGCAGCATTAAAAGGCTTCTTTCAGTTTTCAGAAAGGCTGGGCCGTGTTGACTGTTGGCCCGTGCAGGAGGACTTGTTATTATGTTATTTGGCACAGCTGTGGAAAACTGGCAGGTCACCCACCACACTACGCAGGGCTTTCGTTTTACAGTAAACTGTGGGGGTCGTGGGATCCAGGATCATCCTTTTTGGCCAAAAAGGCCATAAAAGGTTGGAAAAGGGGGATGCCAAGTCAGGCCGATACACGTCGCCCCATTACTAGGGATATCCTAAAAGGCCTGATTGAAAAATTGCCAGAGGTCTGCCACAATAACTTTGAGGTGGCACTGGCAGGGGCTGCCTTTTGCCTAGCGTATTTTGGAGCATTCAGATGCAGTGAGCTTTTAGCACCTGCACAAGCGAGTACAGGACAAATGGCTCTAGCAATAGAGGATGTCACATGCGAGAGCGCTGGCCTGTGGGTGAGCCTTCGCCAATCCAAGACAGATCCAGAGGGCCGGGGTTCAACCACGTTTATACCCAGGTTGGGAGCATCATCCTTTTGCCCGGTCCGCAGGGTACGGAGATATCTGAGAATACGGCCTGACGTGGGAGGCCCCTTGTTAATACATGCAAATGGGTTATGTTTTTCACGATTTCAATTTGTAGCCATTCTACGCATGTGTTTAGTTAAGTTGGGACTGCGTCCTGATAGTTTTGGATCTGATTCCTTTAGGATAGGGGCAGCCACTCAGGCGCACCTGGATGGGGCTTCCCCCCAAGAGATACAGCGTTTAGGGCGTTGGAAGTCGAATGCTTACAGGGCTTATGTTCGGCCTTTTGAAAATGCTTAATTGTGCCCCCCCCTTTTTCCCAGGTTTGAGCGGTTCCAGAATGACGGTGTGGCTGATGGGGCATAGTATCGTTTACTGGGCCAGCCTTTATGCCTCCCGGTCAGGATGGACATCAAACTTGGGACTTGGTGACAGGCTGAAGGTCATCTGGAACGGTTACCGGGGCATGAAATGGCCAGCATTGATGGGGGCAATTGGCAAGGCACATCTTCAGCATGGAGCCCCTTCGGCAATTATCATTCATTTGGGTGAGAATGATATGCCAGCGGTACCGGGACGGCAACTAATTAATATTATTATTTCAGATTTGCAGAACCTGCAATCCTTATTCCCAGAGACATATTTGTTTTGGTCAGAATTATTAGATCGGAGGCAGTGGCGGCATGCTGATCACCCTTCCAAAATAAACAGGGCAAAAAGACGGGTTAACAGTGCTGTAGCCCGAGCGGTTAAGGTTTGGGGCGTTCGTGTTGTCCGGCACCCAGAACTCGACTGCCAAATTGAGGCTTATCTTCGGCCAGATGGTGTCCACTTGACAGATTGGGGGACCGATCTATGGCTACATAGCATTCGGTTCTCCATCGTGGAATGGTTAAATGAGTTTTAGGGTTGGCAGGAACGAGGCGGTGCCACGTTCTATGGCGGGGTTGTGCGTGAGAGGGAGTAGATTTGAAGGGAGGCGGTGTGTGACCGCACTCCCATGGGTATGGGGGCCTCCATAGGAGGCGGACCGGGAAGGGCAAAAAGCCAACCCAGCGGGGTAGGCGCGCGAGCCCCACCCCTTTCTGGTCAAGCTGTCTGAGGGTCAGCCAGAGCGGCTTGCACCCTTTGGCCCCCCCTTTGTCGGGCAGCTTCCCTGAGCAGGCCAATTCCTGAGGCAGGTAGTCTGTTTCCCAGCAGGGAACGACAGCAGGCCATTGTGCCCAACAGGAATTGGTTCTTATAGCAGTCAGCGGACTGCAGAGATGGTACCCTCTCACGCTATGCCAACCCTAACAAATTATTAAAGGTTGTGGCCATGTTAAAAGCCAATCATTTGTTGCGTCTTTCTTGAGCCAAAATTGCACTCCTGCTAGTCAAATGCATGTCTGTAAGGACACTTGTCTAAATTTAGTTGTGTGGAATCAGCTAGCAGAGCCAGCAAGAGGCAGCGTGGCGTAACGTGGGACCTTGTATTGCACAGTTTACTGGGATAGAACCAAGGCAGACAATGATCTAAACATGGAAGAACTTTATTAACACACACTAATTAGACAAAAGACAACACATGCATACTCAAGCAAAGAAATGTACATTCCTAGCCACTAGCACACAAGGAAAAGGCTTATAGGGGAGGAACCTATACTAAGGGTTGATTGGAAGTGATATCTACCTGTCTTCTGGGTGGAGCAGAGTTCCAGAGGTCCAGGGAAGCAATTTGGGGCGATGGACGAGGGACCAAGACAAGCGTCGGACAGAGTTTCTGTAGCTTGGAAACTGACTGCCCTTTGTGGCTGTGGGAGCCCAATATTTAAAGGAAATTTGTGACCTGAGGTGATAGGGGGCTGATCCTACCTTGTCCAGGGCTTCTACAAAGAGTTTGATGGCTGGGGCCGGGTCCCAACAAAGAAACGGGTTGCTGAGACAAAGAAACTAGCTGCTGGGAATATGAAGAAATATTTCCTATCTAGAAGGGCTGATGGCCCATTTCTGACAAATCCTGGATGATTGCTTGTGCCTGGGGATAGTGGTAAGGGAAAAGACAAAGACCAAATCTTGGATTAGATTTAGTGTTGAAAGAGAGTGGCCAGTTCCCTACAAGACAATGTGCTTGGCTGGCTGGAGGGGAGTCTTGGTTGGGGTGCCTTTGTCTCTCTGTAGTTGTGCGGTGTGCTGACAAACTCCTCTTTTGTTTGCAAGCAAATAGGTGGGGGGAAGCCTAACTCCAAGTCCTGCTTCAGAGCCAGAAGTGGGTTTTAGTTGCTCTCCCATTATGCTTTGCAAGGCTTGACCTGGCTTTTCTCTCTCTGGTGCCAGGGTCTGCGCAGGAGTGTCAGGAAGGGTTGACACGGGTGTGCCAGCCTTTGATGGAGGAGTGACAGCCCACATAACAGCATTTTCTCCACTGTATTTCATTTCTCAGTTAATAATTAATTGTTCTTTCAATAAAGGAAATGCAAGAGTGGTAACTAGGAACCAGCATCATATACTCATAATGTAGAAAAATAATAGAGACCTTTTCAGTACCATTCCTATTGCATGTAGCCAATTTTGGGAAGCTGGACAGGTCATTACAAAGTAGAATGTAAATGGCAGAAAGTAAAATAAATCTTGAATGTATAAAATTCAAATCCTCTCTACATGCAGTATTTTTAAGAATTGCAAATAATCTATGAATTCTGAAGATAGCATTTTCTGCAACTTACCTTTCATGATCTGTTTAAAGTCATATTTTCAGAAGAAATGAGGAAATACTGTCACTGACAACTGCTGAATGGTATTTGATAGATCGAGGATATAGGATAATAATCAAAAAGTAGCATTTACATAGGCCTACTTGAAAATATACTGACTTCTTGTGCGTATCAAAAATCCTTTGTGGAATATATTGTAAATTATAGTATCTGAGATAAGATATAGTATCTGAGATCATTAATAAGATGAGATACACAGTATATTTTTATGTATCTCTAACAATGGTTCAAGACTGTGTTTTGCATACTGTTATTTCATTTGCATTTTCAGTGCTTTTGGTTTTTCTAAATGTGTTGTATTGTTTTGACAACTGTGCATACTTTGTTATAAAATAACAAATGGTATTTATAGCCAGTCTTGCTTTTACCTTCATAAAATGAAGCACCAAGGGTGCTTATTAAAGTTTGTGTTCATTGTTCCACTGTGCAAAGGAGGTCTTATTCTCCTAGTTTTAAAACTGGAATGAGATTAATGGCTGAGTTTGTATGGGATGCCTTCGTTATTTTTTTATTATTATATGCTCTTTTGTTCACATTTTTTCCCATTCAATAATATATGAAAGAAAAAAATGGTACCTTACAGTCTATCATACAGTTTATTATTCATACAGTCTATTAGTTATATTATTTATATTTATATAAATAAAAGGTTAGACAAAATTAAGGTATCCAAGGGTGGCTGGCCACAAACGCAATGAATGTTTTAGAAAGTAACTGTTTTTTCAGGTCATTGTGTAAACTGTCAAAGACCAGACCAGAACAATGGTAACACAGAACAACTGTCTTCAATAATCACTTTCACAGCAATGTAAGTGTAACTGCATGAAGCCCAGAGCATTAGAACATCCTGCCCACTAGCAGGGGCACTACAAATTGCCAGAAAGAGCTCATTTTCATTCTAGATCTTGCAGGGAGTGCTATGCACACTTAGTCTGTCTAAGTCCATTGTCTTCAGTGGGCATAGGCTTTAGTCAATGGATCATATTTTTCATCCCTGGAGATGAAAAAATATAAACTTAGGACCTGTTAAATCCAAACAATATTATTTACTACATGTATGATGCCTCAAGATAATCAAGCTGAGTGTCATTTAAATTATTCTTGATATCAATGGCTTGGATTCCAGGCCTTCTTTCCATGTTCAGCCCCCTGTTGAGGAAGTCCTCTGCTCTTCAGCACTTCTGTCTAGCACTGAATTTTTTTTCAATTTCATGAAAAACTTTGATCTGGCTCCAAACCAGTTGCTCCAACCATAGTGGTGGCCTGGGCCAACCAGTCAATTCCTCTCCAGGTTGGCCAGGGAGGGGCAGAGCTCCAGGCTGACCTGGAGTTCAGAGTTTATGGTGTGGTTCCTATTTAGCCAAGCTACTGACAGGGCCATATTCATTGTTGTTTTTGGCCCTCCCTCCCACCTGCCCTTGGATTTTTGGTTGTTATGGGTGCTGTTTCAGTCTACTTTGATTTCATTTCACAGCTTTGTGGACATTGGGATGGATTCATTTTAGAGGGTGGTTGTGCTTGAATGCTCACCTTTTCCATTTTAGAGACTCTCTTTAAGGTGTCTTGGGCTGGAGCCATTCAGCAGTATGTCCAGCTCAGTGCTGTTGGCCACCAGATGACAAAGGAACCACTCAGAGGTACTCAGAAGGATCATATGAGGCTTGACACTCCCGGGTTTTCCCCCAGCAACTTAGCTGGGGTGGAGGGGGGGTAATATCAGGTGGCAGGCAGTTTGCCTGATGGGGGATCTATTCCCATGTTGTGCCAAAGTGCCTATTTTTCCTCAGTTTGGTCTGTATTGTTCTTCTTCCTTAGAGTGAGTCTTTGCCCCTAGGTTGCAAATAATCTGCATAGTACACTGTTCTTGCAATGAAGAAGAATACATTGCGAATGGAAGCAAGAATAAATATCCAAGCCAATAGCACATTGGCATGTTATCAGATGTCATGAGAAAAAGATTCTTTGTGGTGGAGGAAGTCATTGCCACTAGTGAACAGAATCATAGGATCCAACTTACTGAATGTATTTAAGGGTGACCTTACAAAAATTATAGCTTATATATCATCGCCTTCCTTTTATCATAACGAAGAAAATAAAAAAGGGCCTAAGTCCTATCTTAAATGGCAAAATCCTGACACAAAACTGAAAAGCTTAACAAAGCAGCAGAAATGCAGTAGATCAGTCAATATTAATTTGTTCTGTTACCTTTAAAATAATAGCCTTATAAACACAGCAGTCATTTCAAACCAGTTAGTCATGCTGCTTCCTTTTTGAAAGAGTTCTATAGCAAAGGTTCCATTCATGGAATAACTCTCTTCTCATTTTCTGTCAGCTTTATTATCCCAAGACAGTTGAACCATATAATTAAATTAACTGCAACTTTGCAGTTCATTTCCAGATATTTTTAAATAGCATATGATATCTTTTATGGAACATTTAATAATCCTATTCATTAAAAATGTTGATTCAACAAGTATTTACCTCTTTCAAATAAAATTATTACAATAATGGCCTATATATAGATGGCATGTGATTTTACAGTCTTAGTAATACCAAATACAGAGAAGGGAATCACTTTGTGACATTCTAAGGGGGCTAGAATGGATGCACCTGGTGCTAATTAGGCAACCCTCACTAGGAGGTTTAAAAGTGAGACACAAGCCATTTTGAGCCAGGTGCCATTAAAAGTTTATGTCCTCATCAGTTAATGCTGCTGAAGAAAGTCATGAAACAGAATCTTGGTCAGTATGCATTATAGAGAATTCCTCCTTTGGCTTCCAAGGATTGGACAATAAGCAGGACTCAGAATTTATTATTTGTTATAGTATTATTGTATATATTTATGAACATACAATTTATTTATTTATTTGCTGTATCCCTCAGTAGAAGTCAGGATGGACTTTGCCCAGATACATAGCAAAGTCATTTGTGGAAAATAACTCAGGGAGCTTAAAAATAAAAATAAACTCAACACGTTGAATGTGAAAATGTTTTAAGTGGTGGGGGAAGGCTTTTGTGTCCTTGGCACCATCCAGTCATTCTTATTTAAAGGCCGTTTCCCAAATTCCACATATTGCAAAGCAGTTACCTATTGGAGGCTTAATGATCAGGAGGAAAACATAGTAGGCCAGGACACACTCATGGCAGATAAATTTCACAGGTGAAAACCACAAAACAAACCAAGCTGAGATTAGATTCGAGGTGTGAATACAATTTTTCTACATTCTATGCTTACTTTAGCAACAATTTCATTCCTTGGAATGGACAGGGGAGAACCTCCCACAATCTCAAACCAAATTCCAGCTGTCAGGAAGTTTGGTGACTTGTTTTTCATACTTGCAGGTGTCACAGCAATCTTTATGTCTTTTTTTAGCACATCCCACAGGATTTCAAGACCTTTAAACTGCAATTTTCAAGCTGTGGGTCTAGGAGGGGTATTCTGTACATCATAATTATACTTGCAAACATTTCTCAGAGCACCCTCCACCCATGGTTTGTTTGGTTTTTCAGAATTGCTAGTTATGGCTAAAGGCCTTATGTGCATATGTATCCTGAAAAATCAAAATAATTATCAACTAGGTAAGTTAAATCTGTGGATCCTTAAATACAGAGACATGAACCATAAACTGACAAGACAAATCTTTCTACAAACCTCAAAATGTCCTAGATTTGCATTAAAATCTGAAATTTAAGCAAATTAGAATAATTAAATAAATATATTAAATAATAATCAAATAACAGAAGCAACACCTGTAGCTTTAAGTCACAAATGCTTTCAGTAGCCATTGCTAGGCAACCTCAACAATAATGCTAGCCTTCAGGCCTTGGCTCCTGTCAGTAAAAGGCAGGGTCGTAGTATCTTTTTAGTGCTGTTGTGGTCTTTTCAAGGGGAGGCATCAGAGCCAGGACTGGCAACAACCACTAGGCAACTTGTTAGGATGTGACTTGTATGACTTACTAGGATGGGCTGCTTGTTACTATTTAACATTAGCCACACTGCAAAACCCATTGTGGTGTAGCGGTTTCAGTTTCAGACTTGAAATTCTTTTTGTTAGATGTTGAGAGAGTTCTGGGTGCTATAAAACTGAAAACTTGCTCCTGCATCCCTGTCCCTCCTGGCTGGTTAAATCTGGTTGGGACATGGTAGGAGATCTTTCTTACTCAAGGCTGCTTCTCTAGTTCTTTGAAAGAAGCTGTAATTAAGCTTCTGTTGAAAAAGGACCTAGCCGATTACTATTGTCTATCAAATTCTTGGGAAAGGTAATTTAACTGGCAGAGCAACTCCAGGCTTTCTTGGATGATACTTCCATACTTGATCCTTTCCTATCCAACTTCAGGCCTGGCTTCAGGATTGAGATAGCACTTACAGATTTGGTAGAAGACCTCCATCTTCAATTGGATTGACACAGTTGACCATTTGGTTTTGGTCAGCCATCTGCACTTGCTAGGGTTCATTATGTATATATAATGCCTGATACAGATAGCCCAGGCTAGCCCAATCTCATCAGATCTGGAAAGCTAAACAGGGTTTGCCCTGGCTAGTATTTGGATGAGTGACGTCCAAGGAATACCAGGGTTAGGACACAGAGGCAGACAAGAGCAAACCACTTTTGTCAAAGTCAAAAATTACTGTATGTTCAAAGACCCGCAAGTCATAAGTTTAAATTACAATGTGAATTTCAGGTTTCTGTCTTTCAGTAGCAGCCGTGTATTTTCCAAGTTTGAGAGATGATTATCCAGCAAACGGTAATTAGCTTATTGTGAACCTCAAAAGGAAAACATGGTCTACACTTTCCCAAGGTCCTCAAGGATAGAACCTTTTCTCAATCAGGACTTTAGCACTGCAGAAGGCAGAGCATTACATCTTGCAAGAATTAAGGCCTTTCTGTAGCTATGTAGCCCCAAAAAGAGAGAGGTAAGCAGAGGTAAGCACTTTGCTTGTTCATAACCTGAGACCAGGATCATAGGAGGAGAAAAGCCTAGGCTCACAAGCTTGCCTAGAATACTCTTTAGCCAAATGGTATGAAAGTTGTCCAGAGGTAGCTGTACAGTAACTGCTTCTGAATGTCTCTTGCCTTGAAAACTCCAGAAGTTGTCATTTTCTACCACCAATATTCAGATCTATACAGTTACCCATTTGGATCAATATTTATTATATATCTTTTATTATATATTGTTATTGTGGCTTGCTATTTTGAACAAAAGGAACATGAAACTCTTACTGACTTTTCTTTCTTAGAAAATGAGTTGTTCGCAGTGACTAGACTTAGAGAATAATATAAAGAATATATATATGTACTTTTTTGCATATATATAGGACCCCATCCCTCTACATCAGGCTTTCTCAATAGGGGTTTCATGAAAACCTGTGGTTTCTCGACAGCCTTGGAAGAGTTTCTCTGATTGGGTGGGAGTTAATTAATTTTTAATATATTTCTTTAGTTTAAAAAATATAGGGTAATATGACCATATATGGTTACATTGACCTGCCCCCCCTCCCAAAATGGCCAAAGATGGGCCTGCAGGGGTGGAAAGGGGAAGAATGCTTAATAAAAATCCTTGCTGGCTGAGGCTCATCAAGTGTGTGACTTCTGGGGCATGACAGGGAGGTGTGCCCTGCTGATATCACTTCTGCAATTTCTTAAAGCCTCAAGAATCTTTCAGAGGTTTCTCAATGGTAGAAAGTTTGTGAAAGGCTGCTTGAGATTATTATAGAGAGAGCTGAGGGGAAGGGGAAAATGTAACTGCATGTGAAGGTAGAGATCATGCACTATGGAGCCGAGCTTCATTATGTAAAAAACATTTATCTAAGTCAGAAGTAATCTTTTGAGTGCTAAGGACTACACTAGTCCTTGAAAGAATGTATTATTTTCTTACCGGCTCTAAAACATAGGCTTTGTTTTTTTAAATACTGACTGGCAAATATGATAATAATTATAATTTCATATTATATTCATAGATTAGGTACTTTGCTAAGGAAATGTTGTGGGCCCATGGAGATATAAAGCACTGCTGTCTCTAGGTCAATGTAACCAATATGAGAGAATGTATTTTTGTCTTTGTCTGTTCTGCAGTCTTGGAATTGTGCCTAATAAGAAAAAACATGAGATTGTCCTTGCAGTTTCTGCAGGCTGTTTTTCAAAGGGTCAGTCAATGAAGTTGGCATGGCTTTGAAGGATTAAACTAGCTGCAGATGCAGAGGAGTTTCTTTAGAGTATTCATTCTTGTAATTTATTGAACAAAACTAACCAGATCTCTTGAAGGATGAGGGCTAGAAAAGAAACTGCTAACAGCTTAACAGAAATATGTAACAGAAAGAAAAACCATAATAGCTTGCATGTGTGTATATCAGTATTTGTGTGTGTGTGTGTGTGTGTGTATATATATATATATATATATATATATATATATATATATATATATATATATATATATATATATATATATATAGCAAATACTGGCATATAGTTAGAAAGTGCTTTGTCTCTTGCCTGCAGCCAGCTGGGTGACCTTGGGCTCATCACAGCCCTAAGAGTGCTATTCTCACAAAGCAGTAATAGGATCTCTCAGTCTCACCTATCTCATATGGTATCTGTTGTGCAGATAGGAAGGGGAGGCAATTGTAAGCCATTTTGATACTTCTCTTGGTAGAAAAAAACAGGGTAAAAAACCCATTCTTCTTCTGAAATCTTAAGAGTTAAACCTCAAGAAGAATACATATGTGTTTAGAGATAACTGCATAGAGTGTCCCAGTCTTCTGGAAACCAAAGGAGTCAGTGAATACTTAAAGAAAGTAAACTGGAGCATTAGGGAAACACTGAAAGAAAAGTCTCTCATCATAAAGATTTTAAGTCACTGCAAATAGCTTAAGAAACTTAAGAAACTTAAGAAATAGCTTAAGAAACTTAAGAAATACCAGTACCCTGACCTGAGTACATTGAATTGCTATTCTGATTGCTATAGATCAGTGGTCCCCAACCTTTTTATCACCGCGGACCACTCAACTCCGGGAACCACTCACCGGTGCCCCACTCAACGCCTTTTACTTAGGCCCGGTGGGGGGAGGAGTAATTTACTCCTCTACTCTCAACCACTGCCCTAACGTTCTCTGATTGCTATCGTAATGTTTAAACATCCCTTCAAAATAAGATACAGACATGCCACAACTATGAACATAAGGAACATTTTATTTTCGTGGAACTTTTAACTCATGATAATGACAAATCAGTGGGAACCCTGAGCTTGTTTCTCTGCAACACGATAGTCCAATCTGGGAGTGACGGGAGACAATGACACCCAAAGTGTGTTGTAAAGGGCCAGGGGGGTGAAGTAAAGGGCCGGGGGGGGGGAAAGAAGGCGTCCTTCAGGGCCCACCTCCAATTAGTCGAAGGACCACATGTGGTCCGCAGCCCACAGGTTGGGGATCGCTACCATAGATGACAGATTAAGCCATAGCAATCAGAGGCCAATGAGTCCCAGGGGTGCTGAGATTAAGGGAAATTTAGAAGTATTTTTTAAATAAAATAAAATTTTAAATAAAATAAAAGTAAGGACTGTGATTCCCCCAACAGCTTCACGCTTTCTCACAGGCAATTATATGGGGTCTATTGACAATATAAAGGAGACTACAGCCTTTCTTTCAGTCTATGGAAGAATGTACATACATGTGCTGCCTTAAAAAAAAAGCTTAAATGTTCCTTAAATGGATAACAATGTATACTGAAATCTATACTAAGATGTAGAACAACATATCAGAATTGTTTCATTAACTGGTCATACACAAGCCTGATATGTTGGGGATCAAACACAGTATTGCTTGGTATGATCATGAATACAAATTGATTATGGGCATGATTGCCAAACTGGGAGTGAGTAGAGAACCATGGAATTTTTTTTAAAAATCAACACAAAGAAAAGTGCAGAAAAACAAACTGTGTATGTGCCATTTTTACAATCTAATACAGACTGGTCAATAAAAAGTAGAAGACAGATGGAATGCACTTGGGGAACAAAGCCAATGAAAAAATTCTGAACACTGAGTGTGAGAAACCTATGCCTCTCTACCATTTAATGCTCTAACACAGTGGTCCCCAACCTTTTAATCACCGGGGACTACTCAACGCTTGACAATTTTACTGAGGCCCGGTGGGGGGGGTAGTTTACTCCTCTACTCTCAACCACTGCCCTCTGACTCTGGTCGCTATGGTAATGTTTAAACATCCCTTCAAAATAAGATACAGACACGCCACAACAATGAACATAAGGAATATTTTATTTTCATGGAAATTTTAACTCATGACAATGACAAATCAATGGGAACCCTGAGGTTTCTCTGCAACGAGATAGTCCCATCTGGGAGTGATGGGAGACAATGACACCCTAAGTGTGTTGTAAAGGGCCGGGGGGGGGGGTGAAGTAAAGGGCCAGGGGGGAAAGAAAGCGTCCTTCGTGGCCCACCTCCAATTAGTCAACGGACCACAGCAGCCCACAGGTTGGGGATCATTACTCTAACAAAAAAAATATTTTACTAGGTTTTCAAGCAGGCCTTTTATTAATTATTATTATTTATTTGATTTATATCCTACCACCCCCGGCAGCCATCTTGTAGCAGGTTACACATTAAAAACCCCACATAATATACAAAGCCCTATTTATAAACCCTTTAAAACAGTCCCCTGTTCAATTTCTGGCAGCAACTAACACTCTCTTCCCCCAACCTTTGCTCATTTTACTCCTCTTTTCTTGGTCCACTCTCCAATCTGATATATCTTTTATCTGCATTGGTTCAGTTAATTACTTACATTTGATGACCCCCACTACCAGTTCCATACCTCAATGCCACTTTTGAATGATAACAATAAAGGTGTTTGTCATTTACCACAAGATGATTCTAGCTCTGTTGTAATTTGCTTGTATTCCCAGGCTAGTAATTATGATGATAATATAGTCTGAATCATTTTCAGATCCCACTGACCCCATATGAATAAACACCATGGATTTGCCTTAGATTATTTCTGCTGAGTTAGCCTTAGAACATAGCAGTTCTATGTTCTATGAAATGACTGGAAAACATCACAGCTAGCTAGGGAACAATATATGATTCCATCAATTCAGTCCCTTCTCGAGAAGAAAAAGTGATGCTGACAAGAAGTACCTAAAAATTTCCTTATTATTATTCATTTTTTTGCCACAGACTTCAAAGGATGTTTTAAATTCATGTCTGGCTTATTTTCTATGCTATTTATCTATAGATACACACCTTGCACAAGTAACACATACATTTAGAAGAAAAGTATTATCCTCCATTACAATACTATTCTATAGAAACACTTTTTCTCTTTATGTTCCCCCACAGGGTTTTACAATGCCCTTCTCATCTTTTCCCATTTTCCTCCATGACATTATTTCTTTCCCTTCTCTGTCTTCAAGGAAACTCAATTTACAGTTGTCCCTTACAGAAAACTCCCTGCAACTGACTCTTATATACTAACTGCTGGATTCTTTAAAAAAAATAATGTTTTGAAAAAGGAGAAGTGGTCTTTGATTCAAATGCATCACTGCAATGAAAAGTTCTGGAAAAGAACAGGTGCACAGCACTGCACGAAAAGTCAAGTAAAATGGCCATGAAGCTTTGTATCATCTACCACATTCTGTTTTAGAGCTTAAATTAGTGTAACGGCATCAAGAACTTTCAACAAACAAACCAAACACTCTGTATCAACTCAGCTATGCATGTATAAATATAGCAAGCCAGACATAGTAGCAGCATAAACAAAATGATCTGTTTGATATAAATGTGAAAAAGGAACCAAATCTATCACCCTATTTCACATCTGCAGAAACATTTGAATGTACAATTCTTTTGTTACTCTCAAATCTATAGGAGTTCTCAGGTCTTATGATACCAAACAATAAAGAGAAAAAAGCAAACTATATAATTCCATACATACAATAAACATACATCTAGAGAGGCTAGACAGGTATATGAGAAACTCAATCTTTTATAAAGCCAGGAATCCTTATTTACTTCTGTAACTATCCCTCTTTCTCTCTATCCACATACATAATTTAAATAACAACAATAATAATAATTTTGAATTGGGGTGAACCAAGGTTGCAGATGATACAAAATTATACAGCATGATGAAAAACAATGCTTATTGTAAATAGCTACAGAAGATCTCCACAAATTGGGTGAGTGCACAACAAAAAGGTGAATGAAATTAAAAGTAAAGTGATGCACATAATGAGATAATGAGAATGTGCCTATAATAAGTTGTGAAATTCACTGCCTGTGGAGATAGTGATGGCCACAAGTGTAGATATATTTTCTATGTGTATAAATACTATTTCCCTGTTTAATCGGCTGATGTGCCTAAACTAAAATTCTAAATTGAACTGATCTACTCCGGAACACTTTTCAGTGCCCAGCTATTTAAATTAATCCTCAGTGGATTCATATTGTCATAAAACTTTTTTAAAGACATGAGTGTGAGAATGGTGATAAGAAATTGTTGCAGGTGAACATGAGAAAGAGACTGAAGACTGAGTATGAGGACCACAAAAAAGGCAAAGACAGTATTTCACAGATAAAAAAACCGCGGACACACAATTCTATGCACATAAATATCTATGGGGAAAAGAAATAAATTAAATTAAATCGAGAGAAGCTTAAAGATGTATCACAGCTTGAAGGCTGTTATTTTTGTTTTTTATTAGTGTATTTCTCTAGCAGAAACAGGGTCATGCTGAAATTTAAATGGGTATGTAAATCAATATGCAAAGTATTTATAACCTCCAGGCATCTGGGAAGTTGCCAGGGCTTTCTTAGCTCCAAAGTGTTTGGTATAACACAGCTTTGTGGCTGTAAATTCTCATGCAAATTGCATAAATTGTATCTGTGTGTAAATTTTAAAGCTACGGTTTATTGAAGGTATGACACCTGAGGACCTATTATTGGAACTACAACACTGGTGTTGTCATCCGCTGAACTCCCCCCACCCCATCGATAGGTCTCTGCTGGTTTTTTTCATGCTAGTTTGAGATTATGTCAACTCACGTCCCAGGATGAGCTTTGCAAGAAAATGTCAAAGTGGCCCTATATTTCTCAGCAAAGCCAGGTGTGAAATATATGAAGATGTAGATACCTTAGGTTACTATACTTATTAAGTTGTCATTAGCTAGTCAAATTCATTCAGCAATGATAAAAATTAATGAGTTATGCTGAATTTCCTCATTGATAAGTAATCATATATTTCAGAAATGAATAAGGTAATTGAAGTTTAGATCTATTTCTTTCAAATTACTAATTGTTCCCATGATTTTAAAATGTACCTTTCTCATGCTTACAGGGGAAAACAAAGAAAAACAACAAATAGGTTTGTGGAAATGCTGGAGAACTGCCGCCAGTCAGAGGAGTCCACTGACCTTGATAGATCAATAGTATGATTCTGTGCTTCATATGCTTGCTTATGACTTTTTCTTTCCTTTTTATTTACTGTTTTGAAATAATCAAACAATAGTATTCAATAATAGCCAGTAGTCCCAAGCACTAGAAAATGGGAAATATATATTAATTAATGTATTAATTCTGTAGCATGAATTGATTGGATGCCTTGTTTTTTCCTTGTTGTTGTTAGTTGTGAAGTCGTGTCCGACCCATCGTGACCCTATGGACAATGATCCTCCAGGCCTTCCTGTCCTCTGCCATTCCCTGGAGTCGATTTAAGCTCGCAACGGCTGCTTCAGTGACTCCATCCAGCCACCTCATTCTCTGTAATCCCGTTCTTCTTTTGCCCTCAATCACTCCCAGCATTAGGCTCTTCTCCAGGGAGTCCTTCCTTCTCATGAGGTAGCCAAAGTATTTGAGTTTCATCTTCAGGATCTGGCCTTCTAAAGAGCAGTCAGGGCTGATCTCCTCTAGGACTGACCAGTTTGTTTGCCTACATAATTCTGTGATATGAATCAGAGGGCCATTTGTCTCATTTTAGAGGTCCCATACTATGTAATGTTATAAAATTAAATAACAGATTAACAATTTTTTAGAATCAAAGGTAGTTTAGAAGGGCAATTGCTTTCCCCATGAATTTTCCTACAGAGATTAGAAGTCTTTGAGATTACCACTTTATGTAAGTCGCTGTAGTAGATGAAATATAAGGACTACAACATTTCTCTGCTGCTCTCGGCATCACAATGACATATATATTCCAGACAGTGGCTTGCATCTGCTGGAAATACCTGGGGTGTTTCCGCACAAGGACCAATGTTGCCAATTGGTCCCACAAAGCAGAAACGCTATTTTTAAAAGTGCAATCTCGGCGTTACGCATACCTGCTTTTTTAGTGGAATTCAGTAGCATTTCATTCGTTTCCCACAGGTTTCCGGTCTTGCAAAAATCGCTAGACAGGAAGCAATTTTTTCTGTGCTTTGTCCCGCCCCTGGCTGTCAATTAAACAAACAGCCAATGGGCGGTTGTTATCTTGCTCCAGGAAACCCCTTTCCCTTTAAGAACAGGTTAAAAAACACACACACACACGTTGCAACGAATATGCGTTAATTCGTTGCAATGGAGAGACCCATCTAGCTGGCAGCTGGCGTGTGAGCTGGTGATTCATCGTTACCACACTCCCCCGAATAGGCGTGATTTTCGGCAGAAAATAAAGGGAACTTGAAAAAGGGGCTGTGTTGTTCTTGGGGACTTAGGGGAGCTTTAAAGGACTTTTGTGGAGGGACTGTAGCTGGAGAAGCCTCGCTGGGTGAATGAAGGCTCGCTGGTTCATTGCTTTCTGCTTGCTCCGAGGAAAAAAATATGGCGATCGCTTTGCCTGAAGTTCGGCGGAGAGAGCCAGGGGGAGGGACTTTGTTGGAACCGCAACAATGGGAATGCACAGGTCTTTTTCGCTAGTGTTGCAGATTGTTTGCAGGAGTGTAGCACTTTTTGGAGGGTGAATCCACTTTTCCAGATTTCCCTTTAAGCGCTACAATGAATCACTTTTTGCGGGACTGATTCAGGAGTGTTGCAGATTGTGTGCGACGTCTCGTGGAGCTGTAAATTAGTAGCATTTACAATTTGCAAGCCTTCTGCTACGTTAAAGTCGTGCGGAATGCCCTCTGCAGTTGGAAGGTATTTTCACCAGCAAATTGTGATTTCCTTATCTCTTCCATCCCACTGCAGCCAAAATGCATTCATACAAGTGCCACTCATAACACAACATAAAAGTAGAGTCAGAAACATGCCATGAGATGTGGAAAATCACAAAAAAAAATTCTACAAAAACCCTCCACTTTATCTAACCCAGTGTTGGGAAGAATTCAAATGAAATACTAAGTGTTGCTGGCTTTTATCATTAAAAAGGAAGAGATTCCATCCCTAGGAGATACCCACAGAGCCTTTACTTCAATGCAGCTTTCCTGGATAGTTTATTTTTTATTCTGAATAGTCAGCAGATGCAGCTATAGTTATACATAAATACACTCCATCATACACACATACACACACTAAAGCTACAATCCTTTGCAGATTCAAATGAAAGTTATTATTTCAATGGGACATAATAATGCATTAAATGTCCTGCTGCTTCCATCGCTTCTTAACCTATCTTCAGGATTTTAAAAAATCCCCAACAATCCTTCTTTTCTCATCATAGACTACACTACTCTACTACTCTAATTCCTTAAGTGTTTTCAGATTTGGTTTCTTCAGAGACTCAGCCCCAGAGCTGGAATCCCAAATATCTCAAAAGAAGTCAGTTACTATAGGGTAGGGCACTTTTCGTTGATGTGAGAGAAGTATACTTGAGTAATGGACAATGTAAAATTAAGCCATCACTGGTACCACAAAATATGGCCTAGTGCAAAAACCTTGTTTTTAAATCCTCTCTGTTTTTTATGTACTCTCTGAAACAGGATTAAAGAATCCTATGTATACAACAGAAAATACACTACTAAAGAAATCTACTTTACCTCACACACCTAAAGTTAACTGCAATGACATAACAAGTTATGGATGGTGAGGTGGGACACAACTCTCCAGTCTCATGTACTCACTACTGGCAATGTGTTACAAAACAAGATAACAAGAGAAAGGCCTGGATAAGGGGTTGTAAAATAAATAAACTGAGAAATTAAAATTGGCCTAACGGTAGTCAAGAGACTAAGACACAAGGAAGTAATCAAGTTTCCTTGACATTTCTTTGACAATGCTTCTATTCTTTGGCTTCCTTAATCATATTCTGACCATGATTAGCAATCAAGCTTGTTAATCTTCTAATCTTGTTAATCTGCCTCAGTATGTAGATAAGCAGGAAGGGAGGTAGCATAATATAGCCTGAACTCATCAAAGGTCGAGTTGATACTTGGACTGAAAACCACCAATAAAGGCTCTGCAGAGGAAGGCTTTGGCAAACCACTTCTGCTTCTCACTTGCTTTGAATGGTCCTTGCTGGAGTTGCCATGAATTATTTGCAGCTAGACAGCACATACATATGTGACTCTTAGCAGGAGTCAGACCCATCAGCCATCTCCTGGCCATTGTCAACAAATATTGGGTTTACCACTGTTTTGGATGTACACCTAAACACAATGAAGAAGTTGTGTTAGCGAAATTAGACATTTTCTATCAAGAGGCTAAATTCCCAGCAGAATGATTCAAGGTGGAGCAGTTTGTTGTATTATAACAAACATATTTGAAAGAGAGACTTCAGCATGAAACTGCTGAGTTGAAATTTATAGGGAGATTTGATACAATCAAGCTCAGTTCATAATGAATTTCAAGTTCACTATAAAAATTAATTATCTCTTTTTAGAGGTTTGCTCTATTCATCTTTCTTCTCCAGTTTACCAGCAGTCAGGAATCTACTAAGCCTTTTCAAACATTCAGAACTTCATTGTGATTACTTGAATATCTTCAATAAATATTTTAAAGCTTTTTGTGAATATATTCAAATTAAATTCTATTAGGATTATAAATGTATTCATACTAGAATTTGTATAAGGGGGGTTATATATGTGTGTGTGTGTGTGTGTGTGTGTGTGTGTGTGTGTGTGTGTGTGTGTGTATTTGTTTTGCCTAAAGCCTGTAAATTATATAGATGCATCTGTTAATAAAGAAAGCATATTTAAACAATATCTTTTTCAAAAAGACACAAAACAATTGAAAGCACTATTGGAATAAGAGACTTTTTCCACATTAAGATTTAACTTTAGCTCTACACTCAAAGCAGAAAAGTTATCTTTTATCCTTGGTCTATGCCAACTGAACTTTCTGCGGATCAATAGTAATTTAAATGCCATCCTTGCCTGTAAAAGCACTGTGTTCGCATGTCTGTTTATTTCACAAGCCAAATGATTCTTAAAATGAGTCTGGAAAAGCAATCACACTTGTCCCTTTGGAATTAAATGCTACAAACAGAAAAGAAAACTCTGCATTTAAAATGTGAAAGTGTTCAGATTAAGGAGATCTCACCTCTTGAAGTCTGATGTTGATTTATTTAGACATAGCTTACAATTTAATTCCATGACAAAATGAAGGCTTAATAACAAATGCACCAAGTAGACAGAGAGAAAGAATGTTATTCAGAGAGATCTATAAGGAAGCTATTCTTGGTGTTGGTAGAACTGTTAAATGTGTTCATAAAAAAAGTTATATGCCAAGTATTTGATCATGCTTTCTTTATACCAGATCCTCTATTAAATGTTTGTACAAAATTTAACTATGAAAATAATATGTTGAACTTACTACTAGTTCTAAAAAATATATTGTTTTGTTCTACTGAACTATGTATAGATTAGAAAGTATGATGTTAAGCATTACAAACAATACATATGTAAACAATAACAACCTTTTAAGCTCATTGACTTCAATGTACTATTTGTAAACTTATTTTCAGAATTCAAAGGAACTATGATTTTTTTTCTCTCCATTTTTATTTCTCTTCTGTGATTGAGCCACCCTAGTTGCAATAGCTAGTCATGTGCCAATATCAGATTGTGGTGTTAGATGAAATCAGGGATAAAATTTCTGTAGTATGGTCAGATCATTATGCTCTGAAGGCCTTGCTATCCATACCAACAGCTGCCCACAAACACTTGTACATCTAGTTGGATTCCCAATGCCTCCCTGCAACTAATTGGAGGATCTAGTTGATGACTGGCAAAAACAGCTGTCAGTTGCTATTTAAGAGATCACTCTCTGACTCCCTCTCAACCTCTGGCCTAAGCTGGCTCCCCTGCATGAAAGGAAATTGGAGTTGAGTTTGGAAGAAATATCAGGATGAAGCATCAAGAACATCTTATAAAGGTAAAGGCATCCCCTGTGCAAGCACGGAGTCATGTCTGACCCTCGTGGTGATGCCCTCTAGCGTTTTCATGGCAGACTCAATACGGGGTGGTTTGCCAGTGCCTTCCCCAGTCATTACCGTTTTACCCCCCAGCAAGCTGGGTACTCATTTTACTGACCTCGGAAGGATGGAAGGCTGAGTCAACCTTGAGCCGGCTGCTGGGATTGAACTCCCAGCCTCATGGGCAGAGCTTTCAGACTGCATGTCTGCTGCCTTACCACTCTGCGCCACAAGAGGCTTGAGAACATTTTATAGGATGCTTATAAAAGCCCATAAGATCACAGTGGAATTCATAAAGAGAGAACACTAAGTAACTTCCATTGCATCCACTAACTCACACCCAGCACAATTGTTTAGGGTAATTCAGTTTCTTATGGTGCTTGAGGAATGACACAAAAATGACATCCAATAGGACATTAGCTGTGAGGCATTCACAAGCTTTCTCGGGAATAGAATATTGATGTTCTATCATGACCTCCCTCCAACTGTTAATGCAATAAAGGACCTGGAGGCCCCTTGGCCATCATCTGGGATGAGTTTTGAAAGTTTCAGAGAGCTCACACAAACTGAGGTGGACAAGCTTTGGTGAAGCCAACCACTTGTCCTCTGAATCCCTGCCCCTCATGGCTTGCTAAACTGAGTGGTGAGAGGATTGGGAAAAGATAATAAACTTTATCTTCAGAGACATTCCCAGGGAGGCTAAGACCTATTATGCACGGCCGCCGAAATAGCGATTTCGGGTCACATGGCAGATGCGAAACAAACCGCTTATGCACTGGACAGGACACAACAGTGGAAAAACCCAGAGTAACCGATTATGCAGGCGGCGACCCCGGTGCCGCTTCTGGTTGTGCCCTGGTTGCCTGAAAGCTCCACTTTCTTCCGCATTTCGTTAACGCGGCTTTTTCGGCGCCATGCACCGAATCTGCGGTCAGTTGCAGACAGCGCCGTGTGTTATCGGTGATTGTAGGTGATGCCATTTCACCCCAAATGCGGACCTTCCCCTCTGTGCATAATGGGCCTAAGTGAGGCAGTGGTCCTGCCTCTAGTGGGAATCAACTACAAGCATACCTGAATGAAGCATCAGTCCTGAACCTGCCTCTAGCCCAGCCACAGGGTGGATATGGCTCTGTTAGGCCTGACAGATGACCTTCAAAGACAGTTGAAATTAGATGGGTCAGTACAGTTAATGGGAGGAAACTCATAAGAAGAGACCCACAAGAAATATCATTTCTCCCTCCCCCACTATTTCCCCTTTACTTGAAAAAACCCTGGAGCCTCTCCCGTTTTCCTGATTCCTTTCCAACACTACTGTCATAATAAAATAAACTTAGGTTTGTGGTATATATATGCCGTAATAGCTAAGTTGGCCATTAGGATATCTCAGTCTCTTCCAACTCATTTGAAACGCATGGCTGTAGAATTAAATAGTTGTGCACTGAATTAATCTGAAGTGACAGTGACATGGATTTTAAGACAGAGCTTTAATTTCCTTGTCAATAAAAAAGCCGCATGTAGATATGTTTCAAATTTCCTGTCAGTTTTGCATATAACTTATTGCTACACACTTCTGTACCACCTAGAAAGTCTGCAAGAATTTATCACCCTTAAAATATAATACATGAAAGAGAATTTGAAATTAATTATGTACAACACAAACTCATGGTTTATTGAGGGGGTGGAGGGGAATGCTAAGAAAAATGTTATTCACATCCAAGAAGCCCAACTGGGTTATGGAAAGTAGGCAGAAGGTACCAAATCCTCCTTTTATTGTCAAATATATATATATTAGACTGCTTAATATGTATTATTGTATATCAGAATGTATTTCTATTGATGGTTCCCACATGAATGAAACAGTATTCAGGGAACATTAGCAAGAGATGTTATATTAGCAAGATGAAATCTCTGTCTATGCTGTTTCGTCCATTTAAAATATTCAAGTAATTCCGGAGACACTGAATGATTCACTATAATGGAACTTTATCAGTTCTTTACTGGTTTGATTGTGACATAATTGACTGGGTTGGAGTTCACATTTGTTGGACTAGATGGAGTTCAACAACCACTGAATTATATTAGGGGCCATGCTTACTCACCCTCAGGAAAGCTCTACACTGTTTAAAGCAGTGGTCCCCAACCTGCAGGCCGCGGCCCGGTGCTGGGCCGCGAAGGCCATGGCGCTGCGCCTCGGTTCCCTCTCCCCCCCCCGCAGTAAAAAACTTCCCAGGCCGCAAGCTTGCGGCCCGGGAAGCTTCTTACTGCGGGAGGGGGGGAGAGGGAACCAGAGCCGTGCCCACGCATTGCGCAGGCGCGGCCGAGCCACGCATGCGCACATGCGCCATGTGAAGCCAAACTCGTGCATGCGCAGCACTTTCATGCATGCACGCATGCGCAAAAGTGCCACGCATGCACGATTTCGGCCGCGCATGCGCGATGCATGGGCGGGGCAGTTGCCCTGCTGGTCCCCAGCCTAAAAAAGGTTGGGGACCACTTGTTTAAAGGACTTGTATTTAACATTGATTAGACACTGATAAAGGTTTCCATTCCTTTATGGGAATTGAACTGGGATCTCCATCAGCATTCACGGGGATGTTCCCTTAAGAAACTCTAAATAAACATGTCAGGTGTAAACAGGAAATCTTCATTGAATTCAAAGTGATATGAACAAGCACACAAAAACACATAAAATATACACATACAACAATCTTTAAGGAAAACAAGGGGTGAATAGGAATTGCAATAGCATTTGGGCAAATAGGCAATACTACCATGACATGGAGGGAGGACCATGGATTCAGCAATGAAACAACCAGAGTTTTGTGGAAAGGATGAGGGAAGCCTACATGCATGTCAGCAGTGTAAGAAAGACATCTATAATACACACAAAGAAGAGGAAAGTAAGGTGTGAGGGGAGTTCCAGAACACACACACATAATTGCTGATGGGTACTATACTTTTATAGGAAAAATTTTGCTTTGGGCCATGCTAACATGCTAGCCCCTAAAACAATGTATTGGTGGGATTTCCTGTATTTGACAAAAAAAAATCTTAGGAGACATGAGATGACTTTGTCTAGGTGAGGACAATACGCTTGGGAAAACCTTGATGGGTTTCCATGAAGTGTGATTGCTCTACTTGAGTAGCATTAAAGGTATTTATGTTTCATGACAAACCCTTGAGTACAAGACAGGAAGTTATCAGAGTGAGGAAAGCTGTTAGGAATTGCTGACTGAGCGCTGTAGGTCTGAAGGGAAAGAGAGATTGGCAAGATTAGCTACCAGTTCGCAGACGGTCCATTCACCAAAGTTTTGCATCCCTTTTGGATGGGGAGGAACCCATTAGTGAAAATCAATCCCTACATTTCCACAGAACCAGTTATATCTAGTTATGTCTGGGGGACTGACTTTTGGCTGGCATCCATGTTTATATTCCTGCTTGGGAGCGGACAGTGTATTCTGAATTTGACATACAGCTGACATCTATTTCAGTGTCAGTTTAGACTGCTACCCCTTAGTGTGAGGAGTGGTCTGGCTGCTAACATAGTAAGATGTTCAAAAGCAAATGTAGTAACAACCTGCATATAATGAGGAAGCAGAGGCCAGGGTCGACAGCAAATCCCCAATCTTCAGCCTTGGAACTGTCTGTGTTCCAGTGGGACATGTTTAATAAGACATGAACACAGCATTCCATTTGAAAATATAGTTACTATTAAGTCTGCTGGTTCAGTGTTCACAGACTCCAAGTCTTCAAAACAGCTCTTTTTATTTAGCAACTCCAGCAACAGACTACAACTACTGAACAGAGAAAACTCATGCACTTTTATATCTTTCAGGCATCCAGCTGCTGCCTCTGATTGGCTCTAAGCAGAGCAATCTGATTGGCCCTTGTGGAGCAATCTGATTGGTCCTTAAGCAGAGCAATCTGATTGGCTCTAGTGGAGCAATCTGATTGGCCCTCACCAGAGCAAACCGATTGGCCCTAAGCAGAGCAATCGGATTGGCTCTGGCAGAGTGATCAGGTTCCTTGATTGGTTAGTTCCTTGGCTAGCAGAGAACCCTCATTTGCATCTGTGTCCAAATGCCCACAGACGTAACAGTTACCATAATGAACTGAGCTTAAGAAAAAGTCTTCAAACAGCATTCTCTTGACTCAGATAATTAGATATAAGGAAAATAATTCAAAATCAAGACTTTACTTATTTTCCTTTCAGTAACAGCTTGAGTGGAGCAAGAGAAAACATGGTCTTGAACATAGTTCCTAAGAATAGTTTTGACTAAGGATGGGCACAAACTGGCTCACAAAATATTTTTCATAACAAATTCTAGCCTGTATGTTGCCCAGCCATGAACTTCCATGGACTTTTAAGGCAAACCATGGAGGTTCATGGGGAGCAAAAAGCAGAGTTTTATCCCTCTCCTTTCTTTTTACCATAAAAGATGCCAAAACAGCTCTTTAGGATAAAACAGTTGAGCCACAGTGGCAGCCTGTTCCCATGGTTCATTTCAGGTTCTGAATAGCTGAGCTTGCTCCTGTAGCTCAGCGGTTTAAATATACTGTTTTGTGCTCCCTATGAAAAGTGGCAGGCAGCAAAAATCAGAGATCATGGACCCATACAAACTGGTTTGGTTTGCAAACCAACTTCCTACTTCATATGGGTTCATGGTTTGGTTCATGGTTGGACCACAAATCACAAATTTAACACACCTGCAAATATACGGTTTGTGCCCAACCCAAGTTTTGACCAGTTTTGAAGCACTGTCTTTGCTATCTAAGCTATTGGATCTTATATTACAGGACTTATTGGGAAGGAAATCAGGGATTCCTTGGACATCCTAACTCAACGTAATAGGGGCAACAGCCTTTTCTTGTGGAAAGGCTCTGTCTAGACAACCTCTCTGTCCAAGAGGTACTAACTTCATTGCAAAAATAATTCATTCAGTGACTTTGTACAATTATGCTCTGTTCAAATTCAATTGGTGAATCTGTTCAAATCTGTTCAAATTGATGACTTTTCACAATTCTAAGAAGCATATAAATAATTCCTAAATAATTAAACAAATAATGCTTCATAGCTGAATTAAATAATTTTGTGTTTCATTATGATTACTACTTTTTTGTTGTCATGTGTATTATAGATAACATTTTTCTTCTGAAAATCTTCATTAAAAAAAACTATATATATATATATATATATATATATATATATATATATATATATATATATATATATATATATATATATATATATATATATATATATAGTTTGCTGTTCATAATTGTTGTTTGAAGAAGACTGTTCCTCATTCCTGTAAATAAGCTTATGCAGGCAATAAAATCAAGAACTAGAAAACTAAGTGGTAGAGCAAACCTCCAAGGGAATATACAGTTCAGTTGAGAAGCAATAAACTGTCTTTCCTTCACGAGACTAAGATAAGACATTAGTGTGCTTTAGTAAAATAGTCAAGGTTCTTAAATGTGGTATATACAAACATTCTCTTTTGTAATGTGTGTTTTTTCATTCTTTCAAATAATTCAGTCACTGAGGCAAAGGTATTACGTCACATTGTTTTCAGTATTAAACAGATAATCAATAGTTCTGTGTAATAAAATTAACTGTTTTGAATTTATTAAACTTAGGATATGGCTGCAGAGTAACTATAGCAAAATACCATTACAATCTACTTAGTATAAGCATTACTGTCCAAATTACTTGTTTTAAGCTCTGTCATATCCTGGGTAATAGACAAAACGTAAAGAATAAAATAATACTGGATAACTGAATCTACAGTACAAATTCTCCCTTTCTGTCTTGGAGCACTTTATCCATGTTATTTGCTTTGGCCCTCAAATCCAGTGAATACAGCATTCTTATTATTTTATTTTTTAAAAATTGCTGGAATTTCCAGTGTTTATTGAATTTATGAAATATAGGAAAGAAAAAAGTTAAAGTGCTAAATACACAAATACAAAAAGATATTAAACCCCCGTATGGTTGCTATTGACCCTTATTTGACAAATATATTGGTTTACTATCTATCTATATAATCTATGTAGTAATGCCATTGTTCTTTAAATTCTTCTGATGATCTACCATTTATCAGGCTAGTCCGCTTAGCCATCTTCGATAACTCTCCAAGTTTGTTGAACCAGTCTGTTATCTTTGGTAACTCCTGCTGTTTCCAGATTTTGGCTATAAGTATTCTTGCCTCAAGAAAAAATCTTGAACATTTCGAGGAATATTATTTGGCATCACAATAGCATATAATCAGGTTACACTTCAACATTGTTTCTAAATACTATAAATTTTTATGTGGAAACATCTCTAGGCATGGCCCTGGGGTGGAATGGATAGCAATGGAAATCTACAGATATGCTGTGTTGCTCCCCACCTACACAGCAAGAGTGAAAGGGGATTCAATGGCCAGGGGAGAAGTGTGCTGCTGTTTGCTGTTCGTCTCACCTTCTTCCCTTCCCTTCCCTTCCCTTCCCTTCCCTTCCCTTCCCTTCCCTTCCCTTCCCTTCCCTTCCCTTCCCTTCCCTTCCCTTCCCTTCCCTTCCCTTCCCTTCCCTTCCCTTCCCTTCCCTTCCCCTCCCCTCCCCTCCCCTTCCCTTCGTTCTGCTGACATCATCCGCTGCAGCCCCCAGTTGAGATAGCATGCAAAGGAGCACCCAAAGTCTGTGATGGCCAATAAGTGGTTATGAGGATGACTTTTCCTGCATCTCCTGGAAGGGGGGGACGGGACAGAAGACAGAGAAAAGCCAAGCTAGCCAGCCACATAAGGGTGATTGCAGGCTTTGGATGCTCCTCCATGTGCTGTCCCAATGAGGTGGTGGTGGAAGACAGACCATACTGGTGAAGCAAGTAGGGATGGGGAAGAGGAGAGATTTATTCTTTATTTAAGATGAATATCCACTCACTCCTTTCTTGGCTTCACAGCCTTTGCACACAAACCCTCTCCTTTTTCTCTTCCTTCCTTCCTTCCTTCCTTCCTTCCTTCCTTCCTTCCTTCCTTCCTTCCTTCCTTCCTTCCTTCCTTCCTTCCTTCCTTCCTTCCTTCCTTCCTTCCTTCCCTCTTTCATTTTCTGCCTTCTTTAATCTTCTTGCTTGCTTCCTTCCTTCCATTCTCTCTCCTTCACTCTTGTCTTATTTCTTGCATTATTTCCTTCACCCTCCCTTTTTCTTCCCTTTCCCTCCCTTCTTCCTTCCTTTCTTTTCTTTTGTTTTTCTTCTGTCCTTCTTTCTCTTTCTTTATTCCTTCATTGTTTCATTCCTTCTTCCTCCCAGCTGGTGCAAGGAAATCAGTTGTTATTTTTGAGGATCTCCAGACCCTCACCAGGAGTTTGGCAACACATCTGCCCAAAGACACCCCATGATTTTTTCCACATAGATTATAAACCAGAATCAGATCCTCGCATAATTTTTTCCACAGTGGATCAGATACATTAAGTGATAGGATAGGGAGTCTTTTTCTACATGCCATAATTACAAGTCTTCAATCTAGTAATGGGAAAGCAACACCCCTTCTTTCTCAGACTATCATTAAAACAAGAGGAAGTATTTCAGTTCTTCTTATGTCCTAATGGACTCTAAATGAATGTGTTTCCCATATTTTTAGTGATACCGAATTGCTCGGATTGCCTGGTCTCCCTGGCCACTGGTAGGGAATAGGGAGAGATGATGCCAGTTCCAAGATGGGAAACTCCTTGAGATTTGGG
This sequence comes from Paroedura picta, assembly GCF_049243985.1. NCBI lineage: Eukaryota > Metazoa > Chordata > Lepidosauria > Squamata > Gekkonidae > Paroedura > Paroedura picta. Next base: position 47,774,153 of record NC_135374.1, read on the forward strand.
GACAGAGGACAGGAACCTCATTAAAGTAGAATGGAGTCAAGCATCCATTTTATCTAAAGGAGCTGATGTCTGTTGACTGTATATGAGTTGTAATTCCAGGGGGTCCCCAAGACCCACGTGGAGGCTGGCATCTCTACTCATTGTATCAGAGACTTTGAATTCATGCAGTGGTAACCATTTCAGTTCCTGCAGTCTGTTCTAGAAGTCTCTATTCAGTTCTGCGGTGATTCAAAGTTGAAATAAGCTTCACACCAGAAGCCTCTATTCATTTCCATAACAAGCCCAAAGTTAAGGTGACCAGAATTCATGGGCTGAAAGGCGGGACGCCTCTCCTCCCCTCCCCTCTTCCCCCTCCCCCTCCAACCGGGAAGCTAAGCAGGGTTGGTACGGCGGCGGCCCATCCCAGGATGAATCCAGCCAACCCTGCTCAGCCCTGGAGGCCTGACCAGACCAACTTCAGATGGTGGCAGCAGGCCCTATGTGCTCTCAAGGCCCTTCCCACTCCCTGCTGAGCATGCACCCCTCAGAGGGTGGGGGAACCTCCAACGATGGAAGTTTTGGGAGGAGATTGGAGGAGCTCCCTCCCCTTCCCCGTCCATGCCCCATGACCATGTTGACCCTCGATCCCCTCCCCCTCCTTCCCCCATGAAAGTCTGGGTGTGCATGCATGCATTCAGGTGTGGGTGCATGTGTCCATGCACATGTGCATGTGGGCAGCTGCAGGGGTCCTACAGCGCCCTGCACAGCCTCCAAGTTGAATGCAAGGGATGAGGCAGCACACACATACTGCTTGGTCCGAAAGGAGCTGTCGCCGCCAGACCCCCAGGAAGGACAAAGTGGGGCTCTGCCCCACGCACAGCCTGGCCAATCATGGGGAAGGGAACAAGAGAAGAGAACATGGTCAGTGCATGGCGCTCTGCCAATGGCTGCCCCCCCGGCCATCCTCCTGTGCGCTGCCCTCACCTCACAATCGAGCCAGGAAAGAGGCTCCCCTGTCCCATTTCTTCACCACTGACTTATTATCTCCTGCAGGGAAGCCGGCGGCAGGAGGCGTCAACAGCGGGAACCCCGACCGGCCTTGTCATGACCCATATTTTTCCCTTGGCCTGCTCAGTGGCAGTTTCTCCCCCAGCGCTGCCTTCCTCCTGAACCAGCCAGGAAAAGAGGACAGACTGAGCATGCAAGGTGTATGGCTCTTGTGCGAGCCCACTTCCATGCATGCACAAGCCCGAGCCTGCGGAGAACAGCTTTTCCTGGGTCTTCATGTGCAGGTGGGGGGAAGTGGGGCGTTTGGGAGATGCGCACCCACAGAATGTTGGGCGCTTGCATAGATGAGGGCCACCAGCGAGTCAAAAGAAAGGCGTTGGTGCCCTCGTCGCCCAGCAAAGGAGGAAGGACCTCGCGGGACATTTAAAGACTCTTGGTGGGACATGGGACTTCCCCCCCAAATAGTAACTGTCCTGTGGTTTCGAGACACATGGTCAGCTTACCCAAAGTGTACTTGAATACTCCAGGTCTTCAAGTCCAGTATGTAGTGTCCCACGACGGTGTTGGTAATTCCAGCCCAAAAAATCCTACTAAAATTTTCTACTAACATAGCGTGTTTCATCCTCACATAGCTGAAGAGTATCAAGGACTCTATATGACATACCATGGATCTATCTATCCTATTCCAAATATGAGATGCATGTATAAAGAGGTAGGTATACTTAAGCATAAAGAGGTAGGTATTCCGCAAAATGAGTAAACTAGAGAGAGGTAATATGATTATGCATGTCTAAATTTACACCCCTCTTTGAATCTGAAGCCCAGGCCATATTCCACCTCTCAGTTTCCTTGCTTATTATTCTTAAATAACAGCAAGCAAGTATTGGTATATAGAGTAACGGACTTTTAAGTAACTATAAATTTGCTTTGCTTGGCTTCACATAAAGTGTTACATTTCTGCTTTTTTTCTTTTCCAACAGCACTTTGGATTTTGATCCCATTAGTATAACAACAGTGAATAAACCATAACATATATAATACCCAGTAGAGAAAATAAATATATAGATTTCAAGATACGGAATCAATGGTACATGTCTGGTTACGTTTCCTGAGAATTGAGATCATTTATCTGTGTTAAGAATAATTAAGGTCTGAATTTTCTACTTCTCCCCAAATGTATTAACATCAGTCTTTTTATATTAGTATTAATATTTTTTTCATTAATGAAAAATTTAATCTATATTATTTTTTCATTCTTTATATTGGCTACATACATTTCTATGTAACTGGTTAAATGTCTTTTCAGGAAATAAGAAAAAGGCATACATAGTGGAAGATAAGCTGAATTTGGGCTGTATTCATGCTGGTTTAGCTGGAGGGATCAGGTTATAGCAGGAGTAGCTGTCTTGTCAAAGCTGAGCTCATCAAGAGGACACAAAGTCAGAGGAAGACAAGTAAAAAACTGAGAGGTCAATGGGCCATTTCGCACGGCTTCAAAATAGCACAATGGTTGCTAATTGGAAACGCTACTAATTTGCCATAACCCACGACGTCGTAGACAATCTGCAACAATCCTGAAACCGACCCGCAAAAAGCGCTTCGTTGTAGCGCTTTCAGGGGAATCCAGAAAAGTGGATTCACCCTCCGGATAGCGATACACTCCTGCAACCAATCTGCAACAGTAGCGCTAAAGACCTGTGCGTTACCATTGTTGCTGGTTCTTCAAAGTCCCTCCCCCTGGCTCTCTCCTCCAAACTTCCGGCGAAGCGATCGCCATTTTTTTTTCTCCGAGCGAGCGGGGATAAACGCACCAGTGAGCCTCTTTCTGTTTAGAGGCTTCCCTGGCTTCAGTCCTTCACCTTTAGTCACTAAGCACAAACCACATAAAAGCCCGTTTGCTGAAATAAAGTCCCTTTATTTTTTACACATAAATTCAACCGAAAATCGGGCCCGTGAGAGGGGGGGGATTTTTTTTTTATCACTCGAGGCAGCGTGCCAATGATCATACGATCAAACGACAGCTCACATTAGGCAGCTGGATTCGTTGCTATGGGTCTGTTTTTTTTTTTAAAAAAACCTTTCTTAAAGGGAAAGGGGCTGTTTGGGAGCATGCTAATGGCTGCCCATTGGCTGCTTGACGGCCAGGGGCGGGACGAGCTTGGCAATAGCGCTTCCTTTCTAGCGATTTCTGCCGAGACCGGAAGCCTGTGGGAAACGCTAAAAAACGCAACTGATTCCACTACAAAGGCAGGTATGCATAACGACGAATTCCACTATTTTAAATGGCGATTTTTCATTCCGCAAACAATTTGCAACAAAGATCCCCGTGCGAAAAGGCCCAATGTATTCAGGCTGTGCAATCTAAGAATCAAATGTCTGGTCTGTGGTCAGAAGTTCCAGGTGTCAGACAAGGCAGGGAGTCCAACAAGATAGGAATCAGCAGAGCAAGTGGCAGCAAAGCACTTTGCATGGTTTTGTTCATCTTCAGGGCTACTGTCTACCATCCCAGTAGCTCTTAAGTCACTCCTCATGCAGATGTGAGTCTCAACTTGACAAAGCACATGGCTTTGGGCTAGTAACCATGCATTGCACCTTTTAGTTTGTCGCTTACTTCTAAGATGCTGCCTGCATTGTTCTGCATCTGTCTCTAGTGAGACAGTCTGAGGATCTTCAGCTGGTCCCTGGCTGGAAGTCCAGGGTGGGCTGAAATGCTGAGGTGCTTCTGCAGGCACTTCCAGCTGTGAGTCTGGAGCAGCGTGCCCCTCAGTGTATTGGGATTCTGTCTGGGTTGAGGACTGCTCAGCTCTCCTTCTGAAGATTCCCCAGTGGCCTGAGTCTCGCACATAACTGTTTTTGACTGCTCCTGCTAAGTTAGTCATTCAAATGTCCTATAGCTCTTGTAAATGTAATGTTATTTAACTGTATTATTAAAGTACATATTTATACAGCTGTCGCTGTATAAAAATAAAAGGCTAAGGCCTAAGTGGCCGGAAAGTGGGCAGGGCCAGTCCGGGTGAGGGCCCAATCAGAAGGTGTAAAGTGCCTTCCGATTTTGGCCCTCACCAGGACAGACAAGAGTTCCAGCCAGTCGGGTGAGGAAGACAGACAGGACAGACCAGAGTTCCAGTCTCTTGGGAGGCACAAAGCCAAAGTTCTGACATAGCTAGATAGAACTCACCTCTTCGTAAACAGTCATGTAGCTTCTAAGTGTATTGTGATGTAATTTGTAATCGTTAACCCAGTTATAAATCAATTGTTGATCACTAGTTAATGTTTGTGTAACTTATGATATATGTTAATTATACTGGATTTCTGTGTTTTGTGAAATACTGCAACTCTATGCATCAGTGAAAAAGTACTGCCAAGCTCAGTAAAATTTACTTTCATGAAAACATGCGTATTTCCCCATAGAACTCACAGATTGTGCCTGATTAGTTTTGGAATTAATGGTATGGATATAAATACTTCACAATTTTTCTTTCTTGTACAAAATATTTACCTATAATTTGAGAGAACAATTCCCCTATGGGTTTTTGGAATTCCATCACAGTAATAATGTAGAATTTGACTAAGTTTTGGAAAACGAAGAAGAAGAAGAAGAAGAAGAAGAAGAAGAAGAAGAAGAAGAAGAAGAAGAAGAAGAAGAAGAAGAAGAAGAAGGGCCTTTACGCACGGGGATCTTTGTTGCAAATTGTTTGCGGAATGAAAAATCGCCATTTAAAATAGTGGAATTCGTCGTTATGCATACCTGCCTTTGTAGTGGAATCAGTTGCATTTTTTAGCGTTTCCCACAGGCTTCCGGTCTCGGCAGAAATCGCTAGAAAGGAAGCGCTATTGCCAAGCTCGTCCCGCCCCTGGCCGTCAAGCAGCCAATGGGCAGCCGTTAGCATGCTCCCAAACAGCCCCTTTCCCTTTAAGAAAGGTTTTTTAAAAAAAAAAAAACAGACCCATAGCAATGAATCTAGGTAGATTCGTTGCAACGGAGAGACCCATCCAGCTGCCTAATGTGAGCTGTCGTTTGATCGTATGATCGTTGCCACGCTGCCTCGAGTGATTAAAAAAAATCCCCCCCCCTCTCATGGGCCCGATTTTCAGCTGAATTAATGTGTAAAAAATAAAGGGACTTTATTTCAGCAAACGGGCTTTTATGTGGTTTGTGCTTAGTGACTAAAGGTAATGGACTGAAGCCAGGGAAGCCTCTAAACAGAAAGAGGCTCGCTGGTGCGTTTATCCCCGCTCGCTCGGAGAAAAAAAAATGGCGATCGCTTCGCCGGAAGTTTGGAGGACAGGCTCAGGAGGAGGGACTTTGAAGAAACCGCAACAATGTTAACGCACAGGTCTTTATCGCTAGTGTTACAGATTGTTTGCAAGAGTGTAGCGCTTTCCGGAGGGTGAATCCACTTTTTGGGATTCCCCTGAAAGCGCTACAACGAAGCGCTTTTTGCTGATCCGTTTCAGGAGTGTTGCAGATTGTCTACGACGTCGTGCAAATCAATAGCGTTTCCAATTAGCAACCATTGTGCGATTTTGAAGCCGTGCAAAAAGCCCCGAAGAGTTGGTTCTTATATGCCCCTTTTTTCTACTAGAAGGAGTCTCAAAGTGGCTTACAATTGCTTTCCCTTTCCTCTCTCCACAACAGGCACCCTGTGAGGTAGGTGAGGCTGAGAGAGCCCTGAGAATCAGAATAGCTTCATCAGTGCTGTCATGAGCCCAAGGTCATCCTGCTGGCTGCATTTGGGGGAGCATAGAATCAAACCCAGCTTGCCAGATTAGAAGTCTGCATTCCTAACCACTATACCAAGCTGGGAAATTGAAGTCTTATCTATCAGATTTATTTATGTATATATGTATGTATTTAGAAAAATTTATATAACACCTCTCAAAATAACCTGCCTAAGTCAGCTTACTATGGACATGGTGTTCAAATTAAATAAAGGTAAAGGTAAAGGTATCCCCTGTGCAAGCACCGAGTCATGTCTGACCCTTGGGGTGACGCCCTCTAGCGTTTTCATGGCAGACATGGCATGCCAGTGCCTTCCCCAGTCATTACCGTTTACCCCCCAGCAAGCTGGGTACTCATTTTACCGACCTCGGAAGGATGGAAGGCTGAGTCAACCTTGAGCCGGCTGCTGGGATCGAACTCCCAGCCTCATGGGCAAAGCTTTCAGACGGCTGCCTTACCACTCTGCGCCACAAGAGGCTCATGGTTCAAATTAAATAGGTCTGGCTATAAACTGGTTAGGCCACAACTAGTTGTCAGGAATTGGGTTTGTTCCTCAGGATAGGTCGGATTAATCAGCAAAGAATTTGAGGCACCAAGCAGGAGAGGATATGTGCCTGGAGCAGTCCATCACTTGCCTTGCAGCTGAGTCACTATGTAGGAGTGCCCTATGAAGGAGTGTGACATCTTTCAAACCCAAAGGAGCTCTGAAGGACATCCAGGAGACAGAAGAAACTTGGTACCTCTTGGCACATAATGGTTGTGGGGACTGGAAAAAGCGAGGCTGGCAGGTGTACTCACTGAGTTTGGAGGCAGGGTGGAGCTGCCCAAAATACATTAATGTTGCATGACTAGCATGCCCTGAAAATAATTAACTTATTTGAATAAGAATTGATGAAGACGAGCCATTTAATTAAATAAACTGAGTTCTCGACGAGGGGGCCTTTTGCTGCTTGGGAGAAGTGCCGCAAAGGACATTGGAGCCCACACACAACTCTTAGTCAAAGCAAGGTAGCGTAGTGCTGTGAGGTGGATAGGCAGGGTGAGGCAGACACCCATATATGGGCTGCTTGAGCTTTCTCAGCCTCTTTTCCCCCTCGGCAGTCAGAGAGGTAGCAACAATGTACTGAGGGCTGGGCCTTCAATGCAGCAGAGTGTGAGAGGGCCGTTGAGGGCAAGGTACCAGGCCAATAGTGGCAATGGCCATGCTGCTGGTGCTTTAAAAAATGACAACCTTTATTCAAGGGTTGGTTATGACTTTCAGCTTTCAAAGAAAAGAGTGAAAATAAAATAAATAAATAAATAAGAATGGTGCCGAAAAAGAGTGTACAGGATAGGGGCAGGAAGAGGGACCAGGAGAGATCCCCGCTTAGGAGCCCAAGTACTCAGGGGAAAGCTGGGAAGAAGGCCCAGGGAAAACTGGCACCTCGGAGGCTAGCAAAGTTGGTGCCTTGGGGGGGGCAAATGTAGGGTGGGTCCATGGGGCCACATAGGGCACATCAGCAGACATGACACCTCCTACCTCCCCTAATTGGACCAGAGGGGACAGGTGCAGGGCAGAGAAGTCAACTGCTGTGCCAGGCTCAAGTGAGGAGAGTGCAGTAGCACAATCCTTGACCCTGGATCAGCCTCCTCAGCAACTATAAAACAATAAGCGGGGGGTGGAGGGATGGCCACAGCACATGCCTGGACAGCATATTATCTCTACCACGATGGGGGATGGGGTTGTGGGGCACACATGACCGGCATATACCCCTCTTCAACCAGCATACACTGGCCATATGGACAGCCAATGCTTGGACAGACTTAACCATTTGACCCACCTACTGGAGGAGCATAGCCCACCCTTACATGGCCAGCCTCCTCCTCATCCACATGCCAGTATGACTCAGTAGGTGGATGGTAGGGAGTGGAGGGAGACTGGCAGGAAAATTTGGGCTGTCCTCTACCTCCTTAGGGTGGGTTACAAGAAATTACAGGAAGGCAAGGGGTGGCAGAAGAGTTGCTGTGGCCAGTTGCAGTATGACCAGGGCAGGGCATGCAGCAACCATGGCAGTGGTAGGTTCTGACTCTTTTCATGGGGTGCAAATTGAATAGCCATCGACTATCCATGTCCCTCAACATCAGGGCGATAGGATTGGGGCTTTAGGAGCCATGATAAACCAGCCTATATTTCTTGGGCAGTGCTGGGATGCAGCTGGCCAGCGGCTAATACTTACAACTCAGGAGACCAAAGTGGTGGAGGTTATAGGAAATTTTGGCCTGCAACTCCGGTGGCTCAGCCAGGTGGGGTGGAGCTTCCATCCCAGGTTGGCACAGAGGTGAAAAATGACCTCGAGACTATACAGAGGTGGCTGCCAACAGTGGAGATTATATGTTTTGCCCTATTGGAGAGGTATGTTTGGTGTGGGGCAATCACCCCTGGATGCATGGATTTGCCTAGGAGGCAGGTTGACAAAGCCATGTTCAAATTCCTGACAGGTAATGGAGGGAGATAGGTAATGGAGAGAGTGTTATCTGGCACCTGGACATTCATTACTTTTAGTGGGCCCTATTCCGCGATGAGGGGTTCACTTGTCCAAATGGGATATGGACATGTGGTCGCATGCAGTGTAATTTGCTATTTTGTAGTGGCCGCATATGTGAGCAATGGCGAGATTACGGGGATAGTAATCCTCTGAGCTCTGTGGTGGTTGTTAAAATGACGTGGATCTGTTCGGGGTGGCCAAATTTGCATGTTGGCCTCCCCAAGATAGGGGGCCTTCATAAGCGGCTGAGTAGATGCTGAGCTGGGGGAAAGCTCACATTTCCAGGTGGCAGATGGAACCCAACATAGGCGGGTGCCAAGTGGGATCCCAACTAGTTGCCACCTCCCATGGGTCACCAGGCCATGTTGTTCCAGTAATTCAGTAATAGCCAGGAAACCTGTTGAGAAGGAGCTTGTTGACAGGGGCTGCCTGGCAGTCAGTTGACCCCATTTAGTGCCTCATTCACTTATGGAAATAAAGGCTGTGGCCTATTTTATGCCACAGTAGCAGAAGTGTCAGTATCTTTACTGAGGTGCAACGAATACCCTCCTACAAGTGGCATCCTTCCCACCCTCCCTTAAGTTAATTGGTTGGATGAATTGTCGGTTTATGTATGTTGTTTCATTTAGAGTTGTCATTTGTATTTTTCACAGCCTGTGGTTGTTAAAATGGGGCAGATCTGTTCGGAGTGGCCAAGCTTGTGCTCTGGCCTCCCCAGGATAGGGAGCCCCCATAAGGGGCTTAGTGGATGCTGAGCTGGAAGAAAGCTCACATTTCCAAGTGGTGAATGGAACCCAACAGAGGTGAACACCCAATGGGTTCCCATCCAGTTTCCACCTCCCACGGATCACCAGGCCTTGTTGCTCTGGAAATTCAGGCTGGCTAGCCAGGAAACCCATTGAGAAGAAGCATGCTGACAGGGGCTCCTTGTGATTGGCTGACTGCAAAAGGGCAAGATCTTTCCCCATTTAATGCCTCATTCTCCTATAGAAATAAAGGCTGTGACCAATTTTATGCCAAAGTAGAAGATGTGTCAGTGTCCTTACTGAGGTGCAATGCATGGGGGTCCATACAAGGCAAATGAATGAAACCAGTTGAACTCACACCTGATTGTCTCATGTCATCATCTGGAGGGTGCCTGGGCAATGTCCTTTCTCTGACTGACACCTGCCTCAACTTTGAAGGCGGGGCATAATGAGAGCCTTGTGAGGAAAATCTTAACTGGTGTGCTGGATGGTATTGGAGGAGATATTTAAATAACAAGGCCTGAAACCATTTAAAGGCAGGTTGCAGCACTCTGAATTAAGCCTAGAAACAGATGGGCAGACAGTATAGATCTTTCAGATAATACTACTGTGTTCCTGACTAATGTATTTTGGTAGCAAGAAAAGGAGCGGTTGTACTAAGATTGGAGCAAATAACAGGAGACAATTGGTATGCTGGGAGAATTAATCTTAATTCAGAGACCCCTATTTGTTTTGCATATGTTTCCTTATGGGGATTTGTATAATATAACAGTCTGAACAATATATCAATTGTCTCTTGTTCTTTGCTCCATTTATACCAGATGAAAACTGTTTAGTTACCTACGTCCCATGTACGTATACATTGTTCTTACAAAGATTGGTATAAGAACTGACAAGATAAAAGGCTAGGCTCAAAGGTGCATCTACATCAGGAAGAAATCAATGAGAGTGAAACATAACATTCACATTAATGTAAATGGAACTCAATCAATTTACTTTTTCCATTGCAACCACATTGATGATCAAAGTACCTTGGAATGGTCCCTCTCATACCGCATTACACAGATGAACAAGCTATGCGGTATAAGAGAAAATTCCAAGGCTAGAACTATAGTAAAGATACATGTCATGAAATAATCACCTGTATCCACCAACTATGGTTACATTGCTAACAAAATGATATCTTTGTTTGCCCTTATCACTCAATTCAAGAAATCAGATATAATCTCATTCAGAACTTTTAAGGTATACCAAAGGAGATGTACAGTGGCTAACAGTGGCATAGACCCTGTTGGTTGCAGTTTATATTAAGGTTCCACTTATCAATAGTTTATGAAGAGCCAACAAATGATTAATACCTCTTATAAGCATGTACCAAGCATGACTATTGTGAGCTATTCCGTTATAGGTAATAGTAAGCACATCAGTTTGCTCTGTCATAAATCAGCATAACCTGTGGGAGTCCGTAAAAAACTATAACGGATTCATTGTAATATCCATTAATTTTTTAAAAATTCTTATTAATTCATTATAAACTGCTTAATATTATAAGCTGCTTAAAAATAGAGGAACTTATAAAGGATGAGACAAGCCATTACTTTGAAGGCTTCAGTTTCTAAACATATCTGAAGAAAAAAAAATTCCATTAAATGTTTATGCACTTTGACTTAGATTGGTATCAAACCATGTCACAACATAGAGAACATTAGTAGTATAAAATCTGTGTTAATGATAATGAAAATAAATGACCTTTTTTAGACACTGCTTTACACTACTCAAAGGAGTCCCAAAGCGATTTACAAACACCTTTCCCTTTTCGCTACACAAAGGAATCCTAAAGTGGCAAACAAACACCTTTCCCTTCCTCTTCCCAAAACAGACATCTGTTCTGCAAGAACAGAACTAAGAGAACCATGACTGGCCCAAGGTCACCCAGATGGCTGCATGTGGAGGAGTGGGGAATCAAACCCAGTTCTCCAAATTAGAAGCTGCCACTCTTAACCACTACACCAAACTGGTTCTGTTAGAATATCATATCTGTAAGAGTAAAATACCAGACCGTTTTCCAGATCATTTTACTTGAATTATTATATGTACAGTTGCTACAGTTGGCCTGCAATATTGAATGTGTTCATGTTTGGTTAATTTGAATATCAATTAGTTGTACTGTGGTGCTGAGAAGTGATCAATACCACGCAGATGCAATTGTGTTATAGATAAAGTGACACAGCATGCACAGTATGTATGCCGTGGTTTCTCTGTGTTTTTTTTAGCATTGATTTTATTTAGATGGAATTACTCTGAGTGCAAACAAGAGCATTAAGGAAATTAGAATAATAGAGGCATAGGCAGAATCCTTATAGGTGACCCTAATAGAATTCATGAAGATACACAGAGAAAATAACCATTATATTTTGCACTCCTTTCACATAGGTCTAGAACACAAAAAGGGCAGATAAAGTAGATGGAAGGATATCCAACCTAGAATGTAGTGATTCTCCTCCCCCTTTTACTATTATTTATTCACTTTTCAGCATGCTATGTGTGCATAAACTACCGATTCTTTCTGCTTGCTTCTTTCCTCCCACTTATACTCCTGAGCAGGGATTCCTCCCCAGTATGATGCCTGTGGATGACAGGGCATTCAACAATTCCTTGGTGCTTTCCCAAGTATTTTCTTTTAATGTGTGGGGCTAGGTGGGGCTCTTGCTCAGCAGGCACCTAGAGATTTCCCACTATGACAACTGATCTCCAGAAGATCAACATTGTTTCCTCTAGAGAAAATGGCTGCTTTTGGGGATAGACTCCATGACATTACACCCTGCTGAGATCCCTCTCCTTCCCAAACCAACCCTCTCCAGACTCAACTTCCCAAATCTCCAGGTATTTCCCAATCCAGATCTGGCAACCTTACCAAAAGGGCTTCTGATCAGAGACTGAAAATCTGATGGGCTGGGCAGATCAAAATTATATTTTCATGAAGTGGGCGGAGACATGGCACTTGGATAGCTCGAATACTTCGAGTTCCTGTTCCACTGAGGGTCAATCGCTGCTGTGATTGACAGAATTGGGTTTTGGGTACGCCAACCCACCCACCATCTACTCAGGAATTCCTTGTGAATCTCTGGGGCCTCTCTGTTCCGCAGGGAAATTAATATCCCATTGGAACGCAAGCTCAGTGTGCACAGGGTCCAGTAAGTGCCGTCCGCCATTTTAAAACTTTTTTCTTTTCTTTCAACTCTGCAATCTACAAAGCTCTTATTTTAATCTACAAAGCTAATTGGATATTTCCCTGCAAGACTTTCGACTCATCATAACTCCGGAGTGAAAACATCTGGCAGACATCAGATCGAGCCTATAAACAGTGTGGGGTTTCCCCCGGCACCTTCTCCCCTGGAATAAACTCTCGGCGTGGAAAGCTGCTTTCTTTAATTTAAGCAAGCTAGAGTGACAGGAAGATAAGCGAATCTACTTTTATCCTCTACTACGATTTACTGCAAATGAATGCTGTGAACTGAGGGGAGGACATCTGCTAAATTCCAAGATATTAAGACATCAATCAACGCACAGAGATGCAAGTACTTTTCCATTTCTCCGTTTCTCCTTTTCCCCCCATCTCTGGCTCTGCTTGAAGCCACCTCGATATGAGGCAGGCTAATTCTCTTTTCTAAGTAGAAGAAGGACTTAAATTAATTCAAACTAATTAGTAACAGCTCTTACTGCATTTGTTTTGGTTTTTGGAGATAAGAGATAAGAGCCGTGGTTGGGAAGATCTCGCGAGAATTCTGTTCCAGTACGAGACATTGCTTTAATATCAAAACAGACTGTTGCTTTCGTTAGGACTCTGTAGGACCTCTACTGGTTATTTGCAAAATTGCCTAAGACTAACAAAATTCTAAGCCTAGAACATGTCTATGCTAAAAAGATTTGCTCATCTATTAGAGAAACAAACTCAAGATCTGAAAGCATTTACAGATGGCTTGCTTAAAAATATGCTCATGGAGTTCAAAGGCGTCAAGGAAGAAGTCTCTAACAGGAATGATGAATCAATAACAGTGGCTGATGATATCTCTAAACAAGGTGGAAAATTACCAGCAGAAGAGAAATTTGAAACTATGGAGATGGAAAAGGGGATGTCGGAGCTTTGTAGCCTAGATAAGGACACCCTACCGAAGAAGACATACAGCCACTCCAAAGCAACAGTACACAAGAACCAATCAAAAGATATATGGATCTGCTGTGAAAGTAATCGATTGAAAGGAGCTTCTTGGAAAAAAAAACTGTACTGATATTGGAGCCCAGGAGGTACAACTGTTTCAAGATTCACCGATGTATATTCCGAGGGAAAGACTACAACTGCACTTTCTAAGCCAAAGGCCAACTGGACAGAACATAAGTCAATGGGAACAACAAGATGCAACAAGCCTCGATATGAGACCCCCTTAAGAAGCTTGGGGGACGGAAATGAGACACAGTGGTTGAAATTCTTTTCCTCCTTTTCCTTTTTTCTGTAGCCATATAGGCAATATAACTAGTTAAGAAGTTAATCTGGGGTCTAAGATCTTCTAAGTAAGCTGAATTTGTATTATTAAATCTAACTTAGTAGTGTCTACCAGCCCAAAATTAAAGCTTAATTAAAAGGAGACACTTAATGGAATGGGTTTATACTACCATGTAAGTGTGGGGTCTTAGATTTCCTATGTTAGCTGAATTTGAATTATTTAACATATCTCTGTAGTGACTCTCAGCCTAAACTTAAAGCATAACTAAAAGGAGGCACCTAACTGAGGAGGTGTAAATGTAAACACTTATATAACTTAACAACCTTAACAACCCATATATATATATTTTTCTTTCCGTACAACTAAGTAGGCTTTTATTTTTTCCTTTTTTCTTTTCCCTAGTGGAAATGTGGATGGCTCTAAGACCACGTTAAGTATAAATTGTTTAATTGTTAAAAACTATGCAAACAAATGTTGAAATGTGGTGGAAATGTGAAAAAGTTTATAAGCTTTGGGTAAAAGTCCATAATATTGTAGCCAGTCTTATAATCTTAAATGAAGAGAAGAGGGTTTTCAAGAACAATGGGGCCCTTATCTGATTTACCTAAGAAAATAAGTTAAAAGGGGATTGAAACGGAGTATCAAGTGTATTAAACGAAGAGTATAATCTTTTTCTTTCTGTATCAATAATGTAGGTTACTTGCCTTGTATTATCTTTAAATATTACAAAAGGGGATTGAAACGGGGAACTAAATGTATTAAATGAATAGCATAACCTTTCTTTTTCTGTACTAACAATGGAGATTGCCTGTATTTCATTATCTTTAATCCTGGAAAATAAAAATCTTATTAAAAAAAAATTATATTTTCATGGTGACTTGTAAGCACTGTGTTGGTGTTATTCTTTCACTTCTCTTTCCCAGTACATTTTTAATTACTCCTCTTTTCCCCTGCACTTGGGTTTCTTCTGTATGGTTGGTTCCACTTTGTGTGGAAGGCATTTTGTGTTTGGTGTAGTTGCACCCATCATCCTTTGTTAGAATTCCAAATGTGCTCATAGATTCAAAAAAGCTGTGGATCTCTGCCCTTGAGGCTAAAGGCTCAGGAAGAAAACTGCTATTCCTGCTTTCATTGGAGGTGTATAACTTCAAGCTAAGCAATGTACCTATGCTGCCTAGTACATGGTACATTTTATTCATATGGTCACATCTTTAAAAATAATCACAAAGTTGATTTTGTGTGTGTGTGTGTGTGTGTGTGTAAGTACAATTTAAACCAAAGCAAAGGAGGAATATACATAGCCATAAGACAACAAAGTAATTTAAACCATCTTTGTACTAATAGCCAAGTTAGCTCAGTCTGGGGATACTTAAATCATTCTATTATTATATATGTCCTTCCCCCAGTAAAGAATTACATGTCCAAGCTTGATCCCAACACCTAAGAATTCAGGCATGAATAATAAGGAACTGACTATGAACCTACAAAACTCTTGCACATTTTCAGTCTCATTAAAGGAAAGGATGAACCATTATATAGGGCAGACTCCAACCTAATGAAGTCTTTTTTTGTCTTGCCAAAGTAGAAAAGATTAACATAATTTACAAGCTAGAAAATCTTAAAGAAATTTTGAAGGTAATTTCTATGAACTGGGCTGGTTATGTTATGGATAGTTCAGTTCACCTCATTTCTGTAGAAAAGAACACTAAAAATGATTTGTTAAAATTGGAAACCCAGCCCAAATTTAACCAGAAAGCCACTCTGTCCTCGTTTAGACTTTATAAGTCAAAACTAGTACTCAAAGTCCTGCAAAAATAGAGAAGAAAGTAAATGGGGTGGGAGGTGAACTACCCACAATCTAATTTGGATAGTCTATCCTCAATATTCCATCTCCCGCCTCTGTATCCCATGCCTGATAGTAACAACTTTTAATTTTAAAAACAAAATACAATGCTCAGAAGCATAGGTATCTTATAAACCTAGTAATTTTAAGAACCCCAACTCCCAACTTAAACTTTAAAAGTGTATGGTTTTTTTGTAGAAAAAATTCAACAAATTCAACATATACTTGGTGGCAGTCATGTTTGCTATAATGCTGAATTTTTCCAAGAGATTCTACATATTAGGCCTTACACAGTGTTTTTGGAATGACTTTGATGAAGGAAAGCCATTCTACACAAGATATATCTTTCATTCCAAATACAAAGAACACTGCACAGTTTATAAGGCATTTGACAGTGCAATCCACAGCAGAATTATATGTTAAATCCATTAAAGTCTATTGACTTCCTGAGTGCTGATGGAGCCCCAACACTGATGATGCTAATTTTAAACAAGATAACCAGTTCTTCTGGGGGAAGAATAATGGTCATTATTCAGGGAAGAATAATGGTCATACAGGGCCATTCCACACCCGGAAAATGTAGTGAAAGGGTTACCTCTTGCAGACGTTTTTTTTTTTTTTTTTACATTTTACATCAGCATCCAGCAGCAAACCAGAATTTGCATCCTCCATTTTAAAGCAGTAGCTGGGGAATCCACCAAAGTGGATTCCCCCAACTATATTGCATGAGTGGGAGAAGAGCAACCAGCAACCACTAGTGAAATGGCTGTGCGTAACTAAAGTGGCTAGAAGTCTTCAGGACCTGCCCTTGTGCCTGCCTCCCTTTTCCTTTCCCTGAAATGGGGCTCTCTTTTTTGTAGCAGTCTGCCTGGAGTGTTACTCCATAGAGGCAGAACAAAAAAAAATTCCTACCCACCAGTTGCACACGAAGCATGTCTCTCAAACCCTCCACCGAAATCGGAAAAAAGTTACATCTGTTCATCTTCAAGTGCCAAACTTCCAAAATGGGCTGGCATTAAACTATGTACTATGCATCTATGATTATATGCATAGGCATAGCAATGGAGAAGTTTTACTTTTTAAAAAGATTGCTTTCCCTTTAAAAGATTGCTTTCCCTAGGAGAAAGTTGATTGCTTTCCCTAGGAGAAAGTTGATTGGCTGGCTGCCATGATGGACAGGCAGAGGGAGAATTGCTGGTATTGCGAGTCCCTCTCTGCAGCCATTTTAATTAGCTGTGTGAAGTGCCTGGAAGCATCAGAAACGGGAGAAGAAAGTGAGAGTGCAAGGAGGTGAGAAATGGCAGAGAGCACAGTTTTTTTTACCGTGTTAAGCAATTGCGGTTGCTTAACACTACGTTTTTAGAGATGCAGAATGACCCACAGTATTTGCAAGGTTCAAATTGCTCCTTATGCTGTATTTTGCTCTTTTTTTGTTATAAGTAATGCAAGTGATGGGGCCTCCCTCCATATGTTCCTTTGAGAGGCTAGTGCACAGTCTAATTAATATAGTAGTTAAGAAATGCTTACTGATATTTCACTCCCTACTTACATTCCTTTTTACAAGCTTAGTATACATTAACTACACTAAATCCATCCTTTCCTTTCTGTTATTCCCAGCATTATCGCAATTCTCTTAAATTCCCATTTGTGTGTGATTGATTCC
Organism: Paroedura picta; assembly: GCF_049243985.1. Classification (NCBI taxonomy): domain Eukaryota; kingdom Metazoa; phylum Chordata; class Lepidosauria; order Squamata; family Gekkonidae; genus Paroedura; species Paroedura picta. The sequence continues at coordinate 47,791,142 of NC_135374.1, forward strand.
TTTCTATTTTGGTTCAATTATAAAGCCTTATGAGCCTCAGGGGAGGAGGTATAGAAATATAATAAATAAAATACTTATACAGAAGATTATGTCAATGGAAGCAAAGTTTCTCAGGAGCAGGATGAAAACGTCTGACAGATTTGTACCACTCACCAGCGTGAATTACCATACAATTCTTTATTATATTTTAAATTTGGAATTTGAATAATGAATGATGAATAGGAGTAATATGGTGTAATATGATTTTGCAATGAGGATTTAGGTTATCAGGAAAATAGCACATAAGAATTGCAAAACACTTTGCTCCCTGTTAGTATAACAATAAATTAAAATTTCAAAGTATCTTGTAAATTGGAACATAGTTTATGATTGTTTTGAGGTATTGGGCAATCTCTTTGAAAATATGCACAAAATCTCTTGAGTCATGACTATAAAGAAATCTTAAACAATGTTGAAATTGTTTCTATTGATGCATTTGAATAAAAGAAAAAGTGTTGTATTACTTTTTTCAATTCAAAACATGTTTTAGCTTTCACTTTCTAGCTATAAAATGATGACAATCACTTTAACTACTTTAAATATAAACTTACTTTATTTGTCTCAGTCCATGCTATGTATGAATACTTCAGACTAATGTATTAAAAGATTGCCCTGAAAGAACAGTTGTCAGTCACATTTCCACACAATTCCCAGTCCAAGAAGGAAGCAGATGCTGAGGGATTTTCAGAGGACTTTGGGAAATAGTTATCATGTCAGGAATCTGGCATTCCACGCTCCATCTCACTTTCCTTTTCTCAAATCCATGTGGCCAGGCTCATGTCTACATGTTTAACAGGAAATTATCTTAAATCAAATTATCCAATGATGTGTAAGTATTCCCCCAAGAAATCTAAAGCATGCATGTTGACTAACCAAAATTCTCCATGAAATGTACCTTCAATGTATAACATTCATACTTTTTTTAAAAAAAAAAGCTTAGTTCACACATTTTTTAAAAAAAAGTATACACTGAGAGCTTGTAGACCTATTTCCTTTCAGTCATTTTGAAAGCTTCTCGACAAAGGTTCAATTGTTAACATTCATAATAAAAAGCTACTTTTAATGTTGTAATTTTCCCTTTTCAAAATTAACTAAACTACCAAGATTTTCTCTAGTATATCAAAAATTATTTCTGACTATTGGCTATTAATACCATTACATGCCATTTAAAAATTAAGGCTATGTAGAAGTCTTGACACAATAATTGTTACATTCCTTCTTTAGTTTGATAAAACATTTATTTTATGTTAATATACATTTTGATTAAAAATAATTTATCATGATACTGAATTTGTGTTTTGCTTCATATAAATACTTCAATGATTCTTGAAGTCTCCTCAAAAAATAATTGTCAGTTGATGAAGAAAGTTCATTAATTAATTCCCTTAAGATCCTGGGATGCATATCATCCAGAACTGATGACTTATACAGATTGAGCCTTTCCACGTATTTTTGCCAGCATTTCAATGCCAGCTCTGACAACAAGGATAACTATCTTTTTCCCCTGTAAGAACAATTCAAAGATGTGAATGAAATACAAAAATACAGCAAGGGCAAACTTTGGGCAGATTTCATGAAGGGGAGGCAGCTAATTTTGTGAATTTATAATTGTGTATATGACAAGCCTCACACAGTATGAATTAGGAAATAAAATATATAGCTAGTTTTTTTCCTACAGAATGCACTAAGGGATCACAGCAAAGTTCTTCTGTTTCGTAAACAGAGTACAAAGTACATGAATCCAATAGTCATTAATGTCCTGACAACAATTATGAAAAAAAAGGCTCTTACCCTTAAGCCACCACATAACAAAACTTATTTAACGCAGTACAATACAACAGGCATACAAAAGAACAATCGTTTCAGGCTTTCAACAATATAGAGATTTCTCCAGATTCATTAATCATAACATTATTATAATTCAACTAATACAGAACTTAATCCAGGTTTTAATGAATGAGAAACGCCAATTCAGTAAATAGAATAACAATCCAACGTGTAAAGAACTTATTATTTATTTATTATATTTATATACCACCCTCCCCTAAGGCTCAGTGCAGTTTACATAAAACAGGGACCAATACAGATAACTCATAACTAGGTAGTTGTAACAATAATAAGACAGTGGTAACAATAGACCATAGAATAGTAGAACAATAAATCAACTATCGCATACTGACGGCCCTGTGTGTTGGTGAATCGGCAGGGGTGTCCATAGGAAGGAGGTTCTGGGGGACAATGGAAAGTGATTGGTTCAGGTCAACCTCAACCAAAAGTCTAGTGTAGGAGATCTCTCTGGCCCTGGTTGAGGTCAAGCAAGCTTCCTTGGGACCAGGGATCACCAGGTAATTGGAGGTAGTAGAGTGTAAGGCTTCTTGAGAGTTGGAGGCAGAAAGGTGATCCTTCAAGTACAATGGACCCAGACCATGTATGGCATTAAAGGTGATTACCAGAACCTTAGGCCTAATCTAAAATTTGCTTGGAAGCCAGCACAGCTTTGGAGGATGAGCCGAATGTGGGACCTCCATGGTATTGCTGTTAGGACCCTGGCTGCTGCATTCTGGACCATCTGAAGTTTCTAGATCAAGGTTAAGGGCAGGACTGTGTAGACTGAGTTGCAGATGTCCAGCCTAGAGGTGACCGTCACGTGGATCACTGTGGCTAGGTGTTCTGGGAGAAAGTAGGACGCTAATAGTGTGGTAAAATACCTGCTGCGCTACTGTTGTGATCTGAGCCTCCATTGAGAGGGAGGCATCAAGAATCATACCCAAGTTCTTGGTGGAGTGGGCTACTGAAAGCTGCACTCCATCCAAGTTGGATACACGCCCTTCCTCACTTGGATCTTTCTTGCCCAGCCACAGAACCTCCATCTTTGAAGGGTTGAGATTTAGGTGACTCTGCTTGAGCCATCTCGTCACTGCTTCCAGGCAGCTGGCTAATGTTTCTGGGGAAGAATCAAGGCAGCCATCCATCAGGAGGAAGAGCTGGGTGTCATCAGCATATTGGTGACAACCTGGTCCAAAATTCCACATCAGTTGAGCAAGAGGGCGCATAAATATCTTAAATAGGATTGAAGCGAGAACTGCTCCCTGAGTGACTCTACATGCCAGCTCGTGATGGCTTGATGAACTCACTCCTATTGCTACCCTTTGTCTGCAATCTCAGAGGAAGGAGATCAACCACCAAAGGGCAGTCCTTCTAATCCAGACACTGGTGAGGCAGTGAACTAAAAAAGCTCATGATCAACTTTGTCAAAAGCTTCTGAGAGGTCTAATAACACAAGCAGCACTGACCCATCCTTGTCCAACTGGCAATGGAGGTCATCTCTACCCCATGGCCAGGCCGGAAGCCTAACTGGGATGGGTCACAGTCCGAAGCTTCTTCCAAGTATGCTGATAGTTGGTCTGCAACAGCCCTTTCAAGGATCTTTGCCAGAAACGCTAAGTGCAATATGGGACAATAATTTATGGATTGTCTCGGGTTCAGGGATAGTTTTTTGAGCAGCAGGCAAACCACTGCCTCTTTTAGCCCTTCCGGGAATTCTCCTGTTGAGAGGGAGAGGTTGATTATCTCCCAGAGGGAGATTACCGTTCTTATACTGGTTGTTTTTAGTAGTCACGATGGACATTGGTCTAGAGGGCAAGTGGTTGGCTTTGCTGCTTTTAGTATCTTGTCCACTTTGGTCAGTGCAAGGTGTCTGAAGTTACTCAGTGTACTCTCCAAAGATGGCCAAGGGGCTCCTAGTTCACTTTCTGTATCTAAGGTTGGAGGGAGGTCAGGGCAGAGTGTCAAGATTTTGTCTGCAAAATGACTCTCAAATGCCTCACAACTGATGTCCAATTGGTTATTATTTTGGTGCCCCTCCTCTAGAGTAGTAAGACATCTAACTATGCTAAATAATTGCACCGGGTGTGAGTTAGTAGAAGTGATTGCGGTTGAGTAAAATTTGTATTTTACCAACTTTATTGCCATCCAATAGGCTCTTAACTGCATTCTATAAAATGTTCTTGCAACTTCATCATGAGTCTTCCTCCAGACTCACTCTAGTCATCTCAGTTCCTGCTTCTTCCCATGCAGCTCTTTGGTGTACCAAGGAGCCTCCTTGAGACAAGGGCAGAGAGGATGTTGGGGAGCTATCTCATTGATGATGGCCAGCATTCTGTCATGCCAGTTGCTGACCAGACCATTTAGAGAAGTACTGGGAGGCATTGGGTCCCACAGAGCATTCAAGAATCCAATTGGACCCATATGTCTCCATGGGTGAACTAAAATCTGCTTGGCGCCCAACTGAGGAGGGGTTGGTAGCCTTAGCTGGGCCTTTAGGGCATAGTAGTCTGACCATGGCACAGACTTAGCCAAGATCAGATCTATGGTCAGCCCTGCACCGAAAATGAGGTCCACGGTGTAGTCTGCCTGATGGGTAGGGCCAATAACAAATTACGAGAGCCCTAGCATTGCCATAGCTGACACTAGGTTCAGCCCATTTCCAGAAGATGGTACACCAACCAGATGGCCACACTCTCAGTTGAGTCCTACCTGAGGCCTAGACATTCAATTCCTAGAGTTGACAGAACGGGGAGAGGATGGAGCACAGTTGTTCTCTCTTGCCACGGAGGAACGGACCAGAATCAATGGAATGAAATTAATTCAAAAGAAATTCCGTCTAAACATCAGGAAGAAGTTAGAGCGGTTTCTCAGTGAAACAGGCTTCCACTCTTAACCAATGCATCAAGCTGGCTCTCTCAGTGTTTTAAGTATGATTGTTGTCAGTACATTAATTTCTATTGGTTCCATGTACTTTGTACTGTTTACAGTTTGGGTGTAGTTCTACTGCTGCTTTCTTTTCTCATGATTCTGTTTGGGACATATAGTTTTCTTTTTATTAATTTCTTTAAAAACTAAATTGTATAGAAAGCGAGCCATCCAAAACCCTGCCTCTCAATAGCTTACGATAGCAATTTAAACCCTATGCTGGCACAACAATTATATATACTGGTGTAAATAAGAGATACATTGGCACCAAGGTATGTTGGCGCCACTTTGGCAGGAGGCCAAAGTGTAAATCTAGTGGGTATCTGCCTGTAACCCTGTGTTCTGGGTTAGTTTAATTACAGCAAACTTGGCATAACTAGAAAACTCCCAACAGATATTAGGGAAAGAGAAAATGCAAAACTGCCCCCCCCCAATTTCCTGCCATCCCCTACTGCTAGCATAAGATATGAATAAGATCTGCAGCTCAGTTATAGAGTCATAGATTCTTACAAGTGTTACATAAAGCGCAGACATTATACCCATAGATATATCTCTCTGGCCTCCTATCAGGCATAGTTAGAATACATATAAGGGGAGCTTTTATAGGAAAGTCCACAGACAGCACACTTTGACCCAAACCAGGGAACAGACACAATCATAGCATATTTCTGTTCTGAACACTGCACGTATTCCACTTCAGAGCACTAACATCAGACAGAAGCTTTGGTTCCTCCAACTGCAGATGGGAGGACAATGACCCCCGCATAGATAGACCAGGGAAGGGAATCAATTGTCAAAAGCTGTGACTGTACTGTTCTGTGTGCCCCATGTACCTTCTCTATTTGTTGCCTCAACATATACAGAAACCTTCAACAGTTACCAACAGTATATGGGAAAAATTACAGGCCTAATTAGCCAATGCTGATCAGACACAAACTTGCAGGATCCATTTGTTCCTTCCTTTCTTGTGTTTTGTGTGTGAGCAGCAAGCAGGCTGACCTTAGGGAAGCACTAGCATGCACTTGCTGACTGTTGGGTGTCATGGGAGCATTGGAGGCATGCCATGTCATGATGGTGGGATTGCTATGGATACTGGTACAATTGCAGCACCCTGCACTTCTCAGGTTGGGGTCCTTTATGGATTTTTTTTTTTTTTGCTCTGCTGAGCAAAAGTTGCCAACTAGTGGTGTTACTACAGCCATGGTGATCCCTACAGTGCATAGGTGTTGCTTTCTTAGGAAAAGCTACCATATGAGGAAATCGACAGCACTTTTGTGAAAGTATGAAATATTTCCTCGTCAAAGTGAAGAAATGCTATTTTCTTTTATTACAACTTCATCTGGTTTCTAAATGCTCACATCCATAGGAAAATGTGAGTTGTACACGAGAAATTATATAAATAATGATATTAATAGTGCTATGCTATGTTGTAGGTTTCCCCCTTTTTGTCCTATATCCTACATGGGTATAGAACTTCCACCATTCCACGAGTTGGTTGGATGCAGCCAGCTTTTTCATTCAGACTTTCCCAATTTATTTCATTAAAGCTTCCATTCCACATTAATTTCACCTGTGCAAATCTCATGATTCTTAGTGTAAATATTAAGGAGGTCAAAGATTCATTTATAGAAGTTAGATCAGTTTAAAGGGGTACTTAACAGCTGCTATGAACAGAGATAGTACTCTCAGTTTTGTCTTGGTCTCTTTTTAAAAGTGATGATGGCCAGGAAAAGTGTAACATTCTATTTTTTTTCTTTCAGGCAGAATGAAGAAACAGATCAGAAATGATGATACAGAGGCTAAGGCAGTGGTCCGCAACCATTTTCAGGTTGCAGTCCGAAGCCAAGGGGTGGGGGGAGAGGGCAACCCAGGACCCCATGCATGTGCGGCAGCCCCGCAGAAACGTGCATGTGCGGCAGCCCCATGCATGCATGAAACAGCCGCATGTGCGCGTTTGCAGCCCCACTGTGTACAAATGCGCATGCGCAGCAGGTCTGCGCATGCACATTTATGCTGCTGGCAGCCGTGCTTCCCTCTCCCCCCCCTTCCGCTGCAAGAAGCTTGCCGTGCTGAAAGCTAATTGGCCGCTTTAGCTTTAGCGGCCAATTTGCTCACAGCCTGGTGAGCTTCTCGCTGCGGGGGTGGGGTGGGGAGAGGAAGCTGTGGCCTGGTTCCGAAGCTCTCGTGGCCTGACACTGGTCTGCGGACCGGGGGTTGGGGACCACTGGGATAAGGTACAGGCTTAGAAAAAGAAAATCATATAATCATTGTCCAAGAAGGATTTTTGCTATGATTTAAAAAAACAACAAAAAGTATACAGTATAATCAAAATTGCTAAAAGATTTATCATCTCCTGCCCAAATTGTAGTATACCTAAGTCAGGTAACTGGAGTTGTGAATGGGCAGGAAAGTCGCAGAAAAGGGCACCAAGTTGCAGGAAAGAAAGAAAGAAAGAAAGAAAGAAAGAAAGAAAGAAAGAAAGAAAGAAAGAAAGAAAGAAAGAAAGAAAGAAAGAAAGAAAGAAAGAAAGAAAGAAAAGGAGGGGGAGGTCACACCCAAAAATGATAAAAGAAGCACCTGTAGCTTTTAGCAGTGGATTCTTTCATTGGCTGTTGCTAGAATAGAATATTTAATTTTTATACCGCCCCTCCCCATATGGGCTTGAGGTGATTCGCACAATAAGACACATTCAATAAAAACAGTTACAATAATACAATTGCATTAAAATACAATGTTAAACCTCATGCCTGCCCCCCACCCCTTCACACCCTCAACCAGCTACCCCAGATGAGTTGACACCAATAAATAACAAGTAGGGGCAGCCAAAAAGGAGATGAAAGGAGACCCATGAAACCTTAGGACTGCTCTGATCTCAACCATAGGCCTGGTGGAAGACTGCCATGTTACAGTCTCTGCAGAACTTGGACAGTTCCATGAAGACCCAGATCTCAATTGGTAATTGGAATTTGAGAACCTAACAGCCCAAGCAGCTTTATGATTCTACCTAGCAGCTTGGAATGCACTGTCCCTCTGGGAATTCTTGTGGGAGCTTGAGCCGTGCTGCCCTTCCCAGTTTAAATCATTGGTAGGGTTGGCTGACTGTTCATGCCCACACTTCACCCCACCACTGCCAGTCATCCTCAATCAATTGTTTGCCCCAGAGGAGAACATACAGGTACACAGAGCGGGGGAGGAAATAGCAGCTTTGTATGTGCCTGTGTATGTTGATATATGCTAGGGAAATGGCATGGGAGAACTTCCCTCCCACCATGGCACCATAGTCACGATCCAAATTGGCACTTTTGGCTGCTGTTATCTATCCTAAAAACTATGGGACATCCTGTGCATGTTTCATATACAGTTTGGTCCCAAAACAGACCTCAGCAGCAGGAAAAATGGCAGTCTTCATTGGTTTAAACGTTAACAGCTTTGCTCAGTTGCTAATGATTGGATTTTATATAGTGTATATACTTTACATTTTATATATACATTCATTTATTCAGATTGTAATCTACTGGATGGAAGGATCAGAAAGTTCTTAACTGCTTTAATTCTTTTCAATGCAGCTTGTGCCCGAGAATTTCCTGCTGAATTCTGTCCTTAAGGTATTTCAAATGCAGACTGATTTTAAATTCAATTCACAGACTTGTGTTAGTTTCTTTTTTATTGTTTAATGATTTTTTTGATCTGCCTGCATCATACTATTACCCATTCAGTGATCATTGATCAAGCAATTGCATTTTAATTGTCTTACTAGAATGACATTTATCTTTTTTTGTTTTGTTTCACTACAGACGCATAAAATTTGCGTAGATGGTTAACTGCCCACCCACTTTGGTTTAATAACCAATCTTCCTGTTCTGGTTTATTAATCCCTACAGAATATGCAGTAAGTATGCCGATTTCTCCTATGCCAATGCTAAACTTGTTATAGTAGCTATACCACCCCAAACTTTTATTTTTCCAAATAACTTCTGGTGATAAATCTTAATTGTTTCATTTTTTTATCATCCCTCCCATCTTTTTCTGCAGCACTAGCCTAATAAAGAATTCTGGGCTTACTTTGGGATATTTTCATTGCAAATTGATGCATTTTATTAAACCGTTGTTTCTACACAGAATTCCTGTATAACAGATCACAAGGCTGTAGTTGGCCCCAAACTTATTACTTACATAAATGAAAAAGCAACTATTTCCCCAGCAAGTGAACATCATTTTGGGAACCTAAAGTACTCTTAAACTCCCTCTCATACGTTTCAGGAACAACCAAAAACATGTCTACTTGGAACTACCTTACATTTTATCCAACAGGCTTATTCCCAGGAAAGTGTTCTTATGATGGCACCATTCCATACATAAACAACTAGACCTAACAATCATGATTCTCTGCTGAAAGACAGTTGGCCTGATGGTTACTAATTAATGACCCAACATGGTGGACTCAGTCAGTTGTTTCCTGCTCTGAAATAAGACAGAAATAAGTTAAGTGACCCAATGTAATGGGTGCAATAATTCATCATGCCTTGGGGAAATATTTTCATGGCCTTGACCATGATGTGAAAAAATAGCATAACTAGCTTTATTTTCTTATAAGACCAAGTCAACTTTCTGGCACCTCTAGACCCCCCAAATTATGAATTGAAAGTATTGGATTTTATTAACCTTTATCCATCAAAATTCACGGAAAACCACCGAACTTGCTAGTAGTTAGTCTAGAAATTCCATTGGGGTGTGTTAGTGTTTCTACATTCTGGGGACCTGTACTTCTTTTCTCATGTATCCATTGTCTTTATATCTCTAAGTACATATAGTTTCAGAGCTCCTGCCTTACTTTCCCCATGGTTGTTGTTTAGTTAATTTTCACTAAAAAAATTAGATGAGGGACAGGTGCTTTGCAGACACAAAAAAGAGCCATAACTTTTACCTTTAGGTGTAGATAAGCTTTTATATGTGAAATGCTAGATGTCTTTGTTCTTGCTATCTACTTCCTGTAAGGTCAAGGGTTGAGATTGGCCTTAGTAAGGGATATTTCATGTTTTTTTAATTGTCTTTATATAAGCACAGCTACCTTGACTACTTCTGTATTATTGTCAATTTCAGAGCATGATAAACAAATCAGCCAGGTGAACTGAGGTAGTGATTTCTCCTTCTCTGGAAGTTTTTAAGCAGATGCTAGATAGTCATCTGACAGAAATGCTGATGTTATGAACTTAGGTAGATTGTGAGTGGGTGAGCAGGAAAGGATGCACCAGTGTTTGTCTTTTCTGGCCCTTCCTTGCATACCCAGGGAATTGCTAATCAACACTGTTGGATGGTATGTGAATTTTCTCCAGGCCAGGCTAGATTTTGAAGATTTTTGGTGGGGGGGATCACTTGGGCATGAAATTGGGGTCACTGTGGATAGTCAGGTTATTGTGAGTGCCTGCATTGTACAGGGCATTGGACTAGATGACTCTGGAGGTACCTTCCAACTCTATGATTCTATGGTCCTCAAAATGTAAAATGATAACTTGGATAGAATCATAGAGTTGGAAGGGGCCATACAGGCCATCTAGTCCAACCCCCTGCTCAACGCAGGATCAGCCCAAAGCATCCTAAAGCATCCAAGAGGGAGATCAGCACATTTTAGATGTTATTCTGGGGCCTCAATCATATCCCAAGCAGAACAATTGTTTTACATGCCCTGTGGAACTGTTTAAAGTCCTTCAGGGTCCTGATCTCATTAGCCAGGGCCATTTGAACCTTGATCTCACAGATCTGAGTATGAAACTCTAACCCAACCTTTCTCAAGTTTTCTTACCATAGAGAAAACTACCATAGAGAACCCCCTGAAACATTCTACAGGCTTCAAGAAATCCCCAAAGTGGTGTGATCATACAGAATATTGTTGAAAGCATAGCTGTGTACATGCCCACCTGGGGCCCCTACCCTTCCCACCCCCTCTAGGCCATTGGGAGTTCAGGTTGACATGACCATATATGGTTATATCACCTGATAAATGTTTAACATATTTTTAAAAATATATTAAAATGAATTGACTCTCAACCATTTGGGAAACCCTTCCAGGGCCATCAAGAAACCACAGGGTTTCATGAAACCCTAGTTGAGAAAGCCTACTTTAACCACTATACCACATTGGCTCTGAATTACACTCACTATGGCAAATGGTTGATCAACATGTTCAGGGCAATTTGTGAGTTGCTGCCAGGACAGGGCTTTACAGCCAAGATTTCTCATTCAAATCCTATCCCATATATAGTTATATAGTCAAATATTGAAGCTGTTCTGAGCAGGACTCTGAAGAGATGGAAAATATCCAACACAGATAAAGAACAATAAACATAACTTAGAAATTAAAAATAACAAATACATCTTTGTTTTCCAACTAATATATTTTAATATAATCAAATATTATCTCATGTGTATAATTGTTGATCTTGTGACCTGTACAAGAGAAATAAAAACTATGACACCTAAGAATCTGTCACACATCCGTCTGTTTTTCTGACACAGCGATCTGTATGTGTCCAAAAACTATAATGTATAATCCTTATGCTAAAGTCCTAAAAAGGTGAAAATTGATATTTTTTTACTACCTGATTCAATAAGTTTTGTGAAAAGAGAGGCCGAGTTTATAAATCCTTTAAAAAATGGATGGGCTAAATGGTATGCCACGTATACTAGAATAAATCACAGCTAAAAGGGCATTAGACTGGCGCATCCCAGCACCCAATGCTGATGGTATGTCCAAGGAGCAGCAATCACCAGCAATACTGCATTGATGCTTCTCTCCCACAACTCTATGTGAGCGTACTTAAGCTATCCTTCTGATAAGGAGGGAGTGATTCTGATGATAGCCCTTTTTGGAAATAAATATGAGGCATTTCTTTAGCAGAGTATCTTCCTGCTATTTTTTTTTTCTCTGCCAGAAGGATTGTATCCCACAAAGCCATAGGGGTGCACTCTCATGCTTAAGGGGCTCTCTGTCTGGAGGGCTGATTGTTTCAGGAAACTTGATGAAAACAATCTTATTTTACTTATATGTCCACTGTGTCTTAAACCAATGCACAGAAAAAATATGTTGAAATATATTTTTTTTACTTCTACTTTCCTAATCTTAGCATTAACTTATTTTAAAAATTGAAGTGTTTCATTCCAATGTCTATCAAGCCTCCAGTACAAGGAATCCGTGACAGCCGCTGAATGTGTATTTTACTTGGTAACACATCAGCAACACGTATTACAACAGAGGTAACGAATCAATTCAGGTCTCTTCATTCTCCCCCCCCCCCCCCGCCATGCCTCCTCCAAAGCCGCTTGCAAATTGCTGCTTTGTAGTTTCGCTGCGATGGAGCAGTAGGACCCAGGGGCCTGCCACAGCCACCAATAGAAGCTCATACTTGGATCTATTTGTATGCAATGCCTTCTGCTCTGCGCATTAATGGTAATACAGATAACGGGTCTGAAAGAATTCTCGTCTGAAGAAGGATTTGATTTTTCGGGGTCCTGATAGTGGGCAGAAATCCAGTTTCATTCCTCCTTTATGGTGAAAAGTCTGTTGAACATCTTGTCTACTTGAACTCAAAGGTCTGAGCGTGTAAGGAAAGTTGCGAGGACTGCGTGAAGCATGGAGCGGCGCGTTTTCTGACAGCCTCCTTATCTCTGAGGGTAAGTGCTGCAAATGTCAGAACTGTTGAGTTTTGTAAGGTTATAGTGAGTATGAAACGAACTAGTTATCTCTCTCTCGATACACATAGAAAGGAATAGGGCATCCGTCAAAAGACGAAGCCTCCAATGCATAGCCAACAAGTTTCTTTGCAGGTACCTCCGGTCAAGCTTTCTTATTGTATCTAAAGTTAGCAGGTTACTGCGGTGCTGATACTACAGCGAATGTTAAGGAACAAGTTGAAAAGCTCCATGGGTGTAGGGTAACATTGTTTTACAGCGAATTTCACGGTGCATGGGCAACGCAGAGGGAGATTGCCCGTTCCTCCCCCCGTTTTGGCAGATTTATAGACTGTTTGGAAACGCAACTTTGCAGGAACTGGTCTTTCACTGCGGAACCGAGTGGTAAGAGATTTCCTGCTCGAAACGTCTTTGGCTTTCCTGCTACTTCGCAAATCAGGCAGCTGTATGTGTGTGCGTGCACCTGTGTGTGGCTCCATTCTTTTTTCTTTTTCTTTTTTCTTTTTTGAGAGGAGCTCTTTTCCCCGGCTCATTCCCTATTTACTTTTTAGTAAGATTTTTTTTATAACTCACGGCCTGCCTCCAACGTTATAGGTTGTGAATGAAATAACCCTTTAAGAACATAGCAAGGAAATGTGCCCCCCCCCCTCCGCGCCTGCATTTTGCTTGCCCGTCAAAACCCTTTGGTAACTAGGATGCATATTGCAGGTGGGGGAGCCGTGCAGCGTCTGCATTATTGATGAAAAGCTCCCCGCTGCTGTTGGAGGGAGGCACAGCCCCCTCCTCTCCGAAGGCTAGGGCGGCTCCGGGGGCGTGGAAAGCCGCTCGGTTCTCCCAACCGGGCGCGGGGCTGTGTTGCTGCCAGCGCGTAACACAATAGAAGCAGCCCCCTGCAGGCCACCGCGGGGTGGGGAGGGGGTGCGGGGCGAGCAAGAAAAGGCTCGTCGGCTCCGCTGCAGCAGCAGCAGCTGTTCGTGCTGCAGTAGTCAGTGCCGCAACCCTGCAGCGTTTTCACTCCGCCGCCGCCCCCCCTCCCTTCCCCATCCTGGGCTGCCTGCGGAGAAGCCACAAATGAGGACAGGGGGGAGTGACACTGGAAGGGTGCAGGGCAGCCCTTTCGACCTCCTTCCCGCCTCCGCAGGCCTCTCGAGGGCAGAGAAAGGTAAATACACGGAGGCTCGCGCCTTTTCCCCGCCGCCCCATCTTGTTCTTTCTCGACAGACTCCTCCAGGCTTATCGAGCCCAACTTAACTAACTGCAAACGGGGGTTTGGAAAAGCAAAACGCTCCGGGAAAGGCCCACGCCCCCTCCATGGCCCCACCCATTCCTGGCCATGCCCGCCCAAGGAGGAAGGGCCGCCGGTGGTGGGGAGGGCTGCCTGTACTTCTCCACACAAGATGCTCGTCTTTCCTCGCACGGGACAGTCGTGGGCGAGGCGAGAAAGTCCGCGCGGAGCGGGCTGCGGCGGGGTGGGACGCCTGTCTTGCGCGTGCCCAGCAGGGGCGATGCGGCGCTCTCGTCTTTGCACCTCCCGTAGAGTTGGCCGGGCCGAGGCAAGCGGTCTTCGGTCCTGCGCACAGCGGGTCAAGAGGAGGCAGCCCCAGCCATCGGCCCACTGGGGTCTAAAAACAGTCATTTTCTCCCCCCTCCCCCGCGCCTAGATTTTGGTTCTTCTGACGGTTTAGCCACAGCTGTCTTCGTAAGAAAGCACTTTCATGTCGAAAACGGGGTGAGCAACACTTGGCAATCCAGCACACATGCGTATATGTGTACATACCCGAGGAGCCGGTAAACCCCGACACAACGCACATCTGTAATTGCCAGACATGGCAGTATACAGGAAGGTTGCCAAATGGATATGACGCTAAAGGCCATTCCAAGCACAGGTGTTAACATGAGTAATTAAACCTTGCATATTCACAACCAGGATTACTAGAAGAGGCTTTCAAGACATATGCTAAAGGGTGGCTTTGGTGGTTTTAAGTTACTGTACTCTAATGTGTGATGTAGATGAGTGAGGTTGCTTGTATTTCTAGCCGAGGGATGCCAGGTACATAAAGAATAATAAGGAAGCGGTTTTGGAGGCTGTTCTCTAATTAGAGGACTTGTATGCTTCAAACTTTTAAAAATATGCTGCATATGTGAATAGTGGCATGCAGAGAAGAATGCATTTTTGCTGTGACACGGGGCTACTTAGCTTTATTTGCTTACCCAAGGCAAAGGGCAGTGTGTTTGAAAGAAATGCTATGAATCCATAAAATTGTTTTATGTGTGTGACAGAGAACAATGAGTGGGTTTATTCATATATGATACTGAAGTAATCCCCAAGTTTGCAATCCATGTATAAAACCATAATTGGCTAGGACTTTGAATATATTAAAATAGCTTTTGGCAATGGTCACACAGAGATATAGATAGCATGATATCAAATATTATTTTAGAGTATTTGAGCATGATATTTTATTATATTTATATACTACACTACCAAGAAAATATCACCAACATTCTTCATGTTACTTAGAAATACTGTCCTCTGTATTCAGGATTTGAATGCAAAGAGATATTATGTTTGACACTCAGGCCATATAGTAAGCACAACAGAAACTGGAGCTTGACAAGATGTCTAATTTTAGTTTTGGGGTCCAGAACTCAATCCTTAGACTGGACAGGATAAGGCATAACCAAGTAACCATGTGACCACGTAAAAGGCCTTAACTACTTTTATGCATTTTATATCATGAATGGAACAAATCAATCAGATCAATTATCTGGTGCCTGCGGTTTAAAATATTGCTACCAGAGTCAATAAAAAGGTTGGAGAGCAGGTGTAAGCAGGTCAATTCAGGATCCTGTTGAAGTCACTTTGATGAGGCTTACTCCCAGAAAAGTATTCTTACAATGGCTTTGTAGCAATATTAAACTGCTCATGCAATACAGTAATAGTTTCAGACGTTATTTTTCAGTTTCTTAAAAATGACACTGTTTAATGGTGCTGCTGAATTTTATGTGCATTTTCTGTTTTGGTTTTTTAGATATGTCTTTCAGTATAAGAAAAGACTTTAATAGCCTATTAGGCTACATTCAAATGTAAGAATGGGAAGTAGCAACAAATCCTGTGAGCTGTGTATATATTTGAAGCAAAGGAAGGTAAAAAGAGAGCTGCCCTGCTGGATTCTCCACCTCAAAAGCTAACTTAAAACAGCATAATACTGTTTAATGAAGTAGCTTGCTTTGTTAGAGGTTGCATTGTTTACATTGTGAAAACCCACATTCTGTTTATGCCTTTTTACCTCTGTTTTGAACTGGAAATACTTCATCTTTGTAGAATGCTACCCTTACACAAAGATGCAGCTAGTTTTCTTTACTGCCCACAGAATTAGAGGTTTAGTATCACAGTACTTATTAAAATAGATGCCAGAAGCCTTTTATGAAGCTGATTATACAGATCATTGGACCAACTAGCTCACTATTGTTTACATTGTTTAGCGATAGCTCTCCAGAATCTCAGGAAAAGAAACATTGTTCACAGCACCTCTAACCTGTGCCCTGTTTCAGATTCAGATTCTGGGGATTGAATCAGGGGTTTTCTGTATATATAGCATGTGATTGCCCTCTGAACCATAACCCCCCTCCATTCACAACTATGACTGCCAACTTCTTGCTATTCTTTGCTCCTGTGCTTTAATAGCAGTTTTCTCTGTTGACATAAATAGGTAATAATGCTTCTTTCAGTGCCCAAATGTTTTCTTGTTGATTCTTCATCAAGTGGCCATTCACAGCCCAACCTATTTTTCAACCATCTGGCAACCACAGTCATGGAAAAAAATTGAGAACCTATCTCCTTACAGTGGCTGATAGCTATATTTTTTTTTGGTTCACATCCCTAATAAGCTGAGAGATTGTCTCTGGTCCAAGGCTACCCAGTGACCTTCATGGTTAACAGATATTTGAAAGTCATGCTTTCCACACAATCACTACTAATCTGCCCATGTATTGACTGCCTGAGATTTCTTATTGCTATAAATCTATGTTGTGGAAAAATATACAGCTATATTTGTGTTAGCAGCCTGTACTTTCTGTCAAGAAAAAAGTTACAACTTCAGTAATGCTTTTTGACCATACATCTTATCTAAGATGGCTAGCTTCATTGTGATTGGTAATTTGAAGTCTTCAGATGATTATGGCTGCTGCCTTTTTATAACAAGGATGCTGGAGCAATTGTATGAATGGGTGTGAAGGTGGATGATGAGCAAAACTTAATTTATTGTCATTGGCAAGTTCTGGTAAAGCCAGATTATAGAATCATAGAATCATAGAGTTGGAAGGGGCCATACAGGCCATCTAGTCCAACCCCCTGCTCAACACAGGATCAGCCCAAAGCATCCTAAAGCATCTAAGAAAAGTATGTATCCAACCTTTGCTTGAAGACTGCCAGTGAGAGGGAGCTCACCACCTCCTTAGGCAGCCTATGCCACTGCTGAACTACTCTGACTGTGAAAAACTTTTTCCTGATATCAAGCCTATATTGTTGTACTTGTAGTTTAAACCTTTTACTGTGCGTCCTTTTCTCTGCAGCTAACAGGAACAACATCCTGCCCTCCTCCAAATGACAACCTTTCAAATACTTAAAGAGGGCTATCATGTCCCCTCTCAACCTCCTTTTCTCCAGGCTGAACATTCCCAAGTCCCTCAACCTATCTTCATAGGGCTTGGTCCCTTGGCCCCAGATCATCTTCGTCGCTCTCCTCTGTACCCTTTCAATTTTATCTATGTCCTTATTGAAGTGAGGCCTCCAAAACTGCATACAGTACTCCGTGTGGTCTGACCAGTGCCGTATACAATGGGACTATGACATCTTGTGTTTTTGATGTGATACCCCTTTTGATACAGCCCAAAATGGCATTTGCCTTTTTTACCGCTGCATCACACTGCCTGCTCATATTTAGTTTACAATCCACAAGTACCCCAAGGTCTCGTTCACGCACAGTGTTACCTAGAAGCGTATCCCCCATCCAGTAGGCATGCTTTTCATTTTTCTGACCCAGATGCAGAACTTTACACTTATCTTTATTAAATTGCATCTATTTGCCCATTTTTCCATTGTGTTCAGATCTCGTTGAACTCTGTCTCTATCTTCCGGAGTATTTGCCAGTCCTCCCAATTTGGTGTCATCTGCAAACTTGATGAGTAGTCCCTCCACCCCCTCATCGAGATCATTAATAAATATGTTAAAAAGTACCGGGCCAAGCACCGAGCCCTGAGGTACCCCGCTACTCACCTCTCTCCAGTCTGATGAAACACCATTGACAACAACTCTTTGAGAGCGGTTCTCTAACCAATTCCCTATCCACCTGACTATCTGAAAATCCAGATTGCAGTCCTTCAATTTAGCCCATAGATTAGCCCATACTGTTTCCAGGATGTAATGTGGAACTTCAAATTGAAAGCAAAAGGCTTCTAATTAAGAAAGTTTGGCTTCTAAATATTTGATTGCTTTCAGGTCTTTTAAAGACTTTGGCTTGTAAGCAGTCCAAGGGACTCGCAAGAGTCTTCTTCAGCACCAGAGTTCAAAAGCCTCAATTCTTTGACGCTCGGCCTTCCTTATGGTCCAACTTTCACAGCCACACATTGCAACTGGGAATACCATAGCCTTGACTAAACACACTTTTGTTGGCAGGGTGATGTCTCTGCTTTTTAGGATGCTGTCTAGATTTGCCATAGCTTTCCTCCCAGGAGCAAGGGTCTTTGAATTTCTTTGCTGCAGTCCCCACCTGCAGTAATCTTGGTGCCCAGGAAAATAAAATCTGTCACTATTTCCATTTCTTCCCCATCTATTTGCCAGGAATTGAAACTGTCCATTGGGTTTTCATGGCAAAGATACTGGAATGGTTTGCCATTTCCTTATCCAGTGGATCACCTTTTGTCAGAGCTCTCAGCTATGACCTGTCCATCTTGGGTGGCCCTGCACGGCATAGCTCATAGCTTCACTGAGCTACGCAAGTCCCTTTGCCACGGCAAGACAGCGATCCTTGAAGGGAGTTGTAAGTGCTACCAGAGTTAAATAGAATTGGGAGATTACGAAAAAAATGTGTCTGTTATGAGCTGCGATAGATTGATTGAATCGAGGAAGCCACAGTTCATAGTCCTCAGGACTAAGGCTATTGATGACAGAATGTTTTGAGGGGATCATTAATTTATAGGGTTGTCATAGTTTGGAAGCAACTCAGCAGCACTTAACACATTCACAAATAAAGTAACAGGACATTTATCTCCAGGCCTGTTGGCAGTCCTATTTATGAGCTGAGTTCAGGAAGTTTGGATAATTAAGAGAAAAACAGAAATGGCTGGGGACAATGGAGTTCTGGTGAAGATCGTGAAATCTTTGGCATTAAATCAGTATGCTAACTTAGACAGTTTTCACATAGTGCTTCAACAGTAAACCTGAATTTAGAGTTTTCTTTATTCAAGTATACAGTGGGTAAATATCTTGAATAACATTTGTTTCCTTCTCATGTTTTTTAAAACTTTCGCTGCCTGATTGTGTTAGAACTGTTGAATTGGTATGTGCAGTGTTATTGCAGACCACCCTACCTGGCCCCATCCACTCTCTAAAATCAGGTGGATGCCAGGAAATATTTATGATGTAAGTCAACAATATTTATGATTTCTACACTAAGTGTGTCTATGATATTTGTTATGCATTCTACATGGATTTTGGATATTAGACATTAGTTTTTAAGTAAATTGCAAACTTTGTTTATTTATTATATTTATATACTGCCCTCTTCTGAGGCTCACAGCGGTTTACATGAAACATAGAGGAATAGGAACAATAACAGTAAACTCAATCACTATCTGATGAATATCAGTATTGATAATAACAGCAATAAACAGAGACATTCAAACAGACCCATGGTTGGTCAGTTAAGGGCATTTGAATTTATGTGAGGGAAGCTTGGGAGCTCAGTGGATGTTGTCCGCTTAGGTTGACCTCAACCAAATGCCTTGTGGAAGAGCTCTCTTTTGCAGGGCCGCCTGCAGAATTGTTCTAGTTCTGTCAGGGACTTGATCTACTCTGGGAGCTCATTCCACCAGGTGGGAGCCAGGACAGGAAAAACTCTGGCCCTGGTTGGGGTGAAGCAAACTTCCTTGGGGCCAGGGATCATCAGCTAGTTGGAGCAGAAATCTTTTATAGGGGTGTAGGCAGAGAGGTGGTCCCTCAGGTACCCTGGGCCCAGACTGTGTATAACCTTAGAGGTGAGTACCAGAACCTTAAGTCTGATCCAGAATTTGACTGGTAACCAGCTCAGTTGTTGGAGAATGGGCCGAATTTGGAACTTCCATGGTGTTGCTATGAGGACCTAGCTGCTGCATTCTAGACTAGTTGAAGTATCCAGATTAAGGTTATGGGTAGGCCTGTGTAGAGTGAGTTGCAAAAGTCCACACTACAGGTGACTGTTGTGTGGATCACTGTGGTTTGGTGTTCTGCGGCCAAATAGGGTGCTAGTAGTTTGGCTTGGTGAAGGGGGCAGAATGCCAGCCGTTCTACTCTTGCAACCTGTGCCCCCATCGAAAGGGAGGCATCAAGGATCATGCCCAGGTTTCTGGCGGAGCAAATCGCTGCTAGCTGCACACCGTCCTGGTTGGGTAAGAATGCTTCCTCACTTCGGTGAAATGGTGTGGATCACTGTGTGGCTATCCATCAGGAGGAAGAGGTGGTTGTCATCTGCATATTGGTGACATCCCAGCCCGAACCGCCGCACCAGTTGGACAAGAAAGTGCATAAAGATGTTAAATAGGATTGGAAAGAGGACTATTTTATTGTGTTTTAACTATTTATGTTGTAAACCGCCCTGAGACCTATTGGGAGAAGGGCGGTCTAAAAATTAAATAATAATAATAATAATAATAATAATAATATTTCTGAGGGACTCCACATGTGAATCGGTGGCAGCTTGATGATCTCTTTCCTATTGTTACCCTCTGTCCACAGCCCTGGAAAAAGGAGACTAGCCATTGAAGGCCTGTCCCCTGTATCCTGGTGTCAGCAAGGTGGTAAGCTAAGTGCTCGATTGTGTCAAATGCTGCTGAGAGATCTTGGAGTACAAGCAGCGCCGACCCGCCTTGGTCCAATAGGCAATGGAGGCCATCTGTCAGGGCAACTAGCACTGTTTCTACCCCATGGCCAGGCTGGACACCTTGAATGGATGGGTCTAAGACTGCAGCTTCTTCCAGGAATTATAATATTTTGTCCATGACAGCCCTTTCAGTCATTTCCCCCAGAAATATTAAGTGTAAGACTGGACAACAGTTGGCAGACTCTCATGGGTCCAAAGATGGTTTTATCAGCAATGGGCGAACTGCTGCCCCTTTTATCCTTTAGGAATTCTTCCACTGAGAGGGAAAGGTTGATTATCTCCTGGAGAAGGGGTCCTAATATAAGTTGTCTTTAGCAGCCACAACGGGCAGGGATCTAGTTATCATGTGGTCCACTTCAGTTAGTGTGAGTCATCTGAGGTTATTTATTTATTTATTATATTTATATACCGCCCTCCCCGGAGGCTCAGGGCAGTTTACAGAAAACCTATAAACAATACATGAAACTTACTTAGTGTTACTTAGTGTTCTCTCCAAAGATGGCCAAGGGGCTCTAGTTCACATTTTGTATAGGTTGGGGTAAGGTTGTGGCAGAATGTTGAGGTTTCATCTGCAAAATTATTTTAAATGCCTCACAGCTGATATCTGACTTATTTCAGTGCCCTTCCTCTTGGGCAGTGAGAGACTGAACTATTGTAAACAATTATGCTGGGTGTGAGTTAGCAGGTGTGACGAAAGTGGCGTAAAACATGAGGCTTACTGACTTTGCCATTTCATAGGCTGTCATATGCATTCTATAAGATGTTCTCGAAATTTCATCACAAGTTTTCCTCCTGACTCTATTTGTCTCAGTTTTCATTTCTTCTCATGAACTTCCTCAGTGTACCAGGGGGCTTTCTTGAAACAGGGGCAGAGAGGACGTAGGGGAGTTACCTTGTCAGTGGCAGCCAGCATTCCAGTCACTGAGCAGGTCATTTAGAGAAGTGCCAAGAAGCATTGGGTCCTGCGGAATGTTCAGGGATCCAATTGGATCCATAAGTCTCTGCTGGTGAACTAGCATCTTCTCAGCGCCCATATGGGGAGAAAGTAGTATTCTTAGCCTAGCCTTCAGGGTATAGTGGTCTGATCATGGCATGGCATTTTCTATGACCAGATCCACATGCAACTGTCTGCTGAAAACGAGGTCCAGAGTGTGGCCTGCCTGGTGGGTAGGGCCAACACATTGCGAGAGCCCTAGTGTTGCCATGGTGGACACCAGGTCCAGCCCATTTCCAGAGGGCAGTAGCTCAGCATGAACATTAAAGACCCCCAGGATTAGAAGTCTAGGGAACTGTTGCATCTGGGCTGGAAGGGAATCTGGAGGTGCATTGTGTACACAGTATACCAGCCAGATGGCCACACTCTCAGTTGAGCCCCACCTGAGGCCAGTACATTCAGTTGCTTGGATTGATAGTGTGTGAAGAGCCCTAGAGGAGAAATCCTGCCAGATTAGGATTGCCACCCCTCCTCCCGCCCCACAGTCTGAATCTGATGGAGGACACAGAACCCAGCAGGGGATAGCTCTTTAGGAGCGACTGTTTCACCCTCCCTGACCTGTGTTTCTGCACTCACACCAGGTCCATTCTATGTTCTTCAAAGTAGGTTTGCAGTGATAACTGAAATATAAGAAAACTTTGTAGAACCAGACCTGTGGATCATCTAGTTCAGTGTACTGTTTCACATAGTAGCCAACCAGTTGGTCTGGAGGATCAGAGAAAGAGGACATGGACTGAGGACTTTCCTTGCTGCTGCAGCTAGTACTGTTATTCAGAGGTTTGCTGTCCCTGTATATGGAGCCTCCCATCAGATACCATGACAAGTAGCTATTGACAAGTAGCTATTCTTCCATGAATCTAATACCCATTTAAACCTTTCTATGTTTCTGTCCATCATCACTTCCACTCACAATGAATTCCAGTTTAATTGCTTATTTAGCAAAGAGGTATTTCCTTTTTGCCTATCATGAACCTATTCCCCAACAATTGTGTGTTCCAGAGTTCTAGCTCTGTCTACCCCATAAATCATGTCTCTTAGCCATCTTTTTTCTAGGTAGAATTGTCCCAGACTGTCCAAACTTTCCTCAAAGTAAAGGTGTCCCAACCCCCTAATGGTCTTGGTTGCCCTCCTTTGGTCTTTTTCCAACTCTGTAATATTATTTTTGAGATATGGTAACCAGTATTACTCACAGTATTCCAAATGAGGTTGTATCAAAGCTCTCTTCAATGGCATCACAATATTGGCCACTTTTTTCCAAATTCTTTCCTTATTATTCCTAGCATGAAGCTTGTCTTTAAGTGTACCTTGGGTCAACATTTTGATCAAGCTTTCTAGTATGAAGCCAAGATCTTTCAATCTCACTCTGTCAGTTCAGACCATATCAGCGTATATCAGTATTATTTGTTCCATTGCAGATCACTGTACACTTACGCTTGTTCAAACTTCATTTGCCACATTGTTGCCCTAATACCCAATTTAGAAAAATCTTGTAGCTCAGTGGCTCCTTAACCTTTTTGGACCCAACCCCCTTGGTTCTATAAGCTCATCCACAGTGCCTTCTGCCCTACCCTATAAGAACATTATTCAGAATAGTGCTTTGCTCAACCCACTATAAAATACAGTAATACAATCTAAAACAGCAATGATTAATTGCATCTTTATTCAAAAGCCAGTTACAACTTTTTAGTGTAATTTGTTCAACAAAACTAATGAACCGGATCTTATGATGCCAGCTTTTCAGAGTCTAATTGTGCTGCCCTAGCCGGGCACACGCAGGGTTAGTCCACAGGAATGCACACTTGCCGAGTCAACCAAGTTCAGAGTGCATACCAGAGAGTAGTCAAAAGTCCAGTCCGGGTCTTATCCGAAGCCTTGACAGCCAACGTTCAAAGGAAAACCGAAGGGGGAGTTGTTAATCACACCAAGGCCAAAGCCTGAGAGTCGTTCAGGAATAAATCAAGTCCACAATACCTATTCGTAGTCAGTCGTCATATCAAGGGTCATCAAGCCGGGAATCAGTCAGGCAGAGCTTCGCTAAGGCGCAGGTAGTCCAGAACCGGGTCAAGGCAACGGGTGGGCTTGTGCATAAGTTGTAGCCACGCTGAGAACCACTTCTGCTGTGCTTAAATGCAGGCTGAGCTGACAGGCTAAGTGGTTGCACCCGGTACTCAGTCTCCGTCCCCCACCTGGGCCCCACCTAGCTTCCTCCCTTGCTCTAAGCTGAGCACTTTGATGGCGCGCCATCGACGCCATTCTTCTGCATTCCCGCCTGCGCACTGGAGATGAGTCTGGACTGCGAAGGGTGTTGCTGCAGGCTGAAATGCTGCTGGCATAGAGGACATGATGTCTGCCTGGCTAGGACCTGGTTGTGTGTCCCTATCGGGGCTAGCCTCTTTAACCAGCATCCTGCTGCTTTGCCCCAGCTCCGCATCTTCTTTCTCCGAGGGATCTGGCAAAACAGGCTCTGGCATTGGTGCAGAGGCATCCTTTGGTGACGGTGCCATGACACTAATAGTCATTTTACAAGAATCTTATGTACCACATTTAGTAACTACTGTTCATTAAAGTTGTAATTCAGTTTCTCAGTATCTGGTTTAAATTAATTTATCAGGAATCTTCGATCACCATGTAAAGTAATCTGGAATTGATTTCCTTGCTTGGAGAGTCATCAGATGACCACGTTCAATAGTCACAGTGGAATCCAATTTGATTTAGAACACATTGGCCCTTCAAGATGCTGTTTCTTGATAGGTATTCACAGTGGGAAAATTGCACCTGGGGGCCCAATGTTAGCAAAAGGGTACCATCAACAAGTAGTCAGCAGCAAACAAACCCAGACCTCCAAAGGATGATAGTTTCAGGCTAATAATACAAGCAGCACCGACCCGCTCTGGTCCAACTGTCGATGCAGGTCGTCTATCAGGGCGACTAGCGCTGTCTCTACCCCATCGCCAGGCCAGAAATCTGACCGGGATGGATCTAGGATCAAAGCTTCTTCCAAGTATGCTGATAGTTGGTCCGCAACAGCCTTTTCAAGCAACTTCGCCAGAAACACTTAAGTGCGAGACGGGGCGGTAGTTGGAAGGCAGTCGCGGGTCCAATGATGGTTTTTTGAGCAGAGGGCGAACCACTGCCTCTTTTAACCCTTCCGGGAATTCTCCTGTTGAGAGGAGAATTTTACACAAGAGGTCTGATTTCTTAAAATCCACATTAAGACAGGTGACAGAACACCTGTTGCTACACCACTACACCAAGAGTGATTAAGAGTGGCGGTTTCTAATCTGGAGAGCCAGGTTTGATACCCCATTCCTCCACATGTAGCCAGTTGAATGACCTTGTGCTAGTCACAGTCCTGTCAGAGCTTTCAGCCCCACGTATGTCACAAGGTATCTTTTGTGGGGAGAGGTTGAGAAGGCAATTGTAAGCCAATTTAAGACTCCTTCAGGCGGTGAAAAGCGGGGTATAAAAACCAACTCTAATTTTCTGTGTGTATCAAGTGCTGCGAAGCAGTGTTTATTGTAGGTAGACTTTATCCACATTGAAACAGATGAGACAAAATATTGGATTTATTTTATTGTTACTTTATTTATTGGTTTTATACACCACCTCTCCCCCAGAGCAGGCTTCGAGCAGTTTGTAATATAAATGTATCCCAAATGAAACCATGAGGAAAGACAGGATATGTTTTAATAACAAAGTGTTGTTTTAATTTAATTTACATCCTTACTTTTTATTGTCTTACATGGAAAGATGCAATAGATTAAATGTTAGTATAAACTTCAGATTCAGTATTCCAAATGCAAGAATACTTGAGCAGCTGAATATGGTTTCTGAATGAATCTTGACTTTCTCAAAGAAGATGTACTACAATAAATGTTTGGTTAGCATCCTTATGACACATTCCCACTCCTCCAACCATATAATCTAGAATTTATTGATGAGTGTAAGGCCATCGCATAGTGAATTTCATATCTGTATCTATTGAATTGGACTGTCACTGTACTGGTCTCTATGAGACAATATCACCCAATGTGAAGGTTTTGATCTTCATGGTAAATGTATAAGGTGTCTTTCATGTTTGGTATGAAAATTCAGGTCCACATCCTTAGTTTATCATGGAAGTCATAAAGCTGAAAGAAAGTGACTTTTTCAAGACTAAAGTACCTCATCTGGATGCTTATGTGGAAATAAAATGTCAAAATAAATTTCTTGAAAGAAGACAGACACATTCTGTTTTTAATTAAACTAAACAATATAAATGATTTGCTTTTCAGCCAGTTCTCCTAAAATTTTGGTTGAAAATTGTTTTCAAATGATATCTGAAAAGTATATTTAAATTGCAGAACTATAGGATTGCCACTTTTTTTTTCCTGGCAGTGCTTCATGCCTTTAATGTTAGCATAATGGGAAATAATTCAATATATGTGGCTTTCCCTGCCTCACATCAGGAAATATTTATATATTGTTCTTCTGACTGTCAGGCAGCTTTTAAATGGAAAAGAGTAGTATCAAGCAAAGTGGCCAGCCTAAGCAGAACAGCAGACTAGGTTCATCAGAGAATTTAGAAATCAGACATTGTTCTTATTATTTGTCATCGTGTTGTCTCTGACTTCAGGATGAAAGGCCTACAACTGAACAGTAAACAAATTGTTCCTGGAAGAGTGTGCCAAAAATATGTCACCATATTTTTGACTACCTGTCTCTCCTATTATTTGTTCTAGCTCTAACTTGTAAAATATAGGGAAAGGAAAGATTGAAAGCCTACCTTTGCAAACTGTTTAGAAACTTAGAATCATAGAATTATAGAGTTGGAAGGGGCCATACAAGCCATCTAGTCCAACCCCCCCTGCTCAACGCAGGATCAGCCCAAAGCATCCTAAAGCATCCAAGAAAAGTGTGTATCCAACCTTTGCTTGAAGACTGCCAGTGAGAGGGAGTTCACCACCTTCTTAGGCAGCCTATTCTACTGCTGAACTACTCTGACTGTGAAATTTTTTTCCCTGATATCTAGCCTATATCGTTGTACTTGAAGTTTAAACCCATTACTGCGTGTCCTCTCCTCTGCAGCCAACAGAAACAGCATCCTGCCCTCCTCCAAGTGACAATCTTTCAAAGACGGCTTAAAGACGGCTATCATGTCCCCTCTCAACCTCCTTTTCTCCAGGCTGAACATTCCCAAGTCCCTCAACCTATCTTCATAGGGCTTGGTCCCTTGGCCCCAGATCATCTTCGTCGCTCTCCTCTGTACCCTTTCATTTTATCTACGTCCTTCTTGAAGTGAGGCCTCTAGTTAATACAGCATGTGGTAATCAGGTTATTGTAACTGTCTGGATATAGGGACTATATCACCCTTGAGTTGAAGGAGCTATAGTGGCTGCTTATCTGGTCTTGAATAAAATTCAAAACATCATTTTTTACCTGTAAGAACCTATAAATGACTTGAGGGAGGGTGATTGAAGAACCAGCTTCTCCCACTTTTTCCATCTCATAGGTTAAGCTACCTTTTTCAAGGCCTACTTCTTTTGACCCTGCCTGCAAAAGGTAAGTTGGATAGCAACTATGATTTTTTTGGTGGTGGAATGTGCTGGACCAAAATATTTATTTTTACCCAGCTTTTACCTAAGGGGTTCCATCTTATTTTGCTGTGTGTTAGTCTGCTCTTTACTTAAGGACTGTTTATCAATAACATGTTACCATTAACCATTTTAGACTGTTTTATTTTTATGTTCTTTTCTGCTTTTATGCCGGGGTTTTCTTTTAGTGGCTATTCCTATTTATTAAATTTCTATACTGCCCTCCTACGAACCAGCTCAGGGTAGTATACATCATACAATACGATTAATAACAGAATGATTAAAAGAATAATAACATAATAAAACATTTAAGCAATTTAAAACATTTAACAGTATCTGTAGTCAGTAGCAACATCAATTATTGTCATACTTTCCAAAATTGGTTACTATCCATTGATCTTTTCCAGCCTTGGTTGTATATGTGGGAGGTATTTTGCCGGGGAGGGTCGGTCGATGTTATTGCATGTCTTTATTGATTTAAACATAATTATTTATTTCATAGGACTTGGTTTGTATTGAGTTGGTTTTATTGTCTTGTCTGCTTTTTTGTTTTATTGTTTTACTTGTGAGTAACATCAAGAAAGTCTTCAGAGGCGACACCCAGATTTTTGAAATAAATATACCCATTGCCCCCAAAGATCAGGAAGTAGTTCTAATATATGAAATAAAAGTTCTCACTTGCACATGGATTCATGGCATGCATTGTGTATGTTGAACTTCTCCCTTTCTCACTGTGTTTTGTTTCTTTAGGCTTTTACTCCTACTTGATTTTGTGTTCGTTACTAGTAGAGTGAATGGTTCAAAACAGTGAATTATAGTTAGGAGGAAGCAGAGCTAGCCTCCTACCTCCATGAAAAAAAAAAAAAGATCCCTTGATGGTTGCCCTGGGAAAACAGGATTTAGATTATAGAAGCATGACCACCAGAGCCCAGAGAGTATGTTATCCTTTACTATTGGCATTTCCCCCAAAATAAAATACCAAGGTATTTTCTTCTGATGATAATAGCTAGGTGTAGAAGGATATTTGTGTTAGCATGGTTGAATGCACCGCCATTTGCAGTTTTAATGTGAAGATACCATTCATGACAACGGTTGAAGGAACAGTAATCGGATTCTATTACTCCTTACTTTATATATGGAATTGTGCATATAAACCCCCGATATACTACAGTACTCTAAATTATAATAGAGTTGTCAGAAATATAATTTGTCATTCTGATTTTTTCATCTTCTAGCTTCTCTGCCCCTTTTAATGTCCAGCCTGAGAAAGGGTTATAGAGCATTAGAAATCATGCAGTCAGTTATCCCCAGTCTTGTAGGCATGTGCAGAGCAAAGACTGTGTCCTGCAACTGCCATAAGCAGGCTCCCTAAAATGGGGACAGGGTGTAGCATTAAACAAAGACACTGCCTCTGTTCTCCATTTTCCCCATTTTCCCTGCCTTGCAGCATCTGCAACCAAAGCCTAACAGGCGCCTCCAGGTGGGACTTGGGGATTCCCCCAGTATTACAGCTCATCTCCAGAATACAGAGAACAATTCAATAGGAGAGAAAAAAATAGTTGCTTTGGAAAATGTGGCACTGTACCCCACTGAGATTCCTGCCCCCCCCCCAGGCTTCATCCCCAAATCTTCATGTTTATCAACCTGGATCTGGCAAACCTACTCATCATCCCAATTCCACCAGTGGCCAAGGGGACCAGCCAAGCATGTTTTGAATGTAATGTCATTTACATAATTATGGGGTGGGGGGTTATCTCTTGCTCAATTAGAATTCTGACAAATGTGTATATTGGTACCTATGTTTTTCCGAGAAAAACCCGGAGTGCATTTTACAAAGCAGTGAGTTGGAATTTTGAATGCTATTTCTCAGCACTAAATAATTGCATAAGTCTTGAATTTGGAAGAACATATTTGAAGGCAATTTGGTGTTGGGGAATGAGAGAGAAGTAGTTTAGGTCAGTGTAATAGTCAAACATACAAGAACTGGAAAGGAATGTTTTACAGACATTAAAAATAATTCCAAAATGTTTGAAAAAGGTTTTATTTCACTATGAATGATGGATTAAAAATGGAGAAAATAGACACTGCAAATATGAAGTTGTCTTTCATTGTGATAGCTTTAATGCAAGACCTCTTAATATGGTGTTTTGGTTTCTTTTGTTTTGATAATCTTGGGTGCAATTATTGCTTTTATTCTTAGGCCCTTTTTAGTTTTATGTTAGACTTTAAACTTTATGTGGCATTGATATTAATTTCAGGGAATCAATTAAGGTAAGTGTTGAAACTTACAGTCGTTTATATTCAGAGTTATTTAGAATATGTAAACTAAAACAAAAGTAATGTTTTAAAAACAATTTTCAAAAATGTTAATAGCATTCTACTTCAATTTAAGAGGACTCTGATAGGAAAAGGATCCAAGCTTGTATGATTAGGATTGGAAGATGAACTGTGAAATCATTATATTATCTTTATTGACACAAGTGCAAAAACTTTCACTACATTTTTCCACTTTTCTGAATTTGAAAGATTAATAAATGTGGCAGACAATTACTACAGCTATATGACCTAGCCTACATCACAGGCTTTATTGATTGGTTTCAATTAATGAATGTCAGCAAGTAAATTAACATAGCACCTGAGGCATAATTCTCTAGTGGCTCATGTACACTTACTATTCACCATCCCAGTGGTTTTAACTCCTGTTGAGAATATTGCTAGGAGGTACAGTGTTTTCAGTCCAGACATGAACTTTACCTATGTAATGATGGTCATTTGCAGCAAATCCATGTTTTACCACAGAAGCATCTCTTTAATTGATACCTTATCAATGACAATTCAAT
Source organism: Paroedura picta (assembly GCF_049243985.1). Taxonomy (NCBI): domain Eukaryota; kingdom Metazoa; phylum Chordata; class Lepidosauria; order Squamata; family Gekkonidae; genus Paroedura; species Paroedura picta. Next base: position 47,821,164 of record NC_135374.1, read on the forward strand.
TAGTCATTCTTAAGACAGTGAAGTATATTTTACATTCTGTCACACAAAGATTATTTTGCATGTCTGATATCAGTTGTAATTTCTATAACTAAGTCAAATTTGTAGCATGTTTCAGAATGCCATCTGAAAAGTTTTGTAGAAACAACTGCATGCATTTTGTGCACTAAGTCAGTTCGGTGTAGTGGTTAAGACTAGTGGTTTTTAAACTGGCAAGCAAGATTTGATTCCCAACTCCTCTACATGCAGCCAGCTAGGTGACCTTGGGCTTGTCATCTGTCCCTCTTGATAAAACAGTAAGGGGTGCTGGGGTGGGCTGAGTCCGGGATCAAAACTCCTGGATTGGCCCCTTGGCCCTGGACTGACACGTGGAGGGGACAATTGGAAGGTGCAAACCGCCTTCGAATTGACCCTCACCAGGACAGACCAGAGTTCCATCCAGTCAGCCCAGCCAGGGACAATCTGGAGACATCGATGCCAGTCTGCTCCTGACCACCACAGGGAGAGGAGGTCAGTTGGGCTACCAAGAGGGATGTGAATGGAGGCTTGGACAGGCTGTGCCAGCCCCAAGGCTGTCCTAACTGTCATGTCCAACTGCAAATTGCCTCAGAACCCTGACAGAGCTGGCAGGAGGCTGCAGAGTGCTCCCCCTTCCCCCCTCCAGAACCTCTGACAGGCCCTGACTGAGGGGAGGGAGGCATTTCCAAGAGCAACGCAGGGGAGTCTGAGGGCCTTCCTTTTGAGGGGGGGGGACTTTCCCCTTCTGCCAAACAGTTGCCTGACAGGGAGGCCACAGAAAAGCCCCTTCTCACTTAAAATACCGCTCTGGCCAGGGGTTAGACACAGCCAAGCCATGTGTCTTTCTTCTTTGCAACTCTCTGCAGATTTGAGGCCACTGCACAGCGTTATTCAGCAGATGAAACTGGTTCTTTTGTCTCCTGTTTCATCTGCACAACAACACTGTGCAGTAGGCCTCAAGTCTTTCAATTCAACAACAACCTGTGTGGGAGGCCTTAAATGTTTCTTCTCTACCACAACCCTGTCCAAAGTAGCCCTTTCTGCCTGGGGAGCTGATCTTTATACTCTGCAGGTGAGCTGTAATTCCAGGAGCTCTCCAGGCCCCACCTGGAGGTTGGCTACCCCTGGGTTGGAAATATTTCTGAAGGTTTGTAGGTGGGACTTCAAAATCGTACAGTGCCTCAGAGTCCAGCCTTCAAAGGAGCCATTTTTGCCCGCCATTGGGAAGGATTGGTGCAGGTGTGTCCCTCCTGGGCTATGGGCTATGGCCAGCATTTACCAGCAACTGTTTGTATTTTGGGGCACAGACAGGCAGACCAGCATTAGTCCTGTGAGTCTAGAAAGTGCAGGAAGATCTAAATAAATATTTACAGCCTGAAACTGTAAATAGTGAACATGTAAATGGCTGGAGACATGCATTTTTTCAACCTTGGCCTGGCAAATAAAAAACCTTACTAAGGTCAAGATTGCTGTGCACAGAGAGTCTTCCTCTTAGGGCTGCCAGCTTCCATGTGAGGGTCTCTACCCCACCTCCCTCATGGGGAGTCTGCTTTAGGGAGAGGAAGGGAAGACAACTGGAAAATGCTTTGAGACATTTGAGGCCTGCTGGGTAACTGCGGCCCATTCCCAGTTCTCTCAGACCTCTCACAGCACCACATACCTCACAGGTTGACTATTGTGTGGAGACGAATGGAAAAGGTGTTTGTAAACCGTTTTGAGACTCCTTTGGGTAGTAAACAGGGTACAAAAATCCGTTCTTCTAAGGAGCAATCATGAAAGAAGCATTTGGGCTCGTAACATTTTATCAACAGTGAAAAAATGGAAAAGAAGGAACAGGGTGGACACCTATATACTGTGACTACCCCATGTGTATTAGGGCAGAGGGGCATTTCGGTGTCTGTGGCCTAATTCACACAAGAAGGGAGATGACGCAGAACTGGGGGGAATTGGTTGCCGTGTAATCGTTCCCTAAGAAGAGTCTCCAGTCTGATTTTCCCTTCACATATCTGAAGACATGGCTCTGAAAAGCTCATCTGTAACCACTATGCCACAATTCCCAAAGGTCAGTCCTCTCCCACACTCAATGAACATTCCAAACCACAGGTTCATGACACCTATATCTTCACACCCATGCCCTCATTTGCCACCACAACCTCCCATACAACACACACATTCAACCCCTTGCCCTTACAGACTGGACAACTCTTCCCCTTCCTCTTCCCAGTTTCAAGCTCTAGTGCCCGTTGTATTCTTGTATACAAGGGGCTTTGCCCCTAGTAGCATTGATAAAGCTGCTCTGACTCAGCAGTAATATCAGGGCTCTCTCAGCCTCACCTCCCTCACAGGGTCTGTGGGGAGAGGAAAGGGAAGGCGATTGTAAGCTGCTTTGAGACTTTTGGTAGAGAAAAGCAGCATCTAAAAACCAAATCTTTTTCTAATATAATTTAAAATGTGAAAACTTCATAGAAATTTAGTGATGCATGTATCAAAAGTATATGCACATACTTTGCAGAAAAATATCACTAGACAAATGGTCATGAGATTGCTATGAACAAGACTCTCAGTTCTCTTAGAACTACATGAATCACAAACACATGTAAAGCTCCTGTACTGTATGACTTCAGAGTATAGCCGTGTGACCTATTCAGTCATTCCAGTCTAAGTTAATTGAAAGCAGTACCGTATGAAATGCAACCTGTGAAATTTAAAAAATTAAATGTATTTTCTATGAATTAAAGGCTCAATAAAAACAAAACTCTAGAAGATATCCTTTTATCAAATGTAAGTCTTCTTCTCCACAGCTGCTTAAAAACTCTGGTGTGTGCCAGTAGCTTCTGTTCCAGTATGAAAGCAAATGCACAGAAACTATTGGCACACGCACACTTTGGGGTGGGAACATTAGGCTTAGCATTGTAGGTCTAGCATTATGTGGTACACATTTTGTAATTTCAGTGATTAGCTATGGGCTCTATGTTTTACCTTTTTAACTTTATATGTTGTGCACAATAAATGTTAATTGAATTTGTATATTTATATTCTGTGAACATCTTACCTTTCAGTATCTAATTAATGGTGGGTTTAGGTTTGTTATTTTTTACACTACCCGCATTTTTGTTTTCTTATGAAGATAGAAAACTGCCATTTGATCTACCTTTGTGATCTGCACCTTCATTGAAGGGGTGGTGTCGAAGAGCACACCCAAATTCCTAGCAGACTATGTAGCAGTCAGCTGCATGCTATCTGGGCAGTGCAATCGTACTTCCTCACCTGGCCATTTCCTACCCGCTATAGGACCTCTGTCTTGGAGGGATTGAGTTTCAGGTGATCCGCCCTGATCCATCTGTCATCTCAGGTAATTCTTTAGAGCAACCAGTGTTGTTTCCATCCCATGACCAGGACAGAAGCCAGCCTGAAATGGGATGAAAACTGATGTTTCTTCTAGGTATGCTAGAAGTTAGTCTATGGCTGCCCCCTCAATCACATTCCCCAGAAATGCAAAATGGGTGGTAGTTGGCTGGGTCCTGCGGGTCTGACAATGACTTTTTCAGTAGAAGCCAAATCACTGCCTGTTTTAGCCCTTCTGGGTTAAACTGTAGACAGGGAGAGGTTGATTATCTCCTGGACGGAACCTCCTATCCTCTTGTTGTTCAACTTGAGCAGGCAAGAAGGCCAGGGATCTAATGGATAAGTTATAGGCCTCACTGAATTTAACAACCTATCCACTTCGGCCAGTGATAGCTGCCTGAAGCCATCAAACACTCTCCCCAAAGGCAGCCAAGGGGTCTCCACTTGCATTAATATATCAAGTGTGGGGGGAAGGCCATAGTGGAAAAACAAGACCTTATCCACAAAATAGCTCTCAAAAGCCTTGCATCTTATGTCCAATTTGCTACTATTTGCCCTTCCTCAAGGTTGGTAAACAGCTAAACTTCCCTAAATAATTGTGACAGGCATGAGCTAGCGGGCATGATGGATGTTGCATAAAACTCATGGTTAGCAACCTTTGCCACCATCTCATAGGATCCTATGTTCCCAAAGCTCTGTCACGAGTCTTCCGCCAGATTCATTCTAGTTGTTCAGTTCCAGTTTCCTGTAGTGTAGCTTTCTGGTATACCAGGAGTCCCATTTGAAGTAGGGTCAGAGAGGATGTTGGGGGGGTGATTTTTGTCAATGGTGGACAGCATTCAGGTATGCCAGTCGCTGACCAGGTCATCTAATGACTCACCAAGAGTCATTGGATCTCACAGAGCATTCAGGAAACCATTCAGATCCACAAATCTGTGAGACGGCTAAAATACGCTCCCTGCCTATACAAGGAGGGGAGACTTATGGAGCCAGGACTTTACAGAATATGGTTTGAGCATGGAACAGTGGTAAGTGCAACCAGGTCTACATCTACCAATGCCCTACAGATCAGATCCAAAGTGTAGCCTGCCTGATGGGTGGGACCAGTAACAACCTGTGGGAGCCCTAGTGTCTCTGACACTAGTCCAGACGATGTCCTGAGGCTGACGGCTCTGTATGAACATTGAAGTCTGTCAAAATCACCAGTTTGAGGAACTACAAGGCACAGCCCACTGCCACCTCTCAGAGTCCTGATCAGTCATCTTATGGCACTGTCACGAACCTAAAAGTAACCCCTGGGGTCACACAGAACAAGTCTAGGCATCTCTTAATAAAAGTCCAACAGCTTTTTATTCAAGTCCACAGAGAGCACTGGTAGGAGCCTTCATGATAGGTAGGCATTACCGAAAACAGATATCTCAGGTACAACTAAGGTTCATATAGGCAATCCTCCATTCTTCTTTTCGCACACAAATTGTGTGCCAAAATCCATTCCCAACACTTATCATCAGAGAGAGAACTGCACAGAGCATTTGCACCCAAGAACCTGTAAGCCAGCGAGGCTGCTTGGTGTTTTAGACACAACACAGGAAGAACACTGATAACACCTCAGAGAATGGAGCAGGAAAGCGACCTACGAGCCAAATAAAAGCAAGGGGGGGCAGAAGGGCTAGGCAGCCTCAAAGAACCAGGAAACCAAACACCCAGGAAAGACCAGGCATGTAGCACACCCAAAATTCAGTACAAGTAATTGGGGGAGGGGGTTACATGACAGGGACACTAGGTGGGCATCACACCAACCAGATGGCCAAGCTATCAACCAAATCCCATCCTAGGCCTGCACCTTGAATACTGGGGATCTTTGATGCTGGGAGAGACTGGGGATATTGAAAGTGATTGATTTGAAGAGTGAGCTTTATGGGGACTTTGACTTTGTTTGTCATGTATGAAAACACACATGCTTCTCCACCATCCTTTTCCTGGTTTTTCCACATGACTGACTGAATCAACCTAACCTGAGAACAAGTGCTGAACTGCAGGACATCATAATACTGACTAGCTGATCAGAGTTGTATATACAACAATCTTAATGAAGGCACAACAAATTAAGAAACAGGTGTTTTTTTGCAAAAAATACCCAAGAATTGTGAAGAAATTTTTTGAAAGTGCAGGAAATGTTTGTGATAAATAGTGAAGAGTTTCGGCTAGTCTCATTATTCATCAACTAGTTTCTAAATATTCTTTCCACCGTGACTGTCAAGAAGTCTTGAAGGTTTATATTTAAATTTTCCCAAGTTGTTCCTGGATACAGAAATATCAGTATATGTAATGCATTTGTCAGATTAATAATGGTCAAATCTTAGCCAAATTTTGCAAATAATTTTGCAATTTAAAATTGCTTCTGGTCCTAAGGTGTGACCACTGCCATTATAGGGACTGTATTAGAATATAAGTGGGTTATTGGACTCTATTTTTGTTGTTTTAGGCTTTGTTTATTTGTAAAGTTTCCTGACTAGGTAGAAAGACATGACAAACTAGAGATTACCGTAAGAAAATAATGTTGACTACAATGGTAACTGATTGCATTACTGTAATGGTACAAATGGCAAGAAAAATGACAAGGAGCAGTGATATCCCGTTGTGGCTGCATAGAATAATACTCAGATGCACTAATGTCATATTTTATAATTATTTATCCCCTGGCACCATTAAAATCACCATTTTTTCAGGATAAATGTGCCAAAAGCATTTTATCCCACTGCTATGAGAACGTTCTTTTAATAAATTTAATTACTTTCAGGTCATTGGGAAGAAACAATGATTTTGCAGCTTTCTAAAGGTACTTATTATTTAGAGTTTTAAATGTCAAAAAGCAGCTTGAAACACTATAGGGAGTCTGTTCAGTAATTGGAAAAATGTTTTCATATTAATGTTTGGATTGCAGTAACATGTGCCATTGGTACACATTAAGTGATAATAAACATATCTTTGATTAGGTATAATTTCAGTATTGGCTTTTTAAATAGATACTTTTGGCCAGTGTTTGTAATGATATTTTAATCCACTTGAGGCATAGGCAGTCTCCCTAATGCCTGTTATAGTTTGCATAGAATGTTAAAAGAACAGCTAGGTTAAAAAGTCACTTTAGAGGGGGAAAGTCAAATGGCTTCAGGATTATTCTTTCTGCTGAGACTACTGATTGCATGACTAATTATGCTTTAGTCCATCTCAAATTTGTAGTTTGATTATTAATGTACTTAGAACATAAATGAAGCCATGTAGATTAGTTATGTTTCCATAATCTAAGTCAACAGCTAGTTGATATAGAACAACACAGCTTGGCTGCTATTTGGCATAAATCAGATTGAGAATGCCATACCCATTCTGAAGATTAGTTATCACCTACACAGTCCTTAGTGGCATTGGACCTATATATGTTCAGAACAGTCTCTTGAAAACTGAATGGAGGGAAGTAGAAGTCCCTCATTCCTCCTCCTCCCGCCTCAAGTCCATGATCCTCAGCATAATCATGGCACTTCTAGAATATAATAATAGGATCTAAAATGGTGCCAAGCCGTCATGGTGGATTCAAGGTTACGGTAGCATCTAGTTTCACCCTGTGAGCACCTGTAATTGGGAAAGAATATGTATTGGTCTTATAATTTTCCTGAGACAACAGCTGTACAGTTGTGGTAAACCAATGAAAAACCTTAATGTGTAATTTCTGATTCTCTCAGCCTCAGCTACCTCACAGGGTATCTGTTGTGGGGAAAGAAAAGGGATGGCAAATGTAAGCCGCTTTAAGACTCCTTCTGGTAGAGAAAAGTGACATATAAGAACCAACGCTGCTTCTTTTATTAATTCAAAGGCTCAAGTGAATTAATTTGTACCTAATCATTTAAAAACAGTGGAAGTGGAAGTTTCTTTAAAAACCACTTTTAGTGTTGTGGCGTGTCCCATGGCAACAGGAAATGTATATTAAAAAATATTTTTGGACTCGGGAGGGACAGATGTTTGAATCCCCAAAACTACCGCTGTGAAGGGATTGGTAGATTACATTGATTGACAACTTGAGGAGCTGGGGGGAAAGTTCAGGTTCTCCATGCCTCCGGCTTCTTCGCCACTTCGTCAGGAGGCTGAAAGTTGCAGCAGGATAGTGTGGGAGGGGTCTCCCATCAGGAAGCATGCAAATAAACGGTTTACTATCACACGCTTGTAAACAGGAGATAGCGTGCCTTTTATGCCTCCATGCAGAAATGGTAAAAGCGGCTTAAAAATTGTCTTCTCTTTCCTCTCCCCACAACAAACACCCTGTGATTTAGTTGAGGCTGAGTGAGCCCTGATATTATTGCTAGGTCAGAGCAGCTTTATCAGTGCTGTGGTGAGCCCAAGGTCCCCCAGATGGCTGGTTGTGGGGGAGCAGGGAATTAAATCCGGCTCTCCGGATTAACAGTCCGCACTCTTAACCACTACACCAAGCTGGCTAATGGTTAATTTTATTTATATGGCACTTTATAACTAGATCATAAAGGTAAAGGTAAAGGTATCCCCTGTGCAAGCACCAAGTCATGTCTGACCCTTGGGGTGACGCCCTCTAGCGTTTTCATGGCAGACTCAATACGGGGTGGTTTGCCAGTGCCTTCCCCAGTCATTACCGTTTACCCCCCAGCAAGCTGGGTACTCATTTTACCGACCTCGGAAGGATGGAAGGTTGAGTCAACCTTGAGCCGGCTGCTGGGATTGAACTCCCAACCTCATGGGCAAAGCTTTCAGGTGGCTGCTTTACCACTCTGCGCCACAAGAGGCTCTCTAGATCATACTACATTGCTAACTTGAATCACAAGTTCTTTTCTGTTCTTGTATTGTATTTTTACTTTCCTTAAACATGATGTGATATTTGCTGCAATTTTTTTTCATAATTACGATATAATATTATCATACACAATGTTTATGGCATTGACCTGGAGATCAAATAATATAGGTGCTTTTCTTCTAGATAAAGACCTTTCTTATATGATTGAACTCAAAATGTGACTGGTCGTCACACGTTTTTAAAAATAAAAGGACTACTATATCAAGTAGCTATAGTGTAAACTCTGAGCCTTCAGGGAGGGCAGTATATAAATGTGAATAAATAAATAAAATAAATAAAGCTTAGGTGAAGTATTTGAATTCCTTTTTTTCTTAAAGCTTAATTGGTTGCTTTGACAATTTGTTGCTTCTCAGGATAATGTGTGTCCCTTTACTGCAGCAGGCCTCCATGCCACTTGTCTCTGCCAGTACTGTCAGCAATTTCAAGAGTTCATATGCAGTGTGCCTTATGGAAGGACCACTTGATTTCTGTCTGTGATTTCTTAACACTCCAAATCCATATCTATTTGTTTATGCTTGCTTTCTTTCTTCCCCCCCCCCAGATATGACCTCAATAGCAGTTTCATGTATAGACTTAGAATACCGTAGCAAGGTTGAGAAGTGCATATGTGAAGCCTCTAGACATGTATCCTTCAGCTCTGAACTGCAAGGGAAAGTGATATATAAATGAAATGAAATAAAAATAAAATAAATCCTTCTGCTTTTCTAGATTGCATGCTTTAACCTTAATCCCAGGTGTCAGTTTATATTTGGTAGTAAAGGAAATAGCAGAGACATAGCAGCATATTGGATGTAAATTTATAGCTCCATAGTAGGTTTAGACATGCTTGACTCTGCAAAAGATAACATTGAATAGTTAATACTATACGTCATTAAACCATATATTTTCCAAAAAGACATGTCATTTGCTACCTGATTGGCCCTCCTTAGAGGTGTGCTACAATAGAGACAAGGTACTCTGCAAATGAGGTCCAATCAGTTCAAATTGCACTCTATCAACGAGGGCCAATCAGCAGATGACTTACTCTCTACCTGATTCCCACCCACCCCCCGAAATATTCCCCCATTAGAAGATGGCCTTCAGCCAGAAATGGCCTGCCCTGGTAGTTTAGCCAGGAAGGGCTGATAAGTGGTCAGCTCTCCACTTCAAACTTTCTGGCAGTTTCAGATATTTGCTGGGTGGAAAAGGATATAGCCTCAGAGCTACCTTTTTAACCACTACACCACCATGAATCTTAAGATAGAGTGGGAAGCAGGTGGAGGAGGGTGTCAAAACCATGATTTATGCTTATGCCATGTGGTCATCACCCATGGGATACACATTCCAGGTGTGCCTTCAGATGCCCGGTGCTTTTGCCTCTAGTGTTTACATAATCACAGAACTAATAATAACTATGCAACCTAGACCTCAAGACTTTGCTTAGTCATACCTAAGTTTCATAAGTTTGGGTGGGAGTCTGAATTGTGGGAGGGAAGAAACAATAACCCAGAAGGTAGCAGGAGAACCTTTAGTTCATAATGGCAGACTTTATTGTGTGTAGCAACTGACAAGGAAGAAGGAGCTACATAAAAAATGTAATGAAGTCAGAAATTGCACAAGGTAACAGAATGGAGTGAAAAACTATTAAACAATTCTAGTAAAAGTGATCATATTAAACAAGATATATTTATCTTGGGCTTGTGCAACCAGGACCCACTGTTGTATGTACATGTGGTGTCCCCAAAACAGAAGGCAAAAAGGGAAGGAGTGGAAATAAAGATTGTGCTTGAAGTGCACACAGGAAGAAAGATGAGTTTAGAGTGAGTTCTGGAGGGTAGTAGATTAAGGTTAGGAGGAAAGGAAGATGAAAAGATGCAGCATTTGTTTAGAAGTGAAAAGGGAACAGGGAGTGCATTACTAGCACAAAGGAAGGTATCTAGAGCAGTTCTACAAATGAGTGCAAAGAAGGGAGCAAAATAACTTGAGATGAAGATGTGGGGAAGAATGGCTGGTGTCACAGAGCAAGAATGCGAGCGAAGGAAAGAGTGAGGCAGGATACCTTGCCTGATTGATAAGCATAAACAATGTCACAAGTCAGTGGAGAGATGACATTTCTGGAATGAAAGTGAACCTAAAATTCTGGGCAAAAGCGTTTCTCAAATTACTTTTAAGAGGATGCTAATGGAGAAAGAGATGAAATTAACTTGCAGATTGAAGGCTGCTTATTTTACTGGATAGACCTGCATTACTCTGGATACTCCTGGATGGGAATGGAATATTCAGCTATTGTCACACTAGTGCTGGCCATTCAATCTGTGTGGGAAAATTGCATGAAGGGAAGTAACAGCATCTTCAAGGGACCTGTATGCCTTATCTTTGGCTACATTTTATTTATTATATATATATATATATATATATATATATATATATATATATATATATATATATATATATATATATACACACACACACACACAAGTTTTTTTTATTTTCATAAAGATAGAAATATAGGTTGCAATACGAGTTATTAATACAAAAAACAGTAAATAAAATATAATCATCGTTTGAAAATATACGACCCCACATTAACTACACAGTGATATAAACTTTTGCCCAAAACTGAGTCTAAGAGCCATCCACATTTCCACTACATTAAAAAAGGCCTATTTAGATATACAAAAGAAAAGTTGTTATTAATCAACTTACTTGAGAGATCGTAGATCTCACGTTAACTGCTCATACTGTTCTACTCATACTGTTCTACAAGAAATGTTTAATGTTAAGCATCTAACTTAAACCTAGAAATATCTGTCAGGATAGCTCTCAGATTGTATCACGTTAACTGCTTGATACAATCTGAGAGCTATCCTGACAGATATTTCTAGGTTTAAGTTAGATGCTTAACATTAAACATTTCTTGTAGAACAGTATGAGTTTTGGCCCTGTATCAATACCCTAATGAAGGGAAAGGAAAGTAGGGCTTTGCCTTAAAGATGTACAAAAAAAAAAAATTACAAGAGGATGTCATAACTTCTCCTTATCCTTAATACAGATACATCTACAAAACAATTTATACTTGACCCATTCTAAGAGCCATCCTGACAGGTATAAGTTGAGAGCTTTGCATTTTCTACAGATCAGTGTGAGCTTTGGCCCTATAACAATACACTAATAAAGAAAAAATAAGGGGGGGGAAACCCCATTTTATATTTCCAACACTAACGATTATATTACCTATATGCCTACAAAGGAAAAGAAACAAGAGAGAAAAAAAAAACACTGCTTCCCCTTTTTCATAAACATAAAAATAGCAATGTAGGATACAGTATATGTTGTTAATACAGAGAATAGTAAAGTTTCCAGGTTTAGATTAAATGCTTAACATTAAACATAGAACAATATAAGCTTTCAGTCTTCTATAGCTTCTCCTTATCCTTAATTCAGATACATCTACAAGACAATTTATACTTGACCCATTCTAAGAGCCATCCTGACAGGTATATTTTCAGATTTAAGTTGAAAGCTTAACTTTAAAAGTTTTCTACAGGTCAGTGTGGGCTTTGGCCCTAGAACAGTACACTAATAGAAAAAAGAAAAAATAAGGGGGGAGAACCCCATTTTATATTTCCAACACTAAAAAGCCCCCAAGACTTATCTTAGGGGGCCATTGCTGCTGCGGGGGAGGAACACCGACAGGGACCTGGCTGGTTGGAGAGATTGCCCAGCCCTGGCATTCTCTGAGCAGTATGTGTGTTGGCATGGCAACAGGGGGTGTGGCTGAACTGGGCGTCAGTTAAACGGATGGCCTGATGTTCTTTGGCCTCTTTCCCCCCTTCAGGGCGCCCAAAGACGCATCGCTTGGTGGAAGGAGCCTTTTTCCTGGCCCAACCGCCTCGCGATGTCAGGAAAGCCCAGCAATTTTATTTCATTTTACTTTTTGAGGGAAAACGGATGCTAGACATGCTGCAGGGCATTGTTTGTTTATTTGTTTTTTAAACTAACAAACAACTAAGCCTCTCACAGGCCGTTTGGGCAGGAGCATTTGCCCCTTCAGAAAAGGAAGGAGAGGGAGAGAGGAACAAGTGCCCATGGCGCCGAAAAAGGATGCTAGTGGGGGGAAGCCCCAACTGCCCATGAACTGTGCTGTGCTGGTGGCAGCTGCTGGTTCCAGGGCCTTGGGAGCAAGTGATGTGACAGGCACATTTCATGATGCAGCGGCAGCAGGTTCCTCTGCAATTCATGGGATGCTGGGGGCATTAAGATGCGTGGCAGTGGGATCATCCACCTTGATAGAGGAAGGGAGGGTCTAGGTGGGAGAGGTGAGGCTTCCGCCCCCCATCCCCTTCCAACAATTATGCAGGGGGTGTTTTTACTCTGCAACATGCGGGCCCATCATTTGGGGGTGCGGTAGATCCTGGCTGCAGTTGTACAATTGGTGCAGGACTGGGGCAGGTTGTTGTGGGCCCATCTTGGTGGCAGGGATCATCTGGACCACCAGCCATGGGGAAGGGAACATCCATGGTTTTCCTCTGAGAGGATTTGCACAACCAAGCCCGTCAGAGGTGGTTTAGGTTCACGTGTGTCTAACCACTGTGGAATTGGCAGTTTCTCATCTTGCTCACCTGTGGCTCCATGGGGTCCAGGATACCAACAACCCCCTTTGTGGCCAGGGGGCCATCAGGATTTGTCTGCTGGGCCTCTGGGCCAACACTTGGCTGACTATCAAGCTTGAGGTTATGCTGTAGGACTGCAGACATGGATGGGGAGCAGGACTTCTGCTGCTGCACATCTGCAAGATCACCCTGGTCATACGGCCAGGAGGCAATGCCTCGGTGAAGCTGGCAGCAACCTGGCCCTACGATGTCTGGGTGGTATGGACAGGGTTGGCCAGCTCCACATCATGGTATGCAGACCATACACATGGGCATTGACCCTATAGCAATTGCTATAGCAGCACATCAGGGACAGGCCAGTGTAGGTGCGGTTAGTATTCCTAGCTCCTCCAGGAATGTTCAACAGGGAGGAACAGAGCAACAAGAGACAACTGGGCATAAGAGTATAATGTATGGAGGAAAGTACTCCAGGGCCTGGCAGGCTGCCGGTACCTCGGGTGAGTTCTCTTCTCTGAAGGCCAACAGGATGGGACCTATTGGCGTCAGGATTCTTTGGTTCTGGGTATCTGATCTGGATGATGAATCAGCTGCATTCTTTGCATATTTATTATAAAGATAAGGCGGGGATGGGTTAGTCCACGAAATCCCCTTTGGGTTATGCATCTGGTGAAAACCCACCTGGTACTCACCTTACTAGGAAATCAAGAGGGCCCATGATGGGTATTATATTGACATATTTAACAGGCAATACATGCCCACCAGACGAGATGTTCCAAAAATAGGGTTCAAAGGGGATTTAAAAACAAAAACAAAAACAACTTTACAGTGGGATATAACAATCACTCCTTGACTAACTGGTTAAGGGGGTAAACAGATTTTCTACGCTTTGTGGCTGATGCTCTCCCAGAAGGGAGTTGGCACTTGGAGAATCATTTAACAAATGTTTTGGAGGCCAAAGCACTTTTTGGGGATGCAGAGGCCATGGTGCATAATGATTAGGCTCGCAAGTGATCTTCAAACAACATCTAGACAAGGTGGGACTTAAAGGACCATGACACCTAGAACATGAAAGTGGGCCCATATGTCAGGAGGACAGAACAAGACAGATGTAAGCCCATGTATAGGAATGATGGGCGGGGCACCTGTTGGGAATTCAATATGAGCATGTGCCAATACTTTGAGCACTGCTGCGAGGCTTAAGGTGGAGCCCACTTGAAGAAAAGACGTGACAAGCCAGTGGTTACAAAAATGCCTTTTTGTGGGGATCAGCCCTCTTCCCAAAAAAAGGGGGGAAGGTTGGGATCCAACAGTGGAGCTACAACCAACTACAGTTTTTGCAAGGGCACATAGCTGGCAGAGACCTCATTGGGTCATGTAGTCCAACCCCATGCTGTACGCCATGGGCACTGTTCGCATAAGCAGAGTTGGCAGGGACCTCCAGGGTCATTTAGTCTAACCCCCTGCTTCTGTAGCAGTCTCGGTTTGTATGAGCAAAGAGCTGCAGGTACCTTTCAAGGTCATCTAGTCCAACCCCATGCTTCTGACAGCAGTCTTGGTTTGTATGAGCGAGGAGTTGGCAAGTACCTCTCAGGGTAGTCTAGTCCAGCCCCCTGCTTCAGGCAACGGTCTTGGTTTGCAGGAGCACAGAGTTGGCAGGGAACTCTGGGGGTCATCCAGTCCAACCCCTTGCCTCATGCTGAGGCAGGCTGCTGTGCACCAGCTCGGAAGGTCTCCAGGGAAATCTGAGGGGGCTTGCAGCCATGGGGAACAATGGCATCTTCGACAGCAGATGGTGAGCACTGTCCACTGGCCTGGCTGCTGGTCCCTGGCTCAGGTGGGTAGGAAGGCACCCACCCCATGGGTGGGGAATGGAGCACCCAGTGGCCCTCAGCTGGCCACTGGTGTCTGGTGGCCACTGGCCAGGGCTACACCGTTGTCTTCGCCAGGCAATACATGCCCATCAGACAGGCAGTGGGTGCCAGTATTGGGGGAACGGGGGTGCCATGTACTATGGGTCTTGGGGCATTGTTGGATGCCACTGGTGGGCCTCAGCCAGTGGCATTGTGATGCATGATGGGCCCTACAAGGGCCAGTTTACAGGGGGCACCAACCCAAAGGCTACTCCAGGGGAGAATATCATTGCAAAAGGGGAGGTGGCTCCCTGGTGGCCGGGTCAACCTGCAGCAGTGGCCGGACATCACCTGTTGGCTTCAGGCAAGCCACGCCTTCTGCAAATGGTGTCAGAGTCATCACCTGGTCTTGTTTTGCAGGGCGGCCAATCCCAGGTTATTTGAAGTTAATGGGCCAGCCTGGCTTGGAGGGGTGTGTGTCTCATTACAGGTCCAGTATGGAAGTGCTGTTGGTGTGGATGGGCGAGCAATGCCAAGAGCTTCCCAGGGCTTGAGCTGGAATGTGCTTGGCACAGGAAGTGGCTGCTTAGGACCACACAAGGTATGCAAGGTGCTGCACCCTAGAAGCCGGTGGAGATCTTTGGCCAAGGAAATGAAGTTAAGGCACCCACATAGTAAGGTACAATGCTCTAAGGGAGCATTCATCTGGTTATATAGTCTCAGTTATGATAGACTGCAGGTCTGTCAACAACTGGTAGATCACTCTGATGCAGGTACCTCTTCATCCCATTCAGGAATTCCCTAGCTTCATATTTATGCCAGCGTTATTTGGCTCCCCATCACGTGATGCCAATGCTGTTTCTAGCTGGAGGGAGCAGGGGCAGACTACATATTAAGTTCTGCAGATCAATCCCTCATACCTCTTCACTTCTATACATCCGATCTGTTTGGATGGCCTCATTGATCATCTGAGCTTTGCGTTGCAGCCCAGGTCTGCAGATATATGAGATACTGTCTGACGAGGCCAGCCTTGTGGGAGGACGTGGCTGCAAACCTGTCACCTGTCCTCACCCACTCCCCACATAGCGTGGGGGCCTGGGGTTGCTCGGATTCCAGTTATAGGAGTGATGGGGCCTCTTTTGACTAGAGAGACCAATTTTGTCCTTCAGGGAGGTTGCTTAAATTATGTCTGGGGCTGGGACAAACAAGTGGTTTAGGGGGAAGTGTCACATGGCCAGCATGAGTTCAGGGAGCTGTCTTGGGACTGCATAGACTCCAACCTGGGAAAGTGGCATGGGCCCCATCTGCCTGTGCATTGGAGACTAAGCATATTGCAGGTTCAGGAGGATGTTTCATGGCTGGGCTACTAGCAGATCCAGTCAGGTCTCAATATGCTGGCATATGGGGTTACCCCGGTATGACATCCGTGGATCAGAAGGTGTATGTACATTAGTGGTGGTTCACAATGTCACCACGGACTGCAACCTGTAGGACTTAGGGACCAAAGGTGGGATGGGCTTCAGTGCTCAAGGGGAACATGTCCAGGGCTTTGGCAAGGTATGCAGTAGATGCAGAGCAGGGCATTGGCCAAGGGAGGTCTGCCCAGGTTGGGTGGCACAGTACTAAGGGCTTTGCCAGGGCATGCAGTACAATGTTTTCCCACAGATCACAACCTGTAGGGCCTAGAACCCAATAGGGTTCTGGTACTTGGTGCTCAGGGGAAACATCTCTAGGGCTCCTGCAGGGTATGCAGTATGCAGAGCGGGGTATTGGCTGAGAGCGGCTGGCCCAGGGCGAGCATGGGACCGTGGCCAGTGTCAATCAGTGTGCAAGGGTGCTCATGTAACTCTTTTCCAGTAACAACCTTTTGGTTTCCTTCAGAGCGGCAGTCAACGGGGGTGCCTGATACTGGTTACAGAGAACGGCACCATGCGGCAGATGGAATGGCATGCTATAAGACCTGGAAGTGATCCACTTGGGGGTCTGAAGGCATCACCTGGCTCGGACATTGTTTGGATGCAGCTGCCTTCCTGGACATTGCTGTGATGGCAGACTTCCTGTTCAAGTGTGACAGTGGGAGTCCGTATTCCTCAAAGCATTGGCTGACCATCATGGGACGTTGGCTTAGCTATAGTTGTGAACGTTGAGCTGAGCACCAGGAAACATTGTTGCAGTAATTGCCATATGACACTTTGCCAGCATTGGCAGGGGCAATGGGGTTGGGCCCTGGTAACCTCAAGGGACAGTTATGGTCTGGGCTGAGTGGCTAGGATGCCATGTTGCTAAAAGCTATGTCTCACAAGAAGCCCCACTGGGCACAGTGGACAATCACCAAGGAATGGTCCCTGGTGGCGAGTGACCCTTTCACCTGTCGCCCAGAGTTCTGTGATCTCAGGCGGAGCTAAAGCCTGGGTATCTAGCTGTATTGGGATGTGTATTACTCATTGGGGGCCCCATGGTATGGCATTTGCAGTTCTGGGCCCTTTATAAGAGTGATGGGGTGCACTTGGGATGCACTTGTTGGAGTGGGGCATGGACATCTGACTCCATGGGATCCAACATGTTATTTTGAATTGGCTGCAAAATTGAGCGGTGGCGGGAGCTCGAAGAGGTATATACCTATTCGGGCTCAGTGGCGGAAGTGGAGCATGGGAAGGATCAATTTTGGGGAGGCCAAGCTTGCGCGCTGTCCTCCCCTAGATTTGGGGGGCCCTTTAAAGGGCTGTGTGGATGTAGAGCCTGATTGAAGGCTAGCATTTCCGGG
Source organism: Paroedura picta (assembly GCF_049243985.1). Taxonomy (NCBI): domain Eukaryota; kingdom Metazoa; phylum Chordata; class Lepidosauria; order Squamata; family Gekkonidae; genus Paroedura; species Paroedura picta. The sequence goes on from NC_135374.1 coordinate 47,838,603, forward strand.
GGGCAGGAGAACCCAACAGAGGCTGGTGCCCAGAGGGGTCACTCCATGGTGCCTCCCTCCCCTGTTTCAGCCTGCCATTATGTCCGGGTTTTGGGGCTGGATAGCCAAGGCAACCCGTTGAGGGGCAGGCTGTGGTGGGCTTCCTTGTGGTAGGGTAACCACAAGATGGCATCATTCTCTTCCCATGCTTGCCACACACAATGTTGAATAAAGGCTGTGGCCAAATATTTTATGCCAAAATTATGGTTGTCAGTGTCCTCATTAGGTGGTCAATATCCCCCTGCAAGGCAATGATTATATTACCTATATATGCCTACAAAGGAAAAGAAACAAGAGAGAAAGAGACACTGCTTCCCCTTTTTCATAAACATAGAAATATAGAATACAGTATAACATAAAACATAAAACAATATGACCGAGCTTTCGGTCTTCTTAAGGGGGTCTCATCTCGAGGCTTGCTACATCTTGTCGTTCCCGTAGACTTATATTCTGTCCCATTGGCGTTTGGCGTAGAAAGTGCAGTTGTACTCTTTCCTGCAGAATATGCATCGGTAAATCTTGAGGCCGTTGCACCTCCTGGACTCCAGTATCAATACAATTTTTTCCCAAAGAGCTCCTTTAAATCGGTTACTTTCACTACAGATCCATATTTCTTTTGATTGATTTTTGTACACTGTTGCTTTGAGATGGCTGTATGTCTTTTTAAAAAGGGTGTCCTTATCTGGGCTGCAGAACTCCGGCATCCCCTTTTCCGTCTCCAGAATTTCAGATTTCTCTTCTACTGTTGGTTTACCACCTTGTTTAGAGCTGTCATCAGCCACTGTTATTGATCCATCATTCCTGTTGGAGACTTCTTCCTTGGCATCTTGGATCTCCTTGAAGATATGAATTTCAGATTTCTCTTCTACTGTTGGTTTTCCACCTTGTTTAAAGCTGCCATCAGCCACTGTTATTGATCCATCATTCCTGTTGGAGACTTCTTCCTTGCCATCTTGGATCTCCTTGAAGATATTTTTGACCAATCCTTCTGTAAATACTTTGAAATCTTGGGTTTGTTTCTCTATTAGATGAGCCAATCTTTTTAACACAGACATGTTTTTGACTTTAAAAACAATAGCCGGCCTCAAACAATTTTACAAGTGGCCAGTAGAGGTCCTCTGTTTTATCCTCTGGCATGTGACGTATTGAAGTCAGTAAGGCAAATATTCTCATACTGGAACAGAGTTCTCGTGAGATCTTCCCATTCACAGCTCTTATCTCTTATCTCCGAAAACCAAAACAATTACAATAAGAGCTTTTGCCAAGTAATTTGAGTTGATTTGAGTCCTTCTTCTCCTTAGTTAGGAGAATTAGCCTGCCTCATAACGAGGTGGCTTCGGGCAGAGTAAGAGGAGGGGGGGAAACAAAGGGCTTTGATGCAGGAAGAGAGACGGAGAAAAAAAAAGAGAGATACTTGCAGTAAATGATGTTTTGGAACTCAGCCGATGTCCTCCCCTCAGTTCACAATGTTCATTTGTAGTAAATCGTCGTGTAGGGTTGAAGCAGATACTTTAAGATTAAAGAGAGAAAAGAAAGTCCGAGATAGAAAATGGCAGTCGTTCTCTGGACCTGGAACACTGACAGCCTATAATCCAGGGAGATATACTCCCTAAAGGATTGGAGACGGCCCCAAGAACTTCCTGGGTAGAAAGGTGAGGTGGGGTTTGTGTACCCCTCCTCTTTTCTGCCAATTGCTTGCGCAATTGCTTGCTCAATTGATCCCTTCAGAGATAGCAGAGCAGATGCCCTGCCACCCTCTCAGAATGACATCTTTAGCCACACCCCCTTTGGCTACATTTTATTGAACTCAATTTGTATCATTTATTTATAGTCCACCTTTCTCACTGAGTCCCAAGGAAGATTACAGGAAACATAAATCTGAAAGGGACATTAAGGGTCATCTAATCCAGCCCCATTACACAATGTAGTAATTTCGCAACTACCTCTACTCCAGTTATATTATATTTCTATACCACCCTCCCTTCTAGCTCTGGGCAGTTTACATATAACAAATAGGAAGTACAAATAACAAGTAGTACAGCACAATTCATAAATCCAAGAAACTAATAGTAACAGTGATTTTAACTGGTGATAACAGTATGTATAACATCTAGTAACTTGCTAATTATGCAACAGTGATTCCATGGGTAGGCCAGTGTGGGATTCAGTATGTGGATAGGGGTTTTCTGGGGGCCAGGTAGATTCCATTGTTTCGGTTGGGCACAACCAAATGCCTGGTAGAATTGAGCCCAATAGAGATGCTCAGCAGCCAATGGAACAGCTACAGGAAGGATATAATATACATGTTCTTCTTAGTACCCACTAACAATCAGGCTGCTGCATTTTGTACTAGCTGGAGTTTCCAAGTTGATTTCATGGGAAAACCTGTGTAGAGTCTATTATAGTAGTCTAGTTTTGTGGTAACCACAGTAAACCATGGCACAGATCGGCCAAGTGAAGGCTACCTGCTATACTGTTGTTAGGTGCGAAGTCATGTCTGACCCATTGCGACCTCATGGACAATGATCCTCTAGGCCTTCCTGCCCTCTACCATTCCCTGGAGTCCATTTAAGTTCACAGTGACTGCTTCAGTGACTCCATCCAGCCATATCCACTGCTATACTAGGTAAAGCCAATAGATGGGGGTGGGGGGCACAGTGGTTCAGGCTTATTTATCCATTCGTAATTCAGGATCCAATATAACCCCTAGGCTCGTAACTGTATTAGAGAGTGTCAGCTGGTGTGATTTCCTATAAGATCATGAAGCTGTGGTCTGATCCAATGTAAAATTCATCTGTATTGAACAAACTGTAAGTTTGAAGGGAAACTGCTCTGTCTCATTCTTGATGCCATGTGAATGCTATTCAGAACTTGACACCTACTAAAGCAAAAAACAATCTTAATTTGAAATTGCCTGTAGTTGTATGTCATTTGTAGGATTTGATGAATCCCCCCCCTCAAAATAATAAAGGAGATGTTGTGAATTACACATCACAGGCCACAGGAAAATACTTTTTAAAAAAGTAGCAAACCTATGCATTGAATCTTTGTTTGACTTTTATATATACTTCTTCATGGGAAAAGTATAGATGTCTTGCTCAATTGTCAGTTTGTGAAAGGGCATATTACAGGAAAAATATGAAGCTGCACTTTGTTCCTGTCAGTCTTTGATGAGACACATATCTCACTGGGTTTCATATCCTGCTCCTCACAAAAACAAAAGAAAACATCATGAATGCTCCTGGCTAATAAAATTGATGGATTGCTGCTTTTGTTGAAATTTGGCTAGGATTGGCTTTGATCAAGATAGAAATGGAAAATAAATGAGTTTGAGCTGATGCCATGTGTTAATACACACACACACACACACACAGACACACACACAAAAGAAATGGATGTGAAAGACATCTTTCAGCCTTAAGAAAGCAGACCATTGGCAGGTCTGATTGTTTTAGGCTTTAGTATCATGTCAAAAATGGGGAGGGTGTGGAGTGGTTTTAAATTTTTGGTACTTTATTTACTGTTTTTGCCAAACACTAGATGTTCCATCTTGAACTTTCAATGAGATATAACAGAAAATATTTCCTTAAATAACTATTTAACTTCGGTACAGTTCTACTGCTATGGTTAGATTGTTTCCTTTATGCCAGGCTTTTTGATAGCACAGAAATAGAATTTCAGAATTCTGTAAAATAAAGAATTGCCTGCTAAAGCAAATCTTTAGAGATACAAATCAGCAATATATTCAGGAAGAAAGCTTCTTGTTGTTAGGTGCGAAGTCATGTCCGACTAAATCAATGCTTACTGATGGCCCAGTGGGTGGATGAATCTGCAATGATGGTTGTAGGAGGGAGGCTCAGGGGGGCCGATTTGAAGCAGTGGTACTGGTCGATCTCAACCAAATGCCTCGCAGAGGAGCTCCTTTTTGCAGGCCCTGCAGAACTGATCAAGTTCCATCAGGGCCCTGATCTTCTCTGGGAGCTTGTTCCACAAGGTGGTGGCCAAGATGGAGAAAGCTCTGGCCCTGGCTGAAGTCAAGTGGGCATCCTTGGTGCCAGGGATCACCAGGAAGTTGGAACTGGTGGAATGTAAGGCTCTTTGAGGGTTGTAGGCAGAGAGCCAATCCCTTAGGTACACTGGGCCCAGAACGCATATGGCCTTAAAGGTGATAACCAAAACCTTAAGTCTGATTTGGAATTCAACTGGAAGCCAGCACAGCTGCTGGAGGATGGGTTGGATGTGGGACCTCATAGGTGTTGCTGTGAGGCAGCTGCATTCTGGATCAGTTGCAGTGTCCGCATTAAGGATAAGGGCAGGCCAGCATAGAACAAGTAGCAGAAATCCAATCTAGAGGTGACCATAACATGGATCACTGTGGTTAGGTGATCTGCGGACAATTAGGGAAGTGGCATATAAGAACCAACTCTTCTTTGTCTTTTTGTCTTTTGTTTACTTAATTAGTTAATTTTGCCATCTTAGAGAATTCACCCATTTTATCCAATCAATTTATCGCATTAGGTGGGTCTTATTGTTTATAGGTCTGTGTAGTTTGCAGTCTCTCCACTGTCATAGCATGGGGGGAAAATTCCTTAGCCTCAGCAGGTATATTTTCAGAAAAAACACTTGGAGAAATGTATTCAAAATACATAGGAATTTAATTTTTAGTATCTACCGCAGCATAGTATGTATTTTAATCCAGAATTTTTTAGCTTTAATACAATGCCACCACATATGGTATAACAAACCAATAGTCTCATGACACCTCCAACATTTTTCATCATGTTGATTTGACATCCTACTAATCCCTTTAGATGTTACATATCATCTATAAAACATTTTATACCAATTTTCTCTCAGATTGACATTTAATAAGCTTAACATTTTTACCTCATTATCGTTCCCATTGTTCCAAAGATACATTGTGATTAAACATTTGCATCCACTTAGTCATACAATTTTTGATTTGCTTACCGTTAGTCTCATATTTTAATAACATCTTATATATTTGACCTTGTAAGTGGGGGTTTCCTTGTAAAACTAAGTTCTTTGCTGTTATTTGCAAGTATCCACACCAGTCAACTTTCTTGTTTTAATTGCTCCCAGCTTTCGATCTGTCCATTGCCAAACACAAATGTATTCTTGTGACAAAATAGTGAAATGTTATATATTGAATGAAATATTTTTAACGAGCACCTCTTCAGGAGTTCACAAAAAATACTAGTAAACTATATATTTAGTTATTGCTAAACACATATATAAGTACTATGATAAACTGAGAAATAATATGACCAAAATTGTGTGATTTGGGTTTTTCCTCTCTTCACATATGCAATATCTTAAATGCCTGAGAGCAAATTAAAAGCCAGAGCTAAATATCAGATTTTAATCAATGGCTATTATCTTTAGTGTGAATGTCCTATGCAATGCTTCAGTAAAGCTAATGTGCTCCCAAATATAGCTATTCAGGTTAATGGAGAATTGTGGCCTATTGGCAAGTCTCTGTTCCTTTAAATTGTAAAGTATATCTGTTATGCCCTTATTAGTGTAACATAGAATCAGTAGATGATGTCCTCAATTTTTGTAGTGATTTCAAGAGCCTCTTTGTTCACAATCAGTTTCATCTATTCTTTCAATTTCAGAGTGTTTAAAATATGATCAGAACAGCATGTTAGGAAGGAAGGGTGCAATCCAGAATATTTAAAAAATGACAAAGATGTGATTTGTTTAATTCTTCCCTTCCCTGTAAGGAAACTGAAACCAAAGGGCTTTTGAAAATTATTTTAAAAAGCTGAACAATGACATCTAATTGAGTTTAGTTGGATCTAAATCTTACTGGTTTTGATTAGACTTATTTTAAGTCATACTCATAGGGCTAAAAAGATACTTACATCCCTTGGTGATAATATATGTTAAGAGGAGTATATGCTTACAATCACAACTAGGGTTGGGTGCTTCGGTGCCCGAAGCAGCCGGTTGCTCCTGACGCAGCCAGTGCCACGCCACGGGGGGGGGGGGAGGGGAGGTGCGGGTGTCGGAGCGCCAGTGGGTGCACACATGCAGGTGCGGAGCTCCATGCCTGCGTGTGTGCGCCTGCATGTGTGCTGATGTCTGTGCCTCCCCTCCCTCCCACAGCGCGGCGCTGGCTGTGTCGGGAGTGACTGGCCACTTTGGACGCCGAAGCACCCAACCCTAACAACCTAACATTTAGAAGCAAGTTCCATTGAACAAAATGGGGTTTACTTCTGATCAAACAATAAATACAATTCACATACTGTATTCTTAGCATATACTGCTACCATTATTTCTCTGGTATTTATTGTAGTTTCCCAGTGATCATGTGCTTCGCACAAAACATTGTATTTTTGGCTGACTAAAATTAAGTGTCATAGTCATAAGCTATGAATTCCTGGAACAGTTGTATCAGGGTGTGAACAACTATTTTTTTGCTTTCAGATATTTTCTATATATTGTTTTTTCCCCCCTGAGGTATGAAAAAATCTACAAAAGACCATCATTGTGTAGTTTATGATATGGCTTTTCATGTCACCTAAAGTTTGTTAGTTAATTTAATTAGCTATCTAGAACATATTTTTATAATTAAAAGATTTAAAAGATTTTTTTAGAAATGCTGATGGCCAGTAACTGCATAGATATGTCACTGTGCCATCAACACCTACCTTGGCTGTTTTCTGTTGGTGATTAGTGGCAAGGGTACATGACTTTCCACCCTCTTGATTGTCTTTTTAACAGATAGTGTTCTCCCTCTAGGGGTCAAGGAAATCTTCTGGGTGATTTCTACCAATCTGTAAAGGGGGCAAGACTTTTATAAAGTTCTTTTTCCTGTCATCAGGTGGGAGTCAGTCTCAAGACCAGTTCGTTTTCTGCCTTTGTGGGGAGAGCAGTGAGCTGGCAGCCTTGGCCAAAGCTGGATCCAAAGCACCTGCTTTGGATGTCCTTTTAACAGTCCAAAGCAGGTTAAGAAGAAACCGAGCTCATTCTACCAGGTGGGGGTCAGGTCTGAAAAGACCCTGTCCCTGGTCAAGGCCAGGCAAACTTCTTTTGCACCAGGGATCACTAATCTATTGGAACCAGTTCAGCCCCAACCGGTAGAGCCCCAACCTGGTAGAATGAGCTCCCAGAAGAGCTAAGGGCCCTGCGGGATCTACCAGCTTTCCGCAGGGCCTGCAAGACGGAGCTCTTCCGCCAGGCATATGGTTGAGGCCAGGGCAGCTCTCCCACTAATCCATCAGAGGATCCTCTCCAATATTGAAATCTCTAACATCGAGATCATTGTTAGATCTATTGTATTGGTGCCACTCTCTTCTGAATATTATTCCCGGGGAACTACGATCAGAATTGTGACCACCGCCTCTTATATGTGACTTGTTGTTGATATTAATTGGGGTTTTTATGGGGATTTTATTGTTTTTAACTGTTTATGTTGTAAACTGCCCTGAGACCTATTTGGAGAAGGGTGGTCTAAAAATTAAATAAATAAACAAACAAACAAATAATAGTACTCTTCAGGGGGCGGAGAGGCAATTCCTCAAATACTCTGGGCCTGGACTGCAAATGGCCTTGAAAGTCACAACCAACTCCTTGAACCTAATCTGGAACTGCACTGGGAGCCAATGCAGCTGACTGAGCACAGGGCATGTATGAGCCCTCCATGGTGTTCTGGTAATGATTCTGGCAACTGCATTTTGGACCAGCTGTAAATTCCAGAGAAGGGACAAGGCAAGGACCATGATAGAGTGAGTTACTTAAATCTAATCTGGAGGTGACCATTCCGTGGATTAATGTGGCTATATGATCCAGGGCCAAGTAGGGCACTAGTAGCTTAGCCTGGCATAGGTGAAAGACTGCCTGCTAAACTACTCTAGTGACTTGGGTGTCCATAAACAGGAAGGCATCATATATCACTCCCAGATTCTTGGCCATCTGTGCAGCAGTGAACTGACCACCATCCAGGCTAGGCAGATGAACTTCTTCTACTGGTCCCTTCCTGCTCAGCCACAGACTTCCATCTTTGAGGGGTTCAACTCTAATGTGTATACAATCAGTGTTTTGTCAGAACTACTAATGGTGAATTCTAGATCCCTTAATTTTATAAATGTTTATAAAATATTGAACCTGAATTGTAAAACTAGAAAATGCTTATTGATCAAGTAGGACAGAAGTGTAAGGTATTCCTGTGAGCAAAAATATTTAAATCACTGAATTGATAATAACCACAGAGTCCAGTACAGAGATGAAGAAGAAGATAACTTGTGAACTGTAAGCTAAATTTGAGCAGAGAGTGTGATGTGGCAGTAAAGAAGGCAAATGCAATCCTGGGCTGTATCAACAGAGGCATTACATCAAAATCCTAAATTGCCATAATTCCACTGTTAGCCACATTGTTCAGACCCACCCCCCACCCCCTGGAATATTGTGTGTATTTCTGGAGGCCTCACTTCAAAAAGGGTGTGGACAAAATTGAGAGGGTTCAGGGGAGAACGATGAGAATGATCTGGGACCTGGGGACAGAGCCCTATAAGGAAAGGCTGAGGGACTTGGGAATGTTCAGCCTGGAGAAGGCTGAGAGGGGACATGATTTCTGTCTTTAAGTATTTGAAGGTTGTCACTTGTAGGAGGGCAGGGAAAGTTTTGTGTTGTCAGCAGAGGATAGGACCCACAGTAATGAGTTTAAACAACGTTGAGAATAATATTGGTTAGATATCAGGAAAAAACTTTTTCACAGTCAGAGTAGTTCCACAGTATTCAAGCAGAGGTTGGACGGATACTTATCCTGGATGCTTTAGGCAGGGGGTTGGACTAGATGGCCTGTATGGATCCTTCAAACTCTATGATTCTCTGATTCTAGAAGAGGAGAAGTTGATTTTATACCCTGCTTTTCACTACCAGAAGGAGTCTCAAAATGGCTTACAATTGCCTTTCTTTCCTCTCTGCATAACTGACACCTTGTGAGGGGGTGAGAGAGCTCTGATAGAGCTGCTCCATGAGAACAGCTCTTATCAGGACTGTGACTAGCCCAAGGCTATCCAGCTGGCTAAATGTAGAGGAAAGGGAATCAAACCTGGCTCTCCGGATTAGAAGCCACAGTTCTTATTCACTACACCAAGCTGTTGTAGAATTCTTTAGAGGCTCAGAGCATAGAAATAGGTAATGGCTCAAAAGAGGCTCTTAGGCATGTGGAATTACTGCCATGTGCACTTCAGTCTCACCCATTCTCCTTTCTGTACAATGTGCACTTGCATGTCATTGACTACTATCTTAAGGATGGAGACCACTAGGTATTCCTATTGAATACTTCTAAGATACATGTGCAACCCATTTGGATTTCAGCTTTAGTCTAATACAATAAAAACATGACTGTAAGATTCTCTAATTTATCAAATTGTGAACTGGATCCCTTGAAAAATCTCATAAAATATCAGTCCTTTCTATAATGAATCTACAAGTACTATATTTCTTCAGCAAATATATTAATAATATTAAATATAATTTAGATGATTGCTGACATGTTGTTTATCTGAGGCCCGTTATGACTACCAATGTCAACAGATGTGAACCATTCTAATAAAGAATTTGGCAAAGCTAGTGGCAAGTACCTTTGTACTGAAGCAAAGTTATAGAATGTTTTCTGGATGCTATCATTCTAAACTTAATTGGCACCTATGTCCTGGCAAGGTTGTACATGAATTGGCAAAACTCCTATGAAACAGATGGAACTGAGTACTGGTATGCTGAGAGCCAACATTTGCATTTTGTTTGAATATTATTGACTGAATTTCCCTCTAGGAAGTATGAGTTTGCAAAATATAAGAACTTCTGAGTAATGAACCAAGATGCATTAGTTTCCATCTCTAAATTAGGTGAAACCAAAGAGGAGTACAGCAGCTGTGCAAATACTCTAAAACTATGTACTTGCTGCTAGTGCTGTGAAAATAAAAATATTTAGCAAAATTACTATCTAACTATCTATCTATCTATCTATCTATCTATCTATCTATCTATCTATCTATCTATCTATCTATCTATCTATCTATCTATCTATCTATCTATCTATCTATCTATCTATCTATCTATCTATCTATCATCTATCTATCTATCTATCTACCTATCTACCTACCTATCTATCTATCTACCTATCTATCTATCTGCAGAGTGCTTCATCTGAAAAAATGACATGGATAAGATTATTTCTAAGCGACCTAAGTTTCCTTCACCAATTTCTATATGAAATTTTTGTGTTTTTGTGTCTTGTAAAAATTCACGTTTCCTGCTAAATGGCATGAAATGCTGATGGAAATTTAAAAACCTCATAAATTAGGAGCTAAATAGCATTAACAGGATGGAACATGTAAACATGTTTTTGATTGTTAAGCAGCATTTTTATAAGCATGTAAATTAATCCAAAATAGCATTTCTCTTCCTTTGTTCAAATAGTTAGTTGGTATGTTTTTAGCATAATAAAATCTAAAGTATACAAGAGAGGATACTCTTACTCTCTTGCCAGTTGCAAATGCAGGCTGTAAATATAAACCAGAATAGTCTTTACCAATTGACAAGGGGTGCATTATTCCAAGTTGCTGCATATTATGTGTGAAGAGTGCCCCAGCTGTGTCATTGGTGAGGTTAAAAGGTGTTAGCGCTTGCATCTTCTAAATGAGCATAGTAAATGAAAGTGAACAATTAAGTAAGAAATTTGGCTTGGTATCTGTACATGCTGTGTTTTATTGTGGTGTTGCCAGCTTCTCTGAAAGAAAATACAAGAGCAAATTAAACAGCTTTATGAACTCGCAGGAGGAGCAGTTGTTCTAGTGGCTTTCATACAAATGTCTAATTAATTCTTGAAGTAACTCAAATTGTCCTTTTGTGAATAGTGAATGGGAATTTGCAAAGGAACCTGTGCAGATGAAACTAAGTGAAACAGGACATGGGATTTAACGATTAGCTGGCAGTTCATAGTTGCTGGGACCAGGAAATTTTAGTTAGTTTTCTCATTAATATTGCATTAGTAAGTTAATGAAACATTTGGGTGAATATATTATAAGTAATAGAGGCATTAATGTTATTTTTGAACACTCAATTATGTTAATTGTCATCTGTTGTTTTGCCTCTGAATTTAAACGTTAGCTGAAGAAATCCAAGAATAAACAACTGAGGAATATTCATTTAATATTTTATTCATTCTAATAAAATCTTGACTTTCAAGTAACCATAATTCAACATTTCTTAATCGCTTCCTTTGAGAAGGCATTTGTTTTCACCTCAGGTTTGGACTATCCCCTCCCCTTGACAAGGGCTGGTTTATTGATGCTTTTGTGTGTACCCCTCTGGCTGCTCTGGCAGCTTTTCAGGTCCATATTCTCCCACAAACTATCCAGTCATTTCCTTCGAAGTTTATTGAATCTATACCATCCTAGGCCCTGTCGGATCCTGCAGTGGTCCCTCAAGGTTGTGGTCACATCAGCTAGGCAGGTTGGGGAATTGGTCACTTTTCAGTTGTACCCCCGCTTACATTCAATTTCCCCCAGGAAATGTATTATTGTGCATTTCCAAAGATTTCCTTCCCAAGGTTATCTCCCACTTCCACCTAGCCCAAGAATTGCTCTTCCCAGTTTTCTACCCTATGAGCTATGGGCTCATCTGCAGCGTTTCTTCACAGGCTTCTGCTTTCTGAGATTCACCGTGCAGCAACTTGGTTGCAGGAAGACATTCATCAAACATTACATGCTGTACCTTGAGGATAGAAACAATGCTGTCTTTGGAAGATCAGTTCTGCAGTCCTTGTTCAACTGGATGCTCACCCATCCTCTGTGGTAAAAGCTCATATAGGTCCCAATGTGGGGCTGCATCAAAAGACAGATAATGAAAACAGGATTACACTTACCCCGTCCCTGCTGTGAGCCTTTAGATTATTCTTTATTAGAGGCAAAGCCTAGTGCACCCTGGAAAGCACTGGGTGCTAGGATGCATGCCTTCATGGGTGCTGGCAACATGGCAAAAGCATAAATCATGGTTTTGACATCCTCCTCTCTCTGCTTCTCACTCAGTCTTGTGATTCAGGGTGGTGTAGTGGTTAAAGAGTGGCGGACTCTGATCTCAAGAGCTGGATTTGACACCTTTTCCATGTGCAGCCAGCTGGGTTGCAAACATTCAGAGGAACTGAGAAAAATAATAATTGGCTGTGCAATAAAGTCTATTTTGAATAAATAGATTTTATCACACAGCTAATTACCAATTGGTTCCTTGGCTTTTACTTTGTGGGAGTTACAGGTTTTTGTTTTTGAACCTCATGGGGAAGGCTGGAGATCTTCAGGAATTACAACTGGTCTCCAAGCATCAATCCCCATGGATGTATTTGAGTATGAGCCTCCTTTCTGCCCCCTCCCCCCGGATGCAGAGAGTGCAGGGAAAAGCACTTGGCCAGCAGTTGCTAATCTGTGGCCTGGTGTAGATCTTGCCAGGGGAATTTCACGCACACAAACATGCATGTCATTTCAAGGTGCTCACCTGCAGAGTATAAAGATCAATTCTGCAGGAGGAAAGAGTTCCAGGTATTTTCTAACCCAGAGCTGGTAACCCTCCCCCCAAACTTTCAGCCAATCCAGGGTGGACAATCAGGTTGAGAGTGAGTTATCTGCATTACCACTGATTGGTCCTTGTTGGCAGTATACAATTTGAACTGATTGGCCTTCATAGGCAGAATGCAATTTGACCTGATTGGCCCTCGTTTGCAGAGTTCTCTGTCTCTATTGGTGGCACACCCCCAGGGAGGGCCAATCAGGTAACGAATGACCTTTCCTTTTGCAAAATATGTGGTTTACTGATAATGATTGTATGTCCTAATGGTTCCTTGCAAATGTGTAAGCTAAATGATTAACTGGAAGAATAATCATATCTTCAAGGAGAATTTAGTCCAATTGTTGTGAATAGATTTTTTTTTAAGCTATGTGCTTTCTAATGTAACTCTTGATATACAAGTGATTGTTTGATGTCATATTGTTGCATCAGCAGGATATAAGGATGAAGTTGTTAGCTTTAATATCTTTAGTTCAGGCTATATCAACCATGCTCTTAATTGTAGAGAACTCCTTCAGTTTTATTTCTCTAGTCTTGAAAGTGTATTATATTCTCTTACTTATGTGTATTCTGAATCAGTACTGCCTAAAGGGTGTGAATGGCAAGTCTGTAAAGTATGCTTTTCAAAGCTGCCTGACAGCTGTGCTCCAAAAAACCCTTTTACACAATCATTGAGGTGTTGTTTCATAGCAACATTGCCACATAAGCCGTGCTGAGATCACTTATAGCAAGACCTACTGGGAAGGGTACTATAGGAACCAAAGAGTAAGAATGCAAGGTGCAGTGAATGCACAGCGGTGTTTACTGAGCCATTTATATGACACATTTGTTGGTATTGTAATCACGGTTAAGCTCTAATGAATATGCTCGAGTATTACTAGCAGTATGCCTCTTGACAAAACAGCCTTTCAGGCAGAATAAGGGCTGGCAAACATGGCAATTATAATGTAATCAGATACATCCCAAAGTAGCTCCCTGCATGGCAAATGTGAGATTTGGGAAAAGATTTCATTATGCAAACAACCATGATATTATGCACATCAAAGACAAAGCTTGCTTCACCAAATTAATTCCATGTATATGTAGGCACAACTCCTGACATTAGTGGAATTGTATTTGCTTGTGCCAATATGTAGCCGAGTCCCGTCTGGCTTCAAATGATCATTCCTTTAAGTATATTGATAGGAATAAGTAGAAGTCTAGGTTGGGCAGCTCACGTTCAAGAAAACTACATTCTAACACTGAACTCTGAAAGGTAATTCCATAGCCTCTGTAATGAAGGTCAAGTTAAATGGTGTATCACTTATCTGGAATTTGGAACCTGATTGTAGGAATTGTAAAGTAGATTAAAGTTAAGCGTGCAACAAAATTACAGGGATCTTGAGCTTCATTTGTATTCAGAATGTAGCAGGATGTAAAAACAAATATAATACTTTATAAACTATTTAGTAATTTGCAAGACACATTTTATTATTATTTTATTTATTTATTTGATTTCTATACCACCTTTCCATATGGCTCAGGACAGTTTACATACAACACATGGAACGAGTCAACATACAACATAGTCAATATACAACAATAACAATCCAACAATGGTTCTAACAACACAACTTCAGTGATCCCAACAATTTTCTGTTCAAGTTGTTGAGATCATAGGTTATCATACAGAGACTTATATCATCTCACTATCTTTTTATTGTAATATTTAAGAAAGTTAAAGTGATTGTTATGTGATGTATTAAAATAATTGAAAACCTTCTCATTTGAATCCTGCAAATTATCATGTAAATATTATCTGCCATTTTTAGACAGCACCTGGACAAAAGTTTCATTTTTATCCAGTGTTTTAAGTTGCACTGAAAATGTTTTATGTAATTAGTCCCAAACTACTGTTTGATAATTGTGTGTAGGGAAATTCTGTATTACATAGAGTACCAGGTGATGCTGTGTGTGCATCATGTGCCCTAGTGTCTTGCCCTATGATTGGCTAATGGTGTCAGCTAATGTTTAATTGTTGATGTTTTTCAAGCAAGTTCCCAGATCATCATTGTCATCATCATTGTTATTAATAATAAATGTTATTTATAATCCCCCACCCTTCCCTGAAGGTTCAGGGCAAGTAACAACAAAAATATACCAATAAAATAACACAATAACAGTAAAATAAACAATAATTAAATTCCTAAAATATAATTTATATTCAGTTTAAAAACAAAATTATTCTAAAATTTTGCCTCCTTCTCTCTGGTGAGTGGGTGCATATTAATTTGGTTGATGGTCAGTATGGGAGTATATTAACTGGTATTTTGGGCAGGGAGGCCAGAATTTTGGTATTACTTCATGCCTTAATCATTGGATGGAACAACCTTAATTTATAAGCCCATGCGGCCCTAATATCACCAGGAAGAGCATTCTGCCAGACTGGGAATAAGACCAGTTTAGCCTCTTTGGGGCTGGGGATATTGAGCAAATTTTGCTCACTGGATCTTGACCTCCTTTGGATAATACACTGGATGAGGTGAGGTGGTCATGTAGGTATGAAGGTCCAAGAACATTTAGGGCTTTGAAGGTGAGAACCAAAACCTTCAACCTGATTCTGTCCTCAGTGTGGAGCCAATGCAGCTGGGAGAGCACAGGTCAAATGTGTGCTTTTCATTGGGACCTGCACAGCCGCATTCTGGACCAGTTGAAGCTTCTGGAGTAGCTTCAAGGGCAACACTGCATAGAACAAGTTGCAGAAGTCTAGTCTGGAGGTAACCATTGCATGGATCACAGTGGATGACTAAAGATAAAGAGCTAGTTGCCATACTTGGTAGAGGTGGTAAAATGCCTGGCAGGCAGCATTTGCAACCTGGGCCTCCACAGATAAAGTAGAGTCCAGAATTACATCTAGGCTTCTGACAGTGGCCAAAGTTGTTAAATTCACTCCATCAAGACCCAGGAGTTCCACTGGCATACTTGGGGCATACCAATTCAGCCAACAGGTTTAGCTAGGTTTAACTTAGCTAGGTTAATCCATCTTTTGTTGTTGTTAGGTGTGAAGTCGTGTCCGACCAATCGCGACCCCATGGACAATGATCCTCCAGGCCTTCCTGTCCTCTACCATTCCCCGGAGTCCATTTAAGTTTGCACCTACTGCTTCAGTGACTCCATCCAGCCACCTCATTCTCTGTCGTCCCTTTCTTCTTTTGCCCTCAATCACTCCCAGCATTAGGCTCTTCTCCAGGGAGTCCTTCCTTCTCATGAGGTGGCCAAAGTATTTGAGTTTCATCTTCAGGATCTGGCCTTCTAAGGAGTAGTCAGGGCTGATCTCCTCTAGGACTGACCGGTTTGTTCGCCTTGCAGTCCAAGGAACTCGCAAGAGTCTTCTTCAGCACCAGCGTTCAAAAGCCTCAATTCTTTGACCCTTGGTCTTCCTTATGGTCCAATGTTCGCAGTCATACATTGCAACTGGGAAGACCATAGCCTTGACTAAACACACTTTTGATGGCAGGGTGATGTCTCTGCTATTTAGGATGCTGTCTAGATTTGCCATAGCTTTCCTCCCCAGGAGCAAGCGTCTTTTAATTTCTTTGCTGCAGTCCTCATCTGCAGTGATCTTGGAGCTGAGGAAAATAAAATCTGTCACTATCTCCATTTCTTCCCCATCTATTTGCCAGGAATTGAGAGGGCCGGATGCCCTGATCTTTGTTTTCTTGATGTTGAGTTTCAAGCCATCTTTTGCACTCTCCTCCTTCACCCGCATCAACAGGCTCTTTAGTTCCTCTTGACTTTCTGCCATTAGAGTGGTATCATCTGCATATCTAAGGTTGTTGATATTTCTCCCTGCAATCTTGATCCCAATTTGTGACTCCTCTAATCCCGCCTTTCTCATGAATCCACCTTAGCTAGGTTTAACTACTCCACTTTAGCCAACATACCACAGCCTCACGACAACTGGCCAGCAAATTTGAAGTTATAGATGGATGGCCGTCCATGAATAGATGTAGCTGGGTGTCATCTGCCCATTGATGCCAGCCCAGCCCAAAACTCTAGGCAAACTGGGCAACAGGAAGCATATATAGCATATATAGATAGAAGCATATATAGATGTTAAATAACATTGGGTTCCCTGCAGAACCCCACATAACAGACATACAGCTGGGAGTGTCTTTCCCCTAGTGCCACCCTCTGACCCTGGAGAAAGGATTTCAGCCATTCGAGGGCTGTGCCTTGCACCCCCATGTTTGATAGGCATTGGGTGAGCAGCCCATGATTGACAGTGTTGAACATTGCTATTAAATCCAATAAAAACAGCAGTGCTGGCCTGCCTAAATGCAGCTGTCTCTGGAGTTTGTGTGTGAGGGTGACCAGAATTGTTTCTACCCCATGGCCAGGTTAGAAGTCAGACTGGTATGGGTCAAGGGCAAATGTTTCATCCAGGTAACTCTGAAGCTGTTATGCAACTGTCCACTCAACCACCATACCCAGAAACAGCTGATTGAAACTGATCCACACTGATGCTGTCTTTTAGCAGTGTTTACCAACAGCAGCCTACCTAGTTTGATGATAAATGTGCAAGCTGCTGGTGTGGTTAGAAACTGCCTTTAGAAACCTAAAAGTCAGTTAAAACCCAAGACGAATACTGGTGATTCAAAAGAAAGGGTTTAGATATTGGAAATTGTGTATCAGCTTTTCTGTAAATCAAAAGAGAAAATATTCAAAGAAATTATAGTGCAGTGTTTGGGGAAACATTGGAACAAAAGCCTATCAACATAAAAATTTAAGTAACTGTGAATAGCTTAATAAACTCATTAGCTTGAAACAAGAATGTGCATCTACTGATTTTTATCTCAATTTTCAACCCTTGATTTTATCTGACTTTTCCCCTCAATGTTAAATGAAATATTTTGTTATTTTTAAATTTCAAAATGTCTCAAGTGCCATTTAAGTTGTTCAAAGAGGCTCCTGATCCTTCTCTCAGGTTCCTAGGTTAAGCGGGCATCCAAAATATTGTATTGTGACAGGATAGGGCAACCAGAGTTCTTCAGAAAAGAAGAAAACCCGTTACTTGGGCAACTTGGTCAGTAAAGGGAAAGAAAAATGAGGGAAAGTCTTGCCTCTGATGCAGGGAAGTATACAGGGATGTCATAGTATCATTATTAAAATAAGGTGTATTCTTTATATAATGTATAATATATATAATGTATAATATAAAATAATCAGTAACTGAATTCTTTGTAACTGTCTGCAGTCCTTATTAATAGTTTTATTTTTTTCTTGACAGCATGCGGTGTTTAAAAATCATCCTGTTTTTGTCCCTGGAGGGCAAGCAGTAACAATTAAAATCAGCTGAAATAATGTTAATGAGAAGGCCACCCAATTCTACATGGCTATTTTACTTGATTAGCTTTAACTGTGAGCAATTAATTTAGTTCTTTTACTTGTCTATTGGGCATAACAAATTATCTGTAATCTTTAATTGGGGGGATAGCATAGTAACATACACATTACATTCTGGAATAAATCACAGATTGATTGTAAACAACAATTTTAAAAACCCCCGCTGATAATAAGAATTAAGAAATTGTAAAGAACAAGAGGAGGCTTTGTGTTAGATGAAGAACATAATTTTTGCCAGATGAGGAAAACATAACTAACATCTTCTAATCATCTTCGTTTATGTATAGTGAGAGACATATAAGTTAATGTTTTCCACACAGACCACAGGAAATGATTGACAAGTTTCGTAAAATCATATGTGAAACCAGTATCTGCCATCTGAGTAGCCCCTAGCTAGGGTGCGCTACTGTGGCTCATCACCCTCACAGCCTCTTATGGAGGCCCCCAATATGGGGAGACCAGCGCACAGGCTTGGTCTTCCCCCACCCAAAAGGATCCACCCCGATGTGCAATACCCACCAGGTGTGACAATGAAAAGTAAAAGACATTCTGTAAACATTCTGCACATACGTAACAATTGCTATATCAGTGTACTGCAATAACAGAGTTGCATTGATCTAACGTCATGTCGTCATTATGGATAATTGCTGGAAAGCCATCCATACAGCCAAGAAATACGGTGAGAGGGTGGGTAGCTCTGCATCTGGTGCAGAAGAGCAAGAGTCCAGGAGCAGATGTGCCCCCCATATCATGACCTGCTGGCCTTCTGCTTAACAAGCCCTGCTCCTGCACCCAGGCTGCAGGCTGCAACAAGGCTGCACCCAGTCAGTTGTACACTGAGGGTTTGCCTGTTACCTGGCCATCCTTCCAAATGAGCAACAATGCCTGTCTTTTTACTGGTCTCCCGTAGCTGCGATCTTTGCAGCCTTGGTAAGTCTCAGGCGTAGTTTCTGTAACACTTCCAATGTTCCAAGCATTTGTGCATACTCTAGAATTCTGAAGCTTTAATCTTGTAAACATTTAATATTTTAATTTTTTCTCTGTTAATTTTTATAATTTTATCTTTTTAGCTTACTATATCTACAAATTGTTCCTAATGTTTGAGTGTTACAATCTCTTATGTCTTGTTTTTATCTCTTATGTTTCTGTACTCTGGTCTATACTTTATCCTATTGTTATTTATGACTTCGTAAATAAATAAACAAACAAACAAACAAATAAATAAATAAATGCTTGTTTGCTTGCTTGCTTGCTTACTGAGATAAGGCAACATTATTTTTCTGCAGCTCTCTAATTACTGCATGGCAGAGGAGATATTTGAATCTACTCTTGGATCTTAGGTGTAAGCATTATCTTTTGATATACTTTTTCACAATATATAACAGTTTAATTGCAAAGTTGCCATTGTCTACAGGCACCATGGCATCTGCTGAAGTGTTTTGTGGTACTTTTTCAGATGCAAAAGGTTTCAAACTGAAGAGGAAAAAAATGGGGTTTCAGGTTACTTCTTACCAGCTCACTGAAAAGCAAAGTGCTGACAGCTCATTCCAGATAGGGGCCTCCCAGTCATGTGTCCTTGGCTTGGACACAAGCAAAGTACTGTTATGTGTGCTTTTTAACCTCTCACTGTTGTCATGCAGGTTTTTAAAAACTGAAACAAATCTGTATTTCTCAAAACAAAGAATTGATTCCCACTTCCTTCTGCGTCTTTGGGGCAGAAGATGCTTGACATCAACCTAGGAGACAGCCTTTGCATTTGCTGGGGGCATCTTTGGGAAGCTGCTGTTTCCATTGTAGGAAGTAACAGACCCTGATAATAATTTATTTAATGGACCTACCCTCCTGACAGCCATTTATAATTGGATTTGCTCTTACTTTAGCAAATTTGTGTTAGTTCCCATTGGGTTTTTTTCAACTTCCAAAATACCCACAGGCCTAAAAAGGTTAGGGACCTCCATTCCGTATACCCTTTACATGAAAAATTTCTGTCCTAAATTAAAGAACATATGTTGTTTTCTGTTGATCTTTGTTTTCTGTTAGTTTTGAAAAACAATTATTTCCACATTTCTCCCTTTCATAATTCATGGGTAATTTACAATATAATCATAAAAATCACATAAAAATCACAAGAAAAATAAAACAACAATTATAAAAATACATAAAAAGTCACCATTTAGATTTAAAAAACACCCATTATGAGTTGAGTCTGAAATCACTGTCATGTTTTGTTTCTTTTTAAATAAACCATGCTTTCATAATTTTATTTTAATGTATTTTTACCTTTCATTTTACATAGGAGTAGTGTCTACTGTCTACTGTCAGGGGTACTGTCCTTAATATTTGTCTTAAAAAAAAGATTGCACAATTTGCCTGTCCATTATGTTGTTCTTTATGAGTTGAACCTGTCAGTCTGTAAATCTTACGAAAGCAACTGTAAATCTTTTTTTATGATCTGTGTGGAACTGGACAGCTAAAAGGCATATCCTAGGGTAAAGGGTGTTCAGTAATGTCAGATGAATCCCTAGAGTCCAGCATTCTGTCATATTATTTTCTGCAATGTTGACACAAATGAAGTGAAACATTCATTTATATTCATATCCACATGATTATGATAATGAAGCCATTGATGGTAATATCAGTATGATAAATTCAGTAGAAATAACATATACCTTTAAAATGGAATGTTACTTCAAATTGTGGTTCCTAAAATTGTAATTGTAATGTATTTTTGAGATGAAATGTAATTTTTGGGATATATATTGTGTGTAAAACTATGCAAATGAAATGTATATATAACATACTGAGAAAACATAAAACCCTTCCAACTCTCATTACCCTTTATATAACTGCACTCAAAAGAAAAGCAGGATTACTTTACAGGAAACTGTCAGCCAGTCATAGTAAACTAAGGTTATAGCAGTAATTACATTTATCCTGTGCTGCTTAGTGGTTGAATATCTGTTGTTATGGGCACTTATTTCAATTGTAGAAAAATATTTTTCTTCTATGGAGTGATTTTCTCTATTCCTACACATCCAGACTACATTGTGTAACTGTAGCAGTGATTGCATGTAGTAAAAATGAAGATGGGAAACTACTTAATGTGTTTAGAGATATCAACATGAAGTGTACATAGACATTTTGTTTTGTAAGGTTTTTAAGAAATTTGGATGAAAGGAAAAAAACTTCTTTCACATGACCTGCACCAGACATAATTCTTTTTGGTAAATTCTTTTAACTACCTATTCAGTTTGAAGCATTTGACTCTGATTTTATTTTTAGAGATCTGTTTGTCAATTTAGAGGAGGAAGCATCAAAGTAACGGAATAAAATTCATGTTATAACCTAATTAGCTCATTTTCCCTTCGATCAGCATAGGTAAAGAGTTTGCAATAATCTATTTACTGCTTGGTGAGATTTGAGGGAGATTACAGAGCAGATTACACCGATAGTTCAAAAAAGTCTGGTCTGAGAACAGAACTGGCTTAGACAAAATACCTCCCCCCCAAACTATGGGATAAAAACAGTATAGTATATGCATAAGCCTGGATTTCACCAAGTATAGGATCCAGTGAACTAGATTTAAAATTTAGAGAAAAATTATATAAATATAGAATAATACATTGACTAAACAATGCAATATGAAGATGGAGGGGAAAGAACTATTAAAAAAATTACAGGCAACTAAAATTTGAATACTGTTAATTTTAGAGAAAGTGCCCTTATGCACCATTCCATATTACCAAGTTTCTATTCCTTTTATGAAAATGATCTCTTGAAAAGTTCTGGTTGATATATGCTGCAAGGTGACAGAAGCGTGGCAACTATTGTGACATTGTGATACAGCCATTCCATTAGGTGGGCGATGCTACAGAGAATGCTCAGGTATGGGCAACTTTTGCCCATTCAGAAGAGCCCTAACCTGGGCTTTACCCTTTTGCACATTCAGAAGAGCCCTAACCTGGGTAACCTAGACTAGCCAGTCTTATCAGATCTCAGAAGCTAAGTGGTGTTGGCCCTGGCTAGTATTTGGATGGGAGACCACCAAATAATAGCATCATCATGATACAAAGGCAGGCAATGGTAAACAACCTCTGAACTTCTCGTATTAGAAATCAGCAAGGTGGAGGTAGCACAGGCAGGGAAGGTGGAGAATATCCCCAACTTTACCAACCAAAGGCAGTGTACATAATAATTTCTCGAGTTGTTCTTCAAAAACCACAAGTCTCTTATTACTGTGTAATAAATGGTTGCCCTAGCAACCACTGACAGTCTTCCAGAAGTCTGTTTCTATACATTACTGTCAAGATCGAAGTCTTCCTGCAAGCAGAAATGAAGCCTCAACCACAGCTACACAGATGGAGAGTAGTGGGCTATTTGAACAATTCGTAAAGAAAACCAAAAGGAAGTATTTAAGGCATACACAGTTTCCTGCAGTTGCAACTACTTTTTTATATATCAGTGGCTGACTACTTGCAGTATTGGTAGAGGAACAGCAAATTCTAAAATTTGCAAAACTGCAAATTAATAGATTTGGATTTCAGGGTTTGGGTCCCCCATAGCCTTTGAGTAAGAGGAATACAAATTTTTTGAAGAATATTGAGATTGTTATTTTTTATGAGAGATTCTTTCAAGGGACTGGAGTAACAACATTTTTTCTAAATTAATCAGAACACCACAAAACAGAAAACCACTAGTCTAAAAAGACAACACAGAAAGACCTTTCAAGCAATTATAGAACACCAAATGTAGAACCGGATAAACTTTTTAGAATGATTACAACTTTGAAAATTCCCATCCTAATCTGATAGCAGTGCAAAAAGGTTACAGGGTGTTAAATATAGTTAGGGTTATTACGTAGATCCTTGATTGCTATGACGGAAAATTACCATAGAAATATTGAAGGAAAAAGATTATCATCTAACTACATAAAGGAAATAACACAAATGAAAAACTGCTGTTCATATTTGTATGCAATTAAAAACAGCTGTGATGGAAAACTGGCCATTTAATGGCAGCAAACAGTTGCATTTCCTTCCACTGAAATTAAAAACATTCAAGTTAGAATTACTCCTGCTAAATTCTCTGATTGTGTAAAAATTTGCTAAGTGAGCTTCAAATATGATTTGGCTGCTATAAATTATGATTTGGTTGCTATAAACTATATTTGAAAATAAACAAATTATAGAATCATAGAGTTGGAAGGGACCTCATGGGTCATCTAGTCCAACCCCCTGCACTATGCAGGGCATTCACATCCCAATCGCTCATCTACTGTAATCTGCCACCCACTTAAGCTTTCACAGAATCTAACCTCTGTTTAAAAATTTCCAAAGATGGAGAACCCACCACCTCCCGAGGAAGCCTGTTCCACTGAGAAACCACTCAGGAACTTCTTCCAGATGTTTAGATGGAATTTATTTTGAATTAATTTCATCCCATTCATTCTGGTCTGTCCCTCTGGGGCAAGAGCGAACAATTTTGCTCCATCCTCCATATGGCACCCTTTTAAATACTTGAAGATGGTTATCAGATCCCCTCTCAGTTGTCTCCTCTCTAGGCCAAACAGACCAAGCTCCCCCAGCCTTTATTCATATGTCTTGGTCTCCAAACCCCTCACCATCTTTGTTGCCCTCCTCTGGACACATTCCAGTTTGTCAACATCCCTCCTCAATTGGGGTGCTCAAAACTGAAAACAGTACTCCAAGTGAGGCCGAACCAGAGCAGAGTAATGTGATACCATCACCTCCTGTGATCTGGACTCGATACTTTGTTTGATACAGCCCAAAATCCCATTTGCCTTTTTAGCCACTGAGTCACACTGCTGACTCATGTTCAATGTATGGTCTACTAAGACTCCTAGATCCTTTTCGCACATATTACTGCCCCCCCCCCCAAATCTTATATTGGTGTATTTGGTTTTTCCTACCTAAATGCAGAACTTTACATTTGTCCCGATTTAACTTCATTTTATTCAGTTTAGCCCACTTCTTGAGCCTATTAAGATCATCCTGTATTCTATTGCTGTCTTCAGTTGTGTTTGCTACCTCTCCCAGTTTAGTATCATCTGCAAATTTAATAAGTATCCCCTCTAATCATCCAAATCATTTATAAATATGTTGAACAACACAGGCCCTAGGACAGATCCTTGTGTACTCCACTTGTTACTCATTTCCAAGAAGATGCTGAATCATTAACAAGTACCCTCTGGATACGGTTTGTCAACCAGTTATTGATCCACCTGACAGAATTAGTATCCATACTGCATTTTACCAACTTGTGAAGAAGAATATCATGTGGAACCTTATCACAAGCTTTACTGAAATCCAGATAAACTATGTCCACAGCATTCTTGTACTTACTATTTTATTATTTATTATTTATTGGATTTTTTACCCACTGCTTATCTCAGTGTAAATATTCACAATGTACTTAGCTACATAGTAGATGGACAGCCCGCTTGGGAAAGATCCACAAGTGCAGCTGAACTTTCATACTATTTTCTTGAAATAGTCTGTCTCTGTTTATGAAGCAGCTTCTGAAACAGTGGGCAAAGGGTGGTGTGTTGCCAGGAATTGTTGTTGAAATACAGTGTAGTTCTGTTGGATATATATTGTTTGTTGGATTGTGGCACCATCTTTGGAAAAACAAATGTATCCTGAAAAAGGAGTCAAATGAATAAGGATTAAGAAAAAACAAACACAACCCTACTTTAATTGCAGATTCCCTCAATTCAATTTAAAAATTGTTTTCCCCCCCTTATCGTACTTTTTGCTATGGGAATATGGGAATGTGAACATCTTTAAACCGCCCGCAGCACCGCGGGCGCCACAGGCGCCACGGACTAAATAAAGCAGTAAGGGCTGGTGGGGAGGAGTTAGGGCGGGCTCTGTCCTGGATAAAAACTCGGAGGAGTGAATCAGGAGCCGCGAAGCGAAGCAGCTCCTGATTTGCTCCTCTGAGTGCCACTCTTTTGGACACTTGGCCCGTCTCCCGGACGCCGCGCCTCCAACTCTGCAGTCCTCCCCAACAGCCATCCTTGCTGGATGGCTTCCAGGGAGGACGCTCGCCCCACGCCGCTGCGGTCTGGGGAACCTGCTTCCCCGCCAAGCGGCTGCCCTTCCACTCTAAGCTGCCTGCGACCAGCTCCACTACCGCGCCCATCCTCCACTTCCCACCCCCACCCCAGACGTCCGTCAGCCGCCAGCGCCCACGACCTCCCCCCCACGTTCCCACTCCCCACTTTGCCGCGCACCCTGGACGCCCTTCTCTGCCCTCCATCCCCCATCCCGATGTCCTCTGATGCCTGCCGTCACCTGCATACTTCCCCCACCCAAACCCCACCCCACTTGCGCCTTGCCGCTTCCCCCAACGTCCCCGAGCTTCCCCGCCACAGCCGCCATGATTCCTGAACTCCTCGCCCCCGTTACCCGGTTGCCGGCCTCAGATACTTCGCCGCTGCTGCTGGGGCCCGCGCAGACGGCGCGCCCGAAGACGGGCCGCCGGCCATGCTCTGAGATGGTGCCCGAGACCCTGACGACAACGAGCCTGTGCTGACGAACACGCCGAAGACAGGCCGCCGCCCACACACCAAGATCGCTCCCGAGACGCTGCTGACGCCCTCAACAGCAAGCCACGGACGAGCTGTGGCTCACGCCGCTACCGACCTGCTCCCTCAGATACGACTCGCTCTCGCCTGTACACTATCCTCCCTTCCTACACCTCACCTCCCCTCTTCCTCCCTCTGCCTCCGGGACCCCTCGCTTACTCCAGCCTGCTCTTCCAGGGACACTTCCAGGCACCCCTGCCAGCACCCCATAGGAAGCCGCCCCGCCGCTAGCACCCATTGTATTCCCACTACAATGGGCCTTATTCCTAGTGGATATATAAAATCTGATTAATGAGTGGTTACATTTCTGCAAAATTCAGGCTTATGCTTGAGAGACCAGCTCTCACAAACCCATTTGAACTATGAGCTTGATATTCTTAGATATACTGATAAGCAGGAATAACTGGTGCTTTCTCCTTATCTGTTTACAGAGAGATGATTAATTGAAGGACTGAGACTACCATACTTTATGTTTGTTGAGTGTCTGAATTATTTTCTTTTCTGTGAATTTTTCATTTTCTTTTCTAATATATCTGACCTTGGGATGCGCACGAATCATATTTTTGCTATTCAGGTTGGTTTATGGTTCATGACTGAACCACTGGCTAAGTCAAAATGATATGCCAGTCCTGAACCAAATCATTCATATAGATTTGCCGGCCATTTAAAGTTTAAAGCTCTGCGTTCAGCTCCCCACAAAAGTGGTGGGGGCAGAAATCAGGGGTTTAAATGGTTTTGAACCATTTAAACCCTCTGGTTCTGCTCCTGGGGGTGTAAAACCAGAGGGTCAAATTTGGGGTAAAGTTTCTTGCAGGTGTATGTTCCCCATTTTCTGCTGGCCACAGTTTTCCTTGGCCAGCAAAAAGGAAGGGGTGAAGTTCTTCCAAGGGGACACTTTACCACCTTCTGTCTGCTGGAGAACAGAAAGGAGGGGCAGAATGCCCCTTTCAAGGTACTTAACACCTTCCACTTTATTTCCACCCTTGTGGGGAGAGGATCTCCAAAGAAAGGTCTCCCACCTCTCTCCTGGCCACAACAATCCTTGGCCAGAAGAAAGTGGGGAGATTTCCCAGGAAGGGATTCCCTTCTACCATTTAAAGGGGCTCCCTCATGCTGCACAAGGAAGCCTGAGACAGCTGAGCTGGCAAAGGGAGACCTCTCCCCACCAGCCCAGCTGTCTCAGGCTCCCTTGGGCAGCCCGTTGAAAGGAAATCCCTCCTACAGTTCATTTAAAGAGCCTGAGACAATATAGCCAGAGGAGAGAGACTTCCAAACAGCCACGAAGAGCCAAACTGAGCAGCCCATTGTTCAGCAAATGTTTGGGAAGAAAAGCTTCACCTAACATTGCTTCCTAGTCTCCAAACCAACCCAAATTCAGCCCCAATTATGACTTGTGAGCGAGTTTCTATATATTCCTAATATGCACTGTAAAAGTATGCTCTTCCCCCATCTTTTTTTGCTCTTTCTCCTCATGTCAAAGATTTCATTTATTCTTGCTGTGCTGGTTGTTAAAATCCATCTGATTTTAATCAGTCAAGTCATGGTGCTACGAATTTAAAAAGAGTAACATAGATTTCAAAATGAAGTCAATTGGAAGAAAATGATAGAAAATGATATCTCCCCCTACTCACTGCATAGTCTTGTAGGGTTGCATCAATGTTTCTCAGCAGTGTTTCTTAATACTCCTTTCCATATTGCTTGGTTTGCGCTATGTAAACTTTGTATTAATAATTTGTAAATTTTGAATTGAATAATCACTTAGAATTGTGTCCCAGCAATCCATTGCCTGTACCACTATATACCATCCTGGCTACATTCAGTTTAACAACCCTCACCAGAGCTTACCATGACTGATTTCCATTTTGAATCTTTATCAATGTGTATGTGTGTATACATGTGTATAACTGAGGGAGTTTAGTATGGGTATCAAATAATATTTATGTTCTTCAAGATTGTACAAGTTTTCCTTCCTTGAGGCTAAAGTAAACAAAATTTAGGAGATAAAATCATTTCTGTTTGTGATATTGCAGCATAAAAGAGCTGTAAATGTAATGCTGTTACAAATTTAAAGCAAATGATGCCATATATCTGCTCATAAAATGAATTGCAAAATGTGCAATGGAATAAAATATTAAGCCAAGGTATACATAAACTCAGGCGATTTATTGGGCAAACATATCAACAAAGCTCATAACATTGCTTGCAGGCTGAAAGAAAGTAATGGTTTGACAAATGTAGATATAAAATCAGCATAAAAGAAAGATGCATGTTGTGAACTGATAAATCTTCACACAGCATATACTGACCACTATAGAGGACTTTTTTTTTTACATACATAGAAAGAGCTTGGAAGATACTGAATAAATCTACTGTTTCACTCATGTTTTGCAATAATATCTGGATAAAATGATTTTTAAGTCCTCAACTCTAAACATACTCTATTTTTATATGGCTTTTTCCTCCTACCACTTGAACTCATTTTGTATCTTCACATCAGTTTCCTTTTGCCGAATGTATACATTCTCGGGTTGTTTATCCATCAGTGATTCAGAATTATACTCTATTGTATGTATAAATTATGTAAATTGTACAATAAATTGCACACAAAACCAACACAATGTATAAATGGAATACAAATGAATCTAGAAAGCTGAACGCCAAAAGTCAGTAAACAAAACCCATGAGAAAATGTGCTCATTCCTATCTCCATGTAGTAATAGAGATGAGAGGCCTCCAATATGGGAATAGACTTGATGTTTTTATACTGTGCTGGCACCTCAGATACTTGCAGAATGAAATGAGTTACAATGGTGACCCAGCATCACACCAGCATGCTAATATAACTTCCAGTAAAAAACTCCAGAGTAGAACCATAGATAAAAGTTTTCTTGAGATAGAAAATACCCTCATATACCATTTATGCATTGGTAACTTCACTGCCCTAGCTCCTGTGCACAAGCACAAATTGGGAGTGGATTAGGTGACCAGGCCAAATGCTCCCCTATGTGGGTACAGGAATTGGTGGGGCAACCTGCCACGACTAAAACTCCAGCCTGTAGCCTGGCGTGAAACCTCCAGTGCATAAATGGTCAATGTTAGTTATCAGTGCTGACAGATGTTTGAAATAGGCCCTGAATACTGTGGAACATACTAATTTCTGTTTTTTGTGAGGGAGTGATCTTTAGGAATTTGGGTTAGGGTTGCTTTTTATTTAGAGCTGTTCTACTAGCCTATAATTACTGGCCTCCCTGCCAAAACCATGTAAACAAGGACACTGAAGATCATACCTATGATATCTTCTTTCCATTCCTTAGAATAGGGGGGGGGGATCATACAGATGGATCTTGTTGTTGTTGTTAGTTGCAAAGTCATGTCCGACCCATTGCGACCCCATGGATGATCCTCCAGACTTTCCTTTCCTCTGCCATTCCCCGGAGTCCCCATTTAAGTTTGCACCTACTGCTTCAGTGACTCCATCCAGCCACCTCATTCTCTATTGTCCCTTTCTTCTTTTGCCCTCAATCGCTCCCAGCATTAGGCTCTTCTCCAGGGAGTCCTTCCTTCTCACGAGGTGGCCAAAGGTGGACAACTGGAAGTGCAACCGATATGTGTATGACAGCCACAAAGTTGGCTAACAGTATAAAACAAATGGATATTATAGTTTAAATTACAAATTGCATTTAAATAGAATAGTTTTTAATTTAAAATTTATATTATACATTTATATTGCTTTTTTGAACTTGTGTAAGCCACCTAGAGCCTTAGAGTAAGGGTGGTATATAAATACAATAATTAAATCAATACACACACACAGTGTTTATCACATTTATATCACATACCTGCCAGTTTATATCACAGTTTATATCACATACCTGCCAGGTAGCACACCGGATATCAGTTAATTACAACCTTGATAGGCAATTCATCGTCAAAGTCCAGTCCAGAGGGTCTAAACCAAGGGAAGCAGTTCACCAGAGAGGGCGGGATAGGGAGCGAAGTCAAAGTTGGGCCGAGGTCCTTTGCTAGGGAGAGTACCGAAGCCGTACCATGGTTGAGTAGTTGAGAACAAAATCAAAAGCCAGGAATGGAGTCAAGAAGCAAGCCAAGGTCAGGAGCCGGAAGTGCAATCAAAAGCCAAAGTCAGGAACCAGGGATGAGTCAAGCAGAGCTTTGCCATAGTGAACTGGAGCACCGAGCATCAGGAAAGACAGACAGGGAACATTCATATTTCACCCACAGATGACCTTGAGGCAAGTACAGCAAGGCTGGGTGGGGTAACTTCAGGCAGAGGTCTTGGAGCCGTGCCTAATCCTCATCTGAGGAAGGAGATGTACCTGGACTCTATCTAGACTGACAGTGTGCTGCCAGCCATGCTGACCTTCTGAAAGTTGTCAGATTTGCTGCCACGCTGTCAAGTCCTTCGAGCTAGATGGGTTCTTGTCCTGTGGCTTCACATATGATGGAGCATAGGGCAGGTTATCAGACTGGCTGGGAATGGGCTGCTCTGTAGCTGGAGGATCAGGCTGGCCTTGATCCGCAACACAATCTCTGACAGGGTCCCCTGGCTCTGCTGGGAAATTGTTTGGCTTGAGCAGCATCCCTGGGTCAGCTGTAGCCTAGAGTGCCCTCCAGGGGCACAACTGGAAGTGCAACCGATATGTGTATGACAGCCACAAAGTTGGCTAACAGTTTAAAACATACATGATAAAATCACTTTTTAAAACTATTAAAATCATTCCCATCAAAACACAAGCCAGTAAAACAATAACAGTTAAAAAAAATTTAAGGGCATAAAAACAATTTAAACATTTATCTAATGGATGGCTTATTTAGGATGCCAAATGAAACAAAAGTCTTCACACAATGGTGGAAGATGAAAAGAGAAGGGAAAAGAAAACTGCCCTAAAGAAAATTCAGAGATTTGGTGCCTTGACCAAAAAGTCTCTCTCCCAGATTGCCACTTGACTAATCACAAAAGATGGGGACACCGAAATGAGGGCATATGAAGATGACCATAGTGGTTAGGCAGGTTCATAACAGAGAAGGCAGTCTTTCAGTTATGTAAGTCCCAAACCATATAAGGCTTTGAAGGTCAAAATCAGAACCTGGAACCAGCATAGGTGGGCCAAGACTGGAATGATATAGCTCCTATGACTCATCCCAGTAAATATTCTGGATGCTGTATTCTGTATCCATTGAAGTTTCCAAACACTTCTCAAGGGCAGCTACATGTAGATCACATCTCATCTAGATGTAACCCGGGTATGTACCCATATCTTTTTCTGCCTAGGAAATGCCGCAGCTGTCTAAATTAGTAAAAAGGCAATCATGGCCACAGCTACCACCTGCTTATTCAGCAATAGGTCTGGGCCCAAACTTAATGCATGCTCTTTCAAAGGGAGTACAGTACCATCTAAAACAGCATAAATTGCAGTTCAGACCTTCCTCCCACCGGTAACACTTTCCTCTTGTTGGGTTTAAGCTTCAGTTTACTAGGCTGCATCCACTCCAAAATTGCCTGCAGGCACCACTTCAGGGTTTCTGTAGCCTCCCTGCAATCTGTTGGAAGTGTGAGATAGAATTCAGTGTCATCTGCATATTGAAACTACCCAGCCCAATTCCCCAGTTTTCTTATACAGTGGTCCTGTATGTAAATGTGAAAGATCAAAGGGGACACAATGAAACCTTATAGAACCCTATAGGCCAGGGGTGGCCAAACTGTGGCTCTCCAGATGTCCATGGACTACAATTACCATGAACCATTGCCAATTGGCCATGCTGGCAGAGGCTCATGGTAATTGTACTTTGTGGACATCTGGAGAGCCACAGTTTGGCCACCCCTGCCATAGACCAATGTCAAGTGGCTGAGCAGCACAACCATAAAAAACCTGTCCTCCATGTAAGACCATAACCACCACAGAACAGTCCAATAATAGTTCGATTTATATCAGACAGAAAAGTACAAGGTAAAAATGGTATCAATACATTTTAGCTATTTTCAGTATAATTTAATTTAAAGCATTTATTTGTTCTATAAATTACTTCTGCAGTTCATTTTTATATATCCAGTTTATATAATTACAA
This sequence comes from Paroedura picta, assembly GCF_049243985.1. NCBI lineage: Eukaryota > Metazoa > Chordata > Lepidosauria > Squamata > Gekkonidae > Paroedura > Paroedura picta. Next base: position 47,870,311 of record NC_135374.1, read on the forward strand.
ATAAAACAAACATAAGCATTCACAGCTAGCTATCAATTTAAGCTCATTCATCAGTTAATTTAATTAAGTACTTCGCTTCTTGAAATCAGATGTGAAACTTAAACCCTAAGATATTGCTGCAGGCATGTCTACAGAAGTGAGAAGGAAGCAGTGGGTCACTGAATAATCTGACAGAGTGAAAATCACTGGGGGATCAGTCTTTCACACACAAAACAAACTCAGTGCTTATGATACTATACCTAAACAGCTGACTGAGGAAATTAGAGCACTTTGATTACTATTACATAATATCTGCTGTATTTCTTTTTGTTCTGCTGAAGAAAGCATTCTACAAAGATATTTTTAAAGTGAATAAGAGAAACATCCAAACTTTGGTATAATATATTTACCCTAGAGCTGGAGACTTTAGTATGAAACTAGTGTGTCAATAAGATTGACTAATGGGGGTGTGGCTAAAGATGTCGTCCTGAGAGGGTGGCAGGGCATCTGCTCTGCTATCTCTGAAGCCTGACAGGGGTCAATTGTGCAAGCAATTGGCAGAAAAGAGGAGGGGTACGCAAACCCCACCTCACCTTTCTACCCAGGAAGTTCTTGGGGCCGTCTCCAATCCTTTAGGGAGTATATCTCCCTGGATTATAGGCTGTCAGCGTTCCAGGTCCAGAGGACGACTGCCATTTTCTACCTCGGACTTTCTTTTCTTTCTTTAATCTTAAAGTATCTGCTTCAACCCTACATGATGATTTACCACAAATGAACGCTTTGAACTGAGGGGAGGACATCGGCTGAGTTCCAAAACATCATTTACTGCAAGTATCTCTGGTTTTTTTTTTCTTCGTCTTTCTTCCTGCATCAAAGCCCTTTGTTTCCCCCCTCCTCCTACTCTGCTCTGCCCGAAGCCACCTCGTTATGAGGCAGGCTAATTCTCCTAACTAAGCAGAAGAAGGACTCAAATCAAGTCGAATTAATTGGCAAAAGCTCTTATTGTAATTGTTTTGGTTTTCGGAGATAAGAAGATAAGAGCTGTGAATGGGAAAATCTCACGAGAACTCTGTGCCTTAACTGACTTCAATACGTCACATGCCTGTGCCGGAACATTAGAGGATAAAACAGAGGACCTCTACTGGCCACTTGTAAAATTGTTTGAGGCCGGTTTTTTTTAAAGTCAAAATCATGTCTATGTTAAAAAGATTGGCTCATCTAATAGAGATACAAACCCAAGATTACAAAGTATTCTTAGATGGATTGATCAAAAATATCTCCAAGGAGATTCAAGATGGCAAGGAAGAAGTCTTCAATAGGAATGATGGATTAATAACAGTGACTGATGACAGCTTTAAACAAGGTGGAAAACCAACAGCAGAAGAGAAATCTGAAATTCATATCTTCAAGGAGATCCAAGATGCCAAGGAAGACGTCTTTAACAGGAGTAATGGATCAATAACAGTGGCTGATGACAGCTCTAAACAAGGTGGAAAACCAACAGTAGAAGAGAAATCTGAAATTCTGGAGACGGAAAATGGGATGCCGGAGTTCTGCAGCCCAGATAAGGACACTCTTTTTAAAAAGACATACAGCCATCTCAAAGCAACAGTGTACAAAAATCAATCAAAAGAAATATGGATCTGCAGTGAAAGTAACCGATTTAAAGGATCTCTCTGGGGAAAAAATTGTATTGATACTGGAGTCCAGGAGGTGCAACGGCCTCAAGATTTATCGATGCATACTCTGCGGGAAAGAGTACAACTGCACTTTCTACGCCAAAGGCCTATGGGACAGAATATAATTTTACGGGAACGACAAGATGTAGCAAGCCTCGAGATGAGACCCCCTTAAGAAAACCGAAAGCTCATATTGTTTTATGATTAATGTTATACTGTATTCTATATTTCCATTTTTATGAAAAAGGGGAAGCAGTGTCTCTTTCTCTCTTGTTTTTTTTTTGTCTCTTTTCTTTTGTAGGCATATAGGTAATATAATCATTAGTGCTGAAAATGTAAAATGGGGTTCTCCCCCCTTATTTTTTCTTTCTTCTATTAGTGTATTGTCCTAGGACTAAAGCCTACACTGACTTGTAGAAAATGTTTAATGTTAAGCTTTCAACTTAAATCTGAAAATATATCTGTTAGGATGGTTCTTAGAATGGGTCAAGCATAAATTGTTTTGTAGATGTATCAGAACCAAGGATAAGGAGAAGCTATAGAAGACTGAAAGCTTATATTGTTTTATGTTTAATGTTAAGCATTTAATCTAAACCTGGAAATCTTATTATTCTCTGTATTAACAACATATACTGTATTCTACATTGCTACTTTTATGAAAAAGGGGAAGCAGTGCCTTTTTTCTCTCTTGTTTCTTTTTCTTAGTAGGCATATAGGTAATATAATCGTTAGCGTTGGAAATACAAAATGGGGCTTTCCCCCCTTATTATTTTTTTTATTATTGGTGTATTGTTATAGGGCCAAAGCCCATATTGATCTGTAGAAAATGCAAAGCTCTCAACTTATACCTGTCAGGATGGCTCTTAGAATGGGTGAAGTATAAATGGTTTGTAGATGTATCTGTATTAAGGATAAGGAGAAATTATGAAATCCTTTTGTAATTTTTTTTCTTTGTACATCTTTAAGGCAAAGCCCTACTTTCCTCTCCCTTCATCAGGGTATTGATACAGGGCCAAAACTCATACTGTGCTATAAGAAATGTTTAATGTTAAGCATCTAACTCAAACCTAGAAATATCTGCTAGGATAGCTCTTAGATTGTATCAAGCAGTTAATGTGAGGTCTACGATCTCTCAAGTAAGTTGACTAATAATAACTTTTCTTTTGTATATCTAAACAGGCCTTTTTTTTTTTTTAAATGTAGTGGAAATGTGGACGGCTCTTAGACTCATGGCTCTTAGAGTTTTGGGCAAAAGTTTATATCATTGTGGAGTCAATGTGGGGTCGTATATTCTCAAATGATGATTATATTTCTATCTTTATAAAAATAAAAAAAATCATTATTAAAAAAAAAAAAAAATAAGATTGACTAATCATTTAGAAACTATCAGAAATAATGTTGGACTTGTTTATTGAATGCAGTGTAACTATTTTTTAGCCTCTTGCCTAGAATTACTTGAAACCAATTCTGTTTGAATCTGCTCTGCATTTAACATGTAATTCAAGCTTTAATGGACTTAAATACAACCATTGAGGTATTCCCAACACCATTCTAAACAATTTTTTTTTTAACATCCAGCCTGAAGAAATCTGTGAACTCAAAAAAACTGCATATTGTTATATCTTGTTGGTTGGTTTTAGGGTTGTGCAAAAATTTGATATTTTTCAGATTTGGGTATATTGAACCCCAAAATATCAGGGCCATTCTGCACTCAATAAAAGTAGATGCCATATTTTTGACATTTTGCAGGAGGTTGCCAACATCCAGCATCCAAGCAGTAAACTGGCAGCTATATCCTCCATTTTAAAGCGATAATTGAAGAATATCAAAACGTTGATTCCCCCAACTATTTAGCGTGAGCGAGAGGAGAGCACCCATAAAGCCACATGCCAAGGAAATGTGCAGAGCCGAAGTAGCGCTATCTCTGCCTCCAGTGCCCGCCCTTGCATTTGCCTCCATCTGCCTTATCCCAGGGACGGGGACTTTCTTTTTTTATAAGCAAACTGCCTGGAGCAACGAACACGTGTTAAATTGCCCAGGCAAAGCAAAAAAAATTTTTTTCCCCACCAGTTAACACACAAAGATATACACAGGGCCTCCTTTTACACTGTGTCCTCACAAAGTCATGTCCTGAGCAGATCAAACTTATCCAACCTGACAGCCGCCACCCCCACGGATTAAGAGGAGGTCACCCAGATGCTTGAATAATACTAGACAGAACCATGGGCAGCCCCAGATGTCCCAAACACAAGCGAAAACCCCCAAAAACCTTGCAATGGGTGAGTTTGCAACAATTAGGCACTGTCAACAAACACGTATGCTCACCTGCCCTGCAAGAGTTAGAGAAGGAACAGCTGGTAGGAACGCCGAAGCCTTCCTGCCAGAGAGAGAGAGAGAGAGAGAGAGAGAGAGAGAGAGAGAGAGAGAGAGAGAGAGCTATTTGAATTGCAGCTGAAGTTGGAAGCTTCTCACATTCCCAGTGGGTTGTTTGGGCTTGGAGTGTGGGGAAGGGAAATCAGACAAGGAAGATCTCACCTCCAGATAAGCAGATACTGTTTCCCCAGAGGATAATCCAGCCCCCCAACCCCCTTGGCAAGAAAGTCTTCCCTTCTCATCTCACCTCCTGCCAGCCCTGTCTCCCTCACCCTTCTGTGGATGTCATGGTCTTGTCTGTGCCCCTCTTGTCTATCTTTTGAAGAAATCCAAGGGCTTTTCTAAAGGGGCGAGAAGTGCAGTGTGTTCCTCTCTTTTGCCATTTCAAGCCCCCGTGTGGAGTGATTAGAAATGTGAGAAGGTAGCAGAGGGAGGGGAGGGAGCTGGGAGGTGAGGAATGGCTGGAGGCATGCTATTTAATAGCGTTTCGCTATGGCACTGGCATGACACTATTTTTTTAGATGTGCAGGAATACTCTAAGTATTTCCTGATATTCTCAAATCTCAATATTTGTATGTTATTCAGATTTGGTAAATATTTGGGAATCCAAAATAGTAGTCTTTTAAAATGACTTCTCCAAACCATGACTTCAGCTTAGAATTAATTCAGAAGGCATTTAAAGGGCTCACAGTTCCTTCAAATGCCTTCTCCAAGTTGAGAGTTCACCCAGAAGACATTTAAAAGGACTGCAGTCACTTTAAACACCTTTTAACTTGGGCTATCAGGTGGTCCCCCAAAATACCAAATATTTAGGATTTCTTGATGTCCAATCTATGTCCAGCTGAAAAACTATCTGGAAAATACCAATCAGGTATTTTTGGAGGGGGGTAGTTCAGTTCGCTGAGTGCACACTCCACGGTGGTAAATATTTGGAGTGCACACTCCAAGGTGGTAAAATAATATATCTTTAAATAATAACAATAATATTGTACCAGTTATCACTGGAACATTTGGTGCATCTGGGCATTCTAGACATTCAGCAAATAACACCAGCTTAGCTCCAGAAGACAATGTTGTCTGGAACAGTAAGAATCCCGTGAGGGATAACAAAAATAGATTCCAATAGCACCTATAAGACCAACAAAGATTTATTCAAGGCGTGAGCTTTCGCGTGCATGCACTCTTCCTCAGACTAGATGAACAACCATAATAACTGTAGAGATATAAGGCAAAAGCAATTTGTGGCAAATTAATAAACTGTGTCATATCCAAATTAAGGCATATGGTGCCATATGATAATTCTTTGCTAAAACAGCTAATAAGTCCTTTTGAGTTCAGTTGTAGTTCATAAAAACATTGGAGAAATAAAGCTGTTCACGTTAGTAATTAATGGCAGACACTTTTCCAGTCGTTTCTGGCCCCATCCATCTCCACCCAACCATGGAAACATCCCTGCAAGTGACAAGCTGTCCTGAGACCAGAGAGTTAAATTCAAAATTACATTACATATTACTAACATCATATTACAATCACATTGTCCCAAATAAAATAAAAAGATGAGAGGATTGTAAGGAATGTGCAACTTTGCAGCTCCTAGGTGTCTTTGTTGCATCTCTAATTAATACCCTCCTTGCCTGATCTGTGAGTTTCAGAGGGTGGCCTTTTCTTAGCCAGTCTGTAGTGGTGCCATATTCTTTCCATTTTATTAAATTGGATTTAATGGTGGTTTGTGGGATATTCAAAGTTTGGGATATTCGTTTATAACCCATCCCTGATCTGTACTTCTCAACAACTTTGACCTATTTGGTGTGCTCCTTGCCCTTCATCTTGCATGCTTAGTAATGCAGCTGAGTCAGGGGCCTTTCAGAACCTGTGGTAGTTCATGTGCCTATTAGATTGCAAACTGGCATACCCTAATTAACTAATCATGTGATTTCTGGTTGGACCATATCTTATTTAGAGGTGCCATAGCAAGGGTGGGGGAATACTTATGCACAGTCATGATTTGTGTTTTTATTGTCTTGAGTACTGTTTGTGTCGCAAAAAAGAGTTTGCGTCTTCTAAGCGTTAGGCCTGTTGTGAGAATCAAATGGTGGTAATCCCCCCCCATCCCTAACCCAATTTAGTTCCAGGTTGTAATGCAAAAAAAAACAGGACAAACACCACGAAATATAGAAATGCTAGAATACTTTTGCAAGCCACTGTAACAATCCCTCATCATCATAGAATCATAGACTCATAGAATCATAGAGTTGAAAGGGACCTCATGGGTCATCTAATCCAGCCCCCTGCACTATGCAGGACACTCACATCCCGATCGCTCGTCTACTGTAACCTGCCTTCACAGAATCAGCCTCTCTGTCAGATGACTATCTAGCATCTGTTTAAAAATTTCCAAAGATTAAAAATTTCCAACAGGAAGCCTGTTCCACTGAGAAACCGCTCTGTCAGGAATTTCTTCCTGATGTTTAGATGGAATTTCTTTTGAATTAGAAGAAGAAGAAGAGTTGGTTCTTATATGCCGCTTTTCCCTACCCGAAAGAGGCTCAAAGCAGCTTACAGTCACCTTCCCATTCCTCTCTCCACAACAGACACCCTATGAGGTGGGTGGCTGAGAGAGCCCTGATATCACTGCTCGGTCAGAACAGTTTTATCAGTGCTGTGGCGAGCCCAAGGTCACCCAGCTGGTTGCATGTGGGGGAGTGCAGAATCGAACCTGGCATGCCAGATTAGAAGTTCGTACTCCTAACCACTACACCAAACTGGTTCTCTTAATTTTATCCCATTCGTTCTGGTCTGTCCCTCTGGGGCAAGAGAGAACAATTCTGCTCCATCCTCCATATGGCACCCTTTTAAATACTTGAAGATGGTTATCAGATCCCCTCTCAGTCGTCTCCTCTATAGGCTAAACAGACCAAGCTCCCCCAGCCTTTATTCATATGTCTTGGTCTCCAAACCCCTCACCATCTTTGTTGCCCTTCTCTGGACACGTTCCAGTTTGTCAACATCCCTCCTCAACTGGGGTACCCAAAACTGAACACAGTACTCCAAGTGAGGCCGAAGCAGAGCAGAGTAAAGCGGTACCATCATTTCCCGTGATCTGGACATGATATTCCATTTGATACAGCCCAAAATCCCATTTGCCTTTTTAGCCATTGAGTCACACTGCAGACTCATGTTCAATGTATGGTCTAGAAAGACTCCTAGATCTTTTTCGCACATGCTACTGCCAAGACAAGTCTCCCCCATCTTATATTGGTGTATTTGGTTTTTCCTACCTAAATGCAGAACTTTACATTTGTCCCGATTTAACTTCATTTTATTCAGTTTAGCACATTTCTCAAGCCTATCAAGATCATCCTGTATTCTGTTGCTGTCTTCAGTTGTGTTTGCTACCCCTCCCAGTTTAGTATCATCTGCAAATTTAATAAGTATCCTCTCTAATCCCTCATCCAAATCATTTATAAATATGTTGAACAACACAAGGTCATGATATATCTTCATACTATTTGCTCATGTTTCTTTGGCATCCTATTGCACTGTTTTTAAATAACAAATTATAATGCTGCAGTTAATGTGCCTGCTGTATTTTGTAGGCTCCTTTTTGTTACTGTTGCATGTCTTAGTTGGCTACACTGTACCCATTTTTCTTTCATTATTTCCATTTCCATTTAACATTTTGCTATCATTTTTACATAATCTTAGCCACACTTTGTGAATTTGACAAGAATAAAGAAATATAAGATTATGTAACTTTACCAATAAATTGATACATTTAGCTACTCAACTTCAAACTGCAGATTTCAGTGATAATAGGTTTTGTCCTGATTTGAAGGTAAGGTTGGATTTCGTCCAGAAAGTAAGCCTACAATGGTGCATTAGCTTCCATAGGAGCTAATTTGATTAATGACAGCTGAGGTAATGTCCTGTAGTGTTGAGGATTTTTACTTTGCTGCAATTAAATCATATCTTCACTTCAAACATTGTAGACTATGTAATACCTACATTGCCTATGATGATTCGGAGTTGACAACTTGGGAGGATAAAGAATATTGTTGCTTATGTCTAGGTAGGTAAAGAATTGGGGATTAGGAGTAATAAATTAAAACCGGGAGAAAAGGAAATTGCTTTTTCATATCTTTGTAAATATAGTATGTTGGGTGAAGCATGGCCAGAATGGGATGTTTGACTACTCTATGGATGTTTTTCACTAGGCACACTGCTAGTTTCTCCTGTTCCTTAGTTACCAGATGTACTACTGTATTATTTCAGTTCTGTTCATTTAAAGGTTGGTTAGCCTTACCAATGGTCCAAAAGACTACCTACTTCAGTCAACTGTGTTGGTTTTTAATTAGATTTTGAGTTTGCTTTAAACTATCATTAAAATGATAGTGATTTCTAAGGGTTGCTGTTGATTCTGGAGCTTCCTGTGGTAAGAAGATCATGGAGAGTACTGCACAAGAAGATGTATCATTTTGGAAGTGGTGTTACATAAAGTAATATATTGAAAACATTGTTAAATATTCTCCTTTGAATGCATAGCATGTGTACATCAAAGTCGAACTCAAAGCAGTTGTTTTATTGCAAAGGGATTTCAGATTGGAATGGGAGACTGCTGAATTACAATTTATCCCAATGCTCAGGGCAATGGAACTCCCAGAGTTCAACAGCAAAATCAGATTCTTATCTCACTATATATGTTACATTGCTCATAGAATCATAGAGTTGGAAGGGACCTCCAGGATTATCTAGTCCAATCCCCTGCACAATGCAGGGACTCACAACTCCCTTTCTATCCACAGTGACTCCAATTTCCTGCCCAAATGATCCCCCCCCCCTACCAAATATGTTCAGAATCCAGCCTAGCCTGGAGGAAATTTACCTACTATTCCACAGCAGCAATTGTCAGTTTCCTGGGTATACAAGGAAGGGCTACAATAGACAAAAACTGGCACATCCCTTCCTGTCCACCTACTTGCAATCTACCTAAGTACATAAAATCAGCATTTCTTTCAAATGACTATCTAGCCACTGCTCAAAACTCAGTTCTTGCTTATACTCAGTATTAAACTTTGCTTGTCATAAAGGTGCCACTAGAATCAAACTGAATTCTTGCAGCCAGTTTGGTGTAGTGGTTAGGAGTGCGGACTTCTAATCTGGCATGCTGGGTTTGATTCTGCACTCCCCCAGCTGGGTGACCTTGGGCTCACCACGGCACTATTAAAACTGTTCAGACTGTGCAGTGATATCAGGGCTCTCTCAGCCTCACCCACCCCACAGGGTGTCTGTTGTGGGGAGAGGAATGGGAAGGCGACTGTAAGCCTCCTTTGAGTAGAGAAAAGCGGCATATATGAATCAACTCTTCTTCTTCTTTATTATCTATAGGCTATTTGCTGCTTTCACAGGTCTTACCATCTGCTTTAATCCAGTCTTAGCTATATTTATCCCTGAGTTACTCATGCATCTTGATTCTAATTAGATCATTCTGGCAACCAACCCACACACCTGTATGTAATGGTTGAGGACATTTTGTTTCATTGTAGCTGAAGAAGAGTGTATGCATGCATGGACACATTTGAATTAAACTTTGTTGGCCTTAAAGTTGCCAGTGGATTCAAACTTTTTTCTACGTGCACTTCTGTATATCTAGTATATAAAGGTAAAGGTATCCCCTGTTCAAGCACCAGGTCATGTCTGACCCTTGGGGTGACACCCTCTAGCGTTTTCATGGTAGACTCAATACGGGGTGGTTTGCCAGTGCCTTCCCCAGTCATTACTGTTTACCCCCCAGCAAGCTGGGTACTCAATTTACCGACATCAGAAGGATGGAAGGCTGAGTCAACCTTGAGCTAGCTGCTGGGATTAAACTTCCAGCCTCATGGGCAGACAGCTTCAGACAGCATTTCTGCTGCCTTACCACCCTGCGCCACAAGAGGCTCTCATATACTACTGTTTAATTTGTCTTTTAAATCAGTGGTCCCCAACCCCCGGTCCGGGGATCGGTGCCGGTCCGTAGATCAGTCAGTACCAGGCTGCAGCTCCTCCTCGTCCTCCTCCCCAGCTGCTGCCTCAGGGGCTGCCCTGCCACTCTGCCACCAGCTCACCTTTGGTGCTCTCCAGCGGCCGCCATGGCTGAGGCTGTCCGTTGGCATGGCACTGAGCAGCTGCTCGTGGCAGCACCCCCCAGTGGGCGGTGGGAAGTCAGGGGCGCTGGCTCTTTTGACCCATCAAGGGATTTGTATTGAGTCCTGAAACTACTTGAGAAATGTTTTATATTACTGATGTGCATTTTGACAAAGTGCAGTCACTCCGAAATCAGATGACTAGAGACATACAAGCAGCTGGTTTCTGAAATTTAAAAGGAAGATTTGTAACAGGCAAGGTGGCAATCAAGACAGAGGTAGGTGTGTATTATAGTCTGGAGGGGGGGGGAAGTGCTTTACAAAATGCATGGTTATTCAACATACTTTCCTAAGCTTGGAACGTAATAGAATCAACTTATGATTGATGCTTATTCATTTCAAGCCAAAAAACTGATTACAATACCATAAAAGCAGTAGCATTTTATAAACTAACTAGCATATAAGCCCGTTGTATGCCCAATACAATGGGCTCTAGCAGCAGGCACCTTGTGGAGTGGGGGCAGTGGCAAGAGGATGGAGTTGGGCATGGGACGGTGGGGGAAGGAAGCAAGCAGTTGGCATTCCGTGTCCGGCCCCCTGCAGAGGCCGGAGTGTTGGGAAAGGAGGCAGCGGCCGGGCGGTAGAGTTGGTGGTCATCGTTCCCAGCGTTCTCATAACTTGTGAGAGGCAAGTGGAACATGGTTGAGGTAGCGGGGTGGCTTGGGGAGGGGGGGAGGGGGCAGGCAAGTCTCCCTCCCCAGACTGGTGTGGGTTTGGTGGTGTGGCTCCTGCATTGTTTCTGAGCCCTTGGAGCATGTCGCAGGGCTTAGGGAGCAGGCGGAGGGCACAGCGAAGCCTCTCCCCGCTCCTCTAAGTTGGCATTGGCACTGGGCCATATCGTGGAGTGCCGCCTGATCATCAACGCGCCGGGGCATAGTGAGCATGTGGAGTTTTGAGCAACTCCCCCTGCCTACCCAGGGACTTGCCTTGTGAGCTGTCACGTGTTACAGCATTAGTTCTGAGCAGCCCTGTGGCACAGGGATTTGGGAGTGGGCGGAGACAGGGGTGATGGCCCTCCTCTCATCTCCACTCGAGCTTGGTTTTTGGTGGTCTCCCATTGCATGGCATGTTTCCCGATCATCCCCGCAGCCTGGCGCGGGGCTTTGTGAGTGGGTGGAGGCGATCCCCCGCCTTCTGTGTGTGTTCGTCTTTGTTTTTGGCTGTATAGCGGCTTTGGCGGTGAGCAGCCCTGCAGCTACTTCCCCCCTCCTCTCCACCAGGTTTGTGGCATCTGCCTTCTTGGAGGCACACTTGTAGCGTCCCCACATCCAGGCTTTGATAGGGGGGGCATTTCCCTCCCGCCTGGCCGCCCTCCCGCCATGTGTCTGGCGTCTCCCCGTTGTGGCTCCTGATTTGGCTTCGCATTCCACAGTGCACAGTGGGGCTTTGGGAGCGGGTGGAGGTCACAGCCATTCCCACCCCCGCCCTCTTACTGGTTAATCACAGTTCTCAGCAGCCATGGTCCTGGAAGCTGTCTGTAGCACTGTCCGAGCAGCACCTGAGTCTCAAGGGGTGAGTGGAGTTGTGCCAGCCGGGCCAATCAGGGTACGGCCAGCTTCAATGATTGGCCCTATTCCAAATTGGGCATCCGGACTCGCTCCACCCCAGGGGCAGTTTCATAAATATACAGAGGAACCATGGATAAGGATGAGAATTAAATAAAAACTAGTGAAAAGAAAAATCATTTTTCAATCTTGTAAAAAAAAAACAGTTGTTTAAATTGTATATTGGTTTATGGTATAAAGCAAAGGTTTATGGTATAAAGGGGGTGAGTTCCTGATGACAATTTTCATAAGGTTTTGCAATTTCCCCCATTTAAGTGAAGACCTGATTTGTCTTTTGTATTGTTACTGAAGCCCCCCTGTCACTAGGGTTCCTAACTCCAGGTTGGAAAATTCCTGAAAGTTTGGAGATGGACCCCTGTGAAGGCAAAGTTTGGTGAGGGGAAGTACATCAGCTGCATGTAATGTCATATAGGCCAAACTTCTAAGTAGCAATTTCCACCTGAGAGACCAACTAGATTTTGGGGGTATAATCTTTTGAGAGTCAAAACTGACTTCATCAGATCAGTTGTAATTCCAGTAGCTCTCAAGGCCCCACCTGGAAGCAGGCGACTCTGCTCTGACCCAGGAGTGGAATTGGGGGGGGGATTTAGTGTGCTGCACTGTGGGGTAGTCTTGGAAAATAACTTCTGTTAGCAGAAATTGTCATTGGAGTCCAGCTGATGTTGATGAAGCACATGAAGTATATATGTTTAGTGCTTATCATCCTGAATCGCCAGTTTCAGCAGTTTGTTAGTCAAGAGAAATTTACATTCTGTTTGGATTAGCTGTAATTTCTTCTCTCATGATACAGTACTTTACTGGAATGGGTTTTTTTGTGTGGCGCAGAGTGGTAAGGCAGCGACATGCTGTATGAAGCTATCTGCCCATGAGGTTAGGAGTTCAATCCCAGCAGCCGACTCAAGGTTGACTCAGCCTTCTATCCTTCCGAGGTCAGTAAAATGAGTACCCAGCTTGCTGGGGGGTAAATGGTAATGACTGGGGAAGGCACTGGCAAACCACCCCATATTAAGTCTGCCATGAAAACGCTAGAGGGCGTCACCCAAGGGTCAGACATGACCTGGTGCTTGCACAGGGGATACCTTTACATTTACCTATTTACCTGTGTAGCCTGAAATACTGCCCCAGATGTTGCTGTTGGTGACAATGGATCCCAGAAACAGCAATGGGGGGGGGGTAATTATTTTCTGTTAATATAATTTCCCCCTACTGAATCCATTCTTGAGTTTTATCAATACAGTTCCTTCATCTCAAAATCTTATTAATTGCTAATTTAACATAGAGGGTCTGCATCCATATGTATAGCGTGGGATCCAAAGGCCTATGTGCAACTAAAGCTTTTCAAATTCAGGTTCTCTTTCCAGCATAACCCCTCCACCCTCAACTCCCCCAAATCTGTTCCTGAAAGCATTTGTTGCAGTCTGGGGGATTGCAGTTATATCAGAAAATGGAGCTGAAAATGAACAAAGGAAACCGTGTAGTGAAAATATGCTTTAAAAATGGGCTTTTGTATCCCAGCTATATACTTTTGTGACCTATTGTGTTACAGGTGTTGTAACTAACAGGGATGATTTCACATCTCTCAGCCCTTCTGCTTTGACTTCAAACTGTAATCTGCATTTCAATTTTATTTCTCCCCTGTGCAAAGTGAATGTGAGTATATTTTCATTTCCTCACATTAAATTACAGATAGGCAATTTTTGCTGCAAAAATAGCACAACAGAAACAACTTGATCTAGACCATAGCAGGAAAGTGGCCCAACAAAAAAGACAAGCAGCAAAGTAAGAAAATAAAGAAATATTTGTGCATCTCTAAAAACAAGTGCAAAAACTTGATTTGGGATTTTTGATCACAAGAAATATTTAAAATATTTCTTGAAAAGAAGCTGCAAAGAAGAAATGGAGATATGTAAGACCAAGGGAATAGTGTGTTCTTCCCTTGCATTGGAAATAAAAAGTTGTTTACAGGTCCTTCGCCTAGAACAGTCTTTCTCAACTTTTTTACTGCTGAGAACCCGCTGAAATATTTTTCAGGCTTTGAGAAACCCCAGAAGTGGCATGATCATGCAGAATATGGGTGGGAAGCATAGCTGTGTACATGCCTATTCATGACCCCTCCCCTTTCTACCCCTCTAGTCCTATCATTGGCCATTTTGGGAGGATCAACATGACCATATATAGTCATATCACCCAATAAATGTTTAACAATTTTTTCAATATATTAAAAATTAATTAATTCCCACCGATTTGGGAAACCCTTCAAGAGCCATCAAGAAACCCCAACGTTTCACGAAACCCTGGTTTAGGAAGTCCGGAGGAAGCTTTTAAATTTTGCTTAATGGGGCGATAGGATACAGGCAATAAGTCTCATATATACAAGACTGTGTTTGATTTTGTTGTTATCCTCATTTTTTCTGTTGCATAGAATGTGATCACAGATACAGTCAGTTGTGTTAAGGCTGTTTCCAATATGACTTATGGGGAGTGTATATGAAATTCACGAAATGTGGATTTGGAAAGTGTGAAGTACATTGATGTCCGAAAGAAAGAAAGAAAGAAAGAAAGAAAGAAAGAAAGAAAGAAAGAAAGAAAGAAAGAAAGAAAGAAAGAAAGAAAGAAAGAATGCAGAGCAGACTTTGGGAAACTGACTCAAGGTCATCTATATTCAGTACCAATTACTGTTGTGCCATCAGTATAAAAAATCTGATAAGAAAGGGAAAACCAGCGCCTGGGTCCGTGAGGTGATAGTTTTAATGTTTCTAAAATTGTGAATAAGGTAAGTTATCAGTAGAGAATATAATGTTAGGAGTCTAGGAACAAATGGTGAAAGAATTTAATTTGAACTTGGCTCTGGGAATGAGAGACAGCTAATGGAATGAACTGACATGTGAGCATGGAAAATAGAAAATGAAATTATAATACTGAAGCTGGTTTGTGATAGGTAAAATTTAGATTATGTGCCAAGACCCAAGAATGACTTTGATAACAAGATTGTAGCAAGTGTAGATAAGAATTACATCAAAAGTTGCCTTTAGTTAAATGAAAAAGAGGTTTCCCAGGGAGTATTAGCAAAGGATTCAGCCACGCAAATTTAGCTGAAGGCTAAGGGATTTCCAAGATCATTTTTAAAGAGATGTCAGGGAAGTTCACATGAAGACGGTGATTTTAGTGATTTTGGTTATTTTAAAAATACTAACAAACAGGGTTTAAAGACTCCAGCCCATACATAAAAGCCATTTGTGGATTCTTTTTCATTGCTTTATTACTGTGAAAGGCACAATCATACTATCTTGTTTCTAATGGGCACATGTTCATCTCAGGATCAGCCTTTATTTGCAGTACTCAAATATAGAACCATGGATTCCTCAATGTGAACTCAGAAGAAAAAAGGAAATCACAAGGCACATAGTAGTCTTCTCTATGTTCATAGATGAAAAGGTTATAACATAAAGTCTAAATGGTCAAACATATGATCAAACATAAAGAGTCAACCAAAACGGGATAATGCTCACTGAAGGAAAGTGCACTTTATGAAATCCCCAGACGATTATGAGCATTTTGCCAATGTGATACTACAACTACTACTGTGACAGTATATTGGAAGAGCAACCACTGACGAAGATAATTCAGAAAGCGGGTCACTTAACCTAGGATCCCGTTTTGGTTGACTCTTTATGTTTGACCATTTAGACTTTATGTTATAACCTTTTCATCTATGAACATAGAGATGACTACTATGTGCCTCGTGATTTCCTTTTTTCTTCTGAGTTTATTTGCAGTACAGCATGCATACAGAATTCTGCATGTATAAAGTATCCTATGATTTCAAAGCTCCTAGTCATTAATCAGGCATCTATAGGCTCTGTTCTAACCTCTGTTACATAAAAATTGGGAACCTGCGGTATGGAAATACTGTATAATAAGTACTAATGTAAATATCATGGTTCCTTCCTCAGAACAGATATTTAAGTTTTTAAAGTAATATTATATTAAATATTTAAAGAGTTCTATATATTTTTTAAATGTATAAGAAATTCTAGCTTTTGATCTTGCACACAAGAGAGACAGTTTGTGTTTTGCTTCTACCCCAGGGAGATTCCAGATAGATGCCTGTTGAAAAATGGCCCTGGTATACAACCACCAGTAGCAAATTGTCAACCCAGAAAATTCTACCTAAGTAATTATATTTTTGCCCCCTGGTTGAAAAAAGAATTATTATATTGCATTTATTATTTTGTATTATTGTATTGACCTCTGATGAAGATCTTATAGATCAAAATGCATTAGGTTCAAGTTTTTTTGTACTTACAGTGTACAGGTTTGACTGATATGAGTGTGAGCTATAGGGAAGTGTTCCCTTTTTATGGTTTTTAAATATTTTTAATTTTCTTGAACTCTGTTTAATAAATTGTTTATTTAATATATTTTTATACTTTTGTGTCCCTCAGCCTCTTTGGTTCTCACCTGTTTGTCAGATTGGCTTTTTTTGTTTTCCTTCTTTTCTCTTGTGAGTAAACAGAGAAATCTGATGCCAAATTTTCATACTGAAATATGAAAGTTAAAGAAAGTGCTCTTTCAAAAACACAAACCTTGATGTATTCCTATATGGAGATGTTAATTCCTTAGAATAATATGCTGCAGTTTGGCAACCTGAAAGGACCAACTCCAAAGTAAGAAAACTTGCACAAAAGTAATAAAAGGGGATAACTGTGGCAAATTCTATACATTCTTATAAAGTAAGGAAAGGTTTGAAGTATGAAAATATTTGTGTTCATGCTAAACGTATCGTATGTCCACTAGCGATGTCACCAGGTGTGCATATTTGCTTCTCAGAAAATTATTTCAGGATCATTTACTGTAATGATAGTGATGCTAGCCACTCAGTCATGTCCAGCTCCTGGCGATTCTATGGCTCTTCTGATCTTGTACCCCTGTTTTTAGTTGTATAATGCTCTGGCCAGTGTCCATTTTGATCGTATATAATCAATGTGTTCTTTGTTGGCTTAGTTGTTATGTTTTTTTTCTACCATTGACCAGTCCTAGCATAATTGCTGTCTCCATTGAGTTGGATCACATAATATGGCCAAATTTAGTGAGCCAGAGTTTTGTAATTTTGCTTATCAGTAGATATATTAGCCTTTATGCGCTTGTTTCTTAATTTTTCTGTCCATGGAATTCACAGAAGCCTTCTCCAGCATCAGAGCTCAAATGAATCAATTTTCCTCATGTCCTGTTTTTTTTCATCCAACTTTCACAACCATAAGTGATTATTGGAAATATGACAGATTGGACTAAACTACACTTGGTAGTGTGGTTTATGTCCTTGCTTTTCCATGCTTGTTTCAAGTTTATCATTGATGAATACTCCCTCTCTCTCTCAAAAACAATAAAAGACTTTGTTCTCCTCCTTGCTTCTCGTTGCTAGTGGTGCTAGCCTCTAAAATAGAAAAGAAGTATTATCCTTTTGATATGAGAGTTATATCTTCCAGGTTGCTTCCAGGTTGCATGTTTTACTTTGTCACTGTGTTAAAGGCAAAAGTATTTCTACTCTCACTGAGATATAAAATTCTAGACATTTGGCTTTCAGGTCAGAGTTCAAATGTTTCCTGAAAACATGATGCTGTTCTGAACCCTCTAGGGCATGACTGAACAGTTGACAGCTACCAAACAAATTTGTTTATTTTTGAAAAACAGGCTGTCATAGTAACATTGACAACTGCTGTAACAAGGATTGACATTTAAATTATGTTCTGTTGCTTCTGCGATATTTTTTGCTTTTGTTGAAATTGAATTGTTTATCTTCCTCTCTCTTTCTCCCTGTCTTACACAGAAGACCCATAAATACTGTATAACTGATCTTCTTGTTATGGAACACTAAGTCCCAAAGCACTGCCAAGTACAAAGTAAATAAGCCATTTAAAATAATGTGTTGATATAGTTGACTTAATTTATATGCAAATACAAGCAATTCTATTGTAGATTAGTGCTGCTAATTACAAAAATGCCTGTGTTTCAGAAAAGGATACCATGTTTTAAAGAGAGAAAAAAATTACATGGAAATTTAATATGTAGCATAGCCAATACCTCCATCTGTTTAGCAAGATAGAAGTTGCCTCCATTGTGTCATATAGAAGGTTTGGTGTTGAGTTATTCTTGTGCTAAGTTCACCTTGCTTGAATCATCAGTTCAGTTGTCTTTATTCAAATACGCATGTTCAAGAATATGGTGCTGAGCTTTGACGTGAGTAAGCCTATGTAAGGATGGTAAAGTAAAATTTAATTTGTGAGTCTTAGTCAACTAGGTGAGCCTTAGTCAACATTTCTATCTCACCTTCACAAAATCTTATCCATAGTGGCTAACAAAAAAAGGAATAAATAATATAATGCATTTAACATAGATTAAGAAAAATATTATAACCCAAAGAATTTTACATGTTAAAATGTTACTCTTATGTGGCAACAAACAGCGTTTGGAACCCTACAATTTGCAGCAGCAAATGAAAGGTAGCATATGTGTTCCTAAAATGGCTCAATGGACTTGAAGCTACTAAACAGTTGTAAAACTGTGGACATAAAAAAAGGTAGAAAGAATTTATGACTTAGTGAGAAATTGTGAAAAGGAAGAATGGGGCAAGAAAGTCCAGTGGACAGCCTTTTTTCCACCCAGTTTTGTATGAGGATTATAAAAAGTAAGCTGGGAATCTCTAATTCAAATCTGTAAAAGACTCCAGTTTAGGAATCTCACGGGACTGAGTGCATTCAGGCCGAAGAAAACAGAAGTAGTGTGCTGCATTTTTTTGTGCTTCAGGCAAGGTGTACAACATCAGATTCCTGGCCTTGTATTCTTACTTGGTCAATGGATCAGTATATTCTGTTCACTGAACTTACAGTCCTCTGATTAAGTTTCAGCAACTGACTTAGAGTAGTTTGGATTCTGGTACAACTGCCTGTGGTCTTGACTAGTTGTGACAAAAATCTCTCCCTAGGCCTGAAATCTATAGGTATTGCCTTCAGACAATGGAGTCTAATTGTACTGACTTACAAGGTTATTGTAAAGATTACTGAAATATTATATATATATATTAATTATATTGAACCATCTAACTGTGTAAAAGGAGAAATTAGATAAATTTTATCACTGACAAGGATACTAAACAGCAAAAATGAGACCTCGGAACCAGCTAGGTTGTACTTTGTTGGTCTTGGAAGTGCCCCTGGACTCAGAGTTCATTCTCACATCTGTTTGTTAATGTTTGGATTTGTATGCTAATTTATTGTCATTCACAGATTTTTCAGATGTCTTAATCTAATCTCATCTATAATCACCCAGTTACTTATGCATCTTGACTTTTATTTGGCATTCCTAGCAACTAATCCCTCCCCCCCCCCCCCCAGCCAGGGTGGTGGTGAAGAGTGATGAACTCTAATCTGGAGAGCTGGGTTTAATTTGCCACCTCTCCATTTATGCCCAGCTGGGTGACACTGGGATAGTCTCAGTTTTCTTACAGTTGGTCTCATAGAACAACTTTCTCTGTAAGGGCTTTTTTAGCCTCACCTACCTCACAGGGTGTCTGTTTTGGAGAGAGGAAGGGAAGGTGATTATAAGATGCTTGGGGACTCCCTCAAGTAGTGAAAAGCAGGGTATAAATGCCAACTCTTCTTATGTAATGGTTGAATAAATTCTATTTCACTGTATCTGAAGAAGCGTGCTTGCACACAAAAGTTTTTACCTTGCATAAAACTTTGTTGGTCTTAAAGGTGCTATTAGATTCAAACTGCTGCTTCAGACCAACACAGTTACACACCTGAATCTGATTAATATCTAGTCACTGTTGATCTCTTTTTTAAAGAGTAGAAACACTGATATTGTAGTGTTACAGTACAGAGGAGATCTCACTGTTGTTGTTAGGTGCGAAGTCGTGTCGGACCCATAGCGACCCCATGTCCGACTAGAGGCACCTAAATTACTTGTAGAGTGGTTTTGATTTAAATTATTTTCTTTTAAGCTATGAAGTTGCAAAATAAAAACAATTATTTCAATGTAATAGATTTGTATTTTCTCATATACACCTGATTTTTAAAGAATATGCTGCATTCATACAGATTCATCCTAGAATTTGTCTTATTGGCTTCTGAGAATCCTTGCATCACTTTGCTAATTCCATCAACATGTCTTTGTGGGCACTTCATACGGTACTGCATGATAACAGATTGCTCGAAGCTGATTATTTCACACTCTTTGAGGTACAACCTGGAATACTACCATTGTTGGAGGATAAGCATTTTGTTTCCTTCTTAATGTGTATATAAAGTTTCTTGATTTTGTAGCATCGTGTGCTAAAGCATGAAGGGTGTGATGCATGTATATGTATATATCTTCTATATCTCTCTCTATAGATATATAGCTTTATACACACACAACAGAAATCTTATGGCATGTGTGTAGTACCCAGTTGCTGCTCGTGAATTCTCACTCCTCCAATGCAAGAACAAATTTACAGTCCAGTGACACCCTTAAGACCAACAAAGTTTTATTCTAGGTGTATCTTGTATCCAAGGAACTGTACGTGCACACGACAGCTCATACCTTGAATAAAACTTTGCTGGTCTTTATAGGTGCCACTGGACTCTAACTTCGTTCTGCTGCTTCAGACCAACACAGCTACCCAGTTAAATCTATCCTCCAGTGCCAGGATAAGATACTGGAGGAAAGGTTCTGCCTTGTCTGAGACCAGTCTATGTATTTAAGAGTAGTGCAACATGTTTGCGAGAAATAGGATTTTTTTGGCACTCTAAATTGTTCAAAATGCTTTTGGGAGTTTGGAATTTCAGATGTTTGATTGTAGATTGAAAGTAGTGCTTGCTTCTCTAAGTATTTAATTAGTGCATCTATAAATTAATTTGTTGTTGTTGTTAGGTGCGAAGTCGTGTCCGACCCATCGCGACCACATGGACAATGATCCTCCAGGCCTTCCTGTCCTCTACCATTCCTTGGAGTCCATTTAAATTTGCACCTACTGCTTCAGTGACTCCATCCAGCCACCTCATTCTCTGTCGTCCCCTTCTTCTTTTGCCCTCGATCGCTCCCATCATTAGGCTCTTCTCCAGGGAGTCCTTCCTTCTCATAAGGTGGCCAAAGTATTTGAGTTTCATCTTCAGGATCTGGCCTTCTAAGGAGCAGTCAGGGTTGATCTCCTCTAGGACTGACCGGTTTGTTCGCCTTGCAGTCCAAGGGACTCGCAAGAGTCTTCTCCAGCACCAGAGTTCAAAAGCCTCAATTCTTTGACGCTCGGCCTTCCTTATGGTCCAACTTTCGCACCCATACATTGCAACTGGGAATACCATAGCCTTGACTAAATGCACTTTTGTTGGCAGGGTGATGTCTCTGCTTTTTAGGATGCTGTCTAGATTTGCCATAGCTTTCCTCCCCAGGAGCAAGCGTCTTTTAATTTCTTTGCTGCAGTCCCCATCTGCAGTGATCTTGGAGCCCAGGAAAATAAAATCTATCACTAATAAATTAATACACTATTGTAAATTACCATAACTGCTCACTGTTCTCTTCTGTAGTAGGTTTTCAAAAAACTTTTCAGTGATTGCTAGCAACTTTCTGCCACTTGGGAACAACATTGATTGCATATTAAAAAGTTACTGTTCTGTATTTTCCACAGATATGATGTTTTCTACATCTTGTCAGCTAAATAAGTGAAATAGTTGACTGTCCGTCACTGGCTCCGGGGTACATTTTAAATTTGTATAGCTTCCTGTGACACTCAAATTATTTGGCTGGTAATTAGGTGTTTATCAGATTTTCTCCAAAAAGGATAAGACCGTTATCTTACACAATTATCTTTGACAGTTGAATTCTCTCTCTCTCTCTCTCTCTCTCTCTCTCTCTCTCTCTCTCTCTCTCTCTCTCTCTCTCCATGTGCGTGCGTCTATGTATGTCCTACTGGGGACGTTGAGAAGAAAGGAGACATTTCATAACTACATGACTTTAAAATGCCTATATTGTTAGATGTTGTAAAACTGAATTAGAATCTAGCCATATTTTTAAATAAGTTTCTCAGCCAAGTGTAGTGCTCTTTCATTAATAAAGAGTAGCACTCTTTATTAAGGTCAGTAATGTTATTTACTTATTCAGATATATGCTTTATAACTATTTTTCCTATATATAGTGAGAATTTTCAAAGGAAAAGTGTGTTTTAGATTTATATCCCAAATCTTCTCTCAGATTCAGACTTGCTGAAGTTATAATTTATGCCTTATGTGAAGTTTAGATAAAATCCCTGTTGATTTTTAATCCTTTTCCCTCCCAGTCACATGCTCTGCAGACACCTCCCCTCCCCTTTTCCTCAGTTCTTTGCTATTGTGTTGTGAGGACAAGATTTTTTCCAGCTTTTGGTTTTGTGAGTTGCCTTTCTTTTCTAAGGAGTGTTGCTCTTACCAGTATTGCTATGTCACGGAAGGCACTGTTTACCAAATATATCTAGTGTGATACAAAAATGATTCACTTTAATGAGCATTTGCTTTGCCTTTTTTGCTTCGATGAGACCCACAATACTGCCATGTACTCAGAAAGCTCACCCAGATCAAGCAGCACATTTAAAGGCTACCTTATGGGATAAAATACTTTCTTATTCCAAACAGTTTGGGAACTAAGGTATCTGTCCCAGTCATACAAGACCACTCACTCCCTGCCTTCAAAGTCCCTTGTTAGAATCAGCCAACTTTTGAGCCTGCCTTCAAGCACTTCAGCCCTGCCTGTTGAAGGGATGGAACTGAAGTGTCAGATGCTAGCACCTACCTGTTAAGATAAATGTTGTGCTTCAGAATCCCCACCCAAGAGGGCTTGACCTAAGACTGAACATAAGGAGAAGCATCAGTCTTAACTCAAAGGCACCTCCCAAGACAAATTGCATTAGTTCCAACCAACCCAATTTCGGTGACAACAGGAACGGAAGAGATTTCTCCTTTGCATACACCCTTGTTGCATGCCTTCTCAACAGCCAGATTGTTCTCAGAAGGAGAAATAGAGCCTTATTGTGGTATGTTTGCTATCACTGCAGTGAGCCAGGCTTCAAAACTGTCACTTTTGGCCCCGTGGCAGGTGTCCATGCCTCCATTTCTTTGGCAAGGCTATATTTACTATTTTCCTTCTCTTCATTTGCTGTAATGGATTGACTGGCAGTTGCAAAGACCATGTCCAAAACTGAGACATTCATCTCAGAATCAAGATGCTTCATTCATTTCAGCTTGGTACTCCCCCCACCCGCCCTGCCCCGCCCCGCCCCTCTGTTTCCTCTCAGCCCCTTATGGGACAGTCTGATTTTGAGGGAGAACAGTTTGAAAGGGGATTACTCTAACTGTATTTTTAACTGTTTTAACAATGTTTTTATTTTATTACTGTAAGCCACCCTGAGCCTGCTTGTGGGGAGAGTAGGAATAAAAAAATCAAAGTATAAATAAATACTGTATAAATAACATTTGTATGCTGGTACCTTATGAACAAATGTTAATATGAGCTGGGGAAAGCTTGCGATCATTATGGCCCCTTGCAAAAGTCCAAGAGACCAAGACCTTGAAGAAAATAATGTTGCTCTCCCTAAGAGTAAACAGACGAGAGTAGGAGTTTTTTTTACCCCAAATCCCACAAATAAACAGACAAAAAATTAGGTGTTTGCAATTAAAATGGCTAACCGGTTCTCTCCTCTTGAGAGGTTTGCGAGCAAGAGAAGAAGGTAGAAAGTGATATAAATATGCTTGATAGGGATACTGAAATAAAAGCTATAACATGCTGAAGCTGAAGTAAAGCATACGATGGAGCAACAATCACAAACAAAGCTAGAGAGGGGGTGTCCTCCAGTACCTGAGAACTAAAATTAAGTTGAACTGATTGGAAAGACTGTGGAGTACATTTTTAGGAATATGAAGCACATTAAAATCCAACTTAAAATGATTACATCTGAAATTGGGAGATTGACAGCTACATTTGATAAGCTACAGCAAGCAAAATTTTGCAACTTAACATCTGATTCTCAAAAAATAAACAATGTGCAGCATTATAAACTTGTCTTAAAGCCAAATACGATCTGCCTGATCAACTGCAGCTATAAGGGGTTGATCCCAAGTTGGATAAATAAACTCAAGATCAAAGAATATTTAAGTGCACTGCTTAAGATTAATTATTCTGTAATTGAGCTTACTGAATTTGAAATAGTTAACCATCCATCACAGGTAAAGAAGATTTGGCTTACATTTTATACCTCAAGAATTCCATCATCCATTCAAAGAAAGAAAATGATGTTGAGAGCAAAGTATAAATAACATTGGACCTTTCAACTGATGATACTGTGAAGGTTCCTGATCTTATATCACCAAATGAAGACTTAAGGCTCTACGTGGAGCAAATGGTGCATTTCCTGCCCAATGTTGATTTTAGGGTCTATGATTTCCCCTTTTCTAACTGAAAAGGGATCATCCTTGTTGTCTCCAAATAATGTTTCTTTTCCTCCTAATTTGGCCTGAGTTGAGAGTATAACCTCACTGACCAAATTCCCACTGCCAGATATCTGTCCCACTTCTCCACAAATTGTGTAGATCAGCTTTCAGTGAACTAAGTTCTCTAACTAAAGTTTCTCCTCAGAGCAGATGGTAGATATTACCTCTCTGCTCTCTGAACCAGAATCCGAATAGCATTATCTCCTTCGAGCACATAGTGTATCAATTCCCACTTACCTTTTACTGGCCAATCAGAATGATCAGTCCAGCCTGTCTCTGGCTCTTTCTGCCTAGTGAAGATTTGTAACCCTTCAGTTACTGCTGCTGTTACGTCAGTACTTGGGACCTGACTTTTAAAATGCTGTTAGTTGCAACTGGCTTATCAGCTCAGGTTACAAGTTTCTTTGATCCTACAAATGTGTCAGTAGTTGGGGTTTGTAGAAAATCATTACTTTCACGTAGTCAACAGGCTTCTTTTATTCGAGCCTTCCTAGACTCTACTGTGGTAAGAGACAGGGTTTCTTGCATCAAAATGATAGTTAGCTATCTGTTACATAACAGCTTCCATTCTGAACTCTCCCCCCCCCCCACAGAAACTATTAGAACTGATGGCCTCTAACTGATGCAGCGGCATCCAAATTGGTCTTTCCAGGTCGACACAGCCAGTGCACGCCAAGGGGGGGAGGCATGGGCACCAGTGCAGAACGCAGTGCACACATGCAATAACAGCTGATTCAGACACCGCCATGCACAACCCTACTCCCATATACTTGTCTATGGGTGCAACCTTTGCAGAATTATTTGTTGTGGAAGTAGCTTTCTTTTTTGCATTCCCAAACACAAAATTGATAGCAACTAGATATATAGTTTTAAATATGTTATTTTGCGAGCTTAAATGGACTCCAGGGAATGGTAGAGGACAGGAAGGCCTGGAGGATCATTGTCCATGGGGTCGCGATGGGTCAGACATGACTTCGCAACTAACAACAACAACAAGATATATAATTCGTTAGTTATTCTGTTATGTGATGGTAACCACCTATCAGGGATACCATTTAGGGGAGAGGCGCCTCCAGTTTCAGTTACCAAAGACACATCAATGCATAACTGCCCCCCCCCCGCACACTGTGGTTCATATTCCATACAGGGCATTTGGTCTCCCAAAGATAAGGGTTTTACATTAACCTGCTATGTGCAATACATTACCCCTTACCTCATTTGCAGAGTTTACACACAAAAATGCTCATTCAGATTGCTGTGAACATTACTATGCCAATGACCTATATAAATTGATGAGGGGCTGGGGCAGTAGCCCTCTGAAGGTAAACTAGTACCATTTTGAAAATAGCCATAGCTCAAGGATCTTCCTTTATGGCAGCCCTACCCCCAATCCCCTGCCTGCAGCCAGGAGGGACCTGACAGCCCTGCCTTGATTAGTAAGACCAGGATTAGTTAAAGGGCAGTACCAAGTAGAGGGGTAGAGGGGGATTACAGTAATATTGAGCAGAAAACCAAAAAATGAATGGGCATATACAAATAGTTATTTAGTAAGAAAATAAAGAGAGGAAAACTTGGGGAACAAAAGTGAAAAGAGATCAGGACAAATTTGTGAACAGAAAGAACAGTTCATGAATTAAGATTCGAGATTATATACTGAACATAATGAGAAAAGGATGCCAGTGACAAGAAGAGAGAAAAAGCAGGAGGCAGCTCAGACCAGATGAGCTGTAGAAATGAGAACAGATGAAACAGTTTCCAGGCAGAAATTAGAAGAATAGAAAGTAAAACTAAACTAGAAATAATGAATTGGATCCTACCAGCTTTTCTACTGGCAAAAAGGAGAAGCTCCTGTTGACTACAAAAAAAGCTACTGATCATAAAACTCGATGTAGACAAAAAAAACAAAAACAAAAAACAACCAAACACAACAACAGTGCATGAGCTCTGGGTGTTGCTTGGACTAAGGGAATCAATAAAGAACTGAAAAACTAATAATCAAGTATACAAGCGAGAAGCAATAATATTTATAATTTTCACTAAATATTTTTAGTCATTGTAAGGTTTTGGATAACTATAGATGGCACAATTAAAAATATATAGTCAACTTCCTATATATTTCATTTTTTCTCCCAAGATATTTTCCTGTATTTATAGAAATTATCTCAATTTAAGTAGTACCTCACCTGACTTTTAAAAAATGACATAAAGACAGAGTGGACCTTAATGAATTTAGGTTCCAATAACAGCTGGCTTAAAAGCATTAATTTGTTGTTAGTTGTGAAGTCATGTCTGACCCATCGCGACCCCATGGACAATGATCCTCCAGGCCTTCCTGTCCTCTACCATTCCCCAGAGTCCATTTAAGCTCACACCGACTGCTTCAGTGACTCCATCCAGCCACCTCATTCTCTGTCGTCCCCTTCTTCTTTTGCCCTCGATCGCTCCCAGCATTAGGCTCTTCTCCAGGGAGTCCTTCCTTCTCATGAGGTGGCCAAAGTATTTGAGTTTCATCTTCAGGATCTGGCCTTCTAAGGAGCAGTCAGGGTTGATCTCCTCTAGGACTGACCGGTTTGTTCGCCTTGCAGTCCAAGGGACTTGCAAGAGTCTTCTCCAGCACCAGAGTTCAAAAGCCTCAATTCTTTTGACACTTGGCCCTCCTTATGGTCCAGCTTTCACAGCCATACATTGCAAGTGGGAATTTATTTGATTCCAAATAAAAACAGAGTGTCAGTGTGGTGTACCTGTTCTCTAGAATAGTCCTGAAGTAGTTATTGGTCTCTTTTTCTCCTGTACTAAAAGCTGCATTGGCATAGATTTCTGTTGAACTGTCATGCAGATTACAGTCCTACTGAATTTTCATCTTTCCCTATATAGCAAAGTGATCAAAGACTGCATTATATACCTGAACAAACACACATGGTGAGAACACTTTCTTCTTGCTGTCTATTATTAAAAGTTTACTTTTGCACTTCACCATTCTTCTTGTGCCTGTTGAGGGACAGCTCATCTGATAGTATAAATATACACAAATGTTTTGAGGGTGAAAAATATGCAGCACAAAAAGGACTTACAATACTGCAAGCTGGCCTTTACAGTTACTACCTTCAATGGTTAAAAGTCACATTGTAAAAATAAAATCAGAGTCCAGTAGCACCTTTAAGACCAACAAAGATTTATTCAAGGAAGAGCTTTCAAGTGCATGCACTCTTCCTCAGACAAAGAAAAAAGAATGTTTGACATTTTGAGATTAGACTTCTTACGATGTATCTTTTTGTGCCTTATACTTGTGTAATTTGTTATCTATTGCTGCTGAGATGTTTCAAAGCACATGTGCATTCTCACATTGTCTTCTAAAAATCCATTTCCATGTCTACCAAAATTATTTTTATAACTTTTTTGTAAGCAAGAACTGTATCTCAGGGTTTATTACTATACACTATTCCTATATGCATCACCAGCACTGAAAATCACAAGGAAAGGCAGCTAAATAAATGCATGAGCATTCTTCCACTGCCTCCTGAGAACCATAGATTTTTTTTAATGGGAAAGACTTATTGTTCAATTGTCATCCTCTTGTCATAACAATGAAAGGCTCTGACCAGACTCTGAAATACAAACAGCTACTGAACAACAGCAAAGCTGTTTAGCATGATATGACGCCAATGTTAAGGTAATTCAGCAAGGGTACTCAGCTCATACTTAATGAAGAGTTCAACCAATTTTACTCATCATTTGCCTTGTATATTGTCCCATTCCCAATCAGCTATGGACACATGGAGGCAGCCAAGATTTAGCCAATCTCGAGTGATTAAATAATTAAAGAGCAGGAAAGTGGAAAGATCCACAAAGTGTATCAAACCTTTGGAAAGCTAGAACCACCCTTAGTAGAATGCTGTCCAAGTATGAGATGGTAGTGGAAATTAGAGCCTAGCTGAGAAAATATATAGGGAAAAGATATCCTTGCCCTTTAATTTGCCCTTGTCTTTAGATGGTTGCATTGTCTTTGAAAGTAAGCCTGAAGAGCAAGAGGACTCATTCTGCTAGGCATATGTTCCTTTGCCTCCTCTAGGCTTCATCTGTAGCCCTCCACCTTTGGGCAGTCCGAGAAGAAACTTTGGCTTGTGGGAGTGAAGATAGACCCAGTCAGGGGGCTTTGGGGTTGCCTTCCTGTGTATTCTAGGATGTAAGTAGCCTTAATGTACTTGAATAGTTGCTGATTATATTTTCACCTTGAGAATGAAACAGATCAGTTTCTGGCAGTGTGAAAGTTCTCAGCATCCCAACTTATGATTGATGACAGGCGAGGATGGAGTCAAAGCCCCTGGTTCTTGCATGAGTAACTGCTGTTGTAGGATTATGAGGTGAGTGAAAAGTAGCAAAACCAAGATCTGCAGGGTTCTTTCTTATTTTAATATCTTTGGCTCTATAGCTGCGTGTCATAGCAACAAAGTTAAAGAAAGCAGGAAATACAAAAGCAGATTAACCCCTTTTCTATATTCACTGCAGAGCTTTATTCTTCTTAGGCTTTGTGCATTTTAATTTGCCATTGATTTTGAAATGATTATAGCTGCAATAGGTTCTTTTTTATGCCTGTGAAGCTTCTCAGGCTTGACTCTTTTAATTACGGTGCTTCAAAAGAAACTTTATGGAATAAAATGGCGTTGAGCTGGTAAGCTACCATTTCTCATTACCCTTTCCCCCATTTTAATCAGATTCAGTATAGTCCATGTGGGATAATCCCCCTCCTGCTATTCTGATTGCATTTAGGAGTAGACAGTATGTGGTAGGCAACCATTGTTGCTATGTATCAAGATACCATCTGATAGTTTGTTGCATAGAGGTAAATAGAACTCAAGTGAAATTTTCCATCAGGAATACTGTTTCAGAGTTCGATAGCAAAGAGATTTCAGTAGGAGGGAGATCAAATAGTAGGGCTAGTTGTATCATGATACAGTTATTCAGATGGGATATGGGGGGGGACAGTGTTGGCGTTGCTGTGAAGCGGAAACCGTTGTAGTGGTTTGTCACTGCGCTGTGACAGATGAACACAAGCAACACAGGTTTGTAGGTTTCTTAACCTTTTATGTACAGAATATTTACATGTTATCCAGCAGAGTGCTGCGCGCACAATGGCATTTCAGAGAGACAGAGACAGCTTCCCCATCACTCCTTATATACACAACTTATGTACATGCAACCTTCTCTAGTATTGCATCAGCTTTCTATCCAGCCAATAGAAGCATTTGTGCTGTGTCATTCCTGTCCACCTGACACTTCTCACATGATCAGTACCTGTCAGTTAGATCAGTTTGATCAACTTCACGCTGTTAGCTGTCACTTGGTACATTATACCAACACCCCTCCTCAGATAACAGAGTGAAGTCCTAACATGTTACTAAACAGTTCATGTTTGTTTATACATACAGGCTTTGTGAATACACCAGATACATTCTCATCAGTTCTGCAATTTATGTGAAAAACCTCTTGCCACAAGCCTAGCTTTTGCTTGTGAAGAACCGTCGGCCTTTTGCTTCAGACGATAAACCCATTTACAAGATATAGGCTTTTTTCCTTCAGGTAACTCTGCCTCTGTGAATACTTCGTTGTTTACCAGTGAGTCAAATTCCGCCTGCATGGCTCCTAGCCAGGCGCCCCTTTCTGGTTCTGCAAAACTCAGAATTTCCTTGAAACTCTCTGGCTCCTGTGTGCCAACAAAGTTTATCACTGGAGTTCCCAGAGTCTCATACTGCAAGCGGTTTGGTGGAACCCCTGCAGTCTTTCTAAGAGTTGCTCTGACACTTGGCTTAGTCTCTGAGCTTGCCTGCATCTGCTGAGATGGACCAGGCATTTGACCTCCCTGGTCATTGTGATTTGTTTCACCAGCATCTGGAGTAACTGGCAGCATAGCCATTTCAGGACTCTGTATGTGAGACCAGATATTCTGCTCATTGAATGAAGCAGAACGGCTGAACCTCACTCCAGTTTGTCCCTCTTGAAAACGATATGCCTTCATTCCAGACTGATAGCCAATGAATTTCAGAAACTTTGACCGTGGCCCTGCCTTAGTTCTCTTTGCTTTGGGAATGGACACCCAAGCCCCAGACCCAAACACTCGCAAGTAGTTCAACTTAGGCAGTTTTCCATACAATAGGAAGTATGGAATGTGATTAATAGAACTCGACCACACACGGTTACATACATAACAGGCCGCACTGACAGCCTCTGCCCACAGACACGTAGACGACCTTGTGTCTTTTAACATACACCACATGACTGTCTGCAGTCTGCCTATATGTCTTTCAGCCACTCCATTTTCACTGGGACACCCAGGATTTGCTATCCTATGGCTGATGCCATTTTTCTCCAGCCACTGCTCAAAATCATGAGAAATAAACTCACCCCCAAAATCTGTTTGTATGGAGGACAGTTGACACCCCAACTGCTTTTGTGTTTTAAGACACCAGGTTTTAAATAGCTTGAATGTGTCTGAATTGTGCCTCATAGTTAGTGTCCAGCAGAACCTGCTATAATCGTCCACTATACAAAGCATGTACTGCCGTCCTGAGACACTAGATGGCATCTTTCCCATAAGATCCATGTGTATTAGCTCAAGAGGTCTATGTGTTACTCTTGTGCTTCTTTTAGCCACTGGATACGCCTTGGCTTTTACTTCCTTACACACCTGGCAATCCAAATAATTTGTACACTCCGAGATGTCACCAACCCCAAGAATATCTAAGGTTTTTTTCAATGCTGAGTATCCTATATGCCCAGCCCTTCGGTGCAATAAATGTATACAATTATTGTGAATGGGAGTGTTATCAACAACCTGTGCACTTTCTGAAGTCTCCTTCAACAGATACACACCATCAGACAAACACCCCTGCACCAACTCCTTTCCTTCTTTCCAAATTGAACACCCCTTATTAGTGAATATGACATTAAACATTTCACTTGTTAAGACAGACACACTTAGGAGATTGGAACGAAGTGAGGGAACACACATTACATTCTTAAAAGTACAATTAAGGTGTGGGAGATATAGTGAACCCATACAGACAACTTCTGTTGTTTGTCCATCAGCCAGCCGCACTTCCTTTAGCTGGGATGTCTAAATGTCTGTCAGCAGCCTCTGGTCATTGCAGAAGATCCCTGTAGCTCCGCTGTCGATTACCCAGTCCCCTACTGAGGGTAATGCTGTGTTCACGAGCTTGATCGTAGCAGTACCCATTATCCTTTGGGCACTATTTGTAACATCCTTCACCGATTGGGAATTAGCTTTTGAACAGAAACGAGCAATGTGCCCCGTTGACTGACAAATCCAGCACTTTCTCACTCTCCCAAACACCTTCTCCTGCTTTTGGAAGTTGCTTGCATGCTTGCCCTTAGGTTTTACATAGACAGCAGCCACCTGGGAGCCGGAATATTCTTTACATTCCACAGACGAAGTCGATTTTCCTTTGGCCATATGCCCAGACACAGATAAGACTCCCTTGGCAACTTGCCTGGACTCAAAATCTTGTAGTCGCCCAGTGACTTGGCTCCATTCCAAATCACGTGCTTCATAGCCCTCCAGGCTGGAAACGACTGGTTCAAACTCAGGTAACAGAGATGAAAGCAGAATGAAAATGCGATCCAATTTCGAGGTATCTTTTCCTCTAAGCTCCAAATTACGAAAGCACTCACCCAGAGCATCAATATGTGATCTCACAGACTGACCTGGCAGCATCTGAGTTCTATACAACCTCCTTGACAGAGATATCAGCGTACCGGCCGAGTCCTGGAGATAAACATTGCTCAGAGCAGTCCATGCCTCGCTCGCAGAGTCAGCATTGTAGATATGCAGCAATTGTTGATCATTCACAGCTAACACAATTGTAACAAGAGCCCTCTTATCAGCCACCTCTTCCTGTGAACTCGGTTTGGGAGGGGGATTCTCCAAATACCTCCAGAGCCCTTCTCTGGTTAGATAATGCTTCATCCACAGCACCCACACATTGTAGTTTTCCGAGTTGAGCTTCTCCACGGGGATAGCAGCTGTGCTCGTCATCGCAGCTGGAGAACTCATCAACACGTCTCTCTTCCCGCCTGCCTCCGTACCTTCAGCACCGGCAGATAACTGTTTCTCCTCAGCAGACATCCAAGCACTCAGGATAACACCACTGCCACAAACTCACCACTGCAACCACTGCAACCTCTGGGCCCATAGCCCTGTTTGCGTTGCTGTGAAGCGGAAACCGTTGTAGTGGTTTGTCACTGCGCTGTGACAGATGAACACAAGCAACACAGGTTTGTAGGTTTCTTAACCTTTTATGTACAGAATATTTACATGTTATCCAGCAGAGTGCTGCACGCACAATGGCATTTCAGAGAGACAGAGACAGCTTCCCCATCACTCCTTATATACACAACTTATGTACATGCAACCTTCTCTAGTATTGCATCAGCTTTCTATCCAGCCAATAGAAGCATTTGTGCTGTGTCATTCCTGTCCACCTGACACTTCTCACATGATCAGTACCTGTCAGTTAGATCAGTTTGATCAACTTCACGCTGTTAGCTGTCACTTGGTACATTATACCAACAGACAGACGGTCTCCCATCCTGCCATCCCTATGGTCCTAGGCAACCCTCCCAACTGCATAGTTGATTAGGCATTATGAGCAAACTCTCAGGAGGGAAAGAATCTCTAATAAGCCCTGTACTGCATGAGGAGTTGCCCATGCCATTTTTAAGCAGTGCTGGAGCTTCAGAGACACTAGGAAGATTATCTACTCTGGCTAGCAGAGGGAAAGCAGATGCAGCAAGTCAAGAGTAATGGAAGGGAGGCTGAAACAAACCTCAGGTGACATAATATCTTGAGCCAGCACTGGTCCTTCTTGGGTTTCTGGAATTCTGTGATCATAGAACATTTAACAAACATTCTTTATTAATATGAATATTCATTATTATTTTAAAAAAAATCTTTACTTGGGCCAGTTAGTGTGCTACATTTTGACAATGCCTTTACATATGTAGATTTTATTCTTAGAACTCATATCCTACCCTCAGTGTAAGTTGTTATTATTCAGACTGCTTAAGAAGGCCCTCAGGCCGAAGTGCATTTGGTCTAGTGGTTCTTGTATGTGTAACCAATATTAAGGGTGTGCATTCAGCTAATCCAAGCTGGTTCAAATATTCCTCATGGATCGGATTAAAAATGTTGCTGTTGGAAACCAGATGACATCACTATGGGTTCTATTTTGTGTGATTCCAAAGGGCAAATCCTTGCTTTTCAGTCTCTATATAAAACTCCTAGGAAAAAATCTTGTGTAGTTTGTGGATTGATAGTCTTCAATATGCCTGCCACCTCTAGCTTTATATATCATTCAGATCTCTTGCTGATGTGGTAGAGGTTATGACCTGCTGCTCTGGTTAACTGGCTAGAGGGGAACTAAACTCTGAAAAGTAATGCTAGTTGGGAAGGTGGTGGACTTGAAGGACATTGTTCTCCCCATGTTTGATGGAATTCAACTGACACTTTCTGACTCAGTAAAAAGTCTTAGTGTTTTACTACATCCAACTTTATTACTAGAGAACCAAGTTAAGTCAGTTGCAAATAACACTTTCTACCGACTCAGACTGGCCTACATTATTTTATTTTTTAATGTATCTAATTTATATGTCACACTTCCCTGACGCTGGCTCGGGGCAGTTAACATAATGATAAATTACATAAACTTAAAATTATAAAACTATGAAAGATGGGGCCCCTTGATAGGTATTGAGCTTGATAGGGCTGATCTGACCACTTGAATTCATGGCACAGTAACATCAAGGCTGGGCTACTATAATTCACTCCTCATTGTTTGCCCCTCAGAATCAGTTCAGAAACTCCAGCTTGTGCATAATGTAGCTGTAATCAGGAGCTAGGCAGAGTGTGCATCTTGTCTCCATTTCGCAAACACACTATTGGGTGGCCATCTGTTACTAGGCTTAATTTAAGTTATCAGCTATCACAAACAAAGTTTTTCATTGGATAACTCAGGCAAGTCCAATCTTGTCAGATCTTGGAAGCTAATCAGACCTCACTGATTGGATGGGAGACCTCCAAGGAACACTAGATCCATGATGCAGAGGCAAGCAATGTCTGAACGTCTCTTGCCTGGCTACCAGAGAATCCTAGGATCTTCATGGCTACACCACACATGATCTACAATCAATCAAACAATCAATCAATCAATCAATCAATCAATCAATCTGTGACCATATATATTTTGAAATGCCACTAGGGGCGGTCTGCTGTCTGGGACACATCTGGTGTCTGGACTCTGTTTCCAGTTGTTGTTGGGTGCGAAGTCGTGTCCGACCCATTGTGACCCCATTGACAATGATCCTCCAGGCCTTCATGTCCTCTACCATTTCCCGGAGTCCATTTAAATTTGCACCTACTGCTTCAGTGACTCCATCCAGCCACCTCATTCTCTGTCGTCCCCTTCTTCTTTTGCCCTCAATCACTCCCAGCATTAGGTTCTACTCCAGGGAGTCCTTTCTTCTCATGAGGTAGCCAAAGTTCCAGTGCGATAGGCCAATCTGGCCTCTGCAGCGCCCACCCCAAAACCTGGTTGCCAGGTGTGCATTCCTTTGCAGCCACACACTCCCCGCCAGCCACCGAGCCCTACCCAGGCTGCCGCTTCACATGGCCAGCGGTGGTGGCGGCTGTGAAATGCCGCCATTGGCCCTAAGGAGGCAGCAGCCCTGAGGAGGTTGCAGTGGCCTCAAGGAGGTGGTGGTGGCCCTGAGGTAGTGGCGGCTGCAGGGAGGCAGTGGCGGCGGTGCTCAGAAGGCCACGAGGAGGAGGTAGCTGTGGACACAAGGAAATGCCAAGCATATCTGCCAGGATGAACCACCCACAGCCGCAAAGAGGAGTGGGCACCCCAAGCCATTGGCAGTATCCACAAGGAGGAGGTAGCCGCAAGAACAAGCTGCAAGCAGCCACTGACTGAAGGAGGCAGCCTGAGGCAGGGGCGGAGGCTGGCCCTGAGCCAGCAGCTGCGGCCCCATTCGGTCGCCACCAACTGCACCTCACCACTGTCACGAGACCGCCACCAGCCTGATCTAGGAGCGCCTGCCCAAGGACCGCCAGCCCCAGGGCCGCCGCCCGCTCCCCACATCACATTCAGAAGGACAGGTAATGGAGGGTGAGGGATCCCACTTCAGCCTTCCTGGCCCTGACTCTCTCCACCTTCTCCACAAACAATCCTCTGCTAGCACCCACTGCACTGAGGCATGCAGTGGGCTTTTTACCTAGTAAATAAAAAAAATCTTCATGGCCTTGACCTCTCTTATTTGTGGGACCACCTCGTTCATGTCCGCAGGACCTTCTGCAGGTGCCAGTCCACAAATGGGCAAAACCTGCAGCTGCCTGTACACCTTCTCTCTTCATGTGACTTCTTTCGTTGTGGAGTAGCCTGGCCAAAATGGTTAGGAAAGGTCCTGGCTTTCTGCAGCCCATTTAAAACTTAAAAAATTAAAATAATTTAAAATGAATTATTTATTTCCCCTTTTCTGTACTTAATCAATCATTAAGAACTGTGGTCAATACAATTGAATAAGGCTTACTATAAGTATGATCTTATTATGTAATTTTTGCACACCTTAATGTATCATGTTATGTTATGTTTCAGTTCTTTCTGGTATTTCCAGATTTCTGCAGTCCTAATGCATTGTTTATCAAATGACCAATGTTATTGATTGTATTGCCTCACTAGCCAGGGTCGCGTAGCTGATAAGAGTTGCAGACTCTAATTTGGAGAAGGAAGATTTATCACACCACTCCTCCACACGAAGCCTATGAAGATACCATGGGCCAGTCACAGTTCTCTCAGAACTCTCTCATTGTGGGGAGAGCACAGGAAGGCAGTTTTCAACTGCTTTGAGATTCCTTAGCGTAGAGAAAAGTGGGGCATAAAAACCAACTCTTCTTTTACCATGCTATGTGTAATCTGTCTTGTGGGAAAGGTGGATGAAACATTAAGAAACATAAATATATAAAGAAACAATCATTACATCATTCAATCATTCCTGATGTAGGAATGTATAGCAGAAACTACCAGGCTTCAGAGGAGCCTATCTTACTTTGTTGAGGATATTTATGTCTGGCCTTTACTTAAAATTTGTAAAGCGCTCCCGCGGGAGTGGTAAAAATAAAGGAGAAAGGGGTAAGTGGGTGGAAAAAGAGGTGGGGCGAGTCCGGGATAAAAACCTGAAGGGGTCAATTGGGAGCCGTTCACGGTTCCCAATTGGCCCCTCCAAGTGTCAGTCTGGGGCCAATCAGGACCCATGCAGCACGCGGCTCCCGATTTGCCCCTTGGCCCATCCCAGACTCAGCAGGGAGGGGGGCGCCCAGGCCATGTGGCGGGCCTGCTCCGCGTTGAAGCCTGCACCGCCCCCAACTCCCGGGTTCAGTGCAGGGCTCTGAGCCCCACGCTGAAGCCGGGAGTACGGAGGAGTGGGGCATGACTAAGAGGCAAGGTAAGCTTGACTCTGCCACAGGACATGTTCACTTACCTTGAGATGGCTCAGTATTCGCAAAGCTGTAGTTGCTACGGTGAACTAAGGGCAGACGCTTCAGAAGCAGTTGTTGAGCATGCTCAGTTCTGTTGAGCATGCTCAGTACCAGAGAAACCAGCTCGAGCTGCTGACTTTCCTGGGACACTGGCGGCTGCGGCAGGAGGAGGAATACGAGTGCAGCGGATGATCTGCCTGCCAGATCCTCCGGCAAGGTTTTTTTTTGCTTTAACAGCCGGAGGAAGCAGGAAGCTGAGGGGTGGGAAGGCATTTTACTGGAGCTGAGCAAGGCTTGTGCGCGGCCGCGGGTGTGTATGGTTGCAGTGGTAGCAGGTTGCCGTCCGGAACTGCTGGGCTGGATGAGGCAGTGCTATTTCTTTTGACAGGATTGCACACTTTAGGTTTTGTATATATTTCATGTATTTATTTACATGATTTATATTTCATCTTTCTGTTACCAGTGGCTAACGGTTTAAAACGTACATGATAAAATACCATTTTAAATCCATTGAAATTACCCCAACACATCATTAAAACAATTAAAACCAGAGTTAAAATACATACAAAAACATACAAGCGGCCATTAATACACTGGTTAGGAAGTAGAGATGAGGGTATGCCAAATGAAACAACACAGCTTTCACACATTGGCAGAAGATGGCAACAGCAGCTACTGCCCATGAAGGTGTAGAATATACTTAGGGAGAGAGTCAACTGGCAAGGTGATGTACAGTTACAGAACTTGGAAATACAGCAGTGTTCCCTCTCATCTTTCCCCTACTGAGAGGAACAGTTCACACATCCTGAACAGAATATAACTGCTGCAGACTTAAAATGAGCAATGGACAGCACATGACCCTACACAATTCCAGATTACTGCTGAGCTGGGCTTTCTGCATTAATGAATTGCCACTCATGCACAGAGCTTCTAGGGAGCAGTGGGACACAGCATTGCTATCACTGATCCTTCTAATCCATTTCAAACAGTAACGATCAACACTTACTTTGAGCTCATAGGTTGTTATTCTGAATGAGCCAGCCAGTGCCTTGAGAACCATCCCATGAGTTGGAGTAGATTATATATTTTTATTTGTCTAATCTATATGTTTGTGTTGTTTTGTACAGTTCTTTGAATCTCCAGTGGGGAGAAAATCAGAGCAGCTCCAGTGGCAATATGAAGTTTGCCCTCTTAAAGTGTTTGTTAAGCATTAGAAAGCAGAGACTGGTACAGACAAACAGGTTCATCAAAACATTAAATTTCTTGACTGTTTTAACCAGATACTTCTTTACATGGAAATGTTAACAATTTATTCCTGCGCGTGGGAGAGGCTGGTAGGGGCCCTTTCAAGGCCCGTTCTTAGGAATGGGCTTTAAAGCTAGTCTGTACACTGCCCATGGCGCCGCGGGCGCCACGGACTATATAAAAGAGTAAGGGGTTGTGGAGAGGAGTTAGGGCGGGACCAGTCCGGGATAAAAACTCGGAGGCGTCCAATCAGGAGCCGCGAAGCGGCTCCTGATTGGGCCCCCCCGAGTGCCACTCGAGGGCCAAGTGGCCAATTGGAAGGCGCGCATAGCGCGCCTCCCTATTGGCCACTTGGCCCGCTCCGGACTCCTCACACACGCCACTGGCAGCACGCACCTCAGGTAAGTGCGAACCGCGAAGTAACGCCCGGGGCCGGCAGAGGCCTTGCCCACCTACCGCAGCTGGCTTTCGGGAGGGGGGGCGGCGGCAGCCAGCCTCCTGTCGCCCCAGGAGCGGCTTTGCCGCTCCCGGGGCGAGAGGAGGCCGTTTGGGGCTTTCGGGAGGGGGGGGCGGCGGCAGCCGGCCTCCTGTCGCCCCAGGAGTGGCTTTGCTGCTCCCGGGGCGAGAGGAGGCCGTTTGGGGCTTTCGGGAGGGGGGGCTGCTTTTTCACTTTCCGCCATCATATGTATTGATTACTGGTTGTATTATACTTTCTCTGAGGGAAGATGGCATGGTACAGCTCGATCTGATCAGATCTCAGAAGTTAAGCAGGGTTGCTATATGGAAGGCAGATCACCAAGGAAGACTCTGCAGAGGAAAGCAATGACAAGCCATGTGTGTTTCTCCCTGGCCTTGAAAGCCCCTTGCTGGGATTAAGCCTGTCAGCTTTTTCTCAACATTTTTAAACCCTTGAAACAGTCTTCAGGCTTCACACACATCATTTATCACATTTCATTCTAATTGTGAAATCCACTGCATTGGATCCTATAAGTTATGAAACCTAGGTTATTGTATTGTTTTTTATTATTCCATTATTTTTAGTTGTGTGAAGTGTCTTTGGAAAGGAGTTGTAGAGACTGGGGTTGGCTGCCAAGGAGGTATTTGTATGAATACTTAACAAATTTACCACAAAGGGGGTTTCAACTACCATATAGAATCATAGAATCATAGAGTTGGAGGGGGCCACACAGGCCATCTAGTCCAACCCCCTGCTCAATGCAGGATCAGCCCAAAGCATCCTAAAGCATATGTGAATGTATTTATTTTAGTAAGAGTTTTAAGTTTTATTTTTGAGACTCCTGAAAATCCCTTCAGATTGTTGGGTATTCTTTTAGGTGTAAGAGGTTGATTTATGCGAATAAATTAAACAGGGCGTATTTTAAATATTTTCTGAACTGTCTGAAAATGTAATTTATCATTTTCTGTTTCTTATATTATGCAGATAATATTTGCATAACTTGCTGCTGGGCTGGTGTGATGCAAGAACAGAAGCAACATGAAATGGAAACATTATTCTTTTACTGTCGTGGTAGCTGTACTCAGCCTGTCCTCTT
Organism: Paroedura picta; assembly: GCF_049243985.1. Lineage (NCBI taxonomy): Eukaryota > Metazoa > Chordata > Lepidosauria > Squamata > Gekkonidae > Paroedura > Paroedura picta. Next base: position 47,909,928 of record NC_135374.1, read on the forward strand.
TCCATCAGTTATTGGGTCAGCTTATTCCAGGTAGGATCTGAATTATCCATACCATACTTTTATACATTTATTCAGTATTCAGTGTTCTAGTGTTTCTATTGTAGGCAGTATTTGGCTTTCTGATGTGGAGTGATCTTGAGGACGCCACTAATTAAAAATTAAAATATTTTTAAAAATATACAGAACAAAAACAGGCAAAATGGAAATATACAGCAATCATTGGTGTAGTTCATTTTTGGAGTCTATTCCAGAGTGAAATCAGTGAGGGACTATCTAGATTAAGTAGGAGTGTTGTAAGGGAAAGTAGGAAAGCACATTCTTTGAAGTTAATGTAAGGTATGAACTGATCTCCAAATAGTGAAAGAGGCAATAGAGATGGAGAGCATGGTGTATTATGCATGGCAGAAAACCTCGCAAAACGTCTGCCTAAAAAGATGTTGTTTTTATTTCTCCACATGGGATCATTTTCGCTGTGCAAAACCCATTGTATTATTTTTGATTGTACATAGCAGCCCTTCCTCATAGCATCAACTGTATTTTTTCAGCGCAGTATCTAAAACTAGCTTTGTAACTACTTTTCTTTTGTGACAGTACTGAGGATGCTCTTTTTTGATGCATAAATGTTAGCATGTTTTTGGTCTCCTCCCCTTTTCTGCTCACAGTCCCTCATCCAACAATGGGAGCTCGAGGCACCTGCTGCTGATATTCTGCCTCCTCAGTGTCATCAATCAGATTCCCTGACAACCTAGCAAACTTTATTGTTTTATTGCATAATAGCCTGAGGAGGTATGCTTGGTATTTCCTGCTACAACAGCCTTCCTCAAACACTTCTTCCTTCCTCGAACACTACGAAACTAGCTTCTCTGTAGAACTGTATCACAGAAGTAATTACTTGCAGCAGCCTTCAACCTCTCATCAGTGACCATACCGGGGGGGAGGGGATGGGGATGGTGTTGTTTGACAGTTTATCAGGTTGGCAAAGCAGAGGGGTCTTCCCTGTGCCACCTTGCATTGGCTCAGCAGCTGTCTGAAATGCCAGTTTCATCTTGAAGGAGAATAAGGAAGCAGAACTGCTTTAGGCTATGGGTGGAGGCCCCCGTTTTGTGCTCGCCAGTGATTAAAAAAAAAAACACAGGGGAGAGGATGGTATGGTGGTTCATGTCCATGAACTACAATTCCCATGGTGTCCTGCAAGCACCATGTGCCAAAGTGGCGGTCAGGTGATATTGCAGTACAATGGAGGAAGTTACCCCTCCCAGAATTACCATTGGAACTTTTACAAATATATAATTACAGCAAAACCCCTCTCCCCCACAATGCAGTATCAAAGCACATGCATAAATGGGAATGTTTTGAAAATTGTTTTTAAAAGGGTGATTTAAAAGGGTTGGCAAACTGACTGCAGTGAATCCCAGTACATGGATAGTAGTCCCAGGAATGAAATTAGAGAGAATGTCTGTTTTCAATATCCTTCCACTAATATGAACTATAAAAGTTATCCCAAATGGTTTTCAACATCTCAGGTTACTGACTTTCCTTTTCTCTCATGGATGCAACTGTATATGCCATACAGTAGACTACTGTTGGACCTAAATATGAATGCTGCTGAAAACATGCAATGACCATATATCAGGGACCTACAACATGGCATCTATGGTGAAATGGTACCCACTTGCCCTTTCCTGGCACCCACCAAGTATTTTAGAAAGGGATGTGGGCAGCAGGTTATCTGATTGGCCATTGGACAGCTGACTCTCTGTGCAGGCCTTTTAAAACCTTCCTTTGGCAGCATCTACTCCCACAACAAAAACTGACGACAAGATGCATATATGAAAGTATTTTTTTAAACAGTAGGTTCATTTCTAAAGGCATCCTGTTAAACAGAGCTCTTTCCTGATATGCTGAATTGTTGTGCATAACCTCACTCCCTAACATTTTGTGATTGGCTCCGCCTCTTGCAGCAGTCATTTTGTATCTGTGTACACCAGCCTGTGTCTCTAGGCTCAGAAAGGTTGGGTACCCGACATGGGGTCACCTGGCCCCTTTGTTGGGGTCCCCTGGTTGGTTGCTGCTGCCGCCGTGGCGGTGGCCAGGGGCAGGCAGCAGCGGTGATGGGCAGCGGCAGGGCAACAGTGGTGGTGGGCGGTGGCAGCAAAGCAATTTCAATGGCCGCCTCCACGCTGCCTGCCCATTTTGCGCATGCACCCTTTCCATTCAGGTTCAAGGCAGTAGACAACAATTGTAATACATTTTGATAAAACAGTAACATCAATAAAGAATAAAACAGAAAACTATCCTGTATGTCCTCTGTGTGTTTCATTTCATGGCCTTGTTTTTATCTTTGTCCCTCCAGCCTTTTTGGTGGTAAGAAACTGTTTATTCGACGTATCAGTACTAAAGGAGTGTCAACCTCCAGATGGGTTCTTCATATCCCTAAGAATTGCAGCATGGTCTCTGTGCTTCAGAGATCACCTCTTCTAGAAGAAATAGCAACTTTGATGGGCAGATTTTCTAGCATCAGATTTCCCCAAGCTCCTGTCCTCTTCAAGTGCCACTCCAAAATTTGCTGGTTTTCCCATGATTTACTTGGAAATCTTATTTGATTGGGATGTTTATTTGTTCTGAATAGTTATTTAATTAAATCAGATCTTATGCCCAATTTGATATAGGTACATTAGTAAATGAAAACCAAATGTCCTCATTTTCAAAACATTAATTATGTTGTATCACACAGTCAGACCTATTGTTGTCAGGTTGGGCAACAGATGCTTGGTGGTGGGGGGGACTTACCAGGAAAAACCATGTAGCAACAGTTTTTACCATAGCTTTTCCCCAAATACCAGAGCATTGCTTGAACATTGCTGGTATGATGACATCAATTCTGTTCAACATTGGGAACGTGGCCTGTGTCTTCCTCTTTTTTCCAGGTAAGTCCTCTTGCCAGGTGGGGGGGGGGCAGGTCTGGTGGCAGGAGACCCCTGCCTTTACTGGGGGGAGGGGCTGGCAACCCTAGTCATGTGTAAGGATTTGACTAGTGCAGTCTTAAATGTGTAATCACAGCTTCATTTAAGAGTTCATTTAAGTACCATTCAATTTTTAAAATAATTTTCTAAATTAGTTTCTTGCGTAAAAGAAAAATGGAAAAACAATAATCTTATGGTGGAATAGCCCTATGACAGCAAGAATCATTATGACAAATTCTTATGAATCAGCGCTTCCAATAATAGTAATAGTAATAGTAGTTACAATTCTCTCTTTTTTTAAGATCTCCAGAAGCTTGCAATATGTTATCATTTTGAACTTTCCTATAGGAAAGATATCTTTCATAGTATGTTCTTTGAAAAAAAAATCAGAGCCTGACTTTACCTTTTAGCATTGGTTGTTCCTGTAGCCTGGATTCTGTTCAAAAGTCTAGACACAATTTAACCCTTTTGATTAAATTTCTTTCTGTATGAAATCACAGGAGGCATCCAGACACTTTCCTATAATTTATAATGAGTCTCAGATATCATCTAGGAAATCTTTTAACTCAGACATCCAGGCTACTGGTAGTAAGAGTGGTGGCCCAATTATTATATTGTTGGAGATTGAGTGCAAGAGTCTTTCCGACATCCCATTCTATTAATGTTATTTCTCCTCCCAGATATTTTAAAGATAATTCTCACCACTTTAGTTCCTTTGAATTTTATATATAATAATGTCTTTTTAAATAACATACAACTTTTTAAAAGACCAACACAGATCCACTGACTTAGCTTTTAAATAGAAATAAAACTGGATATCATCTGTATATTGGTGGCACTTTACTCCAGATCATCTCTGCTAATGGATTCTTATGAGGTTTAGCAGCATGTAGCTTGTAGATGTTAAGCAGATGTAACATTAGCGTAAATACCGTGGGCCTCAACAACTGTTCCTCAATACCGTCTTCTGGAATTAGCCATTCAAATAGTAACATAACCATCTTTGTATGGTATACTTCCAATTCCCAATCCATCCAGTCCTTTCCAGAAGGACTTACCATGATCAGTAGTATCAAATGCCACTTAACGGCCCACAAGAATCAACACGAACACTCAATCCCAGACCTAAATCTGCATTAAAAGGGTCTTGATATGGGTCCTCCAAGACTGCCTGAAGCTCTGTAGCCATCACCTGTTCAATCATCTTGATCAAAAATGGAATGTTGGTGATCAGGTGGTAGTTTTTTAGATTCCATCGGTAAAGGGATGTCTGGGGTCTCACAACTACTCTTTCTAGGCAGTTGGGATTGTACCCTTCTGTAGAGCAGAAGGCCTCGGCACCGGACCGCGGCTCCTTCTTCCCTCCCCCCCGAAGCGAGAAGCTTGCCAGGCCGCGAGCAAATCGGCCGCCAAAGCAGCCGATTAGCTCACGGCCCGGCAAGCTTCTCACTTCGGGAGGGGAGGGAAGAGAAGCTTGCCGAGCCACAAGCTAATCGGCCGCTTTAGCGACCGATTTGCTTGCGACCCAGAGGGGCCGGGAGGGGAAGTTTCCTGAGGTGAACCTACAGCCAAAATATCGTACTGTGACAGGATTAGGGATGCCAGTCTCCATCTGGAGATTCCCCAGAATGACGGCTCATCTCCAAATTAGTTTCCCTAAAGAAAATGGCTGTTTTGGAGGGTATATTTTGTGGCATTATAGATCACTGAGGTCTCTGTCCTCCCTTGGTACCATCCACAAATCTCCAAGAGAGACACACTCAATCCCCTACCAGTGGACATAAGAGACCTGGCAATCCTAGACAGAGTGGGGCAGGCAGAGTTCAGCAAAGAAGAAAACAGATTATTAGTGTGGCTCAGCCAATAAAAGGAAAGAAAAATGAAGGAAAATCTTGCCTCTGCAGAAGGGAAGTGAACAGGGCCATCATAGGAATGAAGATATGGAAAACGTAGGTGTAGCAAATGTTCCTTAAGTGGTGTGAACATGTTTTGACAGAAGACTTCAGAGGAATGCACAGAAAATTAATGGTGCTTTTAATGTTCAAGATATTGTTTTGACTCTTGTTTTTTTAAGGGATTCTTCCTTTCTCTTTGTGTAATTATTCCAATGAAAATTGTCACCCCTGAGGTGATTTAAGTTCTGGCAGTGAAAACTTGGATATCCATGGCTTTTGACAAGGTAGTATAAAAGCAGTTCAGTAATGGCAATCATGTCCTGGATTGTTTCCTGTGGAAACAATTTGCAGCCCCATGGCAGCAGTTCATAAAAGAAAAACAAGGTTAAAAGATCTTCATACTGGGTATTTCTACCATAGTGGCAGCTCTACCAGCTAATTATTCTACAAAAAAAGTCTTTTTGCTTGCCATTTTAAAAGACAGTATTTAGTTTTGGTAGTAGTAGTTTCGAAACTCTGACAAAAGACTGGCAGTATGTGTTTATATCAGAGGGTAGATTTGCTTTCTGAAAGCCTTAATTCAAGAGCATGTGATATAGCATAACCTTGCATTGGACTAGTTACTTTGGGACCATATATTAATTCATACTAAGTGATTTTCTTTCTTTCTTTCTTTCTTTCTTTCTTTCTGTCTTTCTGTCTTTCTGTCTTTCTGTCTTTCTGTCTTTCTGTCTGTCTTTATTTATTTATTTATTTATTTATTTATTTATTTATTTATTTATTTATTTATTTATTATGCCACCTGTTTCTTACAGTTCTGGCTAGTTTACATGGGACATCATGTAACTTTACACGGAACATTATAATAATCTATAACATTATACAAGTTTCAATACAACATCACAACCATCAAGTAACAATTCACAACCTAACATAAATAACAACACTGGGGAGATCAAATTGTTCAGTCATGGAAGGGCATCTGAAGAGGAGGCCCAGCAGATGCCCTTCTATGAGCTCCCCAAATTTTGTACCCCTGGTTCCCCACCAGTGGCTCTGCTAATGTGTACTAGTATTCAAATGTTCAACAGCTTTAATTGAATTGCCTAACTACCAGTGTCTTATATGCAGCAACATTTCTAGGATAAATATCTGGAAAGTGTTTCCAGCGCTATAAGGAGCTCACATCAAGCATTGAGCCATGACAAATTAATTAGCAGTGGACATGAATTCTTCCCACTGGGAATTTCATCCAAACTCTCATTGGTTTAGCAAGCTTGAATGAAAATAATGAGCAATGTTATAAATGTTTAATACATGTTGCAAATTGCATTGTATCTACACCAGTACACATTAACTTCTGAATCCTAGAGATGACGAACCATTCCCCCCCCCAACTAACTGCAGAGTAAAGTGAATGTAATCAACATTTCATGAATCATTATATTATTTTTAGCCTGGTATGGCTGCCTCTCATTTATATCTTTATGAATAGCTATCGTGTTCCATTACAATACAGTGTAATCTCTGAGCAAACATAATCTCATACTAATACTGTATGTCATTCTTAGTCATTCATGTTTGTTTGATGCACATTACATTAAGCTATAGCTGAGGAGATCATTATTTCATACTGGCATAACTCAAATACCGCAGGATAAATGTCAGACTTTAATTTTATTTATTTATGGGAGGGTAAGTGATCATGTGTGAGGCACTTTAGAAACATAACGTATCTGAATTCTGTACATCATTTGTAAACATTAATAAATCAATTTGAGGGACTTTCTCCTCAGTTCTGCACCTACCTGTTATATTCCTGCACTTGAATGATACATACATTTACTTGGAAGAAAGTTCTGGAGAGTTGAACTACTATATAAATGTATGTAGGACTACATGCTTTAGGCAGCTTGTCCAGTTCAGCAATGCTATCTCTTTAAAAAGGAAACTATAGCTGCCATCTGTTCAGATCATTCTTCCAAGGATGGTTTTGTCAGCCATCACTTCCCCTTCCCTTTTTCTTTTGATTGACACCAAAAATGGTCAAAGGCCCTTCAGTGTTTCATTTTCCTCAGCTCTAAGAGTTGACCTTTGTTTATTCTTTACCTTTTTTATGTGAATGACAAAGGCCTGGAAATCCGATCAGCCAAAATGTCATGCCCGAAAAAAGGGCAGATATTAAACAGCAATAGAGAGAAAGAGAGATAGACAGCACCATGCATACTTTGCCTTTTAGATGTTGTCACTATATATATTGCCAGAAAAGATTGCCAGCTGCACTTCAATGCAAGGTCTTTTTATTAGCCTTAGTTTATCTAGTATGTGGTTTTATTTAATTGTCTGAATGGATGGTGACAAATCAGGAGATACAGTCAGCTGCATGATACTTAATGAAGAAATCCGTATTTCTAATCTAGCTGTAGAGCACACAGCTCTCCTGCTTTGATGAAGAGGCCTTTTGTGATGAACCTGACTGGAAAGCCACATGTGTTGCACTGACTATCTAATTAAGTCATCAGAATGCAATGGAGCAAGTGTAGGGGTTCACATGGACTCATATAAATAATTTCAGTCCCTCTATTACCTGGCTAATAGAAAGTGGCACTATTGCAGATTATGACTGATAGGGGTTAGAATGGTACAGCTGCTGTGATTATGTGAGCAGGTAGATTTCTGTGAAACACACTTTTTCTTTGTCTTCAGGAATTGAGGAGTCACTTTGTTTTATTTCCCTATATTTTACATGGGCATGCCATTACTTCCACTCGACTGCTACTATCTCTTCCTCTACTGTCCTGCAGAAACCAACTCTGTACTATGATAGATTTCTACAGTTTATCTTCAGGCTAGTCATTTACTCCTTGGAAAATGCAGTGAAAAGTTTTCATTTGGCCTTGAATATTTTGCTTTCTAACACTTGATGCAGTAGAATACCTTATCTTTTAAAAAATACCTACTGCCCCATAAAAACTTCCAGCAAATAACAAAGATAGATAGCATAATAACTACCACTTTGGAAGGTCCAGCACTGATTAGGAGGTCCAGGCATTTGGTCAGCAAATAAATCCAATAGGGAGGAAGAAGCATCAGTGAAACATCACATATCAATGTTATTTCTACAGCACCTAAAATATGGGTGGTCGGGAACTAGTCAACAGTGCACAAGCAAGAGTTCAGAAGGGAAGGCAAGCGCCTTGGGGAAAGGATCCTGTCCCCAGTCACAGGAAAGTAGGTTGTTTTCTTTTGTGCCTTGGAAAGGGGAAATAGGTAAATTCATATCTGTACACCGCCCGGGGCGCCACGGGCGCCACAGACTAAATAAAAGAGTAAGCCGTTCTGGGGCGGGATGTGTCCGGGATGAGGAAGGGTCCGGATTGGACCCTTCCTCATGACAGACAATCGGAGGGACCAATCGACAGGCGCTTCGCGCCTGCCGATTGGTCCCTCTGATTCCCAGCCCCAGCAGTTGCTCCCGGCCTGGTGGGGGGGTGGGCCAGCCAGCCTTCTCCCGGCCTGCGGAGCGCCCTCGCAGTGTCTACGACGCGGCGAGGGCGCACCGCAGGCCGCGAGAAGGCTGGAGAGAGCTTCGGGTGGGGGGGCGCTGGGAAGCCTTCTCCAAGCCCCGAGTCTGCTAGCGCTTTAGAACTGCAGAACTTTAAAGTTCTAAAGTCTGCTAGCGGGAAAAATGAGATCCATTCCCGGCCAGGAAGCTAGCGGGCAGAGATCCATTCCCGGCCAGGGAGCCCCCGGCAGCCGCGCTCCACTTGAAGGAAGAGGGGGGGGGCTCTTAAACCTTTCCACGCCTGCTCACCTCTAGGAGCTGCATTAGATCAGGGGCAGGAAAACTCTTCCTAGATCTCCCCAAGGAGAGCTTTCTAATGGAGAGTTCCACACCTCCAAGTGGGGTCTGACATATCTCAGAAAATTTAGGGTTTCCAACCGTTAGGAAACACATGGATTTTTTTTGGGGGGGGGGAACAGTGGAGGGCCATATTTGGGATGGGAACAGATCTTAGGGGAGAGGGGGTCATAATGCCCAGAGCCCACCCTCCAAAGCAATCCTTTTCACCAGCTACATTGATGTTTGTAGCCTGGAGCTCAGCTGTTTATCTGGAATCTCCAGGCTTCATCTGGAGCCTGGCAACCTGACCAGAGATCCATTCCCCTCGGAAAAATGGCTGCTTGGAGGATGTGTTCTTCAGCATCAGACCCTCCCCAGCCTCCAGGAATTTCCAAATCTGATTTGGAAATGGACTGGGCTTAACTCTTTCCCTGCCTGCCGTTGCTTCCAGCTGTCAGTTGCACACAAGGCAAAAACGTACAGGAGAAACAGAAAGTTCTAATCACAGAACTCTGACCTCTACGTTGCCTCTTACCAGAGCAGATTTAGGGGATCTGTGGCTACTCTGGGGATCTCCCTCCCTCCCCACCCCCCGCGAAGTGCCTCTCACCGCGTCAGGCTGCTGCCCAAGGGAGCCCCCGGCAGTCGCATGGAGCGCGGCTGCCAAGGGCTCCCTTGCCTAGCACCCGCTGTATTTATTTTACAGCGGGCTTGATCACTAGTGTGTGCTATAATTGGATGACTTAGGAGAGAGCAGAGTTCTGTAAATAATGCTGAATCAGATAAAAGTGAGAAGAGTTCCAGATGTACAAAACATTTTAAATCCAAGATTGAACTAAATAGACTCAGGCTAGGAAGACATTGTATTCATCTTAATACTAACAACATTTGGTGATTCTTCAAACAAGTATTGAGTGTTTGTGTCTGGAAGTTAAATCATCCAACTGTTTTGTTTAGTTTCACTTAAAGTTCATCAATAATTGAAGTTGTTCTAGTAAGATTCTGATTCAAGCCAAAATAAAAATTCAGTTTAAACAGATATGGCAAATCTTAATTCTCTTAAACGCAGATGGAAAAAAATTAAATATATTCTTTGTGGTATGAAATAAATTAATCAACATCATTGTAATATTTCATCACAACACAATTTAGTTAAGTTTACTACATATTAATTCACAGTCCAGTTAAATACATTCAGTATTTGCTCCAGGCACCCTTTAAAAGAAGACATAAGACAACAACTGATCTGCATAATATTTAAATATGCTAACATATGTAAATAGATGGCCTTTTCTAAGGCAGCCCAGCTGTAGCTGCCTTTCCTCGCAGACCCACCCTGACTCAAAACACAGTCAGAATCTTCTGCTAGCTTTGTTCATCATCATTTGCAGACAGTATTGAGAGGTGCCACTCACCTGATATGCCGCACAGCTACTGCCAGGTTCAGAAAGATGTTGCTTAGCACCAAAAGTTACATCTTCCCAGCCACACCCTTCCCTATAACCAGTGATGCATTGGCCTGGATGTTCCTTCCTTCCTGTTTGGTGTCTCAGGGTGCTAGATGATCATCCTTACCAATAATGATCAGCCCACTCAATCCCTTCTAAAGTAGTTATGCATCTTTGTACAGACCTATTGAATGCACCACCCTCAAAGAACACCATGAAGAAGGTGAAAAAAGTCACTCACACCCCAAACACCTATTAAGAAACTCAAACTCAAAAATTCCTACTTGGCCCCAAACAGTGATCAGCTAGTCCAATGACACCTAAGAAAGAAAGAATGGGCAGCACTGAGCTACTAAAGGCTGCTCAGAGGAGGGACAACTACATTATAAACCCATAAGCTGTGCCCCTGACTGGTTGTCCAATACTTTTGCTCACCAATAGGGTTTCATGCAATCTTTGAATTCAATGGGGTATTAATGTCAGGAATTTGATGTTATCAAAAAAAACAGGACATTGGAACACAAAAGAGAAAGTATAGTAAGGAAATTATATATCTAACCTTGCTTTATTACTTGAGAAGAATGAATAAACACCGCACTGGGCTAGAAGAAGAGCTGTACAACAATGCAAACAAACATTTAAAAAATCTTTTTTTAAGGCAACAAAGCAGTCAATGCAAGCAAAGACCTGCGTAAGACAATAAAACTGTCTAATGTTTTACCTATGGTACTTAGTTTCTATGGTAGAAGATCTGGGGATAAAACAGGAAATTTTCTCCATGCTAACTGAAATATTCAAACATGGATGAGAAAGAAAATATAATGCTTGGCCTCAGCAATTTAGGACTAGGTACCTGATATAAATTATTTTATAATTTGAATCAATTTAAATTACAATAATAAAATGACCTTTTAATTTCACAACTAGGATAATGACCGAGACATGCTACCAAACTTGTAACAGTTATTTTTGTTTTAGGGACTGCAGTAGAATTTGTGTGCACATTTCTGATCATTGGCATTCAGTTCACACAGTAGGTTATGTCCCTGTCCCTTGATATCATCTTTTATTCCCTTAGCTAAACTTTAAAAGGTTGATGTATTCTCACAGAAATTCCCTCAGATGCTGGGCTGATTTTGCCCGTGGTTTATCAAAGGCCTGTGATCTTTTATAAAACCCACATTTGCAGAGATACTGCTTTAGAGTCGCTCATTAAAGTGAACTGGGGCTCAGAAATCTAATACCTTTTAATATTTGGTTGTATAAACATTTCATTTCACTTGGGCATATAATACAATCCTAAATTAAGGTCAGAATCTTTTACAAGAGCTTGCAAGATTCTTTTGCCATTTTAAAACTAATCTAATTTTTTAAAATGATAGCCGTCTTGTTGAAAATCAATATTTCATTACTTCTACATTTCCTAAATGATATGAATTATTAGTCCAGTTATACCTGTTTTATGTTAAAATTGGTATTGTTTACTCATAAAACAGTTTGTCATAAACTGCTCTTTGATGACAGTTTTTGCATTATTAAAGGCTTGATTCATATAAGCAGAATTCCTGACCTAACTAGGTAGGTGTGTGTATGTGGGGTGTCTGTGTGTTTCACACAGCCCACTGAAGGATGTAAAGATAAATAAGTTGATAACAACCATTAATTGCCTGTCTAGTGGAGAAAACAACATACCAGAAGAGAAAAAAGGGACCCTTCCTACTCATTTAACTTCAGCTTCCCATCCATCTTTCCTATGGCTAAATAGGAATTTCTTTTATGCCAAAAAAGGTGCTTTTTCATGTGCTCATATTTCTGTTTCAGAGAGGTTAATGTAAGTAGACCTGGCACAATGAAAGTAGACCTGGTACAATGTCTACCTTGGATTGGCACAATTTGTGTGGAATCATGATGTTTATATTGGCCAGCAACCTAAAGATAGGGCAGGCAGCCCAAATCATTCATTATCTAACCAGGAGAGTGGGAAGAAAAACCCCTGGATATGGGTCTTAATCCCTTGTACTACAGACTGTGCAGTAGGGTTAATAAGCAGTATATTGGAGCATAATTTTGCTACAAGCAAGCAAGGTGTGGCTATGGGCCGTGCTGGAATTTTAGCCTGGTTAGATTGCCTGACAAACTTAATCAGAATGTTTTCAAATCTAAGGGGGAAAATCATACATTCCTCTGTCTTTTGCACTATACTAATCTCTATGTATTTTCATTCTTCATTGAGGTGGAAATATGGTGGGCTTCTAATAGGACCACATGCTAGTTTATCAACTAGTCTCCAGTTACCATTCATGGGTTCATTTCTCTGGCTCTGGTGCCTCTTTGGGACTTTAATGCTAGTCAGAATGATGCAGATTCACATTTATGCTTTCTATGGTAGATACCATCTTCATATTCTGCCTCCTAAATTATTGGAAACTTTGAAGCTTAATGTGTGGCAGATGGTGTGGCCATTCTGGCCCACAGGCTGTATTCCACTCTGCCCTCCAAAGCTTTCCCAACACCTGGAGAGGCTATTCTCTCCAGTAACCTGCTACCACTGCTTGATCTTTTTGTAGGAATTACCCACTGGGACAATCAGGATTTCCAGGCTTTGCATCTGTGTCTGGTCTTTACCTGGTCACCATGGGAACTGTTTACTGCCTTGTAAACAAATGATGTGACAGGCAATCTCAATGGATCTGAGGGTCCAGAGAGGTGATTTGGCTTGCTAACATGTGGGTTCTTATACCTTGTTGAATGGTGGCACGTGCTAGGAACAGCACGTACACAGGATGGGCTGGCCTGGAACCAAGACTTAAGGGTGATGGCTCACGATGGGCTAGCTAATGGCTCAGGAGGGGTGGTAATGTCTCAGAACAAATTGGTCCAGTAGAGCATAATAGAAGTCTTCCAGGGGCTCCTGGAGACGATCTAGAACAGGGGTAGTCAAACTGCGGCCCTCCAGATGTCCATGGACTACAATTCCCATGAGCCCCTGCCTGTGTTCGCTGGCAGGGGCTCATGGGAATTGTAGTCCATGGACATCTGGAGGGCCGCAGTTTGACTACCCCTGATCTAGAATCTTGATGTGGGGAAACTTCATCCTGTTAGAGTGACAAGGGTGAGCCATGAGTGAAGACAAACTAGGCAAGGAAGCAATCAAGTAAAAGACTGTTGAGTACTGATCAGCGATACAGTGGGGCAGGGGGTATGAGCAGAGTTGTCTGGTCAGGGTCACTATAGATGCTCAGGACATACCCAGTGACTTTTGGCAAGTTGACATGCACAGGAAATGGTGGTCTGGTCAGCCCTGATTCCTAGCTGACAAGAGCACATGGGGTCTTGCTTTCCCAAGCCTAGGCCAGTTTTGTGTGCCATGGGAAGTTGGGCGCAGAGCATCAGCCCAATGATGAGGTATGTGATTACTTGCAACAGCAATGGTAAATGATTGATCAGTTTATTGGTGGGCTCTGCTTACTTCCACACCCACCAGAGTGTAAATACTCTTTGGCTCCAGCTCTCCTACCTCACTTTTTTGGAAGTAAGCAAATTCAGAAGGGCCTTTATTCTGTCTAGATTTGCAGCCTTGCCCTTAACCATCATGAATGGCAAATACAATAGGATCTCACTCTCTGAGAGAATCTGCCCGTGCCTCCTTGGAGAAATTGAGACCACAGAGCATGTTTTTTTGTTTGTTTGTTTGTTTGTTTCTACATTGTCCTCTCCAGAACAAGCTGCGGCATAAGGCTATTTTGTAACTGTTATACAAACTGTTAGAATATGTCTCAAAAAAACTTTTGGTTGACAATGTATATTCCTATTTCTATGTTCTATGTACACCGCCCTGAGACATGACAGTGAGTGGCGGTATAGAAGCCAAATTAATTAATTAATTAAATAAAAATTCTTCCATTCCTAGATGCACCACAAAGTTTTGTGCTTCAGTATATTTAGCTTATAAAGGTACAAATATCAAATTATGATTTGTGGTTTTTAAATTATATTGCTGGCTTTAGTTCTATTTTTATAAATCAACATTATAAATTTTATTTTCATTCTGATAATATTTTAACTATAACTGTTGATATTACTCTTTTGTATGTTGACCTTTTGTTAAAATGTTTTCTTTGGTCTGTGAATGTAAATAAATTTGATTGGTTCACACCCACTTCTCTGAAGAGGCATGTCACCACTTCCGGGGTTTCTTGAAGCCCAAAATATTACGTTGTTTCCATTACGTTTCCATTACGTTGCAGCTTCATCCAGCTGTCTAAGTGATCATATAATTACTGGATGCCTCCAGCAGACTTCATTTAAGAATTCTGTCTGCTCTGATGGACTTAGTACAAAAGAGAACTCCTGCCTTGCTTCCAGGAGTTTTATCTTCTGCTTTTCCCCTCCCATTGACCCAGTCAGGCTAGGTCAAGGAAGCTTTTTCTGAAGTCTCCAGAAATTTCTTTCTGAAGTCTTTTTAGTCTTTAATTCCTCCAAATGTTTCATGCTTGGAATGGAGGGTAGGAAGTTTGACCATCCCATTTTCTAGATCTATTGGCATTTGTATGAAGGTGAGCTGAGGCAAGTGTAGAAAGCAATCCAACTGACTTCCCCACCCAGACTTTTTTGCCCAGAAAGAGAGGAAAAAAACATTTAGAAGAAGAAGAAGAAGAAGAGTTGGTTCTTATATGTTACTTTTCCCTACCCGAAGGAGGCTCAAAGCAGCTTACAGTCGCCTTCCCATTCACAACAGACACCCTGTAGGGTGGGTAAGGCTGAGTGAGCCCTGATATCACTGCTCGGTCAGAACAGTTTTATCAGTGCCCTGGCGAGCCCAAGGTCACCCAGCTGGCTGCATGTGGGGGAGTGCAGAATCGAACCTGGCATGCCAGATTAGAAGTCTGCACTCCTAACCACTACACCAAACTGGCTCAGAGTAAAGATTTAGCTCATTTAGCTCCAAAGAAAAAATGCATTTCTTCACAGATGGTAACATTCTTTATCTACCAGCCGAGCATTAGTGATTCAAGCTATTTTGTAAAGGAACTTGACTGGACAGCAGGAAAAATAGCTTTCTAGAATTTAAATCAGGTGTTTGTTTAGCTGTTTTTTTTAAGAGATTGATTTTTTGGAAAAACAGATTTTGTATACCATCAAGAAGAACATTTTTGTGCTGCCTATTTTCCTTGGAAAAAATTCTCTGTTTGGTTTGTTTCCTTTAGGACATTTTAAACCAATTTATAACATGCATGCCATTTTTATGCAGTTAATAAAAAAGATTAATTGGTTGAAGAAAAGAGTGATCTCAATTTTATTCTACACCTGAAGAAATCATCATAAAACAAGCTTGAACTCAATAGTTGTCTTGATATTCTGTAGCATTCCACATTTAGCCCAAGCCAAATTTGGGTGTTCTGCTTGGATCTACTGCTCCAGAAGTCTAGCTGATCTCCTCACGTCCTGACTAATTCTTCATGGCAGACTTCTTCATTAGTCAATATAGTTTATGCACTTCACACCAAATGAAAAACACAACCACACAAAATAGCGATATCACAGTGATTTTGGTATTTCTTGGAAACCTTCAGGGACTTGACACAAATTATTCCATTATCATTCTATCACAACAAAATCTGTCACTGCTATCAAAAGAAAGTTTAAATACTAGCTGAAATATCACATTGAACATATTTTATGCAGCT
Source organism: Paroedura picta (assembly GCF_049243985.1). Taxonomy (NCBI): domain Eukaryota; kingdom Metazoa; phylum Chordata; class Lepidosauria; order Squamata; family Gekkonidae; genus Paroedura; species Paroedura picta. Next base: position 47,925,765 of record NC_135374.1, read on the forward strand.
ATCATTTGCTGTACATGTAAATGTTATCTTGCTAAGGTTATTCAAAATATAATATATTGTATGTTATTTTGCTATATTTGCTTAGTTTCAGATGACATATGGAGTGACAGAATGGAATTAATGATTGACAGAACATTTTTTTCTTTTAAGTATTTGGCAAGACAATCTGGACGAGCAAGAATGTGTATATGTTGACCCAACACTTATTTTCCCATTGAATAAATACCCCAATTTCTTAATGTAACAGTAGCAACACCTGGTGCCAATCATTTTCAGGCTCATTAATTTTGACAATGTTATTTCACTTTATGTAGTCAACTGTGTACATAAAATATTTCTATTTGTTCTGAAATCATTTCTAGACAAGAATTACATTTCAGTACATGTATATTTGACAGTTGCAAAAACACTTTCTCAGCAGGTTTATGTGAACAGTATCACCTTCTGTTCTGCGTTGTTTAACATTATGCTGTCAGTCAAAACATTATTGTTTTTATTGTTGTCTTTTATGTGGGTGTTGCTGAGCACAACTTTACACCAAGCTAGAAGTTCATATGAACATAGGGACCAGATGCTACATTAGAAGAGAATATATAAACAAAGATGACTATGGGAATTTTACATAAAGCGTAGCTTGAAAAATAACATTCATGATTCGTATTCTCTCTGCTTTGACTTTTATGGATTCCAACATGTTGAAAATAAAAATCATAGCTAGTAGTTCAGTTAATATTCCTAATATACAATATGTAAAAATAATATGAAATTTCATTTAAATTATAGCTGGTGTGACTGAAACAGCCATAACAATTAATTATAAAATATTTTCATGTCATTCAGTGTCAAAACAATAATATTCAATGGAGATAGTTTTTATGTTTGAATGAAACATGCAAGTATGATTATGTTTCTGTGAACTAGTCCATTGTCTCTAGCTTGGTCCCAATTTTTTCTCCCCCCCCCCCGCCTCCCAAGCAGGGTTAAAATATTAAGTATGAGTGTTTGCTGTCAACTAAATATTGCTCTTTCCGGCAGGAACTTGGGGATCATCCTGGATGCCTCCCTATCAATGGAGGCGCAGGTAACGAAAATAACCTGGCAGGCCCTTTTTCATCTACACCAAGCAAGGCTACCGGCAATCTATATGTCCTCTGAACACCTGGCCACAGTGATCCATGCAATGGTCACTTCCAGACTAGACTTCTGTAACTTGCTCTAAGTGGGTCTACTCCTGTCCTTGACCCAGAAATTGCAGCTGATGCAGAATATAGCTGTTAGAGTCCTCTGGAACACCTTGGCCCATATCCAGCTGGTGCTGAGGCAGCTGCATTGGTTGCCAGTTGCATTTTGAATCAGGTTCAGGGTTTTGGTATTAACCTTTAATGTCATCTGTGGTCTGGGCCCAACATACCTAAGGGACCGCCTCTTGCCCTATGCCGCCTGCAGGGCCTTGCGCTCATCAGGCATGAATCTGCTGGCCATCCCATGAGAAGTATGCCTGGCCTCGACCAGGGCCAGAGCCTTTTGGGTCCTGGCCTTGACCTTGTGAAATAAGCTCCTGGGAGAGATGAGGGCCCTGACAGAGCTTGCACAGTTCCGCAGGACCTGCAAGATGGAGTTCTTCCACCAGGCATTTGGTTGAGGCTGGGTGACAGCTAAGATCAAGGGCTCCTCAGATTGGCCAGCACATCAGGCCTTTCCCCTTATTTACACCTTAATACTGTGCCAGAAGGGGGAGATTTCAGAACAGATGTGGGGAGGGAGCCAGCCACGAGCCAGCTTGCTGGGAACGGTGGGTAAGAAATCTAATTATTATTATTGTTCATGATTAAAGTAAATGCATTAACTCCAGGGCCAAACACAGGGCCTTTTGTGGTTGCAGGGAGGGAGGGAGGCTGGGTCAGAAAAAGGCTGCTTTGTGTTGGCCATGGCAACATGCAAATGCCTCACAGAGACAGAAGGGAAGCTTTTGTGTGGTAGCCCGGCATATCTCCAGGCAAGCCAGCCAATATTGGGCTGTCCAGAATTATCTGGAAACAAGGGTTATAGCAGACCTCAAAAGTACAATCTTTATTCTGGTCTGGTCCTCCCCTTTTTACCTGCCATGTTGCCCGGGCCCAGCTGCTCAGTCAGCTTTGGACACAGTTTGTTCTTTTTGCTTTATTTTTTGTCACAGCTTTGGGCAATTTTCAGGTACTGGGCCAGATCTATTTTCGGGGAGAGACAGAATCTGCATGCCTGCCTCCCCGACTCCTTAAGGAGTCTTTGGGATTGACGTTGGCAGTGACATGCCCAGTTTCGGGACTGTTATCTGGCAAGGGAACCACACAATGGTTTGGGCCCACGTGAATCTACTGGCTTGCCACTCTTGGTTTAACCCCAGCATGTAAGTTCTATCAGCCCAATGCCTGGATCTGTGCCCCATGCCATATCAGTGCTCCATAAACTGTAATTTAAAAAGCTGTGGCCTGTTCTGCACTAGTAGTCAACAATCTGTACTAGCATCAGTTGTGAACTCTGCACATGTCTGAGCTACCAATCTTAGAGAGTGACATCAAATAGATGTCTTCACGTTCCTACATATCTGTACAGTTTCCTAAGTATTTTGTATGCTGTAATATTTCCCTTTATGTGTATAATGTGTGTGAAAAAATATTCCAGTTTCCATTTTGATCCAAATTTACACTTCTGCAGTAAGTGTGGAGGAGGAGCTGTTGTTTTGCCAATACACACATTGAAGAAAGGATATTTGCAGTGGTTAAATATCTAGAATATACCCTTACTTTGATTTATTTTGCTACTTATAATGTCCTTGCATTGCCATTTGAAAAGTGAAAGTTCCATATTTTGAGTTGACCAGTGTTAGTAGAGTTATATAACAATGTTTTCAGGCTTGGCTGTTTAGGCTAACTGATCATTTTTTGTTCAGAATACAGTTTCACCAGTTTTCTTTTCACCAAATAACGCTTTCTGTTTGTGTGCATGTATGTGAACAAATATATACAACATTCTACACATCTTGTCATCTTAGATATTCCTGTCCTGGGATAATAACGAATGAAAGGTTTGATCAGTGAAACAATAGTGTTGCTAGGTCTTCCACTATGGTAGAAGACTCCCACTGGCCACCTTGTCTTCCTGCTGCCACTCGAAACAACAGCAGGAGAAAAATGAGCAAATTTTTAAAATGTCATTGGGCAAACCCATGATGCAGTGATGCCAGGCATCTTTAGGAATTGCTGGAAATGTTATGAGTTTACTGTAGAGGTTCCAGAGTCATAATATCTCTGAGTAGAGGAGGTCTCTGACAGCCTAGAATGTCAGTAAGAATATACCCATATTTTTTAACAATCTTGCTGAAATTGGGGGACAGGTGTGAGTACTCAAGAGAGTATATAATCTTGTCAACAGGTTCTTTAAATTTAGCCTTAAATAAATTCTCTCTATATTAAATATCAGCATCTGGCATTGCCAGAGGGAGCCCTTCAGTGTCCTTTAGTGCATCTATAGCATGCCTTGTTATGGCACAACTGGAAATTAATGTGACATGTCATTCTGTAGCAAATCCTTTAATAACATAATTTTTTATATTATGCACTGGCAGTCTTCAAGCAAAGGTTGGATACACACTTTTCTTGGATGCTTTAGGATGCTTTGGGCAGGGGGTTGGACTAGATGGCCTGTATGGCCCCTTCCGACTCTATGACTCTATGACTCTTTGATTCTGTGATTCTATGATTCTTATAAACATACTGATGACGTTTTCTCCTACATCTAACGTTACCAGTACTGACTCTGCTGGAACTTTAAAATGTTCTATCTTATAAATGCATGAATGTCTGCTACCAATGATTTTTAAAAGGAATCAAAGTATTTAGCTACTGGTTCTAGAATGGAGCCTATGCCACAAATTATAGGTCTCCCTGGAATTCCTTCTTTAAATGGCAACCCTAGAGATATGGCAAATAAGAAAGTTGGCATGAATAATAGGAATACGACCAGTAGCTAGACCCTCTTGAGTAACAACTCTATTATAGAAACTAGCAGTAGAGCCCGCTGTCAAAAAAATACAGTGGGCCCTAGGGGAGGGTTTGCTTCCCCTCACGCCCATGTAGCAAAATGTTCCCCAGGCCCCAGGGCTTGGGGAGCATTTTAAAGGCTGCGGGGACGCATTAAGACGCTGGCCAAGCCCCGGGGAAGGCGTCTGCGGCTCCTGGAGCCGCGGAGCGCCTTCCCCGGGGCTTGGCCAGCATTGTAAAGGCGAGGGGGGGCTTTAAGACGCTGGCCAAGCCCCGGGGAAGGCGCTCTGTGGCTCCTGGAGCCGCGGAGCGCCTTCCCCGGGGCTTGGCCAGCATTGTAAAGGCGGCGGCGGGGCTTTAAGACGGCGGCGGGCTTCTTCCTGGAGCCGCGGAGCGCCTTCCCCGGGGCTTGGCCAGCGTTTTAAAGGCGGCGGCGGGGCTTTAAGACGATGGCCAAGCCCCGGGGAAGGCGCTCCGCGGCTCCTGGAGCCGCAGAGCGCCTTCCACGGGGCTTGGCTAGCGTTGTAAAGGCGAGCCGTTTTCGGGGCAGGGGCCAGGGAGCCTACCTTTGCCCTCGGCGGCCAGCAAAGTAATGGCCACCGGAGCGAAGGGAAGCTCTGATGGGGGGTGGGGCGGGCTGGGAGGCGCTTCGCGCCTCCCAGTTGGTTTGTGGCCGGGCAAGCAGCCAATCAGCAGCCGCACTGTGCGCGGCTGCTGATTGGCAGCTTGGGGGTGGACTGACCAGCGGAGGGGCCAATCGGGAGGCGCTTCGCGCCTTCCGATTGGGCCCTCCGCTGGTCAGTCCAGGGGAAGGGGCCTATCGGCACCCTTCCTCATCCCGGACAGGGCCTGCCTTTGGAGCCCTTACTCTTTTATTTAGTCCGCGGCGCCACGGCGCTGCGGGGCTGTGTTAAAGATATGTGCTATAGGGTTTACGGGGAAAGGTTTGTAGAAATTTCTGTCAGAGAGTTGACTAAATATTTCTTTATCATAATCTATTTAAAATGACCACCCCTCTTCCTTTATCTTAACTCAAACAGTTAAGTGATCCTTGGTCTGCTACGGAAAAATTATACCATGACTTTGTCATAGTTTTTTCTAACTTCTTAATATCTCTAAGTACCAATTTTTGAAACAGTTATTTCCATGTAGATTTGAAACATTTCCCCCCAAAAAAGGTCTTAATGTGAATTGTCTTATATGTTGGAAAATATCAACATGAGTTTTATTTATTTATTTACTTGCTTGCTTACTTACTTACCGTCCTCGCCGTGTGGCTCAGGGTGGTTTACATAGAACATAGGAAACAAGAAGATAAGTACTTTATAATTTAGAATAATATTTTAAAAGCATTGTAATGAGGTCTTGGAACATAAGAAATCCCAAATTTCAAAACTCTTTCTTCTGCCATGGTTAATTGTCAGGAAGATAACATTAACAGTTACCTGACTGTGGTGTCGTGGAAGATCTCAAAAATCCCTATTTGAGTATAGTACAAATGCAGGCATAATGGTGATGGGGTCAGGTTGAGCTGGTGAGTACGGTATAACTTACCGCATTTATATTCATAGAAACTTTTTTGCTGTTGTAACATTATACTATCATCAGAGGCATGTCGCTGGGGATACTTGAACACCTGCTGGTTTGACTTGCATCCAGATTGCCAGTTTTGAACAGGGAAATGATTTTCTAACATTTGGTTCAATTGTTCATTGATCTGCTCATGCATGTTCAGCAGGTTGTTTATTCCTTACTAATTTTGCAGTACAGTGTAATTAACATTCTGTGCATGTGCAGTTTCACACAGTCCAAGTTAGTTTTGCGACCTCCACATCTTTGCTATGTAACTGCTTCACTTAGACAATGGCTTATATAGACAATTAGATCATTCAGAAGTCAAATAAATTGTCATCAATAAATGTGTTTCAAGTAAATCCTTCCCTTCATATTTTTCTGGCCACTGATAAGTGTGGATAGTGTCTTTGCAGTTTTGATAAAACTAAATGCAAACCATTTTGGTGAGGTGCATATACTTTTTTAAAAATCAGTTTTGGATACAGATTTCTAATTGGTCATTGTTTTCATTATTGTGACTTTTCGGAAGTGTTGAAACTGGATTAGAAATATATATATATATATATATATATATATTTGTATATATATTTGTATTTCTTCTTACCAGAAGTAGCAAGAGTGGGGAGAGAGGTTTCTTCTTGCTACTGGCATCAGGGGGAAGAGCTTGCCCGACAACTAGAAAATGGTGGACAGGCTCTTGAGCTCCCATGAGGCTTGTCCATTGCAGTGGCCATTTCCTCTCCTTCCCCATTCAGGGTGTTTGTGCATCAATGACCGTTTCTGCTGTTAAGTTGGTTCCTTTCTGCTGCAAATGTATAAAGGAAAACATATCTCTGCATAGAAGAAACCAGAACCTTTTGTGTTTAAACAAAAACAAGATATTCAGAAAAGCTAATACACATATTAGCTAAACAATTCCAAATCTTAAAAAACCCTAAAAATGTACCCCGTTGGCAGGGAAGCAGATTGTCAGTACAACAGCCAAGTTTTTCTTACTTATTTTTCTGCTTGTTTTTTACTGTTTATAATTGCCCTTTCTCACAGGGGATCAAGGCATATTACACAGAGAGAATCAGCACAATCAAGAAAGTGGGGCATTTAATAACCAATGTGTTAAGACTGAAGATCTCTGGAACCAACTAGAAAGAACTGAATTATTAAACAACTAGTAAGCAAGCCCGCTGCAGGGAAATGCAGCGGGCGCTAGAAACTGACCCCGGTTCAAGGTCTTGGTGTTGACCCTTAAGGCCATTCATGGTCTGGGACCCACATATTTGAGGGAATGCCTGGCACTCTATGTCCCTGGCAGGGCCTTGCACTCTTCAGGCTCCAACTTATTGACCATTCCTGGCCCTAGGGAGACTCTCCTGGCCTTGACCAGGGCCAGGGCTTTTTTAGTCCTTTCCCTTACCTGGTGGAATGAGCTCCTGGGGGATCTGTGGGCCCTTGGAGAGCTTTCTGCTTTCTGGAGGGCCTGAAAAATGGAGATCTTCCACCAGGTTCATGGTGAGGGCCAGTGCAAATGGTATGGGTGCCCTCTCCTGTTGGTGTCCAACATCTTGACGCCGATCATCTGGTTCCCCCCATGCTGCTTCTGAAAAGTATTGTGTTAGGATATAATGGTTTTTGCCATCTGTGGAAGTTACTGTATTTGATAATGGGGTTTTTAATGGGATCTCATGGGATTTCATGGTATTGTTTGGATTTTTATATAACCTGCCATAAGCCAGTCTCTAACAGTGGCGGGCTAGAAATCTAATAAATAAATGAAAGTTTTATCTTGAAAATAATTTTTACCAATAATTGTAACACACACATACACACGGATAAATGTAAAGGGACATTTTAGCATCTTTGGGATACATGTCCTCGTGATTATAGGCAAACATAGTGCAGTGCATATAGGAAATATATACAGGATACTTGCCCAGAAGTGAATCCACAGGCTATATTGTTGAGCAGTCTGAGTAAAGCTTTCACCCACATATCATCAGAATAAAATAATTTTCTTCTTGACTGTAGGTTAATCTTAGGTGGCATATATTGCAGAGAATAAGAGGAGACAATCTGGATCTCACTCATGTTGGACAAAATATCATAGCAAAGAAAAAACCCCTGCAGACCAGGCTATTGTGATCACATTTGCACAGAATAATTACGATCGGCACTCGATCCATATCAGTCTGGCTTCCGACCTGGCCACGGGGTGGAGACGGTGTTGGTCGCCCTGTTGGATGACCTCCGTCGCCAGCTGGATAGAGGCGGGTCGGCAGTGCTGGTTCTTCTGGACCTGTCGGCCGCTTTTGACACCGTGGACCACGAACTACTGGTCCACCGCCTCGCCGAAACGGGGATACGGGGCACAGCTTTACGCTGGATACGCTCCTTTCTCCAGGACCGGACCCAGAGGGTAGCAGTGGGAGATGAGCTCTCGTGCCCCTACAGACTTCCTTGTGGAGTCCCACAGGGCGCAGTCCTCTCTCCCACATTGTTCAACGTCTTTATGCGCCCTCTGGCCCAGCTGGTGCGGAGTTTTGGGCTGGGTTGCCACCAGTACGCTGATGACACCCAGCTCTATCTCCTCATGGACGGCTGCCCGGACTCTCCCCCGGAACCATTTGCCAGATGTTTGGAAGCGGTGACAGAATGGTTCGAGCAGAGTCGCCTGAAACTCAACCCCTCCAAGACGGAGGTCCTGTGGTTGGGACGTAGGGGTCGGGAACAGGAAGCGCGTTTACCCACCCTGGGAGGGACGCACCTTACCATCGCGTCCCAGGCCAGGAATTTGGGTGTGATCATTGACGCCTCCCTGACCTTGGAGGCGCAGGTCAAAAGAGTAGCGGGCCAGGCATTTTTCCAGCTTCGCCAGGCCCGACTACTAGCACCCTACCTGTCCCCCGAACACCTAGCCACAGTGATCCATGCAACGGTCACCTCCAGAATAGATTTCTGTAACTCGCTCTACGCGGGCCTTCCCTTGTCCTTGGTCCGGAAACTCCAGCTAGTGCAAAACGCAGCTGCCAGGGTCCTCACTGGTACACCTTGGAGGGCTCACATTCAGCCAGTGCTGAGGCAGCTGCACTGGTTGCCAATTGCTGCCCGGATCCGGTTCAAGGTTTTGGTTTTAACCTTCAAGGCTTTACGCGAGTTGGGACCCACATACCTGAGGGACCGCCTATCACCCTATGCCCCCCGCAGAGCCTTACGTTCTGCGGGAGAAAATCTGCTGGTCGTTCCCGGCCCCAGGGAAGCACGCCTGGCCTCGACCAGGGCCAGGGCCTTTTCGGTCCTGGCCCCTACCTGGTGGAATGAGCTCCCGGGAGAGCTGCGGGCCCTGCAAGATCTTCCATCATTCCGCAGGGCCTGCAAGACGGAGCTCTTCCGCCAGGTTTACGGTTGAGGACGAGGCTAACATCTATGCCCCCCCCAGGGACCCGGGACCCAGGACCTGGGATTGAGATTGGGGATTAGTACCATCAGTATCCCCTCTCCACCTGCTTGTAGTAGGAGGGGGAGGTTGATTAGCCTATCTTGCCAGGTTAGCTTGCTAACCGATAATGTTTTATTGTAATTGTTGCTGAGGGTTTTTAATGGATTTTATTGGGGGTTTTAAAATGTTGTAACCCGCCACGAGCCGTAAGGGAGTGGCGGGCAATAAATCGAAAGATAATAATAATAATAATAATAATAATAATGATCAGGCAGGGATGCTGGTGGCCATTGTATGGGGACTGGGACAGGGAAATGCAGGAAAACATGCTGTTTGGAAGCTCCATTGCCACTGTGCTGCATCGGCAACCACAGCTACAATATGGAAACTACAGAAGGCTGTCCCCATGTGGAAAAAACTGACATTAAAACAGCAGCTGCCATCCCGCATAACAAAGAAAGGCTGTTGTTTGTAATGGCCACAGTTTTTACTAAACTGACCTTGGGGAGCGGCGGGCTGGTCGGCATCTTGGGCGGCGGTGGGCTTCTTTGGGCTTCGCGCCTCTCGCTGCGTCAGTCCGCCAGGCAGGGAACCCCCGGCAGCCGCGCTTCGCGCGACTGCCGTGGGCTCCTTCGGGCGGCGCACTGACGTGGCGAGAGGTGCTTCGCGCCTCTCGCCGCGTCAGTCCGCCAGGCAGGGAACCCCCGGCAGCCGCGCTTCGCGCGACTGCCGGGGGCTCCCTCGGGCGGCGGCCTGACGCGGTGAGAGGCGCTTCGCGCCTCTCGCCGCGTCAGGCCGGGAGCAACTGCGAGCCGCGCTGCGCGTGGCTCGCAGTTGCTCGGGCTGGGAATCGGAGGGACCAATCGGCAGGCGCGATTGGTCCCTCCGATTGTCTGTCGTGAGGAAGGGTCCAATCCGGACCCTTCCTCATCACGGACAAAGCCCACCTCAAGGGGGCTTAACGAATTATTCAGTCCGTGGCGCCCGTGGCGCCACAGGCTGTTTAAAGATATGATTTAATCAATAGGTATATAAGTAGAATCAATCAGATTCTAGTTATAGTAAGCTGTACACTGCAGAATCTGATCAGTGCAGTATAGATCACAGTCCATAATGATTTGTGTAAGTAAATCTGTTAAACATTTTGTATACTGCAACCCTATTACTTTTGCAAAAATACCCTCTGGCTAGCAGCTTTTTCCCTGCAAAGTTACCTCCCCACTCCTACACTTCCACACAATGCAAAAACACTCTGAAATCCTAGGAAGTAAATTTTGGTTACTCTCTAAATTCTGGTAGCATTTAGGATAAGTTTCAGTGTCCTGAGACAATCCAAACAGCTAAGGTATAATTTTAACTCAGTAATACTCAAATGTACATCCATAGCTTAGGACTTTCACAGCCTCCCTACATGTCATGGGCTAAGAGGGCTCAAGATGCCAACTAAATCCCACTGCTCCTTAGGCATGCCTATGGCACTGCACATTTTTGAACACTGAACCTATACTGCAGTTATACTAGTGCTGTGTTAGCAGGGAAATATGCTTGGATATATCCAACTTATGGTTGTGAAGGAACTAAGCTGTCATTATAAGTAGTTCCAAGATAGATTTAGAATTGTGCCCTTATACTACCAATCTGTACCATGAATGTCAATGCACAAGTTATAGAGTTAACCTCCAGTAATGATAGACAGTTTGGAGAAAACAGAGGCTGTTGTATTCCATTCCATCCAGGGAAAGCTACATATTTTGGATCTTTAGGGTAAATATGTAACTACATTCACACACACGCACAAATGCACATGCACTGAATATATATAAATTTGACTTCACTCTGCCTAACCACTATATCTGTTGGTAAACATATGGGAATTTAATAGTCAAAATTTAAAACCTAATACATCCCAGAAAACAGAAGCATAAAACCATTTCATTAGACAACATAAATCTTTAATTATGTTTGAATACCAATCTAGAAAGGAAAATATATTCATCAATGTAGTTCCAACACCACAGAAATGTCTTTTTCTTTTGCTCCAAACCAGTGTAAAAAGCACAAAGTACAAAACTGAAAAAGATGAATTATTGCAGTTATCTATATGGGCCACATGTATTGAGCTTCTGATGTCTGAAAGATAAGGAGCACAGACACTTTTCACCTAGCAGGCATTTATCCTCATTATGCCAGTATAATGTTTTCTTCTCTGCAAAAAGATGGGTTTACCTTCCTATAGTCTAAATGCTGTATATAAATTGTACTATTAAAGAATACTTTGTGCTGTGCACGGCATAATTCTAAACATCCTTGTTAAGGGTCATTCCTCTAATTTGAATATCATTGAAAAAGTTCAGCTTTTTCATTACCCATATACATTACCTATGACCTAATATGCACAGGTGTTTCCCATCATTCTATATTGATTTTCCTACCTTTGCTTTCAGTTTGCTTTCTGGTTGCTGTTTCCTTGAGTATTCTGAGAGAACTTTTGTGCCATTTCCCCCCTTGTTTCATTTCCAAGCCAAAGGTAATTCAAATGCATACAGATTACCTCAAGTTCCCCCTTTACTGCCCCACAAACATCAAAGTTGTTCTGCCCATTCTGCAGCTTCTGCTATCCTCCCCCCTTCATTGGTATACAAACTCCATTTTCCCTTCATTTTTAATTTATTTTCCCAAGCAGTGTTGCTAGTTTCAGCTTCCTGAATAAAATAAAAAATAAAATAACAAGGGATTGTTTAAAAGGAGCTGCTAGTACTAACTTGAAATCAGAGAGGATGCAAATTACAGTGGGAAGAAATGCAATGCTGCATGCAAACCAAATTAAGTGGGGGGAGGATTGTTGGCAGGGAGTGGAATTGTCATGAAATGCAACGAGAAAGGGTGAGACTGGGATGGTAGACCTAAAGCTTTGAAAACATTTTGTTCTTTAATGCTTTACTGAACAAAGTTTTTTGGGGAAACAATTTTGTCAGTCTCCAGAAGACAAACAATAAAATGGCAGCTGAGCCATATGGATTATCTACAAACTGCCAAATTTAAGAATTCCTTGGGATAAATCCATTTGGAGGACAGAGTGCAATCTGCACAGGATAGGCTCTAAAAATTGCCAAGATCACAACCAGTGTGTAGAATCAAATTAGGGATTCACAAATAGAAAATTATGCAAATTTGCAAGGAAATTAAAATTGCTGTGCAGCTGTACTAGGCAATTGATTAAAATATTCTCCACCCCCCCCCCCGATTTAATGGTACATGACTAAAAAAACCCTCTTAAGGGCCTCTGTGGCCATTGATTGCAGCACACAATGCCAGTGTCAGTGGGTTCTACCACGCATTCTGCACACTCAACATGTTTCCTCATATTATGAGAACATGTGATTTCCATTTTTTACAGTGTCTGATAACACAGCAGAGAATCTCCTAGTGCTTCATAATATGGGTAATGGGGTATCACAGTTGCTTAACAGTTACGAAAAAAGTCTGGTCAGTTTCAACATCGGGTTTTCATCTTTTGCCAGCCTTCCTTTCTGTTCCTTTTCATTCAATAAACTGATGTTACGCTGGATATGCTTCTTCCTCCAAAACCGGACACAGAGGGTAGCCGTGGGAGAGGAAGTATCGGGCCCTTACCGGCTCCCTTGTGGAGTCCCACAGGGCTCGGTACTCTCTCCTACATTATTTAACATCTTTATGCACCCTCTGGCTCAACTGGTACGGAGCTATGGGCTGGGTTGCCACCAGTACGCTGATGATACCCAGCTCTTTCTCCTCATGGATGGCCACCGGGACTCCCCCCCCAGATCCATTTGCCAGATGTTTGGAAGCCGTAGCTGGATGGCTCGAGCAGAGTCGCCTGAAACTCAACCCCTCCAAGACGGAGGTTCTGTGGTTGGGCCGTAGGGGGGTAGATCAGGAAGCGCGCTTACCCTTTCTGGCCAGGACGCAACTTAATATCGCATCTCAGGCCAGGAATTTAGGGGTGACCATTGATGCTTCACTAACACTCGAGGCACAGGTTAAACAGGTAGCTAGCTGGGCATTTTTCCATCTTCGCCAGGCTCGGCTACTAGCGCCCTATCTGTCCTCCGAACACCTGGCCACAGTGATCCATGCGACGGTCACCTCTAGAATAGATTTCTGTAACTCGCTCTACACCGTCCTGCCTCTGGGCTTGATCCGGAAACTGCAACTCGTCCAAAATGCGGCTGCTAGAGTCCTCACAGCTACACCATGGAGGGCTCACATCCAGCCAGTTCTGAGGCAGCTGCATTGGTTACCGGTCGCCTTCCGGATCAGGTTCAAGGTTTTGGTTTTGACCTTCAAGGCCATCTGTGGTCTAGGCCCAGCATATATGAGGGACCGCCTTTTGCCCTATATCCCCCGCAGGGCTTTACGCTCTGCGGGGGCTAACCTACTGGTCGTTCCCGGCCCCAAGGAAGCCCGCCTGGCCTCGACTAGGGCCAGGGCCTTTTCGGTCCTGGCCCCAACCTGGTGGAATGAGCTCCCGGAAGAGCTGAGGGCCCTGCGGGAATTACCAGCATTCCACAGGGCCTGTAAGACGGAGCACTTCCGCCAGGCTTATAACTGAGGCCGGGCGGAAAGAAGATCAGCCCCCCCCTCACAAACTGGCGGTAGAGAGCGTCACCCCCCTCCGTAGTTGAGGATGCGGAGAGCAAATGAGTAGATTATGCCATCGCTGTTGCCATTACTGTAAATTATCGGTTTTTATTGTCATTTTATGGTTTTAGGGGACGGGGTTATGTAAGCCGCCTCGAGCCTTCGGAGGGAGGCGGGGTATAAATATAAATATAATAATAATAATAATAATAATAATGTTAAATTGCAGGTGCAAAACCTAAAACATGAGGATTTATATCGGTGGTTCCTGAACACTACTAAGTAGCTGCAATAGGGCAGTTGTGTAAATTTTAAAAATACTTGGGACACACACACACATCACAAGTGACATTCTACCATACTTTAGAAAAGTATGGGTTTTAAATTTGAGCCGCAGAATAAATACACTGGAGGGGGAAAGTGGTTTATAAATTGGAGACAGCACCTGAAGATTAAAAGCTTACAGTTTTGAAAATCTGCACTTTAATGTGAGTGTTTAATGAGCCTATTCTCCCCAAAACTGTTTTGGAAAATTTTATACCTACTGACCTGCACCAGCATGATCCCTTTGTGGGGGGGGGGGGAGGAGAGCACCATCATCCCCCCTCCCTCCCAAACTAAAAAGGTGGTGCAGCTTGAAGCTGCCTTGCCTGGCTGGTTTGCCAGCCAGCTGAGCTGGCTCCAGGCTGCTATGCCTTTTTACTTAGCTAGGGAAGGGCAGGGGCGAGGGGAGAATGCTTGGCTGGTGTACTCGCCCGCTTCCTGGGGAGGGGGAGGTCAGGAAGCTGCTCCATGCCTCTCCAGACCTGCCTCCCCCCCACCCTTTGACTCACTAGTGCCCGCTGCATTTCAGCCTGCAGCAGGCTTTGCTGCTGGTTTAGCTATAAACTATAAATATATAAAAAATGATCAGCACTTATTGAACCATGAATCAATTTCATTATTATAAGAATGTGCATGCCTCTCTTACCATTTCTCCACTGACACCGTCTAGGGACTCCATATGTCTAAATCATCCTATTCCATTTCAAAAATATGCACAAGTATGGATCCAAAGTCTACTTTAACCGAAACTCAGTTCTTTTGAGGCATTTATTAATGCATGTTTCTTGACTTGATACTCATGCATTTTGTATGCTAGTGCTAGAACTCAAGTTGAACCATCTTCAAAAGATAGGTAAAGGTAAAGGTATCCCCTGTGCAAGCACTGAGTCATGTCTGACCCTTGGGGTGACGCCCTCCAGCGTTTTCATGGCAGACTCAATACGGGGTGGTTTGCCAGTGCCTTCCCCAGTCATTACCGTTTACCCCCCAGCAAGCAAGCTGGGTACTCATTTTACTGACCTCGGAAGGATGGAAGGCTGAGTCAACCCTGAGCCGGCTGCTGGGACTGAACTCCCAGCCTCATGGGCAAAGCTTTCAGAGAGCTGCCTTACCACTCTGCGCCACAAGAGGCTCTTCTTCAAAAGATACCCTGAAGAAAAAACAGCTAGTTTTATGCCAAGCTGACAGATGACCTCTGTCTTCAGGTTAGTCTGAAAATGTGGACTTTTATAACTGTTAGGACAAAATTTGCAGAAGGGAGAAGGGCACAGTACTGAAAAAAGTCATTAAATAAAAAGGCAGATTTCACATTCATAAAAAGTGTCCCATGCTTTAGTATATCCAATAGGCATCTAGAAGCTATCTGGCAGTGCTTCTACATATGGGTAACTGGACTTCCTCAATATAGCAAGAATTCCTTCTTCGAAATAGCTTACTGAACAACAACTCTGATAAAGATAATGTAGTGTAATATGGATTAATGACTTCATTTTACTCTAGTATAGACTTCAGCCTCTTGAAAACTGATACAATATAATAATTTCAGCTTTGCCAAATGTGTGTCTGGCACTCATTAAAACCCCAGCATGAAACACAATAAAATGTTACAGTGGGTGCTCACTTGTCATCTGTTCCAGGTTAGACTTGTTTCTATCTTACATCTTTTAAAACACAAACAAGTTTGGTTTATATGAAATACAAAAAAAAACCCTTTTTGCTACTTTGACAGGACTATATATCATGTTGATGTTAAATCTTGCTGACACTTTGTCCTTGACAGTCTTCAATAAGTTACATGTTATCTTATAAATGTAGAAGCACTAGCAGTAATGCCTACTGAAACCAGAGGAAGTTCAGTGCATAACATTCAACTGTTGGGCATAAAATAGGTATTTACTGAGATATAGAATAGCAAAATGTCATATCTTCAATAAATTTGCTATATATCAAACAAATGAATTAAATAAATAACTATAGCAAACTGTCAAAAATGGAGTTCCAGTCAGTTTGAGTGAACAGCTCTTTTAATATAAATGTTAAATATATATAAATATAATGTAGAAAATTTGTGGGAGCAACCTTTTGATTCTCCCCACCTTTGTTTCTCCCCCCTTTCCTCCTACTTCTCTGCCTCTTACTCTTTCCATCCTGCCACCCCTTTTCTTAAGCCCCTTTCACATTACCATTCTAGACCAGATGTTATCTGTTGTTGGCCCAATTCTAACTAAAGCAATAGAGGGATGGAGGTTTCATACAGAACATTTTATTCTGTTAATGGGCTGCCTCTCAAGCATTCTAGTCATTTCATACAGTACCATACTTTTTTCATGCCACTTTTCCCCATGTGAACTTTTTTGGAAAGCTTTAAGTTGAGCGCTTTAGTTCAATATATATGTTCTTAATGTACCTCAATGTGGCCAAGGCATCTAAATAGTACTGCCTATCTCTTCCACTCTTATTCACTTGTACCATCCTTTATCTTATTTATTTATTTATTGCCTACTCCCCCCTCACACAGCAGTAGCAGCAATAGCACCCCATATGCTTCCTCCCCCCACCCCACAGCACCAGTTATTTGGGAATCATAATGGAACTCTCAGCTACAAAATAACTAGGATTTTCCCAGCTTGCAACCCTTGTCAGGCCAGGCCTCAAGGATCTCTCTCTCAAAGGCTTAGATTTACCTTCAAAAGGCCCTGCCCACCTCCCCAGCCTTTTACTGAAAGAACAAAACTTGGAATACCATAGAGGCCTATCAAGAACCATTTTGTTTTTAAACTACAGGCCTCCTTTTATGAGTTTCGGCTTTTTAAAGCTGCCCACTGTACTTTTTTTTTTTTAGTTTTCACATTTTTCTGCAAATCTGAAAGATATGTCTTGCTTCCAGTTCCCAGATTTAAGTATCCAAAGATATCCCACCTTCTCTATTAGCACAAGGATTCAGCCGTAAAGTATTAGCAAATAATTTTAAAGCTTGATGAATATCAACTAGGGTTGTGGGCGGCTGTATCCGAATTGGCTGCTTCAGGCCACTGCAGCCAGCGCCTCACTGCGGGGAGGGGAGGGTGCGCAGTTGTGCATCCTCCCCCCCTGCAGTGAGGCGCTGGCTGTGGTGGCCTGGAGTGGCTGATTGGGACGCAACTGCAGAAAGTGAGTCTAAGGCAGTACCATCAGCCAATAGAGAAGCAGGGTTTGGAGAATATCATATTGAAAAGATGAGGAACAAGAACACAACCCTGAGAAATCCACAGGTGACTATGAGCAGATAGGAAAGAGCCTTGGGAATGATAACATACTTGCAGTGATGAACAATTGCTAAATTGAGTAATAGTGGCCTAGCATGTATAGTGTGACTACTAGTTTTGGAGATTGAATCAAAACACATTTTGGAAATTGAATCAAATGTTGACAGGATGTTGATAAATGGAGCATAAAGTTTTCCAGTTTCTTCTTCCATCTCTTTCCCAGTTTCTTCTTCCTTCACTCTCCTTGCTGAATTACTGAACCCCCTCCTTTCCCCATGAACCTTCATTCCTACCACGATCCCAAACTCCACAGTTGATTTTAGATTTCTTCTTCCATCTTGGGAAATTATCCTTGGACAGCTTTCCTTCTCTTGCCCCAGATCTCAATGTGAAGGATGTGTCCTTTCAGGATGAGAAAACACATAGGACTTTCTTTATCTGTTTATATTCCCTTTAGATTACCCATTCAGATCCCAATTAGATAACAACTAAGGGCACCAGTGATAGGACTGTCAATATATTACAACATTATGTTTTGCTTTCCCTTGCATTTCATTTTTCTGCACTTTTTATTGGAGAGTCTCTCTGTCTTATCTTTCTACAGGTATAGTTATGGAATTGGATCTATGTATAGAAAAGATTGAAGTGGTCCCAAAATCTTAGAATATATGCATGGTTCTGCACATGCAAAAGACACTCTGAGCATGACAAACCCTGCATGAGGACCTATTTGGGTAGCATACAAATCCACAGATATTCCAGGATTGTTTATGTAGCACCAAGCCACAGTTTAAGGAGTTAGCTATATTTTCCCCTTCCTTCAGTCTCCTTGTGGGATTTGAACTGGTTAAATGCTGCACTTTTATGATACTTTCAGTCTTTCAGTACAGAACTTTTTCTGAAGAGCCATCTGCTGGCTAACTGCAGTTACAAAAATACAGATTTCTTTCTTTAGGTCAAGTTCCATATGTCTACTGTGGTGAGAACTAATTAATGTAAAATGTAATCATATTATATGTATAATGTGCTTGGCATGCTGCAGAACGACTCACCTCTTAAAGCTGGACATGCTTGGTGTCCTCAGAAGTTCCACAGGGGACAGGAGCTTCATTACATGCAGCTGGTGTGGCCCATGGAGGGATGGTTGCTTTTTGAGATGTGTGCTTGCTCCCCTACCTGAGGAAGAGGCAAAAGGAAAAGAAAGGTGGAGGAAGGAAGTGTGAGGGGGTCTTGCTTAGCGTTGGCTCTGCATGGTTGTGGGTTCAGGAGCTGACATCCCTTCTTCTCACTACATGCTTCAGGCACGAAAAGAGAAACAAATATGTGGGAAGTGGCAACCAGCAGGTGGGAAGGCACACCCATAATTTCTGCCATTTCCATCAGCTTCCTTCTCCACTTTTCCCAGCATCATGCCACAGTAGGAGGCACCCAGAACAATCAACCACAGTCACCAAAGTGTGAAGAAAGTGCTAACTGCTACCCTGCTTTATAACAACACTGAGCTTTGTCTTTCCAGCCAAATCTGGTCACCTCTGGCTATTGGAGCAGCTGCCCATCTTTGGCTGCCCTACGACCACTTTCATATCCTAACTCTGGGTGTCCTAAGGGGGGAAAGAAGCCCAGCAACATCAGGACATCCTTTTTAAAGATGATTTGTTCAGCCACCCTCCCCCCGTAGCCCGGCCAATGTGCGCGCCACCCAGAGCATGCCGGGGCTGGGAGTTCTTTCCCACCAACCAGGTCGCTGTTGGCGTTCTTCCCCCGCGGTGGCTTTTTATCAATAATGTAAACATTTACAGTGTTAGAACTGAGCAGAATAAAACATGTGATACTTACTAGATACAGATCAGTGGCTGAAACACAAAGAAATGTGGGCTTATTTCTAGATTTTTGGTACCATACCTAGATGCCATGACTAGGTATGTAGTCTATTAGGGTCTGATCCAGTATAAGGAACTAATCCATAAATTGATTAATTTCATATATTGACCTTCAGCAAGTCCTCAACCTTTTGATTCTATCTTCTTCTTCCCTTCCTCTGTGACAGGTGTGAGGCATGCTGAGCCTTGTATAATGACTGAAAGCATATTTTCAACATTAGATACTATTGTAATGGTGGCATGGCTCAGTGGTGGAGCAACTGCTTCACATTCAGAACCTCTCACGTTCAATACCCAGCATCTCCAGTAGATTATGTGAAATAATTTGCTTGAGATCCTGGAGAACTGCTGCCAGTCAGTGTAGACAGTAATGACATGGATGGACCAAGGGTCTGATCCAGTATCAGGCAACTTAGAATCATAGAATCATAGAGTTGGAAGGGGCCATACAGGCCATCTAGTCCAACCCTCTGCTCAACGCAGAATCAGCCCAAAGCATGTGTCCTTCATGTGTCCAAATGTATTTAAATAAGATTTCATTGAATTATTGACTACAAATGTATCAATAACTGTGGGATTTGTCAAACTGTTTTAGACATGAGCCTTTGAAACCCATTTCACAGGAGAAAGTTTCAGATTGCAGACACTGAGGCTGATTGCACATGGGCAGAAAAGGCTGGGAGGGCAGTCATATGGAAATGAGGTTATTCCAAGGCCTTCAGCGCATTATGCCACCATTGCCCCCCTTTAAGGGAACACAGATATATTCCGTGTTCCCTTAAGCACTACAGGAGCCAACAGGGCTTAGCCTGGCAGAGGCCCATGTGAACCGTAAGAGGCCTGGAGGCAGCAAGAAATGCTCCTCATAGCTCTGTTGTGCTTCATGGCACCACGGGGCTGAATGGAGTGATTCTGTTCTCACACACCTTCCTGCACAGCAGAATCATTCCGCCACCGCTGTGTCTTCCACAGGGATACATTTGGTGATGGGCTGGGTCTGACAGAGAAATGTGTCCCGTGTGGGGACACAGAAAGTGATGGACCAGCCTCCATGGGGACAGAGCATGCTGCTCTGCTGCAATACACTGGTGGCACCCCAGAGTACCACTGCTGTTACAGAATCACTCTGATTTAGTTTATTTTAACCATAATTTATTTTAACCATGATTATTTTGTGAAGTCAGCTTGCAATGCAGATAATGACACATAATCATAGAGTTGGAAGGGGCCATACAGACCATCTAGTCCAACCCTGTACTAAATGCAGGATTAGCCTAAACTTAAAGCATATTCTAATTTACCTCATCAAATGTTGGTTTTATCACAAGTTCTCTGTGGACTGTTTGGGCCATCCAGGAACATGTCAGGATAGTAATCAGAAGATTTACATTCATATATCATGCAAAATCCTAATTCTGTCCCAGTATTCCCCTTTATATCATTTTCCATTTACATTAATTGCTGCCATTAACTCCTGTTGGACAGAAAGCACAGTGTGCAATCCTTCTGTTCGCCTATATCCACTCCCGTTATGGATTTTTCTAAGCAAAAATAATGTTACA
Source organism: Paroedura picta (assembly GCF_049243985.1). Classification (NCBI taxonomy): domain Eukaryota; kingdom Metazoa; phylum Chordata; class Lepidosauria; order Squamata; family Gekkonidae; genus Paroedura; species Paroedura picta. The sequence goes on from NC_135374.1 coordinate 47,946,420, forward strand.
GAGAAATTATGCCAAAAGATATTGTGTGTATGAAAATGGTAAGATACAAATATATTTCATAAGTTAAAATGGTTATACATAATCTGATGCAAAAGGGTTATTGGGGAAAAATTGTCCTAAACACAACATTTCATCCCTGTCAAGGTAGATAAGTCTGCAATAACCTTCACTTGGATATGGAATCAGCATGATTATAGTCAGTGCAAATCTCAGGACCACTCCATGACAATAAATAAATGGAGGTGTCGAGTCTCATTTCAATCACCTTCAGTAATGACCTTGAAGGCATGCAAATGTGAAATTTACTCAATGGGGACTTCATGGTAACCCCATGATTCAACTGTGAAATTAGAGTAGCTTGTCCTTAAATGGGGATTTCACACAGTCTGAACCAGTAAAGTCTATTTGTAAGGAACACAACTGTGAAATCCCAGCTATCAATCTGGTTTTGTGACATGCTTATATGGGAATTACCTTGTTTATATATTTATGCTTAAAATAATTAATTATAGACTTCAAACAAAATTTCCAGGAGTCACACTATGCTAGGTTCTAGTATTAAAGGTTATTCATAATCTTAGAAAGTTCTTTGAGGATACAGAACTGACATCATATTTTTAAAAGGAATTCTTAATTTAGATATCGCTCCTCTTGAGCCAGTCGTCTCAGGGCAGTGTACAACCTTAAAAATGGACACTGATAAAAGGTGTAATTTATCATGAATAAGTATTGTAAAATAATAAATAAAATGAATCTGAACCTGTTTTACTCATATATTACAAAAATGTGAACAAACTAGTAAAATAAAACTTGTCCTATTTGTTAACCAAGGCTTGGGTTTTATTTAAGAAAAAACTCGATGTTTATCAATTTATTTTTATTATATTACATAGTATATTCAATGTATAATACCTCTTAAATGGTTATTTATAACAGTCTTTGCTTTTTTTCTGTTTACCTATTACTTCTTTGACAAAGATTAAAAATATTAAAATAAATATTTCATGGTTGTAGCGCATGATGTCAAAAGTCATGGATATGTACCGCAGAAAATATTTTCTCATCTTGGAATCATACCATTGTTTGCATAACCTCTGTGGCTTGTCCTAGCTCACACAACAGATTACAAAGTCCCATTCCCTAGTGTACATTAGAAGATCAATACACTGTCATTCTTACACTAAATATCCCAAAGTGGTTTGCAAAGTAATCAATTTGATATTGATTATGTAGGCACAAAGCCCACACACACAGCAGTTAATCACATGCAGAACTACTCAACAGAAAGAAATGACAAAGAATATTTCTTTTTAGATGAACACTGAAACAATTTTCTTATATTTCTATCCATTTAAACATTCTACAAAGCATTTGTTCATGTGAAACCATTACCCATAAATATAAAACACAAAACCCTTGCTAAATATTTTCTTTATGATGCCTTTTTTTAGCTTCATCTGTTTCCTTGTAGATATTTTATTATCTTAAATACTTTCATCCTTTCTTACTTCTGACACAGTACTCTACTGTCTTTAGCCTGTGACTTCCTACAAATTATCCTCCACTCTTACAGAATTTACCAATTGATTAGATATGAGTTCCTATCACATCCCTGGTATCTGTTAGAATGTACGTTGTTCTTACTCTCACGCATCAGGAGCTCACTTGGTAAGTCTAGATATGGCTGACTACTTGATTTACTTGCTTCAATAGTTTATCAACTTTAGGGAAGGACAGTAAAGACATCTAATAATTAATAAACATAACACACATGTGATTGCTACCACCCATTTGGTACTATGTATTTTTGTATTTATATTTATTTATTACTAGAAATTAATCAGAAATACAGTGTGAGAACTCCACCAGCCTCAGCGTGGCTTCAGCGTGGGGCTTGCAGACGCGGCGGGCCTGCTCTGAGCCCCACGCTGAAGCCTGGCCCAGCCGTCCCCCTCTCCACCATCTGGGACAGGCCAGCGGGCCAATTGGGAGCTGCGTGGCTCCCAGTTGGCCCCTTGGCCCTGGACTGACACTCAGAGGGGCCAATCAGGAGCCGCTTTGTGGCTCCCAATTGGCCTCTTCAAATTTTTATCCTGACTTGCCCCACCCCTTTCTCCACCCACTTACCCCTTACTCCTTTATTTTTACCGCTCCCATGGAAGCAGCTTACAGATAGTTCCGTTTATAGCCTACCACTTCCATGTAGTGTCTCATGGCGGATAAAACTGACCCCCCACAGTAACCCCCCATAATAAAACTCCATTAAAACCCTCCTTCGATGACAAAGAAATTCCCTACCTCCAGCTCCACAGACTTCTTAAAGCTGCCTCGGGACAAACCCAGGAGTAGCCTGTTGACCTGGCTTACTCAGGAATGGCCCAGATCTCACTCACCCTGGAATCAACCAAAGTTCAGAAGAGCTCCATTTTGCAGGCCCTGTAGATCTGAGAAAGTTCTGTCAGGGCCCTCAGCTCCTGGGAGCTCATTATATCAGGTTGGCGCCAGGATCGAAAAGGCCCTGGATCACGAACAGATTTGTACCTATCAACCAGGGATCACAAACAGATTTGTACCCACAGAGCAAGGTATACTGTGGGGGACATAAAGAGGTAGGCGGTCCCACAAGTATGTGGGGTCCAGAGCACAGATGGTCTTAAAGGTTGATACCATAACCTTGAACCTGATCCGGGCTGGATGTGGGCCCTCTAAGGTGTTCCTGTGTGAACAAAGTTATGCAGAACAAAGTTAGTGGCACCTTTAGGACTAATGAAGTTTTATTCAAGGCATAAGCTTTCATGTGTACACACACTTCAGATATCCACCTGGCTCTGGGTAGCTCACAAAAAATATGAACAATACATTAAATATGTAAAATATTAATTCAGTAAATTAAATATTTAAAACAGGTTAATGGTGTGGAGGGCCTATATCCAGCCTGTGCTGCGGCTGCTGCATTGGTTATTGGTGACTTTTAAGGCCATATGTGGTCTGAGCCACATGAAGTCACATGAAGTCTGCTTGGCCTCAAACAGTACTATGGCTTTTCCGGCCCTGTCCCCGGCCTGGTGGAATGAACTACCAGAAGAGCTGAGGGCCTTGCAGGAGTTGCATCATTCTGCAAAGCCTGTAAAATGGAGCTCTTCTGCCAGGCCTTTGGTTGAGGTCGGGTGGAACAGGGAAGATCTTATCCCTTCCTGGATTGCTGTTTGTCCATCACCCTGGGCATACAAGCTGATGGGGGTGGGGAGTGGGAGTTGGGTATAGATCTCAGGATGAGGGTGGGTTTTTAAAATGGGGATTGTGATTGTGATAGGAATTTTTAAATAATGTTACCGTATTATTTTTACTTGTACATTGTTGTGAACCAGCAAAGCTGGGAATGGTGGTAAACAAAGGTAATAAATACGTAAATCAAATTATCTATCTATCTATCTATCTATCTATCTATCTATCTATCTATCTATCTATCTATCTATCTATCTATCTATCTATCTATCTATCTATCTATCTATCTATCATCTATCTATCCCCTTACAGAGGGGGTTACCTGATGTTGAGGGGTTTAGCAGGTAGATGGATTCTTAAATAGGAAGGTCAGTATTTTAGATATTATTTTCCTGGTCACAGTCTAGATACTTTGTAATTAAGCTATCTGTAAACCGCTCCGCAGGTATAAATAAAGCCCTAAGGGCATTGTGGGCGGAGAAAGGGCGGGACAAGTCCATGATAAAAACTCGAAAGGAGCCAATCGGGAGCCGCAAGGCTCCCGATTGGCCTTTGGCCCTGGACTGACAGCGGAGGAGCCAATTGGAAGCCGCAAAGCGCTTGCCTCCTCCAGCCCTTGCCTGCATTTTTATACTGTTGGGAGGTGCGAAGCACCTCCCAACCCCTACGGCCCCACTCCTCACCTCTGCCAGGCACCCTACATTGCAGTACACAGTTGGGAGAGCCATCAAGCCCTGTGACAAAAGTGCCTTTTGACACTGATGGCTGGTGCGGGCCACCTCCTGGCCCAGTCCTCGCCTCTGCCGAGTGCACAGCCCCTTTACAAAAGCCCCTCCCGGGCCCTACCAACCTTACGGCTGCACAGCCAATCAGGAGACACAAGCTGCCTCCTAATTGGCCCATCTGCCCACTCACTGTGATTCAAACTTCTCCGGCCCCACACAGGGCTTCCCAAACCCGCCCCTCAAGTCCTCTGCCGATAGGCTCCAAGCCCGCAGAGAGCTTCAGGCCCAATACTACAGGCCCCTCCCCCACGACCCTTATGCCACGCAGCGGCAGCAGCCAGACGCCCCACCAGCACCACGCCGACGCTGCCTCCAGCTGCCCGCCCTACAGCCCCCAGTCCAGTCTGCACAGCAAGCCTCGCACCCCCCCTTCTGCTTCCCTGTGTCAGGGCTGGGTGGGAGATGGCTGGCCCTTCGCCGAGTGGCTTCCTCGAGGGCTCCGAGGATCGAGGGTGGGGCCAGGAGCGCCACAGCAACAGCCCCCGAAGGGGAGGCATTCACGGCGACAGAGAAAGAGAGACACACAGCACCAAACAGTATGGACCTTGCCAGAAGGCAGCACAAGGAGGGCCTGCTGGAGGATGCAGGAAGTGTGGGGAGGGCAGCCAGAAGGGGAGGAGGAACCTCCGAGACACAATGGCGGGATTGCTAAGACGCTGAGGGGCAGACACACACTCAGGCCGCTGCAAGACAGAGGGATTGCAGCCACACAGTACCTGGATCGGTCTCGGGGCCAAGGACAGACACATAGAAACAGTGGCCTGGGACACAGAGAGCCCATGGAATGGCCACAGGTGGGAACAGAAAGACAGCACACAGAGAACATGCAAGACGGTGGGGGGGGGGAGAAGGAGTCCTGGGAAATGGAGCTAGCAGGGAGGGAAAGAAGGAGGAATAAGAAAGGGTGGAGTGGGACAGAGAATGGCATGGCCAGCATGCTGGAGGGAGAATACCCAGGAGGGAAAACCCACGGCCAGGAGACATATGAAAAGTGGCCTGGAAGAAAGCAGGCTGGAAAGGATACTTGGAGGGCTGCTCAGATTGGGGGCGGGGATGAGACTGCCGAGCCGACAGGGCAGGAAGTGGAGGACTGCCCAGATAGAGAGACACCGATTGAGAGAGAAGGCACACAGACAGCGAGGAACACCAGAGGACTAAGGTGGGGGGGGGGAGGAGGCACATAACAGACAGGCAGAGATACCATGGCCTGGGCACAGAGAGGGATGGATGCGTGGATGGGTGGATTGGTACAAGGGCCAAGGACAGGCAGACAGAGAGCCCTTGCCATGGGCACACAGAGATGGCCACAGGTGGCCACAGACAGACAGGAGGCAGAGAACAGGAAAGACAAGAGGGGGGGGGGAGTCCAGGGAGAGAAGTAGGGAGTGAAGGAAGGAAGGAGCGGGGAAATCCTGGGATGGATGTATGGATGGGTGGATTGGTACAAGGGCCAAGGACAGGCAGACAGAGAGCCCTTGGCATGGGCACACAGAGATGGCCACAGGTGGCCACAGACAGACAGGAGGCAGAGAACAGGAAAGACAAGATGGGGGGGGGGGAGTCCAGGGTGAAAAGGAGGGAGTGAAGGAAGGAAGGAGCGGGGAAATCCTGGGATGGATGGGTGGATTGGTACAAGGGCCAAGGACAGGCAGATAAAGAGCCCTTGCCATGGGCACACAGAGAAGGCCACAGATGGCCACAGACAGACAGGAGGCAGAGAACAGGAAAGACAAGAGGGGGGGGGGGAGTCCAGGGAAAAGCAACATCAAACCACCTCCAGAGAACCCCACCACCCTCCAACCCAGCCTCTTCACAATACGGCCATACAATACCTTTCTACACCACAGTTTAATCCCTCTTTAACAAAACACTACTGCCCATTCCCACCAACTATATCTTCACTTTCCTGAACCTCTGCCATCCACTCTGCCCAAACACCTACAATACCACTTGCAGAAACACCCAGTCACCAACAGCACTCTCAAATCTACACTTTCTAGCGCCCGTTGTATTTAAACATACAATGGGCTTTAAATCTAGTATAGTATAACTCTCCCAACTTCAAATCTCTATCCACTCAGGTTCTGTGCAATTTTCCAGTAACTGAGCTGAGTATAAAAAAAAAAAAATCAACAGAATCTCTAGCTTTCAATGCTTGCCTTTTAGCTAATGAAATCAGCAGGTAGGTTACAGTTGACATGGTTACAGAGCATCTAGAGCAAAATAAAATATATTGAGTGAGGAAAAAAGCTCTCTAAGCACTTCATCCAAAAGATGTAGGATGGAATTCATAAAACATAACTCCAGACTGGGAATCTTTAACCAAAGACTGTTTATTTATAAGAAATTTGGATATAAAACACATAAAATTACATAACCATTTTTATGACACAAAGCAAAGTAAGACTAGAGTAGAGATGCCAACATTTAGGTGGTATTTGGGCTGCCCCCAGAATTATAGGTCATCTACAAACTACAGAGGTTAGTTCCCCTGGAGAAAATGGATACTTTGGACACTGTCATTGTGCCCCAATGAGATCCCTGTTCTCCCTAGGCTCCATCCCAAGTCTCTAGGAGTTTCTTAATCCGGATCTGGCAGCCCTACCTGTGGGGACCTGGCAACGCTGGCAAGATATAATGGAAAGTAGGTGTCCTGTTTGCAGTCCTATACCCCACCATATAGAATTGTACTTCTTTTCTCCATTGCATTTTTAAAGTTATCATTTCAGTTCACCCTCAGGGACAGCTGAGTACTGCTGAACCCCTCACCTAGAAACAGGATGGTTGCTTGATGTTGAGTTCCAGTGACACTTTAATTTTAACAAAAATGCGTACATAATGCAGAGTTCTTTCTCTGCTTCCTTCCTTTGCCCAGAGCCCTTATTTCTACACATTTCAATTCTGAGTATAAAGGTTCTGTTACTGGTCCTGACTCCATTTTCCTTTCTGCACTTACTTTATAAAGCTCTTTCCAGTAAATATCATCCCTCTATCTTCCCTTTGACATTCCTGTTGTTTATTTCATTCTCACCCTCCTGTGCACAGTATGCTTGTTCCTGCCAGTAACTCTTCTCTCAGTTTGTCTTTCTCTTGCCCTCCTGTGCAAAGAATTTGTTGGCCTGCCTGCAGAGTAGAAAGCCTCTTGCCCGTCTGCTTTTTCATGCAATCACCTTTGTCCTGAGGGAGATAAAAATACTTTTAACCAGAAGACTCTCATGAAAGTTGAATACCCCCCCTTCCATTGTTCCATTTAGAAGTGGAACAGAATTACAGAAAATCAAGATGGGGTGAGGGGGGGAGGAGTATGTCAACTCTCTGTACACTTCTAACCAGTGGTTAATCCATAGCCAGCATATGCTGTGAAATTTGCCATTTCCTGTCTTGGCCAAATTATTCTATTTATTACAGGAAAAGGGCTTTGGCATTTCATATTATAGCACACATAGTAATATAAAATATCAAAGCCCTCTCCTTGTTATAAGTAGAATAATTTGGCCAAGACAGCAGATGTTACTTTTACCAGCATATATTTGCTATTGATTAACCAGTAATTATTAAGAATATATAAAGAGACTTCTCAGTAGCAGTATTTTGTGACCAAATAAAATAGTTCTAGCACAAATGTATTAAATGACTCAGCATATCAAATAGTCCCACCAGGAAGCACCTAAATTTGCTCTTTTTATGTTATTAAATTCACAATATAAATTCAGCATGGCTCAACTGCCTGTATACGAGAAGCTCCATTAAGATTAAATAAGGGAATGTGATTATTTAACATTAATTTCTTTTCCTGCTGTGTGAGAATGGGTATTGAGTGTAATCTGCATAGTTAGGCTGATCTAATAAAGAGAATAATAGCTTGTAAATTGAATTGGTTTGCATTAGAGTACAGTTCGTTCTAATTTAGCTATAAAGGTGCATTGTCTTAAAGCATTTATCAATGATACCTGAAGGGAATCCAGGGGCAGTGCGCTTTAAATATGACAACCATTTTAATACATTTTTCAAACCTCACATATTAGGGGGTCTATAATGTTTAAAGTCACAATCAATGTGATTCGTGTTATCAGTGTTCAAGGCCAACATGAATGTGTTTTATTATGTTCCACAAAAGTCTTAAAAAACTACCAAGATCTTTAAAAAATGTTCCACCAGGGTCTTCAAAAATTATTACAAGTTACAAAGCAATACTGCTGTGGCCTGAAGTAAATATCATTCTGAAATGTATGTAATCATAGATCAAGCTATACATGTAATATCTACTTCCAATGGAGAATGATCAGTAGGATGTAGGTGGCAGAAGAAAGGAAGAATAGCTCCTCATCCCTGGTCCATATGTCTTCTCAAGGGTTAACCCACCTACATACAGGTACAGGTTATTCAGTCAAAAACTGAATGGGAAAAGAAGCTGCTTCAGGGTAATTTAGAGTTTAAAAGCAGCAGGGACAGAAAAGAATTAAACATAGATTCATTCATCTTGTCTCTGTTCCTGACTTTCTTTCATTTGAAGGGACTATCAGGTAACTGTTTTGTAGTCACTCCATGCAACATACTTTGTAAAATATCATCACATTTTGCTGGTGAAAAACTGCTGCATATTAATCTGTTGTGTTCTAAAGAAGGTGTTCTAGGGAATATATTTTCTTGATGTACTTGGCACTTAGATTACTTCTGAAGTACTAGTGGAAGAGGTAGAAGGAGTAAAGGCAAGAAAAATAAATGTTTTTCACTCTTGTTGCCTGGCAGTCCTATAAAACTTATTTGTTTGAATAGGCCAGCCTTTCTCAACCTTTTTACCATGGAGAAACCCCTGAAACATAGTTCAGGCTTCCAGAAATCCTGGAAGTGGTGCAATGGTCCAGAATAAGGTAGGAAAGCTTACCTATGTATATGCCCATCCAGAGCACCTTCTTCCTCCCCCACCAGGCACATCATTGGCCATTTTGAGAGGGGGAGGGCAGGCCAAGATTACCGTATATGGTCATATCACCTGAAAAATGTTTACAAGTTTTATATATTTTATCTATATATATGTGTGTGTGTGTGTGTATAATATGTGTATAATATGTGTATAATATGTATATAATATGTATATGTATAGAATCATATATACATACAAACATACATATATGTATGTATGCATATGTGTATGTGTATATGTGTGTGTATATACATACATACATACATGTATACATGTATATGTGTATGTATTAGGGAACCTATTAGAGAAACCGTTCCAGGACCATTACGGAACCCCAGGGTTTTATGAAACTCTGGTTGAGAAAGTCTGGAATAATCAGTCAGTCAATCAATCAATCAATTAACGCCCTCTCTTGAAGCTCAAAGCTGTTTACCAAGAACATACATTTTATTATACAATACAATGTAGTTCAATAACTGTGTCAATTAACAATGCAGCATCGTCAACAATAATCATAACGGAACATAGTAATAGAACATTTAATCACAGTGACATTATGGGCGTACTCTCATAGAGTGAGCATATCTGGATGGGAAGGATTCTGAGGGCCTAATAGGTGTTGTCATTGGCCTCAACCGAATGCCTGATGGAAGAGCTCCATTTTTCAGGCCCTGTAGAACTGTGGTAGCTTTAACAGTGCTTAAATCTCTTCTGGTAGCTTATTACACCAGGTGGGGGCCAGGACAGAGAATGAGGCCAAGTGTGCCTGTTCATTAGCTGGTTGATATTGGCTGAGCATAGTGCTCTTTGGGCACATGGGCAGAGAGTTGGTCTCTTAGGTACACTGGACCCATACTGCATATGGTCTTAAAGGTAATTATCAGGACCTTAATTCAGTATTCAGTATTCAGTATTCAACTGGTAATTGTTGCAGCTGTTGGAGTATGGGCTGAATGTGGGCCCTCCAAGGTGTTCCTTTGAGAACCCTGGCTGCTGCATTCTGGACCAGTTGTAGTTTCCAGATCAAGAATAAGGGTAGGCCCTCGTACAGCAAGTTGCAGAAGTCCAGTCTAGAGGTGATCGTCACATGGATCACTGTGGCTAAGTGTTCCAAGGCCACGTAGTGTGCTAATAGTTTGGCTTGGCACAGGTGGAAGAATGCCAGCTGCACTACTCTTGTGACCTGTGCCTCAATAAAAAGGGAGGCATCTAGGATCAAGCCCAGTTGTCCTCCATCCAGGGCTGAATCTGCACAGATCTTTTATTGCAATCCCAGGTTGATTCAGTCCCTGATGTCTACACTGAATACGATTTCCATTTTGATTTTGGGCACTTAAAAATTTTAATCTGCAACAAGCATGATTGATCCGAAGTGATCCTAACTTTCCCCCACGATATCCTGGAGAAGATATAACACTCGATATTTGAAAAATTGGCATGAGTAAAGGTGCAGCTCTCTACTTGTCCTGAACTAACTTGCTGGCTCCGGCCTCCAACACTGTAGAAAAGCCCTGATTGCCCAGGACGTCAGTTCAAAGGCTTCCTCATTCCCAGGTTGCAAGACTTCCCTTAAAGGGGAAACCCTACCCTCTCTCAGCAGAAGCTCCAGTAACCCTAAGATTTGCCTCTTGGATTTATTCCCCCTCATCTACTATCTCCAATCCTACCCCCCCCCCCCAATTCAAGAAAAGAAAGAAAGAGGCTCCTGCTGTGTTTGGCTCCCCCCCCCTTCTGAGCTTCCCTAGTCACGTATAGAACACTTCTCTGTTTCAATGGGGGAGGGATAGAGGAAGTCCCGAGTTCAAAGTGATCTGAATTCAGAAGGATCCACAACGGAATGAACAAAGTAAGTGCAGAATCAGCCCAGATTGGGCAGTTGTACTTCCTTGCTTTGACCCTTTCTACCTAGCCATAGGACCTCCATCTTTGAAGGGTTGAGCTTCAGGTGGCTCTGCTTGAACCATCCTGTCACAGCTTCCAGATATCTGGCTAAACTTCTGGGGGTGGATCAGGGCAGCCATCCATCAGGAGGAGGAGCTGGTTGTCATTGGCATATTGGTGGCAACCCAGCCCAAACCTCTGCATGAGTTGAGCAAGAGGGAAAAGGATTGAAATTACAAAATACATACTGATGGCATCCAATTTCGAACCTCCATAGTAGCTGGGCAAGAAGGTACATAAAGATGTTAAATAAAATTGGAGAGATAACTGACCCCTGTGGAACTCTGCATGAAAGTTTGCAGCAGTTCGATTGTATCTTTCCAATTGCTATCCTCTGTCTGCAAACCCAGAGAAAGAAGATCAGCCATTGGAGGACTGTCCCCCATATTTCTGCGAGGTGGTAAGCTAGGAGCTCATGATTGATCAAGTCAAAAAGGCACTGCTGTGAGGTCAAGTACTATAAGCAGTGCTGACCCACTTCAGTTCATAAGGGCAAAAAGCACTGTTTCTACCCCATAGCCAGGCCAGAAATGTGACTAGGATGGATCTAGGACTGAAGCTTTGTCCAGGAATTTTGATATTTGGTCCTTGGCAGCCCCTTCTACCATTTCCCCAAAAAACGCTTAGTGCAAGACGGGGCAGTAGTTGGTGGGTTCCCATGAGTCCAGAGATGGTTTTTTAGCAGCAGACATGCCACTGCCTCTTTAAACCCCTCCAGGAATTCTCCCGTTTATAGGGAGAGGTTGATTATGTCCCAGAGGGGGCCCCCAATCCTCTCATCAGTTGTTTTAAGAAGCCTGAGTGGCAGGGCTCTAGTGGGCAAGTGGTTGGTCTCACTGAAGCTAGCATCCTAGAATAGACGTATAAATGAAAGATGCCGGTCCCTTGATTATTGAGAAGAGATAGCATCTGTTTTTGTTCTGGGAACCTGGACTATGAAAGGAGGTATCACTTGTTATGTGATTCTTTCATAGCACATGGAAAAATAAATATGAAGAATAGCTCAGTCCATATTGATATCTGTTAGTCCTGATAATATTTATTCATGGTAGATTTTAACTTACATCTACTAAACTTTATGTATTTCCTTTACATAGAAGATATGCTTGAGTAGTTGATAGTTTGTGCCTACAATGCAGGCCCAGTGTTAAAGTCACAAGAATTTTTCTTTAGTACTGATGGTGAATCTGCACTAAGAAGGAATTTCCCATACCATCACTAATTTCTCTGCTACAGGTCTGTGATGGAGGAAAGCAGAACACTGGCATCTCCTTTTTCATCTGAGCTTTGTCTAGTTCCTAAGATTTTGAGGTGGCCGATGTATATTGGCAAATGTAATTGTCAGTTAATCCTGTATCATAATATTGAGCATATTGGCTCATAATTTCTAAACACTTTAGTCAATTATAGACTGGTGAGACAATGGGGGAAGATTGATTATTCAGAGAGGTCACCTACCTACTAAGGAAGAACAGGAGCAAAGAAGTTGAATCTGGGGCTGGGGACTTCAGAAAACCACTGAAAACAATCTAGGGTAAATTTACTCACTCCCAAGTGGATGAAATAAGACTAGGAGTAGCCCAAGTTTAGCTTACTAAAGTAAGCATGGTGGGAGAAGCCACCATTTTTTTTCTTCTGACTGGAATATAATCTATAAATATGACTTTCTTTTATTAATATAAGACTATTTCAGAGTAGTCAAAATAGTGATTATTGTATACTCCAAAGGAACCTGGAACCTGGGGGCTAAAGAGCCGAAGGGGGGGAAATTAAACCAAAACCACAAAAAAACGGAACCAAAACCACAAAAATCAAGCTGAAAACAGGACCTTAAAAGGTTGAGTGTCTGTAATTAACATGAGTTAATTACAAAATTATATGGTTTTTATTGTGTACAATTAAAACTTAAAAAATTATAAACATACATATACAGCCCATAGGCAAGAACAGTGTTATAAGCACTATATAAATCAACTATAGACTGACAGATTTCAGCCCATGTAGGGCCTTCTTCAGAGGTGTGATTATGATACACTCATTGATACACTCATTCATTAAACATAAGATATGTACAACAGCCAATAAAAGAACCACAGATTAAAATGGTTGTGGAACTTCATTTTTACCATGGAAGCAATCAGAAATAGCCACTATGTTCCATGTCATTTAAATCCCAGGACTGAACTTGATGTGTCTCAATCAAACTTCTAATGATAATGTTGATTTAACTCTACATTACGCTGATTACAATGACTTTATTAAAGCTCTTTCATTACTACCATTAGTCTTTCTTGAACAAAGAAGCTATTTTGTAGTTTCCCGTGGGGGGGGGTGAAGCCAAATTGACAGCCCTCCCCCCAAAAACTAACAAAATAGAAATAGATTTTTAATTAATTTATTTAAAGTACACATGGCAGAGAAGGCTGTGTCTGCACTGAGATAATTTGCAAAATCTCTGTGTGTGTGCGTGTGTGCATGCACGTGCATGTATGAAGATTGCAAAACAGTCAATCCCTTAGTGTATTTTAGCGATGCTGTACAGATGTAAAGGAGATTTTGATGTCACTCAGTAAGGAATCCTGTTGGCATGATTGACACACAAAGCAATTTTTTTTTTGCCATTCTAAGATATTTTCTTAGAGAGGGACACTCCATGGACAAACCCATTGGAGTAATCCTTCCCTGTTGTCATCTGTTAAGGGGATTTTTATTCTAATGAAAACGATCTGCCTTGTGTGCCAATAACTAGCCATCACTGTTTGATATGCACAGAAATTCAATCAGATGCGTAATTACATTTTAACATGAGTTCCAAACAGCTGGCTAATTCCCTTGTTTCTGATTAAAAAGATTACAAAATAAAATTTAACACTGCATTTACATACTGCTCTAAAAGGAAACATTTGCACATAAGTTTTAGTCATTTAGGAAATCTGCTCAGCACAGGGGATCAAAGCTTTCAGCACTTGTATCACAGGGCAATGAGATATAATTTTCTAAAGATAGCATGACACATATAAAGCAGCCTGTAGTTTATCTTTGTTCAACAGACAAATCACAAAAGAATATGAAAAAGAAACTGGGAAAATTTAATTTTTTAAAAAAAATACATGCTGTTCAAAAGGTACAACAAAATTTGCACCTGTCTAGATGAAAGTACCAGCAACAAACTTATTTGGACTGACCTGTAATAATGGACAGATTCATAATCATATATTGTATAACTAGTAATCAAGCCTGCTGTATGATTAATACAGCGGGCGCAAGGCACTTACTGTCGGCGGGGGCTCCGTCGGGCAGCGAATCCACCCCAGGTGGCGGGCTTTCGGCGGCGGCGGCGGGCTGAGGCGGGGGGGGGCTCCCCGGGTGGCGGTGTTTCTTCTGCGGCGTCCTGATGCAGCGTGGGCTGCCCTGGGCGGCAGTCTTTCGGTGGCGGCAGCCTGACACGGCGAGAGGCGCTTTGCGCCTCTTGTTGCGTCAGGCCGCCAGGCAGGGAGCCCCCGGCAGCCGCGCTCTGCGTGACTGCCGGGGGCTCCCTCAGGCGTCAGGCCGGGAGCAACTGCGAGCCGCGCTGTGCGCGGCTCACAGTTGCTGGGGCTGGGAATCAGAGGGACCAATTGGCAGGCGCTTTGCGCCTGCCGATTGGTCCCTCTGATTGTCTGTCCTGAGGAAGGGTCCAATCCAGACCCTTCTTCATCACGGACACATCCCGCCTTCGAGCCGCTTAACCATTTATTTAGTCCGTGGCGCCCGCGGCGCCACGGGCGGTTTAAAGATATTTAAAGTGCCATTATCCATTCTTCAACAACAGTGTAACCATAGTCACATAGTGGTCATAGGAAAGACTGATTCTGAATTATGAGTAATTCAATATCTTGTTCTATCATGAAATTTGGACAGCTACAGTATTTGATATTTTTGAGCCATAGCCTAGCTAAAATTGTCTTTATTCAAGTTCACCTCATACTGACTAATTTCTGCTACTTTTTTTCTAACCATTGTTGCTCTTCCAGGTGTGCTGTGATTTTTTTGTACCCTTCCATTACAACTTTCTATGCCCTTTCATTATAACCCTGGCCCATTTTACCCTGCCTGTGAACAACTTCTGAGAGGGAGAATGTCAGAAGCCTGCTTTTTTTTTGGGGGGGGGGGGTCAAGCAGGCACACATGGTGAGGTGTGTGTATGGTTGAACTGTCAAGAAATAGAAAGGAAATGTCTCAGAATTTTGGAGAAAATATAAGTATGGATCAATGGGTGACATTGTAGATTAATGAGCTGAAATTGTCCCATGTAAAAAAGAAACCTGATATGTTTTGGGTGGTATACTGCTCTCGGAGATATAGTGAGAATAACTAAGAATTATGATGGGAAATGCTGGAAGTATCAGGATATAAATGCATCATTTTAACATAGGTAGTGGTACAATTCCGCAGGGCCTGCAAGATGGAACTCTTCTGTCAGGTATTTGGTCATGTCTAGGGCTTGGAAAATCATTGGGTCCCCCCCCCCTTCTTTGGATGACTTCCATCTTATCTGTAACACAGTCTAGCTTCTGCCCTGGAACATCTGTTAGGCAGATGCCGCAATCTTTATGGGGGTTATATTGTGGGTTCCATGCTGGTTACTTTTTTAAAAATCTTGAACTATTGTAATGTTTTTATTCTGATTGTTAGCTGCCGTGAGCTGGCCTGGCTCAGAGTGGAAGGCAATAAAACTTTAAAGCTCTAAATAGCTTGGGACCAGGGTACTTGAAGGATTGCTTTCTCCCATATTGCCTACCTTGCCAGTTAAGATTGGTCTCACAATCCCTGCTCTGTATGTCCCTGCTTTCGAGGGGAGATGGGTAGCAAGAAGAGGCAGGGCTATGTTAGTAGTGGCATCAAGCCTCCTTTGGGCTTCTATACTTCCCATGTTGCTTTATTTTAAGTCTGAGATCAAAATTTTTCACCCAGGGTCTAGGTGTAAGGTCAAAATATTTTGCTCATCCAGGCTTTTAATTTAGGCTTCATATTTTAACACTATTTTAGGCTGGAAATATTCTGTCGTAGTTTTAGGTATTGTAACAGAACAGTGGTCTCTTTCATTTTATTTGGTTGAATGTTTTTATGCTAGGCTGAGTTTTTAAAGCACGGATTTAGTTAATATCTTGTAATGTTTGTTTTTATGACTCTTATTTTGTAAGCCACCTCAGGCAGGTTTGTGGAAAGGCAGCACAAAACATTTATAAAAGAAATAAAACATAAAGATCTCTCACATTTTGCCACCCGTATCCGGCAGCTAATTTTTCTTCAGGGACATAGAATTTAATTCAGAAGAACCATAGCACTATGTCCAGAGGGCCATGTTCACAGAAACATGCATGTATCCACTAAAATGCAATTTTTGAAGTTAATTTTTGTATACAGTCCTATATTGCAATAAACATACAATGCAAACAACTATGACTGGCTGTTTCTTTCAGCCATGTACATATTTTTAAAGAAGAAAAACAACCTTGTAGTAATTTCAAACAAGATTGTTTCAACAGCCACACAAAAGTACACTGTGTAAAGTTTACAAAAATGTTGGATTGCTCATAACTTCCTATTAACAGTACATGATTGTAGATTATTTTGTAAAGAGTTAATATTATACAAAAAGTGTTCACATTTATGGTCCTTAATATTTGGAGTGTTCTCCTTACATGTCAATTTCAAACGTGCAGCTATGGGCAAGGCTTTCTTAAAGGATCACTGTCTCGTGAATACCGACGTTCCCATTGTAGTAGTGCTTCATTCCTAGAAATTCCCAGAATTAATCAGGTAGTAAATAGATACAATACAAAATGTTTATTCATTTAGATCCACACTATGTCCCACTATCTTCCGTTCTGTGCCTGGTTGACAAACTGCAACCAGCTTTTTCAGGCTCATAGGGAGAGATAGATTTAATGTATTTTAGAACTTAAATGCCATTGTATTGGTTTTTGACTTACTTTGTAAACTGCCCTATGACCATGGGGGGAAGAGAGGCCTATAAATTGAAATGCAATAAATAAATGATCTGAACACAAACATACTCCTGCAAAACAAAAGATCCAGCAATGCTACCTAACAACTACTAAGAATTGTTAAAAGGAGGGGCAATAAAATGGGTGTAAAGAAAAAAAATGAGCCTGATCTATTGAGAGTCCAGAGAGTCTGAAAGAAGACAAATGTCCCACAGCAATGTTACATGGTGAACAATCCTAGAGATTGGGGCGAAAATGAAAGAAAGAGGCCGAGACCTTAAGTCTCTTTAGGATCCTATGCAGGTTCACAGGGAAAGTAGTAGATGGGAAATGATGATAGCAAATAACCTAAAGGATTAGTGCCACTTTTATGCATGGATGATGTTTCAGGACTTCTGTACTGGGATTGGACTGAGGACAAAAGGTTAGTTTGAATTTTACTGTTATTACAGAAAAATTATGAACAGCTGAATTTGACTTGCACAAGTGTTAGATAATCATGTTGAAATATTAAAATGTATTGAAATGACAGCTCCGTTGGTGATCTCAGAGGACAAAATACCAGGAGTGCTTTGTCTTCCCAGGGAGAGAGCCCTGGGAGGAAGAGAGCACTCTCCCAATGAAGGCCAATTTACAGACAACTTTCTCCCTATCTGATTGGCCCTACCTGGGGGTATGCTACCAGCTTGGTGTAATGGTTAAGAGCATAGACTTCTAATCTGGCGAGCCAGGTTTGATTCCCCACTCCCCCACATACAGCCAGCTGGGTGACCTTGGGCTCACCACAACACTGATAAAGCTGTTCTGACCAAGCAGTAATATCGGGGCTCTCTCAGCCTCACCTACCTCACAGGGTGTCTGTTGTGGGGAAAGGAAAGGCGATTGTAAGCCTGTTTGAGACTCCTTCTGATAGAGAAAAACAGCATATAAGAACTAACTCTTCTAATTTTTCAATAGTGAATGGGTACTCTCCCAACGAGGGCCAACTGGCAGACAACTCTCCCTATCTGATTGAGCCTTCCTGGGGTTGCCACCAATAGGGAGAGAACACTCTCCCAATGGCCAATTTGCAGACAACTCACTCCCTGCCTGATTGACCCTCTCTGATGGTATGCCACTAATAGGGAGAGAACACTCTCTCAATGAGGGCCAACTGGAAGACAGCTGACTCCCAATCTGATTGGCCCTTCCTGGGTTGTACAACCAATAGGGAAAGAACCCTTTCCCAATGAAGGCCAATTTGTATACAACTCACTCCCTACATCATTGGCCCTCCCTGGGGGTGTGTCACCAATAGGGAGATAGCACTCTCCCATTGAGAGCCAATCATGGATCTTAAATGTTCACTACCTGCTGCTTGCTGGATGGAAGAAGATCTCATTCTCCATCCCTCCATTCCTTCTTCTGTCTCCTCTTTTCTTCCTTCCTTCTCTTCCTTTCTTTGCTTTCTTCCTCCCTTCCTTTCTCTGTTCCCTGGCTCTCCCCCCCTTCTTTCTGGATCAGTTCTCCTTCCTTGGAGATTAGTTTATATTTAATTATTTAATTTATATGCTACTGCTCTCAGAACCAGCTGTCCCTATTATTCCTGAAGGTCTCCAGGGCCCAACCTGGAGATTGGCAACTCAGCTGGCTGCATATGGATGAGTTGTCAGGAATCAAACCCATTTCTTGAGATTAGAGTCTGCTACTCTTTAACTATTTCACCACACTGGATCTCAAGGGCTCAGGAAAGTCACAGTGCATGTATATCTGCTAGGACCCCTGTATTCCTGGGTGCAATGAGCTTTGCCTCTTGTTTGTCTGTGTATAAAATGAATGATTGCCTGATGGATTCTTTCTTCTATTAAGCTTATTTTAAGCCTTATCTATGTGACAGTATTGGAATCTTAAGTGGGAATGTAATTGTAAGAATTACTTCCAAGAAGACATTTTCTACACAATTGGCTGAGGGCATGTCAAACTACTGAAATTTAACCGGAAGCCTGGGTTTTTCCTGTGCATGTACTCCAACACTTGGGAGAGACCAAAGGAAAAATACACACAGAACCATCTTGGGAGTTCACATGTTGGGGTATACTCAGCAGGCTTCAGTTACCGGTAATATACCACTTGACAATAAGTAATGGAGCCTTGTAATTTTTTGAAAAATGATATATTACTAAGTATCTGTGACCATTTACTATAAATATGGCATACACATTACTGAACAATTTTTGTTATTCAAATTACATGCCTTTTTAGTATTAGAAATTTCTTCTGAAGTTATAATTCTCCAGGTAATACTAACCATTAGATAACAATTATCTTCTGTAATCATTTGTATAATGGAAGGTATGTAAAATAAATTGCTGCATGATTTAGCACCACAATGTAGTTATGGTTGAAGAAACTTTTTCATTACAGCCCTGTCTTGATAGAATTATTGAAATTAAAAATTCATAAAATCAGTTGGTTCATGTGTTATGAATAACATGAAGCAATGTAATATTCCATGTTACAGTGTATATTTTTACTACTTAATATGATAGTTAAAAAGAAAATCCTTTGAAAACTCCAAGCCTAAAAAAAGAGAAAGGTTTAAGTAGTTTGTATTTCATCTGATTAGAAGTCCTCATGTTATGAGATGCTTACAGTTTATGTGGATTATCTCTGTGTATATGTGAGGACTTGAACTTTTATAGAAGTCAGTAAAAATAAATATTTTTAGCTTAGAACATAAAAGAAAGTAGAGTAGGACTAGGTGAGCATCAAGGGCTAGGGTGTTCCATGTATTAGGTGCAACTTCTGAGAAAGAATGTGCTTTTTCTAAGGCTATTGAATGATTACGATACAAGACCTTAATTATCAACTTCTCAGACTACTACTCAGTAGACAAATACAACAAGATATTCCAGAGAGAGTCTAAAAGGGACATCTCTGGCCAGACTCCAGGGCAGAGTCTGCACTTACTTTTTTTATTCCATTGTCAATCCTGTTGAATTCAGATCGATTTGAACTTGGGTCTTCCTCTCCCCCCCCCATTGAAACAGGAAAGTGTTCTGCACGTGGTTAGAGTAGTTCCGAAGGGGGGGGGGGAGGCAAATGAAGACTCTTTCTTTGTTTTCTTGAAGGGGAGAAGAGGATAAAAAAGTCAGAGGAGGGAGGAAAAAATCCTTTCTTTTCTTGAAGGGGGGGGATCGAAGAAGGCAGAAAAAAAAAATTCAAGACCTAAGTAAGTTGAGAGAAATTAGGGGCTTCTCCTTTAAGGCAAGTTTCTCACATGACCACCTATGGCCAATCATGGGTCCTCTACCACGGAGGAGAGCCCAGATTCAAAACAGCCTTTAAATATTGAGGGTTAAAAGCACTCTAAGATATCACACAATAAAGGTAGGGTCACTCCGGATCAATCCTTCTTGCTGCAGAAGGAAATTTTAAATCGCCCCAAATCCAAATGGAAATCGCATTCTGTGTAGAGGGCAGGGACTGAATCGACCTGGGGTTGGGATAAAAGCTCCGTGCAGTTTACACCCAGGTTTCAGGATCTGTCAAGTGGCTGACCAAATCCAAAATGACCATCCCAGTTTCATTTTTGTAACTTATATCAAATTAAGTCAGAGTTTGGTTCTTCATGCAGTTCACATTTGTGTTTTTGATTCTTTTAACAGTGCATTCAATTCTGATTACACTAAGCAGTTCTGACAAGGAAAAAATGAAATAAAATGTTCTGCAGTACAAACATTGCAGGTGACCTGTTCTGTAGTACTATTGGTCATCAGCTACACTGTTCATAAATGATAAAGTTGCCAAAAATACAATCATATCAGGTCTAAGCCCAATTATTTCAGTTGTATTGTAAGAAATAAATGTCTCTGAAAATGAATTTACCTACTGTTTGAACTATTTATCTGTGAGCCTATACCAAAATAATTTTAGACCTTAGTCTTCTTCAATGTCAGTTCCTGCCTTTCTCTGCCATCTAGTGTTCAATAGTCACATTTCAGTTTGTCTGTTTTTAAATAGAAGGCAACTGGACATTTGAATCAGTTTAAATTACTGAGTAATTTAAAAAAATTATCTCTAATGTGCAGTGAAAATCAGTTAACATAAAACTTGAAAAATAACGTATAGGCATAATGTAAGAAATTAATGCAATATCTCCTATGCCTGTATGACAGAGATTTACACTATTAGAAGTGAAGTATTTATTACAAGGAAGAACAGAGGATGACAAATTATCGGGAAAAATAGCATAAGAAACTAGCCACATATAATTTTGTGTATTTATTGTTCCTTAGTTTAAATATTAAAAAATGAATCGGTAATGGAAAATTATTAAATGCTAATATTCTAATACATAATGCTGATTGTTAGTATAAAATGTTAGATACACTTCATGTCAACATACCCTATGTACAGCAAAGCTGTTAACTTGCTTCTATTCCTTCTGCCACTTTTGACTTTGGATTTACTTCTGGGAATCTCTTGTCTCATCAAGCATTCCTACCTTGAACTAAAACAGATTTCCCAGGTTACAGCATTCCCTGGAGGCAGTCAATATGGATATGCCCTGTGGCCATGTCTTCAGCTAACTTTCACTGCCACATAACCAAGCTTTGATCAAATTCTTTCCCATTCCCTCCTTAATATTCCCTCTCCTCCCTCCGTCATCTCTACTACACATAATCTGTCAATTTTCATTCTTCCTAGCCTTATATCCAAACTCCCTTGCACTGCATTCTGACTTCCCTTGCTTTACCCCAGCTATGTTTCATGATTTCTCTTCACACTTTCCAGCTTTGCCTGAGTAGATATTACTTTTATGTTTCATTAATGTTGTGCCAAACTTTTTCAAAAGAAAAAACTCCAGGTGGCCAAGAAATGCAGATAACATTGATGAAGAAAGGCTGTTGGAGGGATTGTTTTTTGCTCTCCTGAAGATTGGCTAGCTGGCTGTTGCTAGAATTTGAGAAGGAGGGAACAGTTGTCAAGGCAGATTGACAGAAGGAACCTGGCTCTCCCTTCTTTTCTTTCTATGAATGACCATTCATGCTATCCTGCCCAATGATCGATCAGACAACCTTGACTCATCTGTTGGCATCAAATAAACATGTCCCTGTTCTCTCTTGGGGGGTGAGAGAATGAGCCAGAAGGATGTTAATAATATGGCTAGAAAAGCTAATTCTGCTCTTTATACTCACTCTTTGAAAATGCCATCTCCTTTTCCCTCCTCTTATTAAAAAAAATAGAAAGGAATCTCAAAGTCTTCTTGGTAATATTTTTCACATGGCTCTATGAAGATGTTTGAGTAAGGGAAATAATATTTTGGCTGAGTATAATCAATTATTTAGAGCTGGGTTTTATTTGATAGAAGCACAAGTTTCTATCATTCCCTTTCAATAGGAACCTCATGGGAATATCATTAGGGAAAGGGTTAATTAGCCTCTGTTCACATGCTGTTACTCCAATCTGCAGCCTGCAAAGGATACCTGAATTTTAAAAATCACGGAGAAAAGAATTACAGAATTATCTAGAAGATGTAGTTTGACCCTAAAATCCAGATAGGAATGAGATGAATCTGCATATGAACATGAATTAATGTATATTTTCTTTATATCTCACAAAAGAACATGACACCTAAGATTATGAGTTAAAACTTTCCCAGAAAGAATTGCTGCATCAGTGATGTTTGACTTCAGGTGCATTATAAGGGCTTCCCTGATTAGTCCATAGAGCAACTATCGATGTGCTATTTTTGCTAACTTTTGGCAGGATGTATGGTACAGAGTGTCAAGCCTACTTCCTCTCTTTTTGTGTATGCTGAGAAGGGGTAAAAAGATGTTAGTTTATTATACTGAAATAAAAGTAAGTATCACCTTGACACCTAGAACATTTATTTTAATACTAGAATGAAAGCATGTTGCAGCAGAGAATGCAACAGGTGCTAGGGCGGGTTGTCCGGGGGGGCTGGTGGGCAGTTGGGTTTTGGCTGGGTGGGCAAAAGGGCTGGCAAAGGGCAGCAGCTTCTTGCTGGCGGGGCTGGCGGGGTGGGATGGAGGCAGTGGGCAAGGCTTCCAGCATCCTTGGGAGTGGCAGAAGCCATGGTGCATTCCTCGTTAGCAGCTGGGCCCATAAAGCTGCTGCCGGAGTGCTGCCCCCTCACATAGGGAGGCAGGAGGTATTGGAGCAGGCAGATCAGTGTCCGGGCACATCCAGAGCAGCAAACAGGGCAAGATGGAGCATAGCGGGAAAGGCAAAGGGCATGGGGGACGGACATGGGGGATGGGTGGTCCCCGGAATGTGAAGGTGGGGGGGAGAAGGATGCTTTGGGGGGGGGGGGTGCTGGGCATTCAGGTTCCAGCAAGTCTGGCAAAAGGGCTGGCAAGGGCCAGCGCCTCCCTGGTGGCGGGGCTCATGCTAATGGGGCTAGAGGCTGGTCAGCATGCTGCAGGGCTCCCCAGGTCAGCATGAGCAGCAGAAGCTTTGGCGTGCTCCCCGGCAGCCTGCTGGGCGGGCAGGTGTGTCGAGCGGCGGGAAGGCCAGGGCACCATGGAAGCACCCTCTGCAGCACCCAGGGAGCATCTGGCTGCAAGGTTATGTGTGCACCTCTCAGCCAGCTTCAGGGGCCAGCCCAATCTGGGTGTGCCCAGCTCTACTGGATGCACCCAGATTGGCCCATGGGCTGGCTTCTGGGGGCTGACACTCCAGGGGCCAGCCCAATCTGGTTGTGCCTAGCTTTGCTGGGCATGCCTGAATTGGCCTGTAGGCTGAACAGGGCCCGGACAAGGCTCTGACACTGCTCCTCCCACTGTGGCTCTTTCAAAAATATTAAAAGCTACTAATGGTTACAGATGAACTTTCATAAGCCACAGCCCACTTTGTCAGATAAATAAGTGAAAGAAAGTTGGACACGTTTCATATATTGCCTACTCCTGTAGTGCAAATATGTTCTCAGAGTTACATGCAGCAAGGTAACATTCCAGGTGGAATACATCCTACTTATGTTGTTATGATAGAGAGCCTATGACTGGCCCTCAAGGTGGTGGGGGAAGGAGAGATTTCAAGAGTCCAAGTGTTGAAGGGACCACCTTGAGGGAGAATGAACTTAAAGTGACAGTACAACAGTCTTCTTAAATGCCAGAGTGCCATGCCCCTTTTGACAGCATATGACAACCTCACTTACTTCCCTCCCTCAGAATATAGACTTTCCCTCAGTTTGTTCTTTCCCTTTCTGACTGAGCAGCCCTATTCATCTGTTCTTTTCTAAATAATTGTAGTTTTTTTGAGATTTTTCTGCTGGTTTCGCCTAGGAACCTGAGGGAAAGGTCAAGATCCCTCTTTAACCACTCAAGGCTTTTTAAAGTTAAAAAACCCAAAATATTAAACATAGAGGGAAAAGAACAGGTGAAATGAGATATAATATTTCTAAGATAATGTGACCAGATTGTCCCACTTTTGGAGGGACATCTGGGGGTACCTGGCAAATTATACTTATTTTGAAATATATTACAATACTATTTTTGCATTCCATGAAACTTTTTGTTGCTCCATATAGACCAAAGTTTTAATAAAGAACCCCCCCCCCCCCGGTCATTGGTGTCCCACTTTACCAATGTTAAAATCTGGTCACCTTATTCTAAGATAAACCCCAGATTTTAAAGCAACTGAAAGTTTCTTCTGTTTTTTACAGTCACTTAAAATCTTTAAGATGTGACAAGATTTTGTTTTAGTATTTCCTAAACACTCCAGTATGCTTTCTTGAGTATATTTGACTTTTGGTTTCCAGAAGGCAAGGCTACTCTGTCCTATATTCAGATTCCTTCACTAAACACACCAGTACACTTTTTGAGTTTTTTTTACTGACCGTTCAGAATTTAAAAGACAATTTCTAAATACAAATGGCCTGGGATCTTTTCACTCTTCAGAGCTATCTTTCTTTCCTAACTGGGTAAGGAATTTCTTCTGTCACTAGAAGATCTGTCTTTTTTCTGGCCTTAAGTGAGAGCCTTCACCTAATTACCCACTCTGTGTTAAATCACTTTCAATCAGGGCTAAAAACAGACTCTGTCAGCACTAAACCCTTCTCTGTCAAGGCTAGACTCAGGCTCATCAGCACTAGACACTTCTTAGTAAGTTCTGAATTCAGCATCCAACTGTTTTATGTCAGGCCTAGACTCAGACTGAATGTTCAGTACCCAATTCAGAAGTCTTTCTGTTCAACTAATTCTAATCAATCAGATCTCTTGGTTCAGACTGCCATTCAAGGTTCTCTGGTTCTGTGTGGAATTAAGCCTTCACAGTCCATTGCTTGTTTACACAGCACTTATAAAACATACAGCTTCTAAACATAAAGTTTGTCACACAGCAGTGGGAAGTTGAAAGTCAGGGTCTATGTGCTGTGCAGATGAGTGTTACCTGCTTGGATAGTGGTGATCTCACCCTCTTCCCTACTTCACATGCAGGATGTTCCCTTTGTTTCTTCATTCTGTCTTGCTTTGTCTATTTATTCTAATTTGTTAGTCTATAGCTGTCCCACCTTGATACTTTATTTTGATGTTGGGCCAGCCCAGGGGCTTGAGGAAAGAGGAAAATTCACCTTCCTATCTTCTACTCTCCCTTCAAGGTTCACTGCCTTGTCGTGACAAAAGGGCTTGCGTAGCTCAGTGAAGCTATGAACTATGCTGTGCAGGGCCACCCAAGACGGACAGGTCATAGCAGAGAGATCTGATCCACTGGAGAAGGAAATGGCAAACCACTCCAGTATCTTTGTCATGAAAACTCTATGGACAGTACCTAAAAGCAAAACGACATGACACCAGAAGATGAGCCCCTCAGGTTGGAAGGTGTCCAATAAGCTACTTGGGATGAGTAGACGGCTAGTACAAGTAGCACCAGAATGAATGAAGCGACTGGGCCAAAGCCGAAAGGATGCTCAGTTGTGGATGGAACTGGAGGGGAAAAGACAGTCTGATGCTGCAGAGATTTTTATTCCATAGGAACCTGGAACATCAGATCCATGAATCAAGGAAAGCTGGAGGTGGTCAAACAAGAGATGACAAGACAGACCATCGATATTTTAGGAATCAGTGAACTAAAATGGACAGGAATGGGTGAATTTAATTCAAATGATCATCAGGTATACTACTGTGGGCAAGAATCTCTCAGAAGAAATGGAGTAGCCTTCATAATCAATAAAAGAGTAAGAAAAGCAGTCTTGGGATACAATCCTCAAAATGACAGAACGATCTCAGTTTGAATCCAAGGCAAACCATTCAACATCACAGTAATCCAGGTCTATGCCCCAACCACTGCTGCTGAAGATGGTTAAGTTGACCAGTTCTATGAAGCCCTACAATAACTTCTAGAAGCAACGCCAAAAAATGATGTGTTTATCATCATGGGGGATTGGAATGCTTAAGTAGGAAGCCAAAAGATAATCGGGATAACAGGCAAGTTTGGCCTTGGAGTATAAAATGAAGCAGGGCACAGGCTGATAGAATTTTGTCAAGATAATACAATGGTCATAGCAAACACTGTTTTCCAACAACCCAAGAGATGACTCTACACATGGACAACACCAGACAGTCAACACAGAAATCAGATTGACTATATGCTGTGCAGCCAAAGATGGAGAAGTTCTATACAGTGAGTAAAAACAAAACCAGAAGCTGATTGTGGTTAAGATCATGAGCTTCTTGGTGCAAATTTAGGCTTACGTGGAAGAAAGTAGGGAAAAGCACTAGACCACTCATGTATGAACTAAATCATATCTTTGACGAATATACAATAAAGGTAAAGGTAAAGGTATACCCCGTGCAAGCACCGAGTCATGTCTGACCCTTGGGGTGACGCCCTCCAGCGTTTTCATGGCAGACTCAATACAGGGTGGTTTGCCAGTGCCTTCCCCAGTCATTACCGTTTACCCCCCAGCAAGCTGGGTACTCATTTTACCGACCTCGGAAGGATGGAAGGCTGAGTCAACCTTGAGCTGGCTGCTGGGATTGAACTCCCAGCCTCATGGGCAAAGCTTTCAGACGGCTGCTTTACCACTCTGCACCACAAGAGGCTCATGAATATACAATAGAGGTGACAAATAGATTTAAGGAATTAGATCTGATAGACAGAGTGCCTGAAGAACTATCATTGGAGGTTCTCAACATTGTACAAGAGGTAGCAACTGAAACCATCCCAAAGAAAAAGAAATGCAAGAAAGCAAAATGGCTGTCTGAGGAAGCTTTACAAATAGCTGAGGAGAGAAAGGAAGTGAAAGGCAAGGGAGAAAGAGAAAGATACACCCAATTGAATGCAGCATTCCAGAGAATAGCTAGAAGAGATAAGAATGCCTTTTTAAATGAATGGTGCAAACAAATAGAAGAAAACCATAGAATGGGGAAGATGAGAGATCACTTCAAGAAAATTGGAGATATGAAGAGAACGTTTAATGCTAAGATGGGTATGATAAAGGACCAAAATGCTAGGGACCTAACAAGCAGAAGAGATTTAAAAAGGTGGGAAAATGATACAGAAGAACTATATAAGAGCGAGATTAACATCCCTGATAACCATGATGGGGTAGTTACTGATCTGGAACTAGAGATCCTGGAATGTGAAGTCAAATGGGCCTTAGGAAGTCTGAGCAACAATAAAGCTAGTGGAGGTGACAGCATTCCAGTTGAACTATTCAAAATCTTAAAAGATGATGCAGTAAAAGTGCTGCACTCAACATGCCAGCAAATTTGGAAAACTCAACAGTGGCCACAGGATTGGAAAAGGTCAGTTTACATTCCAGTCTCAAAGAAGGGCAATGCCAAAGAACGTTCAAACTACCACAACATTGCACTCATTTCTCATGCTAGCATAGTTATGCTCAAAATCGTACAAGCTAGGCTCCAGCAATATGTGGACCGAGAACTTCCAGAAAGACAGGCAGGCTTTCGAAGAGGCAGAGGAACTAGAGATTAAATTGCCTATTATTATTATTATTATATTTATATACCGCCTCCCCCCGAAAGCTCGAGGCAGCTCACATAAAATCCCATCCCCTAAAATCCATAACAATGACAGTAAAATTACCGTAATTAACAACCAGTTGATTGACAATAAAACAACAAGTGATGGCATCATCCTAATCATCGAGTCTCCGCATCCTCAACTGCAGGGAGGGAAGCTGGCACTCGCTACCGCCGGTTTGTGAGGGGGGGCTGATCCTCCTTACCGCCTGGCCTCACCATAAGCCTGGTAGAAGAACTTTGTCTTACAGGCCCTGAGGAATGCTGGTAATTCCCACAGGGCCCTCAGCTCTTCCGGGAGCTCATTCCACCAGTTTGGGGCCAGGACCGAAAAGGCCCTGGCCATGGTTGAGGCTTGGGGCTGGAGATAACCAATAAATTATCCCCAGCCGAGCGTAAAGCCCGGCGGGGGATATAGGGCGAAAGGCGGTTCCTCATATACACTGGGCCTAGATCACAGATGGCCTTGAAGGTCAAAACCAAAACCTTGAACCTGATCCAGAATATAACCAGTAGCTAGTGCAGCTGCCTCAGGACTGGCTGGATATAGGCCCTCTACGGTGTAGCTGTGAGGACCCTACAGCCGCATTTTGGACTCGTTGCAGTTTCCGGATCAAGCCCAGAGGCAGGCCAGTGTAGAGCGAGTTACAGAAATCTAATCTGGAGTTGACCATCGCATGGGTCACTGTGGCCAGGTGTTCAGAGGACAGATAGGGCGCTAGTAGTCGAGCCTGGTGAAGATGGAAAAATGCCTGACCAGCTACCTGTTTAACCTGTGCCTCAACCAATATGTGCTGGATCATGGAAAAAGCTAGGGAGTTCCAGAAAAACATCTACTTATGCTTCATTGACTATTCTAAAGCTTTTGATTGTGTGGAGCACAAGAAATTTTGGCAAGTTCTTAAAGAGAAGGGAATACCAGAGCACCTTATCTGTCTCTTGAGAAACCTATATGCAGGTCAAGAAGCAATAGTGAGAACCAGGCATGGAATTACTGATTGATTCAAAATTGAGAAAGAAGTTTGGCAAGGCTGTATACTGTCGTCTTGCCTATTTAACTTATATGCGGAGCACATCATGAGAAAGGCAGGATTAGAGGAGTCACAAATTGGGATCAAGATTGCAGGGAGAAATATGAACAACCTCAGATATGCAGATGATACCACTCTAATGGCAGAAAGTGAAGAGGAACTAAAGAGCCTGTTGATGCGGGTGAAGGAGGAGAGTGCAAAAGTTGGCTTGAAACTCAACATCAAGAAAACGAAGATCATGGCATCCGGCCCTCTCAATTCCTGCCAAATAGATGGGGAAGAAATGGAGGTAGTGACAGATTCTGTTTTCCTGGGCTCCGAGATCACTGCAGATGGGGACTGCAGCAAAGAAATTAAAAGACGCTTGCTCCTGGGGAGGAAAGCGATTGCAAATCTAGATAGCATCCTAAAAAGCAGAGACATCACCCTGCTAACAAAAGTGTGTTTAGTCAAGGCCATGGTCTTCCCAGTTGCAATGTATGGCTGCGAAAGTTGGACCATAAGGAAGGCTGAGCGTCAAAGAATTGAGGCTTTTGAACTCTGGTGCTGGGGAAGACTCTTGTGAGTCCCTTGGACTGTACGGCGAACAAACCGGTCAGGCCTAGAGGAGATCAGCCCTGACTGCTCCTTAGAAGGCCAGACACTGAAGATGCAGCCCAAATACTTTGGCCACCTCATGAGAAGGAAGGACTCCTTAAAGAAGAGCCTAATGCTGGGAGCGACTGAGGGCAAAAGAAGAAGGGGACGACAGAGAATGAGGTGGCTGGATGGAGTCTCTGAAGCAGTCAGTGTGAGCTTAAATGGACTCTGGGGAATGGTAGAGGACAGGAAGGCCTAGAGGATTATTGTCCATGGGGTTGCGGTGGGTCAGAAATGACTTCACAACTAACAACAACAACAATCTTCTACTCCTGAAATGGCACACTGGAGGCTTCTGTAAATTTATAATGAACAGAATCTTTTATTTAGCAGAAACAAAAAGGTCAGGTCGAATCAAGGGTAGAATTTATGAGGTGAATAGATAGGGTGGGGGAAACTAACATAACTTTGGAATCACACTAAATTCAGCTAATATGCTGCCAACAAGTAAGTGGATGCTTAGGAGAGTTTGTTTCCTAGCACACATCAGGGAAATTGAAGTCACCCATCATTACAAGATCCAGTTGCCTGGATATTCTATCAGGCTTCTCAAGAAGGGCAGAATCCATGTCCTTACTCTGGTCAGGCAGTCTGTAGCAGAAGCCACCCGTTATATTTTCAGTTTTTCCATCCCTTATCTTCACCCAGATACTTTCCACTTAAGTGTTCCTGGCGCCGCAGTCTTGGGGCAGCGGGGTCGGCTCGGAGGTCGGGCGGGGAGCGGACGGTGAACTGGGGGTGAGTGGGGAGCAGCGGGTTGTGGCCTAACTGAGGGCCTGTATGGCGGCCGGGCGGAGGTTGGCGCAGGTCTGCGGAGGTCGGTGGAGGTCTGGCGGTGCGGGCAGGCGAGGTTTGGGTGGCGTGTGGGTGGGTTGGGGCTTGTTCCGGGCAGAGGCCGGTTGGGGGGGCAGCAGTTTGAGAGCGGCGTGGCGGCTGGGAGTCTGGTGGGCTTGTGAAGGCGTCGGGAAGCGCGGGGGGGCGGCAAGTGGCCGCGGGGCGGTGGGGCGGCAAGGAGCGGCCTGTTCGGCGGCAGGTGCAGGAATGGCGGCAGGGAGGCTCGGGGGAGGCGAGGGGGGCGGATTTGTCAGTCCGGCAGCAAGGGACCAATCGGGAGCCGCACGCAGCGTACACGCAGCGCTGCGCGGCTCGTGATTGGCCCCTTGCTGCCGGACTGACAATTGGAGGGGCCAATCGGCAGATTGGGCTCTCCGATTGCCAGTCATGAGGAAGGGGCCTATCGGCACCCTTCCTCATCACAGACAGGGCCCTTCTTAGGTGCCCTTAACCGATTATTTTATCCCCTCCGCAGGAGCGGTTAAAAATTAATTCTATTGTGGTGGTAAACAGGGAAGAAGTATCTTCCAAAGACCAGGAAGCCTCCAGCTGAGTCAATCAAGTCATAGGAGGAGAGTATTTCAAAAATGGCAGAAAGTTCCTGATTTAACTATGCTAACTACATATCACCTCCAATGCCCTCCACAGGATGTTCTTCTTATGCTGTTAAATCATGCAAACTGCCAATCTTGCATATTCCAACAAACGCCAGTACTTTAAATTGGACTTAGAAGTCAATGAGTAACTAGTGGAAGTACCAAAAGCACTGGGCAGGCTGCACTACAGCTGACAACCTTATTATCTTTAGCTGTCCATGTTTTCAGGCATATCCCTCTCCCCCCATCTAGTCTGTTAATATTCAAATAGACATGCTGGGGAATGAACCTTCTGTGCACAGCGTGTAACCCTCCACTGTTGCTGTTCTCCAACTACTTATGAAAGACTTAAGAAAATGCAAAAATTATATTTGCAGCTTGACTTTTGCTGGCTGAATGTAAGCTGCCACTATCATACTGCCCTTATGCGCATGTACGGTGAGACCACACATGGAATACTGGAAATAGTTTATTTTTATTTATTTATTAAACTTTATTTATTTATTAAACTGGTCACCATACCTGAAAAAATATCGTAGAGCTTCAAAGCACTGGTTTGAAATTATTAAAAGTATTTAAAATGTATTGTTTTAATGCTAGAGGGCTGGCAAATGTTCTTGAACACTTCAGGAAACACAAAATCTTAATAAATTATAATGGCCGGTTTCTATTTATTTGTCTAGTGTGAGTTGATGAAAGACTGTTTCTGCCAGCTTTCTCAGAAGCTTGAATGTACTTGCCAGGAATGTTGTGCTTGTACTGTAGTTGATAGTATTTTAAGCATTGACTTGCAAGTACTTGAAGTGCTGTGAATATCTTTTGTTCAGTTTTGCTGGCCACAGAAAATAACTGATTGATAGTGAAATTAAATTGTGTGCCACTAAATACTTGTCCAATAAACATACATTTGCACTTTCACAAGAAATCCACAAGAGGGCAACATTTGCTAGGCATATTCTTTAAAGCAGTTTGATATAAGACTGCAAGAGTCCTTTTATTCCATGGATGTGGATAAAGTTCAGTGATTTTTGTATTTAGCATACTCCTGTATTAATTGGTATTGTTATCTGTCCTTAACACATTGATATGTGTTAATAGAAACCCTTTCTGTTTTATTAGGTTGTGAACATGGGCACTGGTGTGTATATGTAATTAATTACAATTAAATTTTAATGTGCGCTTGAGTTAATCACTTGACTGCCTTATTACTAGTATTCTTGTCTTGAAAATGATTTGCCAGTTGAAAAGGATGGTTAAAATGACTGCAATATGGTTTTACATTAAGGGTATGTGGACTCACACTAGAGAATGTCATTCTTGTCAGCTCCCTTGAAAATTAATTGAAAATATTAACCAAATGTTTCAGAAATGATCACCTTGGACTTAATGGAATATGTTTTTAATATTTAACAGCTTTTATCAGGATTGTGAAATGCCATTTCTCTCATGCCTTGTCAGCCTTCCAAATGACTTAAATTGGTAAGTAGTTCTATTGCAATCAGTTAAACTACTCTTGGAGTAAACTCTTTTTCTCATTTTGACTAACTGTGGCACAATGAGCCCCCAAATAGTTAAATCAAATAGGTTGGAAATGATAAATTTGATTAATGACTCCTCAAAATCTTTATTTTAACTTGCTGCCAAGAAGAATAAATGGGAAATAATGTTCCATTCATTATTCCAGAGACTGATACGTGCAGAGTCCAGTAGAATGCACATATGACGTGAGCATTTGAAAACACATTTTCCATACACCATAATTCAGTTGTCAAATCAGTTTATGCCATTGCATCCAAAATATATCAAGAGCTGGATGTTTACATCTAGCTTTAGTGAAATTATACTGCTAGATCCACCAGTATGACACTAAAAGAAGCAGGGAAATTTTAGTTTAATCCCTCCTTCTACTTCCAATTCACTTCTTATTCTGTTTCCAGAAGTTGCCATTTATGGGGCCTGTTTGGGCTTCATTGAGAGATGAAAGCTGAGAAAGTCCTTTTCTTCTGATGGGAATTCATTCTACGGGATCCAGCCCTTTTCTGTGGTACTGAATCCTCAATGTAGGTACAAGTAAGGAAGTCACTGCCAATGCCATACTAAGTGGAGTTAGAATCTTCTAACTTCTTTGAAGTCAAGATACTAAGAAGGATGTAACAAAGAAGTATGTATATATATATACTTATATAAATGCCTGTATAACCCCCAAACTGCAGCTTGACTACTGTCAGGGGTTAGTTACTGAGAATATTTTGAACAGTTATACCAATTGCCAGTCTGTTCACCAGTTCAATTCAAGTTGTTGGTTATGACTTTTAAGCCCTCCAACATCGGAAGGACCATCTCTAGCCATCTCTAGCCATATGTTCCTGTAGACCAACTACAGTAATTAGGCAGGTATTTATTTGCTATCCTAACACTGAGGATGGCCCATCTGACATTAGCCATTACTTAGGCCTTTTCTATTATGGCTCAGGTGCTGTGGAATGGGCTTGCTGCAGGGGAGGGGGGCAACCTTGAAAGTCTTCTGAAGGCAAGGCCTTCTGCTATGCTGTTCATACAGTAGCATTTTGTTATTGTTAGGTGCAAAGTCGTGTCCGACCCATCATGACCCCATGGACAATGATCCTCCAGGCCTTCCTGTCCTCTACCATTCCCCGGAGTCCATTTAAGTTCACACCCACAGCTTCAGTGACTCCATCCAGCCACCTCATTCTCTGTCGTCCCCTTCTTCTTTTGCCCTCAATCGCTCCCAGCATTAGGCTCTTCTCCAGAGAGTCCTTCCTTCTCATGAGGTGGCCAAAGTATTTGAGTTTCATCTTCAGGATCTGGCCTTCTAAGGAGCAGTCAGGGCTGATCTCCTCTAGGCCTGACCGGTTTGTTCGCCATGAAGTCCAAGGTCTTCTCCAACACCAGAGTTCAAAAGCCTCAATTCTTTGACGCTCGGCCTTCCTTATGGTCCAACGTTCACAGCCATACATTGCAACTGGAAATAACATAGCCTTGTCTAAATGCACTTTTGTTAGCAGGGTGATGTCTCTGCTTTTTAGGATGCTGTCTAGATTTGCCATAGCTTTCCTCCCCAGGAGCAAGCGTCTTTTAATTTCTTTGCTGCAGTCCCCATCTGCAGTGATCTTGGAGCCCAGAAAAATAAAATCTGTCACTATCTCCATTTCTTCCCCATTTATTTGCCAGGAATTGAGAGGGCCAGATGCCATGATCTTCGTTTTCTTGATGTTGAGTTTCAAGCCAATTTTTGCACTTTCCTCCTTCACCCGCATCAAAAGGCTCTTTAGTTCCTCTTCACTTTCTGCCATTAGAGTGGTATTATCTGTATATCTGAGGCTGTTGATATTTCTCCCTGCAATCTTGATCCCAATTTGTTACTCATCTAACCCCGCCTTTCTCATGAATACAGTAGCATACTCAAATAGAAAAAAATACATTATTTAAATTTACCCAGCACTGATATACCTATGGCCATTAAACCAACCTGATGTTCATCCCTTCATTCATAGATACCCCATTAGAGTTCTATTGATAACAGAGTGCACTTTAACTCTCCAGTTTTAACTTTACACATGTATTTAAGTAGGGAAGTTTCTAAATTTCTTGGTGATAGGAATTGTTCCTGGAATACAGTTTTTTATTCTCCTTGATTTATTTGAGGGAACAAATAACTTATAATAAAACCTTTAGGGCATTGTCACTATGAATTACAGAGACAAAGGAATCAATGAGCCCATTCCACAATTTAAATTAGGTGCCTTTATTTAGCAATACAATGTAGGAATATAATTGATAATGAATGCCAAACTTTATGCCTTAATTACTTACTTATAGGAGGATTGAAGATTAATTAGTTAAAGTCTAATCATGAAAATTCTCTTGTGGGATACAACATACATTTTCACAGGGTCCTATATTAGTAAAATTCTGGAAAAATATTTTTTTTCCATTTTATCAGTTGGTACATGTATTTACCTTTTTAGTAATATAAGTTAACAGTTTAATTTATACTGCCCTCCCTGAAGGCTTAGGACGGTTAACATATAACTGAAACTATACATGGAACCATACATATAATAATAACATATAATAATATCTATGAATCAGTTAATTGATCTTACTGCAAAGTTTTTCAAACTTTTAAAGTGACATGCAGAGTTAAACTCACTGACCTATAAACTATTTACCAATATATATTTGCACACAAACAAACAAACACACATACCTGGAGCAGCTTCGCTGTGTAATATACAAAGCTAAGGCCTAGGTGGGCAGGGCCAGTCTAATCTTTGGACCAATAGGGAAGCAACATAGCCCACCCCTCCAGCCCGACCAGGGGCAATCTGGCAAGCTCACAGCCAGTTTGTCCCTGGCTGCTGACAGGGACATGGTAAGTGGCCTGGGGGAGGGTGGTGGCCTTTTCCCCTTTGGCTGGAAAGACCTCACACCACCTTGCAGAGCTGGCAGGTAGCTGGTGAGTGTGTTCTCTCCCTTCTTCCTTCAAGCCTGCTCTAAGAGCCCTTGACTGAGGCAAGGGAGGCATTTACAAGAGCAATGCAGGGAAGTCTGCGGGCATGGGTGTGCATCCCTTTTGAGTGGCAGGGGGAAGCTAACAGGGAGGCCACTGAAAAGCCCTTTCTCTCTTAAAATACTGCTCTGGCCAGTCTCACTGCAGGAGGCAAGAGGCAGCCAAGGAACTCTCTGTAGTTTTGAGGCCTTCCACACAGGGTTGTTGTGCAGATGAAACTGGATGCTGTTATGGAGGTTCTTTTGCCTCCTGTTTCATCTGAACAACAATGTTGTGCAATAGGCCTCAAATATGCAGAGAGGGGCCTTTACAGCAGGCCTGAAGGGAGGGGGGAGGGAGTACATTCATCAGACACCTGCAAGTTCTGTCAGCGGTCTGAGGCAAAGTGAGGGAAGTTGTTAGACATGACAGCTAGGCCTGTGCAATAGGCCTCAAGTGTTTCAACTCAACAACAACCTGCGTGGTAGGCCTTAAATGTTTCTTCTGCACAACAAACCTGTCCAAACTCGAAAGAAGCCCTTTCTGCCTTGGGAGCTGATCTTTATACTCTGCAGATGAACTGTAATTCCAGGAGCTCTTCAAGCCCCACATGGAGGTTGGCCACCCTTGGGTTGGAAATATTCCTGGAGGTTTGGATGTGGGACTTCAAAATCGTACCATGCCTCAGAGTCCAGTCTTCAAAGTAGCCATTTTTGCCTGCAGAGCTGATCATTATAATCTAGAGATGAGCATTGATCTACAGATAATGGTAGAGGCTCGAAGACTGAGGTTGGGGTGGAGTTGTGCGGGTGTGTCCCTACTGGCTTTGCCCAGCCCTTACCAGCAACTGTTTGTATTTTGGGGTGCCAACAGACAGACCAGCATCAGTCCTGCAAGTCTGGAAAGTGCAGGAAGATCTAAATAAATAATATTTTCAGGCTGAAACTGTAAACAGTGAACAAGTAAATGGCTGGAGAGACATGGCAACTGAAGTGACTATTTTCAAGCTTGGCCTGGTAAATTAAAAGCAGCATTTGCCAGGAAGGTACTATGAACTCAAAGGCATAAGTGGCCCAGAATTTCAAGCGGAGTTACAGAAAAGTAGATAGTGAGACTTTGAGGGGAAATAGGTGATCCACTTTTATTAGGCAATGATAACAACGGAGACTACAGTTGCCCGCAATAGGCCTCAGGCTTCAGAAGGGCAGACATCACAAGCCAAGGAACAGACTACACTAGCCAAGAGGTGTCTAGGGCCACGTGCATTTCTTTTGATGGGAGAGAGCTTTCCCTTCAACTTAAGTGCCTGGAAATTAGCTGTTCTTCCAGGGAATTCTCAGACCCCATCTGAAGGCTGGCATCCCTAAACCTTAGTGGGATACATTGCTACACGGTCACCCCTCCAAAGCAGCCATTTTTGCCTGGGGAACTGATCTTTATAGTCTGGAGATGAGCAGCAATTCCAGATCTCCAGGCCCCTCCTGGAGGTTGGCTGTCCTTGGTCTCAGTATATTCCTTGAAGTCTGGAAGTGGGACCTCAAAAGTGTGTAATGCCACTGCAGCCACCTAGCATCCCCTGACCTATTTCAGGTCAGGAAAACATTGCCGGGAGGAGTAAGGTTGCCAGATTGCTGTAGGTTCATGTTCTGGAATTCCACACCACCTAGGTGTGCATAAACCTGACTAAGGTTAAAACTGTTATGCAAAGAGATACCTCCTCTCAAGGTTGCCATCTTTCAAGTCAGGCTCTCTACCCTCACAGGAAGTCTGCTATGGGGAGAGGAAGGAAAGGTGAGTGGAAACTGCTTTGAGACACTTGAGGCCTGCTGGGTGACTGCAGGTCATTCCCTGTTCTCTCAGATCTCTCACAGCCCCACATTCATCACAAGTTGTCTATTGTGGGGAGACAAAGGGGAAAGACGTTTGCAAACTGCTTTGAGACTCCTTTGGGTAGTAAACAGCAGGGTACAAAAATCCAGTTCTTCTTCTTCTAAGGAGCAACCATGAAAGAAGCATCTGGGCATATAACATTATATCAACAGTAAAAAAAATGGAGACAGAAGAAGAAGAGCAGACACCTGTGTACTGTGACTACCCCATGTGGATTAGGGCAGGGGGACATTTCTGTGTCTATGGCCTAATTCACACAAAGGAAATGACATTGGATGCAAAACTGGGAGGAATGGGTTGCCGTGTAATCTCCCCCTAAGAAGAGTCTCCAGTCTGATTTTCCCTTCACATATTTGAAGAGATGGCTCTAGAAAGCTCATCTGTAACCACTATGCCTCAATTCCGAAAGGTCACTCCTCTCCCACATTCAATGAACATTCCAAACCACAGGTTCTTGACACCCATCTCTCCGCACCCATGCCCTCATTTGTCACAATGTCACCACAATTTCCCACACAACACACACATTCAACCCCATATCCTTACAGACTGGACAACTCCTTCCCTTCCTCTTCCCACCACCAATCTCTAGCACCCGTTGTATTCCTGGATACAATGGGCTTTGTCCCTAGTATATATGTAACACAGTTATCTCACTGGATAAGTTTATAATTTGTAACATTTTATATTTTTAATTGTATATTATTTTTGGCCAATTTACATGTGATACACAAGCAAACTCAAATTTACCATTGAGCCTCACAGAGGTTCCGCTATCAGTTTACCCTGTTTTTCGTCCTTTTTTGAAGCCTTGTGACCTGCTATGAATAGTCTTGACACTGGTCCAGACCCCAAGTCTGCAAACCTAATGGAATTACTCGTAACCTTGAGGTTTCAGGACTGCAGCCAAACAATACTCTAGTAAACCTTTTCAGTGGCATAACCTGTAAAACTTATAATAATGTATGGAATATTTTAGCAGCTGGAGAACTTGGCCATAGAACTGCAATAAATTGCTTACATTTATCTGCCAAGGATATCAAAAGGATTTTTTTTAAAGAGAAAGAGCTGTCAATGGTACACTGCTCTAATATGTTAGAAATTAAATATCTATGTAGTCTTCTGTTTTTAAAAAGGAAAAGGTTTATAAAAGTCAAATAACCTTCTCAGATATGCTTAACAGTGTCAGTTATTGGTACATAGGTTTAAGCCCCTTTGCACTTTCAATGTGCTTTTGTAGCCGGATTATCCTGTGCAGTGCACTGAAAGTGCTTTATCTTACATGTGAAGAATGGACCAAGAGTACTTTAGCAATTAAAATTCTGGTTCACATTGGGGTGCTCCTGAACAGAACCCTCAAACCCAAACAATCCAGAAGTCATGAAATGAACCAGCTGAGTACAGACCAATTCATTTTGCTTCTCCAACTTAGAATCAGGGGGAAAC
Source organism: Paroedura picta (assembly GCF_049243985.1). Lineage (NCBI taxonomy): Eukaryota > Metazoa > Chordata > Lepidosauria > Squamata > Gekkonidae > Paroedura > Paroedura picta. The sequence continues at coordinate 47,985,222 of NC_135374.1, forward strand.
AAAACAGAGGCCTCACAGTAGACAGGCGCATGTGCCCTACAGTAAGGCTGAAATGGCTGCCGGCTATTTGAAACCTCTGTTTTGCTTTCTGCTACTTGGATGGCAGTGGGAGTAAAACAGAGGTTTTAATGGCTGACAGCCATTTAAACTTCACTGCTGACCATAGGATCAATCAAGCTGTGAGGTTTAAACAGCTGACAGCCATTTAAAACCTCAATTTTACTTCCTTCCATTTTTAAGGGGAAGCAAAACGGAGCATTTAAATGACCTTAACTGTAAACACAGCCAGGCAGCAGGTTTGGAGAATGTTTTGGGGAGGTGCCTTTTCTGAACCTGGGTTCAGGGGGGAATGGACTGGCCAGATTTCTGATGGACTTAGTTATGAACTGGTTTGTGTCAATCCCAAAGGGACAGTAATACACTACCTTTAAAAGACCTTGAAGGCTTGACTATAACACTTTCATCCCAGATGCAGGAAGCAAGAGAAAAAGTACTAATATAATCCTGACTATAACAGTATGGAATCAGCAATATGGAATTAAAAGAGGTACATATCTATCATTATTCATACCATCTATTGCAGCCTGAAGACAGTAGGTTGCAGTCTGTAAAAAGGAGATGAACGATGCATTCAGACACTATTAGTGATGTCAGGTTTCAAGGGCTCTGTAGAGATGAAAGCTCTGCTGGAGCCAAGGAGTTTTTAACTAAATTCTATGGTGCTCTGTTCTCTTGTAAAAACACACTCTAAGTGTAGTGATTTCATGATTTAATCATTCATTTGAAATATTTTTATCTCACATTCCGTAATAATCTGCTCAAGGATTGTGTATATGTCTCTCTCTCTCTGTGTAATCTTTAAACAAAACACAATAATGATGGCACAACTAAAGCAAAGATAAGCTGCATGAAAACAGGATAATAAAAATGATAATTAACCACTAAAACAAACTATCAAAATATGAAAGACCTAAAATTATGCTTATTTGTTCTTAACACAGCAATTATAATAATCATAAATAGAAACCTCCCCCTTAGACTTCAAGAAGAAGACAGAGGAGGAAAGATGGGATAATGATACTGTTGCAGAGGATAACATGTTTTAAGCATGAGAAAATTAAAATATTTTCTTCCGGTGCTTACAAGATTGTAAATGTGATTTCCTAGGAACATCTTTGAATAAAAATGCATTCAACTGCTATCAGACATGAGTGACTCTGGAACCTATGAGGAGAAAGGAAGGAATGGTGGGAGGCTGGATAGGTACACCTCTGTGTTGTCCTCTGCTGCCATTCATGGCTCCGCCCCTCCTTTTGGTAATTGGCTGTGGGACATGGAGGTTGTAGGGCCAGAAGACTGGTCCAAAGTGGTCTTTAAAAGAAGGATAGGCAGAACCAGGGTTGGAGAAGAAGTTCTATAGTGTCACAGAATAAAATCCTTTATCTTCCATGGACCGATTATGCATGGGCTAGGAAAGGAGGGCCTGTGTCTGCATACCATCGGGGCTAATCTCCGCTTACACATGATGCTGGCCCCAGCTCAGCCCCTTCCTCATTCCCTGTCTTTTCATGGTGGCCATCAGAGACCTGGCTGGCATAGGTCTGTGCACAAGAGAAGAACCGGGCCTTTCCAGGATAAAAAGTATCCTCAAACTCTTATCTTTTGAAAGTCAAACATTTTGTTGTTGTTATGTGCGAAGTCGTGTCCGACCCATCGCGACCCCATGAACAAAGATCCTCCAGGCCTTCCTGTCCTCTACCATTCCCCGGAGTCCATTTAAGTTTGCTCCTACTGCTTCAGTGACTCCATCCAGCCACCTCATTCTCTGTCGTCCCCTTCTTCTTTTGCCCTCGATCGCTCCCAGCATTAGGCTCTTCTCTAGGGAGTCCTTCCTTCTCATGAGGTGGCCAAAGTATTTGAGTTTCATCTTCAGGATCTGGCCTTCTAAAGAGCAGTCAGGGTTGATCTCCTCTAGGACTGACCGGTTTGTTCGCCTTGCAGTCCAAGGGACTCGCAAGAGTCTTCTCCAGCACCAGAGTTCAAAAGCCTCAATTCTTTGACGCTCAGCCTTCCTTATGGTCCAACTCTCGCAGCCATACATTGCAACTGGGAATACCATAGCCTTGACTAAACGCACTTTTGTTGGCAGGGTGATGTCTCTGCTTTTTAGGATGCTGTCTAGATTTGCCATAGCTTTCCTCCCCAGGAGCAAGCGTCTTTTAATTTCTTTGCTGCAGTCCCCATCTGCAGTGATCTTGGAGCCCAGGAAAATAAAATCTGTCACTATCTCCATTTCTTCCCCATCTATTTGCCAGGAATTGAGAGGGCCGGATGCCATGATCTTTGTTTTCTTGATGTTGAGTTTCAAGCCAACTTTTGCACTCTCCTCCTTCACCCGCATCAACAGGTTCTTTAGTTCCTCTTCACTTTCTGCCATTAGAGTGGTATCATCTGCATATCTGAGGTTGTTGATATTTCTCCCTGCAATCTTGATCCCAATTTGTGACTCCTCTAATCCCGCATTTCTCATGATGTGCTCTGCATACAAGTTAAATAGGCAAGGCGACAGTATACAGCCTTGCCGAACTCCTTTCTCAATTTTGAACCAGTCAGTGATTCCATGTTCAGTTCTCACTGTTGCTTCTTGACCTGCATATAAATTTCTCAAGAGACAAATAAGATGCTCTGGTATTCCCATCTCTTTAAGAACTTGCCACAATTTGTTGTGCTCCACACAATCAAAGGCTTTAGCATAGTCAATGAAGCAGAAGTAGACGTTCTTCTGGTACTCCCTAGCTTTCTCCATGATCCAGCGTATGTTGGCAATTTGATCTCTAGTTCCTCTGCCTCTTCGAAATCCTGCCTGTACTTCTGGAAGTTCTCGGTCCACATATTGCTGGAGCCTAGCTTGTAGGATTTTGAGCATAACTTTGCTAGCATGAGAAATTAGTGCAATGGTGCGGTAGTTTGAACATTCTTTGGCATTGCCCTTCTTTGGGATTGGAATGTAAACTGACCTTTTCCAATCCTGTGGCCATTGTTGAGTTTTCCAAATTTGCTGGCATATTGAGTGTAGCACTTTTACTGCATCGTCCTTTAAGATTTTGAATAGTTCAACTGGAATGCTGTCACCACCACTAGCTTTATTATTGCTCAGACTTCCTGAGGCCCATTTGACTTCACATTCCAGGATGTCTGGCTCCAGGTCAGTAACTACCCCACTGTGGTCATCAGGGATGTTAAGCTCGCTCTTGTATAGTTGTTCTGTATAATTTTGCCACCTTTGTTTAATCTCTTCTGCTTCTGTGAGGTCCCTACCATTTTGGTCCCTTATCATACCCAACTTTGCATGAAACGTTCTCTTCATATCTCCAATTTTCTTGAAAAGATCTCTGGTCCTCCCCATTCTATTGTTTTCTTCTATTTGTTTGCACTGTTCATTTAAGAAGGCATTCTTATCTCTTCTAGCTTTTCTCTGGAATTCTGCATTCAGTTGGGTGTATCTTTCTCTTTCTCCCTTGCCTTTCACTTCCCTTCTCTCCTTAGCTATTTGGAAAGCTTCCTCAGACAGCCATTTTGATTTCTTGCATTTCTTTTTCTTTGGGATGGTTTTAGTTGCTACCTCTTGTACAATGTTGCGAACCTCCGTCCATAGTTCTTCAGGCACTCTGTCTATCAGATCTAATTCCTTAAATCTATTTGTCACCTCTACTGTGTATTCGTCGGGGATATGATTTAGTTCATACCTGAGTGGCCTAGTGCTTTTCCCTACTTTCTTCAATTTAAGCCTAAATTTTGCAACAAGAAGCTCATGATCTGAACCACAATCAGCTCCTGGTCTTGTTTTTATTGACTGGATAGAACTTTTCCATCTTTGGCTGCAGAGCACATAGTCAATCTGATTTCTGTGTTGACCGAAACATTTACTGACCGAAACATTTACTGTGTTGACCGAAACATTTACTGAGTCAAACATTTACTCAGCAGCAATTAATATACACATTTAGGAATGCTAGTCTCCAGGTGTGACCTGGGGATCCCCTGGAATTGTACTCATCTCCAGACTAAAGAGTTTCCTTGAAGAAAATGACTGCCCTGGAGGGTGGAGTATAGCATTATACTCCACAGAGGTCCCTCCATACCCCAAATCCCACCTGCTCCTGGCTCCACCTGGTTAGGTATTTCCTAACCTATATTTGGCAACCCTATACAGAATCCTGTTCTGTGATATGTAAAATAAAAACAGAATGACTACCTGCTAAAAACTTTTCTGTAATTTCTGTAATTATTCTCATCAGTAAACATGTCAAGTTAATCTACAAAGAATATACAATTCTGAAATTCATTATTATAAATCTTATACACCATGCTGGCTCTCACATTTTATTTCCTTTCCATTTTTAATTCTTTCTTAATATGTACTCTACTGTGCATATTGATGTTTTGAGCTTATATTGACAACTCAATTGCTCCTTTGTGTTTAGTCACCTGTGCTGTGAATAGCCGTAGTCAACAAATATGTAGTTAGGATTTGTTTTTATTGTCCCAGTGTATACTTTGAGAATCTTTTTTCACCCACTGGGGATTGGTAGCTCTGTTGTCTATTCAGGACTTTATATCAAACTAAAGTTACACACACACACACACACACACACAACCAAGAAAGCCCATTGCAATCAGGAATACAATGGTGGCTACGACCCAGGGGACACTGAGAGGTGCAGATCTCTCTAAAGAGGTGTCTCTCTCTCCCTCTCGCTGCGTGTCTCTCCATGTGCCTCGCAGCAGGAGGCAAAGCAGGTAATCAGGGCTGTTTTGTAGGAGGGAAGCAGAGCTGGTGTGCACCTTGGGGCAGCTCTCTGTCTCTCTCTCTCCCTCCGTTGCAGCAGGGGTGGTTCATTCTGTGTGTGTCTCTCTCTGTTGTAGCAGAAGCCATAGCAGGTAATTAGGGCTCATGCTTAGGAGGGAAGCAGGGCTGGTCAGCAGCTTGGGGCAGCTCTCTCTGTGTCTCTCTCTGCCTCCCTCACAGCAGGAGCAATAGGAGGGAATGAGGGCGCGTGTTTGGTCTTGCAGGGCTCTGTGTGTTTCTCTCTGGCACATCTGAGAGGAATGTGGCTAGCATCAAGGGAGGGAGGGCGGGAGCTGTAGGGGCAGGGCCAATCAGGGTTCAGCCAGCAATGCTGGCTGCACCCTGATTGGCCCTATTCCAACTTGGACAGCAGGACACATTCCACCCCCCAGGCTGTTTCACAAATATATAGAGGAACCATGGATGGGTGGATGGATGGATTCTCAGTTCAAAAATCTCAAATGGATTTGTTTTCTCTCTAAAATTAAGGAGACTGCAAAAAGGCAGCATAACCATACAAACAGTCATATCTGGATTCATTTGGACCCATTTGAATGGTTCAGCTCACTGCTCCCTACTGGTGAAGATGACAGGAGCTCAAACATGAATAACAGGGTTTTTTATTGTGCAAGGATAGCTAATATAAATAGGAATAGCTTTAACAGGATACTCATTTAATTCCCTTGAACCTTGTAGTTTTCAAGTGTTACTGTGATTTTACAGCTCTCAGAAGATTTCAGTAAAAACCAAAACCACAGAGACCTGGAAAATTATTTGACATGTGGTCAATATGCTTCTCATGCTTATGGGGGTGTGTGGGGGGACCCTTTAAAATGCTGCATGTGTGCTCTTGATATTTAAAGCATATTGTCATCAAAAATATAGTTACAGTTTTTATTATGTACCTAAAAGCTATAGAATACTATCTGATTCTGACATCTGGTTTCATTTACGCGTTTAAGGAGCTGGTAACAACCCCCAACTGGTGTTGTTTGTGTGTGTTCTTCAGGAGAAAGCTTCTCTAGAGTTCTCATTCTACATTGGATGATTTCCAAATAAACTACAGTTTGTACCAAAAGTGATGAAATAATTTGACCATTATTTATATTAGCGATTTTATTTACTCCAGTATCATTTTTTTATGGACAGGTTGAATAGCCAATTAAAGATAAAACAATTTTTAAATTGAATTGACTTCAGTTGAATAATAATAATACTTATTCTTATATTCCACACTTCCTGGCAGCTCAGGACAGATGACAACGTAAGTTAAAATGAACAAATCTTTAAAAACCAATAAGTTGTTTAAAACACTGTGTGCATTGTTTCAGCCTCCTTCAGTAGGCTTGGGGGGGGGGTCCAGATCTTCCCAGAGAGGCAGATTTTCCTATACTTTGGGAGTGAGGACAGCACTTTTGTTGTTCTGACTGCAACCAAGGACCTGATGAAACAGTTCTGTCTTGCAGGCCTTGCATAACTGGTTACAGTCCCACAGGGCCCTGATATCTTTTGGCCGAGCAGAGTAGGCATACCTTTCAAAATTTCCATCCTTGTGCAGCCCGAGAGAGAAGCCAGTTTGAACTACCCTCCCCTCCACAACCCGACAAACAGATGATCCTGCAAATAGATTAGCTATTGCAGGTGGGAGGCATCCTACCATTTTGGCCACTATGCAGAAATCCCCAAAGAGTCCCTTCTGCACTCATCTAAGGCTGAACCAGAAGTTATACAGTGAAGTTTTTTAATCTTTAAAAGTGGCTTTTCAGGGATCATAGAGGTTTTCTTGGACAGTGCGGGAATGCCTGATGCTGGTGCCGAGCACTCTTTGTGGCCCTGTAGATTACATTCTGTTTATTTTTTTATTTAAAAAGATAGATCCTTTCTAATAAACCGTGTAAAAATAAGCTTTACTAAATCTAACTGTCTGTATTTTTCACCTTTGAAGGAAGCATTGGTTAGGAATTGTCTTTTGCAACATTAAATACTCAGCGTTATGAACAATTCCTTTTTAAAATAATTGTACACCTTCCTAGACAGTTTACTGGAAACTTCCAACAGCAATGCAACCTTCTTAGCCTATTGACTTCAATGGATTTAGAATAACATAAATCTTCTTAGGATTCTGCTGTTATAATACTAATGTGAAATAAAGGCACATTCTATATATTGTTTGAAGATTAATGTAGCTTTAATATTCAGGTGCCTGTGAAAGTTTCTTAGACTAAGCTGCTTGCAGACAGCTGTTTCTAATTTTAAAATGTCAAGGCTCTTTAGGTAATAGTGTCTTATGTGTATATCTTACAAAGGTGTGTGAGCTTGTATCTTGGTCTCTGTGTCAATCAAATATATTTTAATAGCAATTTTGACATTTGCTGCTTCCAATATTCAAAACACACATGCCAGCAAATGTTCCTGAGCTGCACTAGCAATTTCTAATAGTTAATTGCTTCTCTTGATGTCTGCCTAATCCCAAGTAACATTAAAGAATATTTTGAGTAACTACAAGTGTTACGTTCAAACATGTATTTAGACAAGAACTATATAAAAAGACTTTTATCCTAAGAATATCCTGTGAAGAACCAGTATAATTGGTTTTAAAAGAATGTGTTGATTTATGCATTGAATTTCCTCTGAGTTTCATGTGGTACAATATGACCCCAAAACTCTGGATGTGAAAAGACTACCTGAAAAATCTCAAGATGGCACTTAAAACACTATAAAACCTAAACAAACACATGTACTTAAGAGATTTCCTCACTCCCTATACTATACAGCACCTGTGTATTCATAATCACTGAAATCCTTTGACAGGAATTACTTTACAGGAAAAAATACTTGGATATAGTTTTAACTTGATCTTTATTCATCAGACTTTGACCGTTTATTGAATTATTGTTATATGAAAGACAATTTTATTTGTCCAAATATTTTCCACAGTTTACATCAAGTTATAGATTCATTCATAAATTTTAGTTGCACATATACAGGCTTAGCTGGGTGAACATTAGCAACCACTTTTTGTTTAGCAACATTAAGCAGACTTTCACACTGGTCTCCTTTAAGATAATAGCCTGACATGAAACTATACAAAAAATATAGAGTCAGTGATTAGGGGGGGAAAAAAATCCATCATGTATGGGTGCCTCACATAGACCATTTATGCACTGGAGGTTTCATGCTGGGCTGCAGGCTGGAATTTTAGTCATGGCAGGTTGCCCCAACTCTTCCTGCACCCACACGGGGGAGCATTTGGCCTAGTGCTCCTCATCCACCCCTGATTTGTGGTCCTGCACAGGAGCTGGGCCAGTGAAGTTCCCAGTGCATAAACGGTCATAGATCCATCAAACCTCTGTCACGTTTTTAACAAGTCACATGTACATGGGAAAAACAAACTATCATCACTGTCATATGAATCTTGCTTCAGTGAGATTCAGTTAATGCTGTGAACAAATGTAAATTTGGGGTTATTATTAGGGCTCCTGTATGAATTTAAAAAAATCTAAGTCCAGGTGTGTGACACATGGTATATCCAGAGGTGCTATCACCAGTTTTCAACCCCAAAACACCTTCTATTTTTCTTTGAGTGGTAGAAATATGACCTGTTCAACTAATACTGAAGAAGATGTAGGAACTGACTCCATTTAAGTATTTAACTATGAATGGTGAAAGTTTTGACTTTCAGTAAATGAAGCAGGGGGAAAATAACATTAAAAAACCTTGTCTGTTTTTTACCCTGACTGTATTTCCTTCACTTTCTTTTCTTGAGCTCCCTTTAATCAACTCAAACTCCTTTACTGGAGTTAGAGTTGATTAAACTCTAACTACACTGGGTTTTTCAAACTTCTCATTGATCAGGTGTGCAGTCTATAAGTCCAGCTATCATGGTCAAGCTGTAGTGAAACCAGTTTCAAGCATTTCTTCTAAGTTCACCATGTCTACCTTTTAAAAATCTTTTAACTTTGTAGTCTGATGTTTACATTTGTACTCTTAGTTTGTCACAAGCTTTTTTTTGCCAATTTTAGATGTTTTATGCCTTTTTTTTTTTTTTTTACATTTGGCACTTCACCAACTGATAGCAATGTGCCCTGACCTGTACATTGCATCATATCCCACTGGTATTTTTTCATCAGTCAGCATTCTCAGTTTAGTACAGGATTACTGCCTTAGCCAAGAAGTTAAATAGGAAAGGAAGGAAAACTTGAACAACAGATTCAAATATCTACATAATTACTAACAGTTCAGAGAATTCTAAAACACCATCCATAAACCGGCAAGAAATGTTAAAACAGTAAAGAAAACATAAGAAAAAGTTGCTGAATTACTATTAAAAAATGGAAGCAAGTTAAAACTTAGGAAGCTAAAGCAAAAAAAAAATAAATGTGTAAATTTTCATTTTGTAGGTATGTAAATGGCATTCCCCCCCCCCAATCTCCTACCATTTTTTTTAACCAAAAGTAAATTTTTCATGATTGGTTTGGTCTGGAAATTCCAAGCTCTGTGTTTTGTTTTGTTTTTAATCAACTAGCCTTTAAACCAGATATCCCCTGACTATTCAATCCTTTCCCTTCCTGTAACCTTGAACACTTACCTTATTTTCTAATTTACAGTACTTGAAGAGACTTTGGTCAGTCATCTTCATCATTATTAACACAACAAAGGAATTATTGGGCAGCAGTGAGCTTGTTAGTGAAGAAAAAATCTATTTAATAACGGGCATCAATAATGCCATCTTATTTTCCCCAATTGAAGTTCATCTGTTCTGTATCTGTAATTTAATTCTTCAGTCCACAAGAAGCCGCTAGAATTGTCAACAAGAAAACGTGCAAAACAGCATTCTTATGGCAGTTTTTTCCCCACACAGATATTTACTCTCATTATTGATCTCGCACAATTTATCTGATGATTTTTGTGTCTATTGTTGAGGGACAAAGCCTTAACTGTTCCCCCTTTCCTCTACAGGACAAGTTTTCTATGGGTGCTATCTTAAGAACACTTTCCCAGTAGTAAGCCCAGTTTAATCAAATGGGATGAATTTTTGAGGAGAATGCCTAATATTTCTCCCTATATTACGATATGTAGTGACATGGGACATTTTGAGATTTTCACATGTTCTGTGAAATCTGCATTGAGCAGTCTATGTGTAGAAATGAGATTAATGGGATGTGTAGTGACAGGCAACTTGATTTTTGAGAATTCCTTGCTGTGAGTTCACTGAGGGAGGGGCTATTACTAATAGTAATAGTAAATTACTATTTTTAAGTTAGTAATTTATATGATTATCCAGGTCTCCTTCTCCTGACCACTCTGGGAGATGACCCAGCATATGGGGCACAGAAGCATCCTAACTCACCTCAGGCAGGCGAAGGGCCCTGGAGGCCAATGGTGCCACAGGCGGGCTAGCCAGCAAACATCCCCAAGTCCCAGATAGTCAGGCTGTGGAGACACACACCAGCAGTCCTTGCTGACAAAAGGGACAGGAGAGCTGGAACAAGAGTTCCCACAAGACACGCGCACCCAGGGAAAAGGGTCGAGAAGCCCCTGGAGGGCTCACAGGGAATGCAGTCCCCCACCACCAGGAAATGGACCTCAGGCTCCCATGCCCATCCCATGCCCATCCCATGCACAGGCAGAGAGGGCAAGTTCATAGGTATGTGGCTGGTGGCCAAAAGGTCAGAAGCATTAGGGGCAGGAGCATGCAGGTGAAGGCACAGGAGGCAGCTAGGTATAAAAGAAGTGTTAAGGGAAGTGTCAAATGCAAGGAGAGTTCAGGGTCAAATGCAAGGAGAGTGAGGAAGAGTAAGAGAACAATATTGGACAGTGGAGAAAGGAAGGAGTAAGAAGAGAATGGCAGAGAAGGACGACAAAGAGCTGAAGGCCCATGGTAGCCAACTGAGGGGGGCAGAAGGGCCAACAGATGGCACTCTGTCCTTAGAAGGACCCCAATATCTTCACAGTCAGCTAGATTCCATTAGCAACTTAAAAATCAACAATTTTTTTCAGTATATATCGAGCCAAGTCTCCCTTCATCAGATACTAGTAGGAATGGAGATTTCTAATCCCTTATATCTGTGGTTCCCACCCTCCAGGTGGCAAATGGAGATCTCCCACTATTACAGCTGAAAAGGAATGAGATATAATGTTTTTAAAAAGCAATGTTAAAAAGCAATGTTTGGTAATAATTCTTGCTATACCTTCTTAGCATCTCCCCTTCGATTCCTCTTTAAAGCATGAAAACATTGATGTTACTAATAATGTTTTCATTTTCTACCTCTAATTATACTACATGTAACCACTAACAGGTCTGAGACACTGAGAATAGGTTTGTTCTTAAGAAACAGTGTTTTGTTTTTGCTTGAATCCTTTTGGAGTTGCTTGCTTATGTTTCTTTAGTATTATAATCACAGGTGGTCACTGAGTCAAGTTCTGAGAGTCATTTTCTCAAACTATGAAAAAAAACACAAAATTCTGAAGAGGTTGTGCATTTTCTATGTAGCATGTGAGCAACACTACAATAATCTCTGTTACATTTATTTGTAATAGAGGCCATATTATGATATGACTTGTGTGTTTTGTGCAGACAGCATTATATATTGAAGCAAAAATAATATTTGCACATCAGTTATTTGGAGGCTTTCATTTGCTATTTTTAAAGCCACCCAATTTCATTTTAACTGCTTTCTAACAATGCAAAGTTAAAATTCTGCATATGAGGACATAAGGATTTTACAGTTGCATGCCATTTGGGAGGCATTATTCTTCCCGCACTTGGTTATGGGGGGGGGGGGGGAGCAGATTGTGCAGTATATTGGTCTGAAAGGGACAATACTCCTACTTCATTCCCTGCAGGTCTGTATAGTTTGCTGCAAATTGTAGAGCTCATACCAGCTGTCCCTTATTCAGTATGATTATGTGCTCAAACTAATGGGACTCTAGGAAGAGAATGAAACTGCCAGCAAAAATAACAATAATATATTAATCTAATAAAGCAAAAGAAAACTAGAAAACTCAAAGAAAACTGGAACTATACAATTTGTGATTTAGAGATTTCAGCCATTACTTCTACAACATCCAGACACTACCCTCATTGCAGCCACAAATATTTGCACATCAGTGCTAATATTGTATTCAGCTGTTCACATTAATGTTGCTCACATAAATTCACAGTAGCACTCACAAGACACACCCTTTCTCTTCTCTCTCCTCTTATGAGATTACATATTGCAGTCCTCATTATTCAGAGTTCTGCAGCCAGATACATACCACCCACCATCCTTCTTACAAGGCCCTGCTGTCTCCAGGATTGGCACAGCTCAAACCTAGTCCAGTGCTGCCAGTTCTCTGGTTTTGCTTGATCCAGACAGTTAAGTCTAGTTTCAGCCTGTAATGTTTATCTGGGGCAAAAGAGCCAAGCCAGCTACCATTTCACACAAACTTTCATATAGCCCCTTCCTGAGTCATATAGTTCCTTGCTGAGAATTTGTCATCTCTCTTTTGAGGCCAGAGGACGCTAAAGAGAGGTTGTTTCTTTGTGGACACATTACATTGAGGCTGATTCTCACTTCTGGTTCAGATGTGTGGCTGTTACTGCCCAGTGGTATGTGCTGGCCTGTTCCAGGTTCAAAAATTCTTGGATATTTGAAGATGGAGCCTGGGGTAGGTAGCATTTGTGAAAAGGCAGGACATCAGCCAGGTATAATGCTACCCCCAAAATAGCTTTTCTTCTCTCCTGAACCCAGGAACTGATCTCTGACATCTGGAAGTAAGTTGTAATTTCAAGGGATTTCCAGACCCTTTGGGGAGGCTGGCAACCCTTCACCAGTATCACATTGGAGCTACAGCCTATTCTCTTGCCCTTCCCCCTTCCCATGAGCAGAGTTCTGGATTTCTGTACCAAGGACTAGCTCCACCTTTTCCATTTTATTTTCACAACAGTCATGTGAAGTAGGCCATATTGATAACAAATGTTAGTAAAGTAAATTTAATTTCTTTTTCTTTTTAAATTAAAAACTTCATTTATTTACTTACTGTATTGCAGTCTTGTGATGGACACTTATGGCAAATGGTTTTCCCAGGTTGTCTTTTGACTTTATCACTTCTATGTCATAATAATGTATTCCAAATATTATTTAACAAATGCCTATTGCAGGACAAACTGGACTAGAAGCAGATTATCCAGCAGTTGAGAACATCAGAATGGCACAATGCTTTGGAACAGCATTGCTCTCTTAGTTCTCATGACTCTACCAGTATAGCAGCACCATGAGGTATCCTTGTGTCTCCAACTATATTGACATGTTCCCATTGCTGAACAACTGAATGCCAAGATCTTCATCGCATCCTCATGCTCAATTTTGTCATTGAATGTCCTTCTGGTTTACATGAAAGATGAGAGAGATGATAAATAACTGCACCCAGGAGATGTTTATTCCATTTCAAAGTTGACATTGTGGTGCAGAGAACTTTTTAAGAGTTGATAATGCTCCACAGGTAGGAGCCAAGAACTAACTTCTCCTTGACCACTGCATAAAAAAGCGCTGTCCAGCAAAGCTATTCCAGGTGATTAATGGCCTTTTGAATCCAGGCTCCCTTCCCTGGAGATTGAATTACCTTCTGCCTGCTACAATTAGTTTTAGCACCTGTTCTGTAGATGAAATTACTTGGAATTGACTCAACTTGGGGGTTGCCTGTTTTGAAACAAAACAAGAGTTGAGTTCTCAGAGACACAGCCTTGTCCAGTTTGTTTGGATTAATTTCAAATAGTACCCCCCTTTTTTTGAGGCATTAGATGTGCTGGGTATATAATGATATCCATGTGTAAAATAGCCCTAGACCCATTCTGGCAGGTGAAAGTTGGCTGGAAGGAGCTAGGTCATTTTTCAAGGTGGTAATCAGCTTGTCCTTAGAGGAAAACAGGAAACACATTATCTTCTTTTTTAAAAGATCACAAGGATACTAATGATTATAGCCAGTACTGTGTCTGTACTGAAGTTCTGTGAGGAACTAAGTGGCTCAGTCAAAAAATTAGTAGAATTCGACTTAGTTTCAAAATATGGGATTTACAAAATTTATTTATTTGTGTATTTATTTGTATAGCCCATTTTTCTCTCTCACAGGGACCAAATGTGGTTTGCTTAGGCAGGGGGATATTATTCATGTCACAATAAGGACTCTGACATCAAAATTGGCATAATGTGGCCACAGCTTTATTCAACCTGGAACATGGCGTTGCATGGGAAGAACATCTGCCAACTAGCAGCCAGCCGGCCGCTCATGGCAGTCAGACAGCAAGCCACTGTCCCAGTTCTGCTGGCAAGCCCACCAGGCACTCAGGACCCAACTAGGCCTGCTATCTTGTGGGGGGAGTCACCAAATGGAGCCCGGCGGGCATCAGTCTCTGTCGAGCTCCAAATCCGCCTGGAAATGTGAACCGTTAGCCCTCTCAACCGAGTGAGAGTGCCATATGGCTCCACATTCACGCAGTCCCATATGGAAGGTCCCTCACCTTGGGAAGGCCAGCGCGCAAACCTTTGGCTATCCCCTAAACAGACCTTCCCATGCCTAATACCACCACTGAGCGTGGGGGAAGCGGTACTTTCTGCCAAGCTCCCACCAATGCTCCCTCTGCAGCCACTCCAGTACTGCATGTCACAGTCCCCCAAGCCAAATATTCATCCCCCAATTGAATAAAAGCTACCCTTCCTTTCTAAATAAGACAGGTTGTTGGTGAGTAATATCAGGGTGCCTGATTATTTCACCCCCAACTTCCTTGATATAGCGGGCGACCGCTTTGTTGGCTCCTCTTCTGGCTAAATCTACATGTCCTGGACCCATTATGCACGGGGGGAATAACGCACATTCGGGGTGGAATGGCGGCGACTAAAATCACCGATAACGCATGGAGCCGGCTGCAACCGGCCACAGCTTCGGTGCATGCCGCCGAAAAAACTGCGTCAGCGAAACGTGGAAGAAAACGCAGCTTCTGGGTGACCAGGGCGCAACCAGAAGCGGTGCCAGGATCGCCACGTGCATAATCGGTTACTCTGGGTTTTGCCGCCGTTGCACCCCCTCCCATGCATAACCAGTGTGCTTCGCGTCTTCCCCCTCCGCGTTTTCCATGTGACCCAAAATCGCCGTTTCGGCGGCCATGCATAATGGGCCCTGGTGAATACACCCCATACCAAGCATGCTGCTCAAGGAGGCACGACCATAGGATGGAGACCTGAAGCCACCACATCAGCAATTCTCACAAGTCTTGTATGATGGTTTTGGAGAGGCCCCAACCGGCCATTGCCAAAATGTCATTCTCTCCCAGCTGCACAATTATTAAGTCTAGAGCTCCCAACATTGGCACAACATTTGAAAATGTTTCTAGAAATGCTGACCATTGCATGCTGCTTTGACCTAGCCACGACATCCTAACACAGCCCTCCAGGCCTGCCAGGTGTTCACCCCAACTGGATCTTGTCACATATCGGGAAGCCCAGTACACCATGCCATGGCCGATGATAAAAATAACTGGCCTTGGTTCTAAATCAGATAAGTAGGCCCGTCCTCACATATCGCTTGTATCGTGATGAGCGCCAACGTCCCAAGGCCCTGATAACCTCCCCTGAAAAACCTTCTATTGCTGCCTGTGTGACGGCCCCTATTCTGAATTAGTGGGTACTATACTGCTTGGCAGGCAGGCTCAATCGGGCTAGATGCACTCAGAACACCACTGTAAATTGGTATCTCGTTGGGCATGTCCCATCGGCATGTATAAATAGCAGTCCTTGGACATGTGGCCGAACCTGCAAAAAGGCCTGTGTGCTTCGTACAGGGCAGGAGAGCTCTCCTCGTGTCCTCTTAAGAGTGATCCATACCCTTTGGTCAGACTGGTCCGTCTTAGACCAACACAGCCTTAAGCGAAGTTCCTCACCTTCCACTAAAATGTCTTGCATAGATACTTTTTGGACATCAAATAAAGTTTAAAATGGAAACAATTTTAAATTGCTTTATTTAAAACATACAACATATAGTTATCTGGTGACCAGTGTGAAAGGTACTCACTTCTCTACTTTGGAGGCTTCTCTCTCCTATATTTCAAAGTGTAATAATGTCTGATAGAATGGTCAGAAAAAGGTGAACTTCTAGCTAATGGGACTACCTATTAATGATACTGGATATGGTTAAAAGTGGCTCTGAAAATTTACATAAGGGTGTAGTTTATGGACAGAGCCATTTGACCGAGAAGGAAAGCCTTATTACCAAGAATGAGTATAAACAAATCACTAATAATTGTAGCTTAGGCTAGTAAGAAGTGCTAAACATAACAAAAAAAGGGTTCTTTTGTAATATTTCAAGTAAGAAAAAGAGTAGGGACACCGAAGGACTACTGCGGGGACAAGAAAGTGAAATTATAACAGATGATGATGAAGACAGGGCTGAACTGCTTAACTCCTATTTCTCATCAGTCTTCTCTTGTGAGGGAAATAGTAATCAATGTGGCAAAAACATAACCCAACAGGGGGGATGGGAAGGGTGGTCTAGGATCACTGTGGGGGCATCTAGTCTCTTTAAATGAAACAAAGTCTGGGCCAGATGAATTATTATTATTATTGTTATTATTATTATATTTATTCCCCACCCCACCACTCCCGGAGCCGGTTTGTGGTGAGTTACAAGGACGTAGATAAAATTGAAAGCGTACAGAGGAGAGCGACGAGGATGGTCCCGGGGCCAAGGGACCAAGCCCTATGAGGATAGGCTGTGTGCTGCCCTAGCCTGGCACACGCAGGGTTAGTGCAAGGGCAAGCATGGTTACAAAATCAAGCAAGATCAAAGCGCGTACCAGAGTAGTCAAAAGTCCAGTCCAGGTCTTATCAGGAATTGCTAGTGGATGAAGTCCAAAGGAGAACCGAAAGAGTTGTCGTTTATCTTTACCAAGGTCAAGCCGGGAATCTGTGGAGCATTCAATCAAAGCGTAGTCTAGTCGGGTGAAGCAGGGTCAAGCCAGGAACAAGTCAAGCAGAGCTTCGCTGAAGCGTCAGGGAGCAAGAAACCAGTCAAGGCAACGGGTGGTCATGTGCACAAAGTTGCAGCCACACTGGAAAGCACTTCGGCTGTGCTTAAGGACAAGCTGAGCTGTCACACCAAGTGGCTGCACCTGGCACTCAGCCTTCCTCCAATAAATGAGCCCCACCTGAGCCCAACCTAGCCTGTTGCTGTAGTCTAAGCCGAGCACTTTGCCTGCATGTTGCCAACTTTGTTCTCCTGCATTCCCTCCTGCGCTCTGGAGATGAGTCTGGGCTGTTCAGGGGTGTTGCTGCAGGCTGAGGTAATGCTGGTGCAGAGGGCATGGTGCTTGTCTGGCTGGGACCTGGTTGTGGCTCCCTATCGGGACTTGCCTCTCTAAGCAGCACCCTGCTGCTTTGCTCCAGCTCCTCCACTTCTTCCTCCGAGGGAGCTGGCAGAATGAGCTCAGGCAGTGATGCAGAGGCACCCTCTGGAGACGGGGCCATGACAGGTTGAGGAACTTGGGAATGTTCAGCCTGGAGAAAAGGAGGTTGAGAGGGGACATGATAGCCCTCTTTAAGTATTTGAAAGGTTGTCATTTGGAGGAGGCAGGATGCTGTTCCCATTGGCTGCAGAGGAAAGGACACGCAGTAATGGGTTTAAACCAGTGGTCCCAAACCCGTGGGTCACGGCCCGGCGCCGGGCCGCGAAGGCCTCTGCGCCGGGCCGCGAAGGCCTCAGCGCCAGGCCACGAAGGCCTCTGCGCCGGGCCGCGGCTCCGTCTTCCCTCCCCCCCGAAGCGAGAAGCTCGCCAGGCCGCGAGCTTTAGCGGCCAATTTGCTCGCGGCCCAGAGGGGCCGGGAGGGGAAGCCGCAGCCGCTGGCATGGTCGGTGGCGCAAACACGCATGCGCGGACTGCCACACACGCGCGTTTGCGCCCCTGCCGGTCCGCAGCAATGTTCACTTGACTAATCATGGAACTGAAGCAGTTGGGTTGTTGGATTTGGACATCAATATCTGCTATCAAGTCAGTTGCTCTCGTCTTAATGTACCACACAGGCTTTGTGAAAGGAAGGCCTTGATGTGAATATCTTGGATAATGGGTGGAATACAAATGCAGCATGGAATGGAATGGGTTGGGGATGGGATGATTGCCTTCTGCTACCACTGATTCCTTTGTTATCAAGAAATGTTTTTCTATCAGAGGAAGATTTAGTGAAAGTTACTGGTTCCAAACAATAAATCAACTGAGATTTTAGTATGCAAGATGCAAATGAGGATGAGATTAGATGTTTCATTGTCAATATACAAATGTTTTATTCCAAATCGTCACCATATTTACAAATCAACATGTGAAACAACAAACATAATTGGTGTCTCTGGTTATTGGGATTTCACAGTCTCATGAGAGTCTCATTGCCCCTTCCTTGTATGTATTACATTCCTTCCCATCCTTCTTCCAAGGACTCAAGTCAATATGTATGATTTTACATTTCCCATTTTATTCTCATCACCTTGTGAGGTGGGCTCATGACTGACTGGAATGATAGATTCAACCAGACTCTCTCCAGGCCTCATTCAACACTATCCAGCATACCACACTGATTCTATTGTAGTGAGCAAACACTGCATAAGAACAGCACTTGTTGGATTGGTTTAGGTCCTTTCCATGTTGCAAAGGCACATGGTCTCAAGTCAATGTCAGTGTTTGTCAGTTTTGACAGGACTGCTTAGTTTCTTCCAGCACTCCTGCATTAATGCAGCATTCATTGACGGTAAACATTCTAGCCTGCATTTTATATACAGTATATCCTTAGGGGGATCACTGGACATATGATAGACTCTTTGCACTACACTGATGTACACAGTGTAGAAACTGGAATCACAACCAAAGGAACTATTGTATAGATGCATATAGGCTTGGCCTGTTTTTGTCAGATAGTCTCCTAGGAGTGCCTGTTATATTTCAGACTAGTTTGATATGAAGTGTGAAAGAAATATGGCAAGGCAAGTGTCAAAGCAGAAGTCTGACAGAGTTTGCATCTACCTAGATATTTCTTTTCAGTTTGTTAAGTGCTAAAATATTAGGCTTACAGTTTCCCCTTCCTGTACATGCTAAATCTTTTGATATGAAGTTTTGAACTGACATGTGTTTCCTCTGGTATCCTTCATGTGTATGCTGTAGACAGCAGAGGCTCTTACTTAATTTTTTATTATGTATTTCTATTTCAGAGGTACAAAACCCTCTATTCACTGTGTTCCACACTGGGAAGCTTCCATTTTCCAGCCTGAGAACTGACTCCATCATGTACACAAACTATTTCCACTTCTGCTGTACGCTCTCCATCTTCTTTCTATGAAAACACACCGTGTTCAACTTTCCTCTTTATTGGACAAATGGGACAAAATTCCACATCATTCAGTGACAGCATAGGACATTTATTCCACAGAAAATAAATTTAGGCACACATGTTCCCAACATTTGCCACTGTAGTCATAAATATGCTAAAACTTTCCAGTACTAAGCACTATGGCTCTTTAATATGCTGTATGTAAATAGGATTTTAGACCTAATTAATCACAACTACAGCATTGTCATGCATTATTACCCCCTATTTCATACAGATGGGAAATTTAAAATTTGAATGAGATTGAGAAATCTGAATGATTGTAGAAACAGATGAGATAAGGAGCTGCAACCTGAAGTTCTACGGTGGCTAGTCCATTCTGACTGTTTTGGAAGGGCAAACAGATGGTGATATAGTTGCGATTTTGTACGCAGCATAGAGTCTAGAATTTATATGAAATGTTCATTCTTTGTTTTAAATGTTGGTGAAGAGCTTGCTGTAGTGATTAAGAGCAGCAGCCTTTAATTGGAGAACTGGATTGGATTTTATACTCTCTCACATGCAGCCAGCAGGGTGACCATGGGCCAGTCACATTTCTCTCAGAGCTCTCTCAACCTCACCTTCATAGGGTGTCTGTTGTTGGGAGAGGAAGGAAAGGCAATTGTAAGGCCACTTTGAGACTTCTTTGTGTAGTAAAATTGGGGTACAACCCCCCCTCCCAAACTCTTCTTCTTTGACCCCACATATCATTTTGAATTCCTGTGAAGCTATGTCACAAAACATAGGACATAATACAGAAAAGATTAATCATGACTAGAGTGTCTTCAAACAGAGCCTATTTGCGTGATGCATTGGCCCTATGCATTGTGAAGAGGCAGGAGAGAGGGACATGCTGTATTTCTTTGCACATCCAGTGTTCTGGCCTGCCTCAATGCCAGTTTGATAGGCACAGATTCCCAGGGCCACTGAACGGAATGACTGTGGGGACAAGATTCAGGGGATCCAAGTCATCTGAAGTGGCCTTGAAGCCAGCATCAATGTTGTTTTCACCAGATGCATTAATTTTTTCTCCACAGGCGGAGGGAAGGCAGAGCACAACATAGGCTAGTATATGAGTCCATGATCTCAGCCTTTCACAAAGTTTACTACAAGGTTGAGGCAAACCATTGCTTCTCAGTTTCAATGGAAGCTTTAGACAAAGTCCTTCATAAAAGGCACCTGAGTAAACGTAGCAGAAGATAGGTTCAGTTCTGGATTAGCAAGTGTTTAAACAAGGAAAACTGCTTTCCCAACCACTAGACAACAGTGGCAATCTGATCAGGTTTGGGATTTTTTAAAAAAATAGATATTAGGAAAGATATAAATATCCTTTTGTAAGTATACATATCCTCAATATTATTATTGTACAGATCAGGTATATTCTTTAGCATATTCCTTAGGGGAAATTCGGTTGATGTCATTTACTTGGATTTTAGTAAAGCTTTTGACAATGTTCCCCATGATGTTCTGATGGATAAGTTGAAGGACTGCAATCTGGATTTTCAGATAGTTAGGTGGATAGGGAATTGGTTAGAGAACCGCACTCAAAGAGTTGTTGTCAATGGTATTTCATCAGACTGGAGAGAGGTGAGTAGCGGGGTACCTCAGGGCTTGGTGCTCGGCCCGGTACTTTTTAACATATTTATTAATGATCTAGATGAGGGGGTGGAGGGACTACTCATCAAGTTTGCAGATGACACCAAATTGGGAGGACTGGCAAATACTCCGGAAGATAGAGACAGAGTTCAACGAGATCTGAACACAATGGAAAAATGGGCAAATGAGAACAAGATGCAATTTAATAAAGATAAGTGTAAAGTTCTGCATCTGGGTCAGAAAAATGAAAAGCATGCCTACTGGATGGGGGATACGCTTCTAGGTAGCACTGTGTGTGAACGAGACCTTGGGGTACTTGTGGATTGTAAACTAAACATGAGCAGGCAGTGTGATGCAGCGGTAAAAAAGGCAAATGCCATTTTGGGCTGTATCAACAGGGGCATCACATCAAAATCACAAGATGTCATAGTCCCATTGTATACGGCACTGGTCAGACCACACCTGGAGTACTGTGTGCAGTTCTGGAGGCCTCACTTCAAGAAGGACGTCGATAAAATTGAAAGGGTACAGAGGAGAGCGACGAAGATGATCTGGGGCCAAGGGACCAAGCCCTATGAAGATAGGTTGAGGGCCTTGGGAATGTTCAGCCTGGAGAAAAGGAGGTTGAGAGGGGACATGATAGCCCTCTTTCAGTATTTGAAAGGTTGTCACTTGGAGGAGGGCAGGATGCTGTTTCTGCTGGCTGCAGAGGAGAGGACACGCAGTAATGGGTTTAAACTTCAAGTACAACGATATAGGCTAGATATCAGGAAAAAGTTTTTCACAGTCAGAGCAGTTCAGCAGTGGAATAGGCTTCCTAAGGAGGTGGTGAGCTCCCCCTCACTGGAAGTCTTCAAGCAAAGGTTGGATACACACTTTTCTTGGATGCTTTAGGATGCTTAGGGCTAATCCTGCGTTGAGCAGGGGATTGGACTAGATGGCCTGTATGGCCCCTTCCAACTCTATGATTCTATGATTCTATATATTGCATGAAACAAATATATTACTCCTAAGATTAAACAGCAAACGCTACTTTCTGAGGAGCTGTCAAGTAGATTAGCAAACTGTGTGAGAAATGTAACAATTTTTCTCTTTATAGTGTCAAGAGGAAACTGAATTTCATTCTCAAGTTTTGTTTTGTGTGTGTGAGAAACTGGATGAATACTTAATGGCTGTTAAATCTTGGGAAAGGAGATAATATATGGACTGAGTGTATAGAGACATTTATGTCCATTTGCTTAGCAACTCAATCACATCATACAGTATAGTAAAATCTACTTTTGGAGAAGGAGATGTGTCATTTATAAATATATAAACAAAAATTAACAATATATGTTCAATTTCATATTTTTTGCACTTACTTTGCTTTATAAAATGCTTTGCTTTATGAAAACACTGAAAAATACTATCCGAATAGATTGTATCTTGTATTTGAAAGGTTCCCTAAGTGGGAGGGTTATCTCAGACAAATTAGACCCCAAAAGAGCCTAATAAATGCTGCCTCCTTCGCCTCAACTGGTTTGATTTCAAAATCAAATATACTTTTCAGTTTTAAAAACTGCTTGAAGAAGATTCTCCTTGGATTCATGCCACTCAAGTAGCTACATGCATGTCATTTGTCATTGCTATTCTGGCAGCTTACCTATTTTTTTTAATTGCTTTTAGATGCTGATTTGGGTTTCAGAGGGGTAGTCAAATTAGTAAAGATGAGCATTAATGCCCTCTGTTAATGTTATGCTGTTTTAATTCCGTTATTAACCCATGATATTATAGTTTGTTTGTTTGTTTGTTTATTTAATTATTTATTTGGATTTTTATACTGCCCATTCTTTACAGCTCTGGGCGGTGTACATGGAACATTATAACTTTACATTGTTGTTGTTATGTGCGAAGTCGTGTCCGACCCATCGCGACCCCATGGACAATGATCCTCCAGGCCTTCCTGTCCTCTACCATTCCCCGGAGTCCATTTAAGTTTGCACCTACTGCTTCAGTGACTCCATCCATCCACCTCATTCTCTGTCGTCCCCTTCTTCTTTTGCCCTCGATCTCTCCCAGCATTAGGCTCTTCTCCAGGGAGTCCTTCCTTCTCATGAGGTGGCCAAAATATTTGAGTTTCATCTTCAGGATCTGGCCTTCTAAAGAGCAGTCAGGACTGATCTCCTCTAGGACTGACTGGTTTGTTCGCCTTGCAGTCCAAGGGACTCGCAAGAGTCTTCTCCAGCACCAGAGTTCAAAAGCCTCAATTTTTTGACGCTCGGCCTTCCTTATGGTCCAACTTTCGCAGCCATACATTGCAACTGGGAAGACCATAGCCTTGACTAAACGCACTTTTGTTGGCAGGGTGATGTCTCTGCTTTTTAGGATGCTGTCTAGATTTGCCATAGCTTTCCTCCCCAGGAGCAAGCGTCTTTTAATTTCTTTGCTGCAGTCCCCATCTGCAGTGATCTTGGAGCCCAGGAAAATAAAATCTGTCACTATCTCCATTTCTTCCCCTTCTATTTGCCAGGAATTGAGAGGGCCGGATGCCATGATCTTTGTTTTCTTGATGTTGAGTTTCAAGCCAACTTTGGCACTCTCCTCCTTCACCCGCATCAACAGGCTCTTTAGTTCCTCTTCACTTTCTGCCATTAGAGTGGTATCATCTGCATATCTGAGGTTGTTGATATTTCTCCCTGCAATCTTGATCCCAATTTGTGACTCCTCTAATCCCGCATTTCTCATGATGTGCTCTGCATACAAGTTAAATAGGCAAGGCGACAGTATACAGCCTTGCCGAACTCCTTTCTCAATTTTGAACCAGTCAGTGATTCCATGTTCAGTTCTCACTGTTGCTTCTTGACCTGCATATAAATTTCTCAAGAGACAAATAAGATGCTCTGGTATTCCCATCTCTTTAAGAACTTGCCACAATTTGTTGTGCTCCACACAATCAAAGGCTTTAGCATAGTCAATGAAGCAGAAGTAGACATTCTTCTGGTACTCCCTAGCTTTCTCCATGATCCAGCGTATGTTGGCAATTTGATCTCTAGTTCCTCTGCCTCTTCGAAATCCTGCCTGTACTTCTGGAAGTTCTCGGTCCACATATTGCTGGAGCCTAGCTTGTAGGATTTTGAGCATAACTTTGCTAGCATGAGAAATTAGTGCGATGGTGCGGTAGTTTGAACATTCTTTGACATTGCCCTTCTTTGGGATTGGAATGTAAACTGACCTTTTCCAATCCTGTGGCCATTGTTGAGTTTTCCAAATTTGCTGGCATATTGAGTGTAGCACTTTTACTGCATCGTCCTTTAAGATTTTGAATAGTTCAACTGGAATGCTGTCACTACCACTAGCTTTATTGTTCCTCAGACTTCCTAAGGCCCATTTGACTTCACATTCCAGGATGTCTGGCTCCAGGTCAGTAACTACCCCATTGTGGTCATCAGGGATGTTAAGCTCGCTCTTGTATAGTTCTTCTGTATAATTTTGCCACCTTTGTTTGATCTCTTCTGCTTCTGTGAGGTCCCTACCATTTTGGTCCCTTATCATACCCATCTTTGCATGAAACGTTCTCTTCATATCTCCAATTTTCTTGAAAAGATCTCTGGTCCTCCCCATTCTATTGTTTTCTTCTATTTGTTTGCACTGTTCATTTAAGAAGGCATTCTTATCTCTTCTAGCTTTTCTCTGGAATTCTGCATTCAATTGGGTGTATCTTTCTCTTTCTCCCTTGCCTTTCACTTCCCTTCTCTCCTTAGCTATTTGTAAAGCTTCCTCAGACAGCCATTTTGATTTCTTGCATTTCTTTTTCTTTGGGATGGTTTTAGTTGCTGCCTCTTGTACAATGTTGCGAACCTCCGTCCATAGTTCTTCAGGCACTCTGTCTATCAGATCTAATTCCTTAAATCTATTTGTCACCTCCACTGTGTATTCGTCAGGGATATGATTTAGTTCATACCTGAGTGGCCTAGTGCTTTTCCCTACTTTCTTCAATTTAAGCCTTAATTTTGCAACAAGAAGCTCATGATCTGAACCACAATCAGCTCCTGGTCTTGTTTTTATTGACTGGATAGAACTTTTCCATCTTTGGCTGCAGAGCACATAGTCAATCTGATTTCTGTGTTGACCGTCTGGTGATGTCCATGTGTAGAGTCGTCTCTTGGGTTGCTGGAAAAGAGTGTTTGCTATGACCATTGTATTCTCTTGACAAACTTCTACCAGCCTGTGCCCTGCTTCATTTTGTACTCCAAGGCCAAACTTGCCTGTTATCCCGGTTATCTTTTGGCTTCCTACTTTAGCATTCCAATCCCCCATGATGATAAGCACATCATTTTTGGGCGTTGCTTCTAGAAGGTGTTGTAGGGCTTCATAGAACTGATCAACTTCATCCTCTTCAGCAGCAGTGGTTGGGGCATAGACCTGGATCACTGTGATGTTGAATGGTTTGCCTTGGATTCGAACTGAGATCATTCTGTCATTTTGGGGATTGTATCCCAAGACTGCTTTTCCTACTCTCTTATTGATTATGAATGCTACTCCATTTCTTCTGCGAGATTCTTGTCCACAGTAGTATACCTGATGGTCATCTGAATTAAATTCACCCATTCCTGTCCATTTTAGTTCACTGATTCCTAAAATGTCGATGTTCAGTCTTCTCATTTCTTGTTTAACCACGTCCAGCTTGCCTTGATTCATGGATCTGACGTTCCAGGTTCCTATGGAATAAAAATCTTTACAGCATCGGACTGTCTTTTCGCCACCAGTTACTTCCACAACTGAGCGTCCTTTCGGCTTTGGCCCAGCCGCTTCATTCATTCTGGCGCTACTCGTACTAGCCGTCTGCTCATCCCCAGTAGCATATTGGACACCTTCCGTCCTGAGGGGCTCATCTTCCGGCGTCATATCGTTATGCCTATTGGAACTGTCCATAGAGTTTTCATGGCAAAGATACTGGAGTGGTTTGCCATTGCCTTCTCCAGTGGATCACCTTTTGTCAGAGCTCTCAGCTATGACCTGTCCGTCTTGGGTGGCCCTGCACGGCATAGCTCATAGCTTCACTGAACTACGCAAGCCCCCTTGCCACAACAAGGCAGCGATCCTTGAAGGGGGATAACTTTACATAGAACATTATAATAATCTATAATATTATACAAGTTTCAATAGAACATCACAACAATCTATCAAGTAACAATTCACAACACAACATGAACAACAACAAACTGGGGAGATCAAATTGCTTAGTCATGGAAGGGCAACATAAATCTCACTTATTGCAGAATAAATCTCACTTTTGTATGCAGACTTTATTTAGATAAACATAATTGCCAATTTTCAAAATCTCTTGTATTGACATTGATGCATATGCTAGTTTTAGAATTGTATGTTCAATTAATAATAAAATTAACTGTGATTCACTCGTGATTATTTGCCTTGTTATGATTTTAAGACTGAAAAATAGTTGCACATCTTTAACCGCTCCTGCGGAGCGGATTAAATAAAGGAGTAAGGGCTAAAGGGGAGGAGATAGGGCGGGCTGTGTCCGGGATAAAAACTTGGAGGGTCCAATCAGGAGCCGCAAAGCGGCTCCTGATTGGGCCCTCCGAGTGTCACTCGAGGGCCAAGCAGCCAGTGGTGAGCCGCGCAAAGTGCGGCTCCCCATTGGCTGCTTTGCCCAGCCTCGCCTGGGCCGGCCGGAGAGTCGCTGCTCAGAGGAAGAAGCCTTCCCCAGCGGTAAGTCCTCCGGCCGGCTTCCCCTCGCCCAGGGAGCCTTCTGCCGGGCCCTGGGGCAGGCTCGCCTGCACCTGTCCCCAGCAGAAGGCCACAAAGCCCGCCACCACCGTCCTGAGCCTTCTGCCGGGCCCTGGGGCAGCCGAGCCTGCCCCTGGGCCCGGCACTAGGCCGCAAATCCTGCCGCTGCCTTCCCGAGCCTTCTGCCGGGCCCTGGGCAAGCCTCGCCTGCCCCTGGGCCCGGCACTAGGCCGCAGAGCCCGCCGCCCCCGTCCAGAGCCTTCTGCCGGGCCCTGGGGCAGCCGAGCCTGCCCCTGGGCCCGGCAGAAGGCCGCAAAGTCCCCTTTAAGGCCATCTACCTTGCTCTGTTCCTCCCTTCCTCCCAGCATTCCCTTTCTCCTTCCCTTTCTTCCTTCCTCCCTCTCTCCCATCTGCCTCTTTCTGGCTACCTGTTTCTCTCCCTCTTCTTCTGTCTCTATCTTCTTCCCTTTCTTTCTGTCTTTCTCTCTGTCTGTCTTTCTCCTATTCCTCCTTCCTTCACCCCATCCCTCCACCCACCCACCATGCTAGGGCCCGCTCTATTTTGGCCACAGCAGGCTTAATATCTAGTCATATTATAAATGATTCCATGCTTGACACCAGCCGAATTTTGCAGGACCATAAAATATCCTTCTTTTTTCTTGTTAGTGTTTCTGCTGAGTAGAGTGGATGTTTCGCTACATTCTGTCCCCAGAGTATAGAATCCATCTGTTGCTAGAAATGATGTGTTTACAATCCTCTTCCAACTGCCGAACTGAAGTCTATCATATTTCCGCTCAAATAAGTATCTGTAAATAACAACTGTTCAAAATAGAGTGCCGACTTGCTAAACTCTCAGAAATATACTTTATTTGCTGCCACAATCACAGTATTACCTGCACTAAGCCCAATAACTTAAAAGGTTATCTAAAAACCTCCTATGCTAGGCTCCATTTTTGCACCAGAAAAGTTTATTTGCTAACTTTCAATTCAGCCCAGTTTCCCATACCATGATTTTTGTGCTTGGAAAATATTTCTAAGGTCAAAGAGACATGTATAACTATTTTCTTGCTTCTGCTCGATTGCTATGTTCCTTGTTATATTAATGAAATCAGTTGTGTTTCCTGAATTTGCCAACATTGGGAAAATGTACTGGAAGTGTAGAAGTGAAATCATATTTTTTGCACCTTATAGTTGCATTTGCTACTTGATTCAAGCAGCTAAATTTATTTTCCCAGACATGGGCAAATGCATATGTTAAACAAAAACAAAACCAACAATAAAAACAGTCTGGCATACTTCTTAATGTTTATCAGCATGACATCAAACTTATTGCTGTCTCTGCAGAAGAGTCTTATTTTATAACAAGTTATTCTTGGTTTACATTCTAGTCACATCAGAATTGCCATTCCAAGCATTTGGTGACTGTCTTAATTTCTGTCATAAGACTAGAGATGCTTTCAAATTTCAAATAGAGATGCTTTCAGATTTCAAAATCAGATATATTTTTCCCATCCCTGAAGAATGAAGATAACAAAAATCACTGTTTTCACCTCACTTTCACTTGGGGGTTTTATGTCAAATGTTAATGATTTCATACTCATATTCAGATTGCCTCATTATGGTAAATATTGACTGTACTTAATGATTTTACTGATTGTATCAACTGATTGGTCCTGGGGGGGGGAACCTAGCTGGAAGGATAGGGAACAAAGGTTATTGTAGTTGCACTGAACTGGAGGAAACCAGGCCACTGCTTTTAGTGATAATAGGATATTCCTGTCTTGGTATAACATAGGCAGCTGGCAGCCAGATTGCTGACTGCAGCCATCATCCACCAACCTGTTGGGTGTAACCTAGGAAAAAGAACCACTTTTAGAGCTAGAAACATCATAAGCCTCCCTGTTGCCTTCCTTCTGAGATGTTTGGTCAATATGTTCTCCCTAAAGGTAGCTGTCGTGCATTTCACCCCAGAGCCCCTTAAGGATACCCCCTCCCATTCTAGGGTCATGCAGGGAGTCATCAGCTAGGGTCATGCAGGGAGTCATTGTGACAGATATCATTTAACATGACAATCACCCATGTATAGAACATATTCGCTTGCTATGAAGGCAAAATTCTCATGGCAACCAAAACTCCAGTCACCACCATGAGTGAAATTCCTTCTTCACCCTATTAAGTGGTTGCCCCAAGAGACATAGCAAAGCTGACTATAAATACCAGAATTTAATTATAAAAATATAGGAAGGCAAAGTGGGGTTTTGGAGAGAACACAACATGGTATAGCCTGAGACCTCATAAGCTAAGCTGGGTCAGTACTTCCACCAAGGAAGACTTGCAGAGGAAGTCAATGGCATACCACCTCTGCAATTCATTTGCCTTGAAAGCCCTTTGCTTTGTGACTTAATGATATATCTGTGTATATGTAAGGTGGGTTTTGTTGGCAAAATGCCTAGGCTGCTTGCAGCCCCTGCCTTTTAAACATGCAGTGAGTACAGAATTAGAACATACTGACATTCAGGTCTATTGGTCCAACTTACTGGCCCCACCCAAGTCATGCAACAGGCCAAGAGTGTGAACCCTGTGGGAAATGTCAGTTGCCTAGCTGAGAGCAAGCAACTATGGGAACAAGTGAACATGGACTGACTAATCAGTTAAAGAGGAACAAGTAGTTATACCTTTTTAGTGAACTACAAGACATCTTCCCCCTGTATAGATAGCTCTGAGATATAGCCATTAACATACATCTCCTACCCAAAGGGTAAGTTTAGTGACTTCTGAACAACTACACTTGTCATACTATCACTAAAGAAGCCAGTATGTATAAGCATAGCTTCAGGACAGTGACATCTCCCTTTCTTTTTTCTCAAGTCTTGAGCTTTTTTAAAAAGGATAACCACTGAGCCTGGTAACTTTTCCAACTTTGTATAACTTTTCCATCTTGAATATTGCCTTAAGAGTAATTACAGGCTTCAGTTAGTAGGATTTATCAACATTTAGTCCTAAAATTGCTGGAGGAGACAAAAGATAGGATTGTCAGTGAGATGGGGGGATGATATGAATGTGGCACTGAATAAGGATTTTTCATCAAGCCTGTTTCCTTAGGTGTCCGAGAAGTATATAGTAGATAAAAAAAGCATTATCTATATGGATCCTCTGCACTACTTTGCTCTACTTGCAGAGCATAATAATACTTAGATCACCTATAGAGGCATTCCTCTGCTTTCCTCCACCAGTAGAGAGCAACAGAATTTAAAGTACAATAAAGTCAGAGTCCAGTGGCACCTTTAAGACTAGGCATGAGCTTTTGAGTGCAATAATAAATCTTTGTTGGTCTTAAAGGTGCCACTGGACTCTGACTTTATTGTGCTACTTCAGACCAACACAGCTACCCACTTGAATCTAGAATTTAAAGTTGTAACCCCAAGATTGCAGTTCTCTCCCCAAGAAGTAAGATGTTTTATGTAAGGTTTTTAATTGCTAATATCAGCTAGCTTGGGGACTCAACTGCTTCAAAAGGAAATATACATGCCAACTATATGGCATATGGACTATAATGTTACCTGGAAACCAGCATCTACATCTTAAGCAAAGAAGGTTGGATCCAAGGTCAGTTTCCATAGTCAGTTTCTCCCCTCTCATTGAGGACAGCCAATTCACTCCCTTAATGTTTATGAGGGTGCCCCAAGAGCAACATTTCAGCGGGCTATAACAGGACAGTAGAGATTTCAAAGTTCCGTTCTAGTGATGGAGAACCTTCCGTTAGTGTAAATACACTGAACTTTGATTCTGCAAGGGCTGTGCTTATGCTTAAGCTCTGTAACAAAGGAAAGCAAAGATGAGCTTTTCCTTCTGATATTGAAGACTTAGTTCAGAAAACAAAGCATACTGGCTAAAGCCAGTTATAAAAAATGTTGCCTTAGCATTTTTGCCCTGCTGAACTGAGGTGAATAGCAAATATGTATGTATTTTATTTTCTGCTTCAGGATTTCTTTTTAAATTGTCAACACAATTTATATCTGCTAAAATGATATGTGCAGTTCTAATGAAGCAGCAACTTCAGATAAGCCCTTTGCCAGCAATTCTTAAAATACCTGTAAAAGCATCCTAAATTTTGGAGGGCAAAATAATCAAACCCCAGATTTATAGGTTGGCTTAGCTACTCCCAAATGACTTTATAGCTGTTCATCCTTGTGATGAAGAAACATTTCCTGTAAGACTGTAATCTCACACTGAGCAGTCAGAATATCTAATGTGGGCACAATGTGCAGACACAGCAGTATGCATTCATTTTTATTCAGCAGCGAGAAACTAATTATAGCTGAGGTTGGCTAAGGATACTCTGACAGTGATGTCTGCTGGATTTCCAGCACCATAAGATGTTACTTCCTTTCTCTAAACAGCACAAGCCATTTTAAAGATAATTCACTTGTATAATAAGAACTGTTTTAAATAGCATCTGAGAATTAAGTATTAATTAAAAATAATATGCACTTTGGATAAAAATATGTCCCCACTGGTAGATTTTCACACAGTCTGTCATGTCAGCTAACAAAAACAGGGAGTACATTCCATGCTCTTCACTGTGATCTACCTCTGATTTGCACTCCACTTTCAAGGGGAGTGTCCTCACACAGAAGTTAATGCCTTATTAAAGAGATACAAACCTTTCTGCAATTAGTCTAGACATGTATCTTGCTATCTCTGTCTCCCCGGCTAGTTTGGGACTGTTATTTTTTGATGATTGGGTTCTGTTTTCTTTTAAATAAACATTTTACACTAATTGGTAACATTGCATCCATTCATCATACAGTTAAATTTTGAATGATTTTGTTTTCTGGTATCTCTGAGGGAGAAGGCTGTCATGCAGATCTGAACCAGGCTTAGTTCAGGCATCACAGGAAAACATGGTTTAATGTAACTACGGTTAGTGGGTTGTCTGAATTAACCCCTTTCACTCAGTGTCTCCTTTAAGCAAGAGGCCTCTATTTATCACCCTGGTGTGTATGTAGGAAAATACTCATATGAATTAAACAGTGTGTAGGAGGCATTACTGCACAATACACTACATAATCAAATTGCAAACTGAATTATATGAATGATACAGGACTGTATATAAAAAGGCATGAATATATAACTGTCAGAAAGATGTGGATGTCTATAGAAATCAGTATAAACAGGTAAATAGGCAGTGGTGAAGCATCCTTACGATCAGTGGCTCTTATATTTGAGAAAGAGCCATGTAGGCGGCCCTGTCCAGTCGCCAAGGGCCACCCTGTCCAGGTGGTGTCCGGGTGGTGTTTGGGTCACGGGCCAATTCAGATGTGCATCCGGATTGGACTGGCCCCTGGAGCACCCGCCTCCAGGAGCCAACGGAACGGGCAAATCTGGACACACTCAGCAAAGCTGGGCGTGTCTGAATTGGGACGGCCTCTGGACCATGGGGTCGCGATGGGTCGGACACGACTTCGCACATAACAACCTGGAGCTATCTCTTCAGCCAAGACAGGAAAGGGGGAGCCAAAACGCTTACCCGCTCTGGTTTGACCTACAGGGAAGGAGTCGCCAAGGAAGCCTCTTCCAAGCCGGCCTGCTCCAAACTTGCACACACAGTCCACTATGGCAGCGGTCCGCAAGCTATCGCTTGCTGCGGACCGCTGCAGTGTAGTGGGGGGAGAGGGCGGCCCGGGGGCCCGCAAACGCGCATGTGTGGAGTGCTGCGCACGCGCGTTTGCACGTGGCAGGGGCGCAAACGCGCATGCGCGCCAGTCCGCGCATGCACATTTGCGCCGCCGCCATGCCAGCAGCCGCGGCTCTCCCTCTCAGCCCCTCCGGGCTGCAAGCAAATCGGCCGCTAAAGCTAAAGCGGCCGATTAGTTTGCGGCTCGGCAAGCTTCTCTTCCCCCCCTCCCGAAACAAGAAGTTTGCCGGGCAGCGAGCTAATCGGCCGCTTTGGTGGCCGATTTGCTCGCGGCCTGGCGAGCTTCTCGCTTCGGGGGGGAGGGAAGAAGGAGCCGCGGCCCGGCACTGAGGCCTTTGTAGCCCGGCACCGGGCCGCAGCCCACGGGTTGTGGACCACTGCACTATGGAACCTTCAGGAGCTTTTGCAGTTCCAAAGGGCTTGCAAAACAGAGCTCTTCCCTCAGTCATTTGGTTGGGGCAAAAGAACCATAGAACATCATCTAAGTGGCCCCATCCTATAAGAGCCAGTAAGAGTCCTCCCCCAAGAAAGAATTAAGTATTATTCACAAGTAAGTAGAGCCAGTAGTTACGGATTTCTAAGTATTTTATCAGCTTCTTAAACTGCTATTTATTTTAACTAGTTTTAATTGATAATGTTATAAACTGCCCTGAGCCAGCATCCATGAGGGGCAGTGATACAGATCTAGAAAGAAAGAAAGAAAGAAAGAGAGAGAGAGAGAGAGAGAGAGAGAGAGAGAGAGAGAACGAACGAACGAACGAACGAACAGGCATGATTTAATTTTCCTTCATTCATTGTTTATTATTCATTGTCAAGGGGAGGTATCATGTGTACCCTGGTTCTCATAGCATGTTAGCAACTGCTTATTTTAACAAATTTAATATACCGGCTGACACACCAGTATCTGGGCTGCTTCAGTTTAATCCCAGAGTCATTGAAGTCATCCCACAAAATATGATAAGAAATCTAGTAATACATGCTTTTCTGCAAGATATCAATTAGCGCCAAGCACAATTATGGTCAGCTGGTTGGAGGGATCTTCTATTGTAAAAATCTATTTGGATAAGATTTAGACCAATTGCCTTTTGAAGTACATTCACTTTTATTTCTGACATTCTACCCAGTCAGGAGATTTTAAATTTTTTTCAACTAGATAAATCTGCTTTTATCAATTTCCAGGTCTTCTGATAACAATTTTGAAGTAATATTGCAGTTTTGTCCAGTCACTTTCATTTTCAGATACTTGATGGCATTGACAGCTAATGACAACATTTTATAGTCTTTATAATATTTTCTTCTCATTACATTACAAATGTCATCAGAAAAAAATTATAATTCTGAATCATAGAATAATAATGTTTTTGTTCAAATGTTTTTTTATAATAATTTTATTGTTTATTATTATATAAAGCATTTACAGAGAAGTTGTAAAGAAAAAGCGACCAGTTGATATGGTTTGCCATCTCTTTTAACATAGATATTTAGTTCCCATCACATATTATTCCTAGTCTAGAAGTTTTTACCATTTTTCTTAGCCAAGTGATTGTTAATACATATGAGAGTATGATCTGTTATAGGAATACATTCTGTTATTATCTTAAATGATATTAGGTCAGTCTCCTTCATAAATTGGCCCTGACCCAAGAATTACTACTGTCGTCTTGTTAATGCCTATAAAATATGGTTTGTCATCCTCTTTTAGCATACATATTAACATACATATTCAATTCCCATCGCATATTAATCCTGATCTAGGAGTTATTACCATCTTTCTTAACAAAGTAGTTGTTGATACCTAGGAGGGTATAATCTATTATAAGGATATATTCTATTATTGTCTTAAATGATATAAAGTCAGTTCCCTTCATATATTGGACCTGTCCTAAAGGTTACTACTGCTATTTTTCCCACAGGAAGCCCGAAGAATACTCCATTGTTCAGCTCATCTTTCAGGTGGTCGCAGAAAATGAAATTGTGTTTTTTTCCATAGTAGAGTATTTCTGATTGTCCTTCTGTCAGGGCCAAAGAAATCTCTTACTTGATTCTTGCTTGTAATCGCCTTTGAGGGGGCTCTGAATCCTTTGTCAATCTGGATCTCTTCCTCTGGTCGCACAGAAATATCTCCTGATAGCTTCCTAGTTGCTGTCGCTTTTGAATAGACTCTTTTTATTTTGCTGATCCAAGTCATTTCCTGCTCTGAATAGACTTCCAGGTTTTCGGTACTTTCCTTCCGTGAATCTGTTTTCCCAGGGTCTTTAAAGGTACTTTGGGTTTTTACATCTCTGGCACTCTCTCCCTCCAGTTGATTAACTTCCAGACATTGAAGTTTCACTTGATTTACTGTTAGCTGAGCTACGTCATCAGCTGGTCTCTCCGGACCTTGGGCTCCATCCAAAAGCTCCCCCTTAGTCCCACGAATTTCCTTTTCCAGCTTATTGACTGCTTTCAGTATCTCTGAGTTTCCTTTGCATAACAAATGGAAAAGCTGTGCCTTAGTTAATTCTTCCATAGTTCTAGGCAGTCACAAACTATAAACAGAAAGTCTCGTGAGGTCTCGCGGGAGCACGAGCGATCCCAAATTATCAGTTTGTCGATCTCCGTATCAAGTCAAATTCCCCCACTGAACTTTCACCGATAAATCTTCAAAGCACTCTCTTTGTTTGGTTAATGGGTATAATTAACTGGGAGTCTCTCACTCGGCGAAAGAAGGAATTCGCTTGTGAATTGGTTGAGGGGGGGGAGGGAAGAGCTTGTGGGAGAAGAGAGAGAAAAGCCAGAAAGCTTTCAATTCTTACTGTTGCAGATTCCAGCTTCTGTCAGCTTCTGCTCCTGTCGATCTGGTAAATGATGGTCTGGGAAGAATGTAAGGTCAGCTGGTCGTTTCAAGCTTGTAAAGTTGTTTGCGACAAAGACGCCATCGTGACCTTGAGCACAAGCCGCTATTAATCCAGGGAGGTCTTCCTATCTCCCCACGGATCTGTAGGACCCTCAGGATGCCGTTCCCGGTTCCTGGGGCGACCGGTGAGCAGATTTGCGTATCTGCTCAGGTCAGCCAGGTGCAGAAGCTCCTGACCCTCGGCATGGCTTAAGAGCTGAACAGAAGTCCAGCTTTTTTTTATGGCGCCATCTTCAGTTCTGTTTTTGTTCAAATGTTCATGTAGATTTGTAGAGACTATAAGCCACCCTTAGCCTCTGGGCAAGGGTGGGGTATAAATGCAAAAATAAATAATGAGTTGTTTTTTATACACCGCTTTTTTCTGCCCGAAAGAGTCTCAAAATGACTTGCAATCGCCTTCCCTTCCTCTCCCCACAACAGACACCCTGAGATTTGTGAGGCTGAGAGAGTTCTGAGACATACTTCTCTGTGAGAACAGCTTCTAACAGGACTGTGACTCGCCCAAAGTCACTTAGCTGGCTGTATGTGGAGGAGCAAGGAATCTAACCCAGCTTGCCGGATTAGAAACCGTTGCTCTTAACCACTAAGTAGTAATAACAAAAGTTTTGGCATAGCCGCAACATAACAATAAACTCAGCTAAATATTAAATATTGTGAAGATTTATATGAGGAGATGGGCAAAGTATGTTAAGAATTTGCTAAGAGAAGGGGGTAATATAGACAATCATTAATCTGTCCTTTATTGCATTATACAATGTATATACTAGTTCCTGTATTGTGATGTATAATTTTTTTGTTTCTGTTTCTTTTTTGAAAAAAATAAAATTTAATTTTTAATTTAAAAAAAGATTAAGACCAGTTGGCCTCCTCATGCATCAGTACTGTTAATGCTATCAGTTGATAAATGTTACCTACTGTGTGGGCACAGAGGCAGCACAAATATCCCAACATAGCTCATTAGAAGTGGCGGCTTCTAATCTGAAGAGCCTGGTTTGATTACCCATTCCTCCACATGCAACCAGCTGCATGATCTTGGGCTAGTCACAGTCCTGTTCTCACAGAGTAGTCCTGTCAGGGCTTTCACAGGGTGTCTGTTGTGGTGAGAGGAGGGGAAGGCAGTTTTAAGCCTCTTTGAGATTCCTTCTGGTAGTCAAAACTAAGACATAAAAAGCAACTCTTCTTCTTGAAACAATAAATTGTAAATATGCACCAGCAAGAGTTACCCCTGAAGTCACCGTGCTGGATGCAGAAGGAAAGCTAATTGAAAAGCTAAGCATTTTGAATTGCAAGCTAATTATTGAGTTGATTAGATGAGGTGCTTGACAGGAACAAGGAGGTATTTTGGACAAGGTAAATTCAATTTGAACACCTGTTTTGTGATCAAATCATTCCTGGTTTAGATTAATGGGATAAATAAACCAGTGGTTTGACTTGGCATAAGCAACATTGTATATATGTTCACTTAATAAAAACAAAACCTGAAGCTTTAGGAAAAGCAACAGTCATAAAATATTTTCCATTGCTGGAAGTACCTTTGATCTCTTCTATGACAAGCACCTAGAGAGTTGCCAAACTGAGAAAGAAATTAAATTTTAGTAAAATGCAATTCATTTTTTTCAAAAAACCTTTCCAAGTGCATATTCTTTCTTTCAGTGACCTACAGAGGGCAGAGGAACATAATAAATGATGGTTGCTATATATACACAATTTGCCAATTTAACTGCATGTGTGAGAGAGAGTGTATGAGCCTGAACAAGTGTTGCTCTCTATCACTCCTTTGCATCACAAACAAGTATATAAACCTCATTTTACTCATTCATAAATAAGTCTAAATTCAATACAAATTTCTTTTATTAGCTTATAATTTCTTTCAAATATCGATTGTTCTATTTCTATTCCATCTTTTTCTGTAAAATGTCTTGAGCTGATTTTGATTTGATGTAGTAATTTAACTATGTTTGTAATATTAGTCTATGAAATATACACCTATTGCTGTGCATATTGATGTCAACCTACTAAAGCTTGTGTAAAACAAACTATGCATCACAGCTAACATCTGATTGGCTAGTATTTTGGTGCCTTTCAATGAGGGCAGTGAGGGATTGAACTATCCTAAATAATTGTGCTGAGTGTAAGCGTGCAGATGTGATGGTAGTTGAGTAAAACTTGTGTTTTACTGACTTCACCATCTCATAGGGTTTCATCTGCATTCTATAAATCCGTATTCTATATAGCCTTTGAGAACCTAAACTTCTACACAAGGGTTGATCATAAATCTGACTGTACGTGGAACGGGTTTGATGTTTATTAATACCCCCATAACTAACATGACTTGCAGTCCAATCCTGAGGATAGTCCAAAATCCACTGATATCAATAAGGGGCATAACTTTTCCTAGGAGTACACTCTCAAGATGCTGTAGGATGTAACTGAGTGTAAATCCGTCTTTTAGGCTTCAGGTATTTATTAGGTACTCCTAATTACAATAATTGTATCAAAAATCACACAAGTTTAATTAACAAAATAAATATATGTAAATATTTGTAAATCAAATGTCAAAAATGTCGTGGATTGGCTGATCATACAGTGGCCTGCTAACTAAATAATTTTCCTTGCCTTTTAATCGATTGAAGTAGTGAATTAATTAAATTATGACCTAATAGATGTGTTTTGAAATATAAAGTGTTAGTTAATTTACAATTTAATAAACATAAGCTGCCCTTTATTGTGACACAGAAATGCAATCTTTATTGTTTTAATTTCCTACTATTTCCTTCTAATATCCAAATACAAATATTCTACAAGCCTGCTCATGACAAGACAACTGAACTAAGACCCAACTAATTTAATCAAATAATGTTTTAATGGGTTAATCCAACAATGAAGGTTAGCAGGCCTGCTTTATCTATGGTTTAACAGTTTTCAAAGTTTTATACATCTGATTATGCAGTCTCTGGTGATGGAAAGTGTTGTCAAGTCACAGCTGACTTATGGTGACCTCATAGGGTTTTCAAGGCAAGAGACATTCAGAGGTGGTTTGCAATTGTCTGCATTATGACCCTTATATTCCTTGGAGATCTCCCATCCAAATACTGGCCAGGGCCAACCATGCTTAGCGTCCAAGATCTTATGAGAATGGGCTAGCCTGGACTAGGGCATACAGTCTCTAGATAGCATCATTTGCTTCTTCCAGCTACTCCAAATTGCATTTCTTCACAAACGTTTCAAGATAAATTAAAATACAAAGAAAATCATTTACTATTCTTACTATTCTCAAGTGCCATAAACATAATTGTGGTATATTTAACTGAGCATCTCTCTTAATGCCTCAAAGTTAAATTGTTTTTCTATATGCAATGTACTTTTTCTTTTAATTTTACAAGTAGATAAATCTATTTTATAATGTTGAAAAGACAAATAGAATATATTTTCTCATACTGGCCTGTTTGAAAATTGAATCAGGAAAGTAATTATGGCAATCTTAGAGGACATTGTGAAGGAAGTAAGCCTTATTGTAGTACAGCTGTTGAATATGGTAAACCGCCATGAGACCTTTGGTGGTATAAAAATAGAAAAATAAATAAAAATAAATACCTAAACATCTATTTTTCTTTTATCAGAATTTCTTTAAAGAATCCTATAGAAATAAGCCTGGTGTTCATCCTATGCATGCCATGATGATTGTTGTTATTATTTAATACCATATGTATGTAGTAGCAAGAAAGCCCATTGCAAGCAGGAATGCAATGGGCACTAGGACCCAGGGGACACCGGGAGGTGCAGATCTCTCTCTGTCTCTCTCCCTTTCGCTGTGTGTCTCTCAGCAGAAGACATAGCAGGTAATTAGGGCTGGAGGGAAGGAGGGATGGTGTGCAGTGTGGGGCAGCCCTCTCTGTCTGTCTCTCTCCCCCTCTATCACAGCAGGGGCTGCTTTCACTGTGTCTCTGTCAGCAGCTTGGGGCAGCTCTCTTTGTGTTCCTAAGAACGGGCCTTGAAAGGGACCTCTCCCCTGGCCCCTGGTCAGGTAGCTTTGGGCAGGCAGGGGCTGTACAGCTCATTAGCAGGCCTGGGACAGAGCTCCTTAGCAGGCCTGGGACAGAGCTCCTTAGCAGGCAATAAGCAGGCCAGGAGGCCCTTGTTAACAGGGCCCGCTTAACAGGCCGGGAGGACCTCGTTAGCAGGCCCAGGCTAGCAGGCCAAGAGGCCCTCAGCAGGCCCTGCTTAGCAGGCCAAGAGACCCTTGTTAGCAGGCCCTCCACCATGACCCTTTGCCCAGGGCCCTCTCCCTTTACCTGCTGCTGGCTCCAGGCACTGAGGTGCATCTGAGAGCAAAGAGGCTAGAGTCCTGGGATAAACGATGGGAGCTGCAGGGGCAGGGACAATCAGGATGCAGCCAGCTTTGCGGGCTGCACCCTGACTGGCCCTATTCTGACACAGACAGCCGGACACGTTCCACCCCCCAGGCTGTAGCCGATACAACAGAAGCTAGCAGGGGGAGAGGGGGGGAAATAGCAAAGAGAGAGGGAGGTAAAAAGGAAGAGAGCAATTAAGATAGAGCTTGGCATTGGGGAGAGGTTGTCCAGTCTGTAAGGGCATGAGGTTGAATATATTTGTTGGAGGAGGGGGGGTTGTGGTGGTGTCATGACAAATGAGGGTGTGGGTGTGAAGAGATGGGTATCAAGAACCTGTGGTTTGGAATGTTTGTTGAGTGTGGGAGAGGACAGACCTTTGGGGATTGTGACATAGTGGTTACAGAACAGCTTTCAGGAGCTATGTCTTGAGATATGTGAAGGGAAAATCAGAATGGAAACTATTCTTAGGGGGAGATTACATGACAACCAATTCCTCCCAGTTCTGTGGCCCTGCTCCTTCTGTCTCCATGTTTTTACTGTTGATATAATGTTATGTGCCCACATGCTTCTTTCACAGTTGCCCCTTAAAAGAAGAAGAGCTGGATTATTGTACCCTGCTGTTTACTACCAAAAAGAGTCACAAAGCGGTTTACAAACACCTTTTCCATTCATCTCCCCACAATAGACAACCTGTGAGAGATGTGGGGCTGTGAGAGGTCACCCAGCAGACCTCAGTTGTCTCTAAGCAGTTTAAAATCATGTTCCCTTCCTCTCCCCATAACAGATACCCTGTCAGGAAAGTGTGGCTAAGAACTCTGAGAGGACTGGGATTGTTCCACAGTCACCCAGCATGTCTCAGGTGTCTCTAAGCTGTTTAAAATCACCTTCCCTGTGTCTCAACATAACAGTCAGCCTGTCAGGGGATTAAGCCTGAGAGCTCTGAGAGAACTGGGAATGGTTCACAGTCATCGAGCAGGCCTCAGGTATCTCTAAGGAGTTTAAAATCGAGTTCCATTACTCTCCCCAAAATAATTACCCTGTCAGGGAAGTGGGGCTGAGAGCTTTCTGAGAACTGGGAATGGCTCACAGTCATCCAGCAGGCCTCAATTGTCTCTAAGCTGTTTAAAATTGTCTTCCCTTCCTCTTCCCATAACAGTCACCCTGTCAGGGAAGGGGCTGAGAGCTCTGTGAGAACTGTGAAGGGACCACAGTCATCCAGCAGGCCTCAGGTGTTTCTAAGTAGTTTAAAATTGCCTTCCCTTCCTCACTCCACTGTGAGGGAGGCGGGAGTAGGGGCCAGCTGTGCTGGCTGCACTCTGGTTGGCCCGTATTCACTTGCAGATGCCTGGAACATGCCTGGAACATGGAACAACACAGGGTTGTTTCACAAATATATAGAGGAACCATGAATACAATATACATACATACATACATATACATAGAAAGAGAGAGAGAGAGAGAGAGACTTGAATACACCAATCTTGACTACACCAATCTTGACAATGGCAGTTTAACAAACAGAACAAAATTCAAGTCCAGGAGCACCTTAACGGCCAACCAATATGTCAAGGTATGTAAACTTTTTAGTCAAAACTCACTTCATAAGTTTAGCCATTAAATATTCAACATAGGAAACTGACCCTTTTTTGACAGGTATAGTGTGTTTTCAGCAGGAGTAACAGGTAGACATTTGTAGCTTTGGTCGTTAATGCATTCCTGTGATAGGAGAAAGAGCCTCTTGTGGCGCAGGGTGGTAAGGCAGCCAACATGCTGTCTGATGCTCTGACCATGAGGTTGGAAGTTTGATCCCAGCAGCCTTCCATCCTTCCGAAGTCGGTAAAATCAATATCCAGCTTGCTGGGGGGGGGGGTAAAATGGTAATGACTGGGGAAGGCACTGGCAAACCACCCCATATTGAGTGTGCCATGAAAACGCTAGAGGGCGTCACCCCAAGGGTCAGACATGACTCGGTGCTTGTACAGGCGATACCTTTACCTTTACCTTATGATAGGAGAAGCCTCACATGTTGAAGTCTTTTCATGCATGTGTTAAGGGCACATGGACTTTGCTTTGGAGATGGGGTGGCAATGTTAATTGTCAGGAAAATACTTTTGTACGTAAAGATTACAAGCCCAGTAAACTTAACATTATTTAAGATTAGAACGCCCACCCTAACTAACTTTTGGTGCACATATTAACATGTCACTCACTCCCTCAAACAGCAAGAAATTCCAAGAACCGTGCTACTAGATTCTGTTTCCTTGGAACGGAAACTTTAAAGAACCATTAGTGTTCCTTTTGTTACAGCTCTGACTCCCACCAGGCATCACTTTCAGACAAGAACATAGTGATATCCCCAGCCACAGTGATCAGATGGAAAACTCATTGCACTCTGAAATGGAGAAATGTTTACAGGAAGATTTTAACAGAAAGAGAGAGAGAGCACTTGCCTCCCTCATAATTCATTATGTACTGCTTTTCTCCAAAATGTTCTTTTTAGTGCCACCACTATATGACAACAGTCATAGGAAGCTATTTAAAATTACCATACTGCCACACAATGGGAATCATTCTTCAAAAAAATAATAATCAGATCTTATGGATTCTTCAAGTAACAGCATCAATTTTAGCCCTTCCTTGTTTCCTTTCTGTTTCTTCTGTCCCAGTATTAATTATCTTGCTATTTCAATATGTTTTATAAAACTCCATAGGCCAAGATTTCATGGTTTCTGCTCTGCTGCTTTCTGTGTCTTTATTTTTCTAGCTTAACGTATTTCTCAAAATTTAATGCTTTATTCTATTCAACGCAGTCTTATTTTTCCATTGCCAAAATACTCCCAGTAGTCCCCTTCTCCAT
Source organism: Paroedura picta (assembly GCF_049243985.1). NCBI lineage: Eukaryota > Metazoa > Chordata > Lepidosauria > Squamata > Gekkonidae > Paroedura > Paroedura picta. The sequence goes on from NC_135374.1 coordinate 48,027,581, forward strand.
TAAATAAACCTAGGGGAAATATTAGTTTCCAAAAGATAAAAATGCAGTTACAAGAGAAAAATGAATTCTGTCTAAGACATTCTCTGATATATTAAGTCAAGTCCAGGAACTCATAAAAGTTTCTTGTAATGACTCGGTAGAGTTTAGGAGCTCAATATTCAGACTGTTTGGCATTTCACATGATATCACTTCCCAAAGAGAATTAATCAACAGAAGACATCAGCAACTTCTAGTTAGTAAGAGGGATATGACAAGGAGGTGAATCAACAAAGCCATTTTTGTTCAACGTGATCATTGTTCTAGCAGAGGGCCCATCCTTCAGCTAGAGACAATGGGATGAATCCCATCCCTGTTCTACCACTGAACTGAGCAAAGGAAGAGCTACTTAGATTGGAGGAAGACTATTTGGAGGATGGTTCGATCCAACCCACTAGGTTGATCAGCTCCCATTTCCAGGCAGTAGAAGAGATAGTTTAATACAACTCAATAGAACGTTAGTGATTGAGAATCTAATAGCAGATCCAAGAACCACCAGGTCAGTGCCACCTTGGGTGTTGGGGTTATGCGTAAAAACAAACAACATATATGAACCTTAGGCTGTTCCAGAAACTGAATATGTGAAGAGGTTGTCTACAGACACTAACTTTGGATGAAATACTGGTTTGCAAACCTTTTTATGATGTGTTTGGGCTTTTTCTCTATTGTCTCATAAGTCTTCATACACAGCTTTCGAAATTCCTCAGACCTTTAAATTCACATAAGCCACATAATACTAATGGTTTTGGTTGTGTGGTATTATTTATGTACTTATTTACTGCATTTTATAATTTGCTTTTCCCAAATGAGGCTGAAGGTGGATTACAGAATTAGAAAACAATGCAATTAAAGCAGTATTATACATCTAAAAACAAAATAACATAATTGGATGCAGTGTTTTTAAACTGCCTAAAATTTTCACTGACACTGAAACAACAACCTTAGTTCCTTAATTCTTTTTTAAAGTATCTCAACAATACTATTGTATTCCAGCCCCCAGTATTCAAATAGTATAATTTCAACTAGTTATCCAATTGGATTTGGCTGTTACAGAAAGCAGTAAGGCTGTTACAGAAGGCTGTGCTTCTTATATCGGGCAGTGTTTACTAGATCAGTCAGATGGCCATGTTAGATTTGGCTACATTTCATCACCCATGAGCTCAAACTAAGCCATTTCACAGTGGAATGTCTTCTGAACAGTTGAATGCTTTTGGAAACTTGTGATTCTTTTGGAAACTGTTGCCAAAAAGGGAGGCATTGATTTTTAATGATGTTTGTGACAAATACCTATACGTTTATATATAAATTTTAGACCCCTTCGTTAATTAAAAATATTCATTCATTCATACATACCGCCGCTCTTAGCAAGCTGGGTTGCAGCGGTACACATAAACATCATATAAAACACACCTAAAAATACCATACAATATGTAATATCCCCACAATAACAATAAAATCCCCCATATAATTATATCCTTACAATAAATATCTCCCCAATAACATAAGCAGATAAGCAGATAAAATGGCAATAATAAACATGTAAACTCCTTCCTGCACACCTCATAGCCAAGGTTACCAGCAGGTTACAATCACAATGTATTCAGAAGGAGAAAAACTAGAGGATAGATGTCCAACATTCAGGCCCAGTCTAATACCGAGCCCAGGGGAGGGGAGACCTGGTCTTATGTACTTACATGGACAAACCTGTAAGATTCACAGGGGATTCCCATCCTTTTTTAACCCATCTCTCACTAAGTCACTCATTCGTGAGCCAGCCTATCTTGAGAGCCATTTCCAACAGCTGCCCGGTACACCTAGCGGGGAAGCAGTTTTAGCTCCCCTTCTCCTCCCCCCTCAGACCACTTGTCTGTCATCCAGGTACATGCAGCTGCAGCTCTGAGGCCCATTCCGCACAAGTTAAATGTAGCAGGAGTGTGGCAAATTGCAAACGCTACTAATTTGCAGTTATGCACGACATAGCACACAAACTGCCAGATTCCTGAAACAGACCCGCGAAAAGCGCTTCGTTGTAGCGCTTCCAGGGAAATCGCCCAAAGTGGATTCACCCTCTGGAAAGCGCTACACTCTTGCAAACAATCTGCAACAGTATGGAAAAACTTCTGTGCGTTACCATTGTTGCGGTTTCAACAAAGTCCCTCCCCCTGGCTCTCTCCTCTGAACTTCCGGTGAAGCGATAACCATTTTTTTTTCTTAGAGCGAGCGGAGAGCAACGAGCCGGCGAGCCTTCATTCACCCAGTGAGGCTTCTCCGGCTGCAGTTCCTCCACAGAGCTGCTTTAAAGCTCCCCTAAGTCACCAAGCACAACACAGCCCCGTTTGCATGTTCCCTTTATTTTCGGCCGAAAATCGCGCCCGGGCATGGGGGGGCGGATTTTTTTTTCCACTCGGGGGAGCGTGGCAATGATGAATCGGCAGCTCACACACCAGCTGCCAGCTAGATTGGTCTCTATGTTAGGAGGAAGCAAGGAATCAAGGCATATTCGTTGCAACGTGTGTTTTTCTTTTTTTTTAAAAAACTGTGCTTAAAGAGAAAGGGACTTTTCGGGAGCATGATAACGGCCGCCCATTGGCTGCTCATTTGATTGATGGCCAGGGGCGGGACAAAGCACGGAAAAAATCGCTTCCTTTCTAGCGATTTTTGGCGAGACCGGAAACCTGTGGGAAACGATTGAAACGCTACTGGATTCCACTACAAAGGCAGGTATGCATAACGCCGAATAGCACTATTTTAAATTCCGTTATTTCTTTCTGGAAGCAATTTGCCACATTGATCCTTGTGCGGAATGGGCCTGACTCTTCCCTACTTCCACCTTCCTTCCTGCCTAACATATGCCTAACATATGACTGTTTCCCCCTCCTATTCCCAGCTGCTTAATTCTGGAACAGCTCAGCTTCCTCTCTCTCCTCCACCTTCCTTCTTTCCCTCCCTCCCTCCCTCTTGCCCATATGGGTAAGGCAGCAGTGCCTGTTCCTCTGTCTTCTCATTAGCCACACTGAAGGGGACATTCCAATACATTTTCTGCACAGTTTCAGACAATCTCTTTTAGAGAGGATTTAGCTCCCCTCTATTGTTTGGGTATTGTTTTGACTTTTTCAGAATAATATACCTAATCTGAACTTGGCCCTGTTCTCTAGGACTATCAGTCCACATTGGGGCAGGGACAGAATTAGATATAGAATTCTGCTTCAGAGTGGATATGAAACGATGGAGAACAAACAGATATCTTACAGCAGTGGTCCGCAACCTTTTCTAGGCTGTGGACCGGAGGCGGCGGGGAGGGCGATCGCCCGGCTGCGCATGCGCGTTGCGGCAACGCATGGCACAAACACACATGCGTGACCAGCATGGGCAGTGGTCCGGTGGTTGGGGACCACTGTCTTACAGCATTCCTAGATTCACAATAGACCCATTAAGCATGCAGCGGAATGCCCAAGCTGGCAGCAACAGGGCTTTGGGGAAAATCCCTGATTATACTTGATGTCCCTGCCATCCTGGGTGCCGCTGAGCCCAGGCCCTTGGAAAACCTGCGTTAATGAAATCCAGATCCTTCTGGGGGCCTGGGTCTGCTGAGGGCACAGGTGAGGGCTAGGTCAAGCCAGCCCTGTGCATAATAGGAGGATCCATGCTTTTTGGCTTTTGGCCTACTCTTGCCCCTGCCGGCTACATGGCTCTGTGGAGCTGAAAGGGGCATCCCCCACCCCCACCATGGTGGGAGAGCAGCATGCTGCTCCCCACCATCGTGCAGTGGGGGCCCATGCCCCCAATCCCCAACGCAGCTGCTGCCGCCGCTTCAAAATACTTCAGAGCTTCCGTCCCCGTGTTGCATGCGCGGGGTCGTTGTACCGGGCAACCAGCATGCTCCGGGGAAGATGTAGCTGCTGCCGTGCATAATGGGTCATAGAGTTTTAAAAGACAATTTTGTGTTTAAACCTTTTGAAGTCATTTGAGGTTTTTATTTTTTGTTTTTGCATTCCTGGACAGTGCAATGTAGCTGTTTTACTATTTATTTTGTAGTTTAAGAACTGCAGTATTGTTCAGCTATTCTATCTGCAAGAAATTGGACAGAAAACTCTTAGGGGCTTTTTGCACGCCTTCAAAATAGCACAATGGTTGCCAATTGAAAACGCTACTGATTTGCTGTTTTGCACAACGTCGTCGACAATCTGCCACACACCTGAAACCAATCTGCAAAAAGCGCTTCCTTGTAGTGCTTTCAGGGAAATCCCCAAAAGTGGATTCACCCTCCGGAAAGCGATACACTCCTGCAACCAATCTGCAACACTAGCGAAAAAGACCTGTGCGTTAACATTGTTGCGGTTTCTACAAAGTCCCTCCCCCTGGCTCTCTTCTCTGATCTTCCGGCGAAGCGATCGCCATTTTTTTTTCTCCGAGCGAGCGGGGATAAATGCACCAGCGAGCCTCTTTCAGTTTAGAGGCTTCCCCGGCTTCAGTCCCTCCCCTTCAGTCACTAAGCACACTTCAGTCACTAAGCACACTACTAAGCAGTCACTTTATTTTTTACACATTCATTCAGCCGAAAATCGGGCCCGTCAGAGGGGGGGGGGATTTTTTTTTTCACTCGCAGGGAGCGTGGCAACGATCAAACGACAGCTCAAACACACCAGGCAGCTGATGGGTCTCTCCGTTGCAACGAATTAACACAGATTCGTTACAATGGGTCTGTTTTTTTTAAAAAAAAACCTTTCTTAAAGGGAAAGGGGCTGTTTGGGAGCATGCTAACGGCTGCCCATTGGCTGCTTGATGGCCAGGGGCGGGACGAGCTCGGCAATAGCGCTTCCTTTCTAGCGATTTCTGCCGAGACCGGAAGCCTGTGGGAAACGCTACAAAACGCAACTGGATTCCACTACAAAGGCAGGTATGCATAACGACGAATTCCACTATTTTAAATGGCGATTTTTCATTCAGTGACCAATTTGCTACAAAGATCCCGGTGCGTAAAGCCCCTTACTTTCTGTAATGTCTTAAAATTTGTGAGAGTTATACAAGGGTTTTGAAGAACAGAAACAATTTATTAAGCGCTAAATAGATACAGCAAAAAAAATAAACTTTAAAAAATGAATATATAGAGGTTTTTTGTGACTTTGTTAAAATACTATACACATTATTTCTTTAGTAATTTATGTTGCCTTGCAGGGGAAGACTTTCTCACTGCAGAGACACAGAGCCACACATTTCTTTTATTTGGCTTTAAACAGGCCACAACTTTATTCAACATTTAACTGAGCGTTGGATAGCATGTGGAATTAGGAACCAGCCCTCTTGTGGCTCACGACCCACAAAGCAGCCATAGATTAATCCTGCAGGTATGCACGGGGCCCTCCGTATCCCGCCGGGTTCCCTGTGCCCCCAATGACCTGCTGGATGTTACAGGGAGGTGACCAAATCACGCCGTTGAGGCGTGAACCTCTGGGGGGGTTCCGAATCACCCGGAAATGCGGATCTGGATTCAGGGGCATGAGTGATGGCCACCCAGCTCCGCTTTCCCATGGCCTCTTATGGAGGCCCTCCTACTAGAGCATGCCAGCACACATGCTGGAATTGCTCAAACAATGGTTCCTCCCCATGCCCAAAAACCACAAGTTGTGATGATAAATTTATTTAAAACAATATTTCCTTTAAAAAAATTAACAAATCACTGGTAACAACAATGTTTTAACAACATGCAACCATAAAGAACAGGGAGGGAGGGTGGGCAACTCCTTCAGCAGGGAAGAGGGAAAGAGACCTATGCCTTTCTGCCTCCTCTCTATAGGTGGTATCAGGAGGAAGTTGGGAGGAGCTGATTCACTCCCTTACCTCGCAGCCCACCAATCAGCACTGCTGCCACCCCCAGGGCTTATGGGACTTGTAGTCCCCTCCCCTGTGTGCTCTTTAGGTGACTACTTCCCCGCAGCGACAAATTGCACCCAGGGTAAGTCCTGACCGCCCTAATCCTTAACTGGAATGTTTTTCATGCTTTCTCAGTTCTGAGAGTGGCCACTTCAAGACAGGTGTGCAAAACTGCACACTCCCCCACAATTATAGCAATAGCAAGCAGCAGTAGCAAGCTGTGTACATATTCCTCCATCCTTTCTTCACATGATTGCCCTTGGCCCCTTAACTTCGATTATTTCACCTTTTCTCCTGTTGGACATGCATAAAAGTTCAGAGGCAGCAGGAATTGCACCAGTATACTCTACCTTGCAGAAATTTTACAGTGCCTTTTAATTTCCTTTTTCTAACCAACTAACACTGTAACTAGGGATGCCAGTTCGCAGGTGGGACCAGGAGATCCCTAGTTTTACAGCTTATCTCCAGGTAACCGATAGAGGTTCCCCTAGAATAAATGTCTGCTTTGGACAGTTTGCTCCATAGTCTTATACTCCATTTAGTTCCCTCCCTACCCCAAATCTTGCCCACTCCTGGCTCCATCTCCAAAGTGCCCAGGTATTTCCCAACTCAGAGCTGGTAACTCTTGACTTTAACACTATAGTACAACTTAGACGAGAAATGTGTTTGTGGGGAGGGGGCATTTTAAAATGGCTGAAAATGGCGGTAAGCTGCCCTGCCCTCTTCTGAAACTGGAATAGCCTGTAGAGACAATGAAAGATCCCAATCTAGAAGTAGTCCTTGTTTACCTAGAAGATTTTTTCTTGAAAAGGACCATTTTTGCATGGAGGGGTAAAACGCATGTGGCTTCCTGCTTACAAAAACAGGATGATAAACCTCACATTTGCAGCCCTCACGGGGAAATAATTGAACAAACATGTATAAACTTGGAATGTATGAATATGGAACATGGTAATATTCTTATTGTCAGATTTGTTGAGTGCAACAATGGAAAACATTAAAATCTGTCAAAGTCTTCTGCAGAATTCCTGTGTTGTAGTATGTCAAGAGGGGTTGGAAATTACATTGTATGTAAGATCAAATTGTTGCTCTAATGTTAATTTCCTAGTGTATTTAACCTCTCATTAAATTTGGATTTACATTTTTATCGGTTTGGAGGTCATTATTTGTGTATGCTGTGGCGTCAGTTTTCTAAATTGCAACTTTGTGTTTACAAGCATAGCAATCTTCATTTCAAAGGGGATGTATTGACAGTGCACTAAAGAGTTCTAACTGTCATACAATGCTTTCCCAGGATTTAATAGTCCTCTTATCTGACCCTGAAGGAAATATGAAGAAAATGTAATATTTCTTGCATATCTACAAAATTTTAAATTATCTATATTCAAAATATTGTTCTCTGATGTCTTCTGTTTTGCCGTTTTGTATACATTTTAAAGCACTGATCTTCTTTGGGCTGACCTTAGCCAGATGTCACCTGATGTCTTCAGAAGTGAAAGACCAATAAAATAATTTTGCCTTTTTCATGCTTACTACAAATAAACGTTTGGATTCACCAGTTTCTATGTGTTTTTGTACCAGATGTTAAGATTCCATGAAGCCCCTTAGTGACAATTAGATCATATACAACTGGGATTTGTGGTTTATGTTTATTATTTCACTGTTAATCTACGTGATTGTCATAGAATTGTCTTCTCTGAATACTTTCCAGAAGTACTTACATTTAGGGACAGTTTAATTTCCCTCTAGATGGATCATTTGGCCTTCTGGTTCTAAATTTACTTAAAGTGGACTTGGCATCAATATTTACAATGCCACTAGCAGTAACTATTGTATAAACATTTCTGAATTGCCTACTATGAGCACTGATGAGCTGCCTTCATTTCATACTCTCCATAATTACTCAATAGTCGGTTGGAGAATAACTTTCAAACCTGCACATCTGGATGTGGAAGTTGGAAACAATTCTGATTTACTGAATATATTGCAATTAAATTACCATCATTGGTAAGGATCATAGGGAAATGCCTATAAGTGATATGGACGGTCTAGAAACCTGATAATAAATAAATAAGAATAAATATTTGATAGTCTTTGGGTATGTATATGAATTTGGGCAGTATTCTTATGTAAATTCATTCACTGTACTACAACTGTACTACAAGAATGAAACAAATGAAGGGACAAAAGCACCTTCTAGTGATGTGCATATGGAAACTCCTAGGAAGGTATATAAAATCATTAAGCATGTCTGAAGTTTATGCATCTTCCCTCAGTTCTTATTTGGGCTTTATAGTGGATATCTGTGAACAGATATATATTAATTGGAGTTAAACCTACTTTAACCCAAGTCAATGATTTGTTAGGAACAAAGTTGGTGTTGTTGTCCATATTAATGGTTTGAGTTTTTTCATTCCTGAACAAGTTCTATAACACAATATTCGCTCAGATGGTCAAAACATTGTGTTTCACTGCTAAGACACAGCTGAAGGTAGTCACTTATTTGAAAATATTTGACCCTTAATCTTTTGACACAGTATAGCATAACTAGAGACACCAGTATAGTCTATTATGCTCTTCTCTCTTAAATTTATGTATGTTTAATCTCCTACAATTAAAGATTGATACCAATCCAAGCTTTCTTTCACAGAACTATTATCTGGGACTTTTCTTGCATTGAAGTGGCTATTAAAGGTGGCTATTAAGGGCAAGGAAAAATAATCCATTATCGGTCTATAAAATAATTAAATTTTTACTCTATGTCACATATGCCACATATGGTCATCCCAACATAGGTCATATATGTATTGGTTCTTACTGGTGGAAAGCAAATTAGTAACTTTCAGTCTTAATTCAAATTTGAAAAGGGAGATGCAGGCAAGCAGCTAGACCAGACAGACAGACAGACAGTTTATGTTAGCCATTCATGTCTGACCTCTTGGCAATCCTGTCAGTCAGCTGTTACCACGTCTCTTGATCTCACACCACTTCTTTTAGTTGTGTCCATTTTGTTTTTTGTGTCCACAGTGTTCTTTGTAGGCCTGGTTTTTTTTTCACTGACCAATTCTAGCATAATTGCTTTTTCCATTTTGGTTACTACACACACACGCAATTAATAAAATAAAATTAATAAAAATTGTATCTTAAATGCATTTCAATTCTCTTTTATTATTTGTATTTCTGTCTCTCCACTCCTGGCACAGCCAGCTTGCAGCAGCTCACAACCATAAAGGCTGTACAGTTCCAATAAACATCAATTTAGATTAAGCAATAACAGCATCAGTTTAAACTAATAAAATATATATCAAGCTCTCCAGCACAGCCATCTGATTTTTGTAACAGGGTTGCTGTTGTAAAGCAAAGGAGCCAGTAGATGGTAACTGCATCCTGGCCTCAACCAAACTCCCAGTAGAAGAGCTCCACCTTATAGGTTCTATCAGGGCCCTTAGATCATCCAGGAGCTCATTCTAACAGGTAGGGGCCAGAACTAAGAAGGCCCTGAACATTCTTGAAGCCAGGGAGACTTCCTTCAGGCCAGAGACCACCAGTCTGTCATTATTTGATGAGTGAAGAACTCTCTGAGGGGCACAGACAGATGAACCCTCAAATACACTGGGCCCAGACCACAAATGGTCTTAAAGGTCAAACCTTGAACTGGATCTGGAATTAAACTGGAATCAGTGCTGCTGCTTAAGAATAGGACAGTCAAGTTCAGGGTATATATATATTAAAAATTATAGCAAGTTCATTATAACAAAGAGAAAGGAAACTTGTCTTGCTCTGAGTATTTGCACCCAAGCAGAAATACAAGCTTTAGCTCAAGCATGTAATCTTTACTTAGGCAGAACAACAGTTGTGAGCTTGAATTATTGGCAGTTTTCTGAACATTGTGGAAGCAGAAGGATCACACTGCAGTAGTAAAGAGAACATTTGCTCATGGGTTCACAAAAGAATGAGAAATTTTAGTATCTAAAATCATTGCTTTTTTAAGCAACATATGAAGTTAATAAGAGTCATGGAATGTTTAGACAAGGATGCTGCACAGATTTAGATTTATTCTCCATTTGAAACTCAAGCACAACATTGCATGGTACTTAATGAGAATTGCACGTGTGCAATGTGGAGAGAATAAACCTGGTTTAAAATAAATCAACATTTTAGTGCAGTACTGGTGAGAGGGTATGAAAATATTTTGTTTGCTTTCACTTCCCAGAGGTATTCTTCTGTGTTATAGTAACTGCCACCTACACAGGTAATCAGATACCATTAGCAATCAATTCTGTGTAAATCTAATACAAGCATTATTTTGGAACTTCTGTATCATTGGTTGTTGCATGTACAGAGAAGTATGCCAAAAATAATGTTGGGTAATATGTGCTGTCATATGTAAAATATAAACATTTATAATTTTAATTGAAAATTGCCACAGATGTTTATATGCCGCCTCACTTTGCAATATCTAGAATTTCAAACATTTAAATTCTTTGTCAGAATCTACTTGAAGAACTTATAACAAACGAGTTAAAAAATTTAGACTGTTAAATCTTTAAAGAAGAAAAGTACCATAGCTAGAATCTAAAGAAGGCCCTGTACATATGTGAAGGACTTTTATGTGTATATGATGGGAAGAAGAAATTCTTTCCCTGATCTTCAGAACCAGGTTACTGAGAGCTAGAAGGCAGGATTTGGCATTAAATGAAGTTCCAATTAAAGGTAATACTTTGGACCACTGATTGTTGGCATCAAGTCTCCACTTTGGCTTGTCTTGCTCCTTCCCCCTTTGAATGGGAAAGTGGGTCATATTTACACATTAACTTATGTCAGTGTATATGAGTCTTCTGAAAAACACATAATTTTAATAATATATTGAGATCTTGGTTTTAATTTTTTGAATGTATAGTATAATTGAACAAACTGGGTGGTATTCACTGGTGGTAACTGGGCCATACCATGATCACCGCTGGTGCCAGGTCCAGGGGTCTAGTTCCAGCTGAGTGGTGGCCTCCTTGAAGCCAGACTTTGTAGTGTGGATAGTGAATTTCTGGAAGTTACCAAGAGGCTAGAGCTGTGGGAACTTGGGGACAGGTAGAGGGGAGAAAAAAAAATAGGGGGGGTTCTGTGAGTTTTTTTCCAAAGGCTCTTTTTCAGATTTTTTTCAATGGAAAACTTGGGAGAACACTGAAAAGAAAGTCCTGTGAAATTTATTCTGTTTCAAAGTTGTTTATATTCAAAATATATAACTAGCAAAAGGCTGATGGAAACATCAGGAAATTTGTATGAACCCTGAAAAAAAAACTCTCTATATATTCTTTTTTTGAATAAGAAAACCCTTATCTGACAAAGCATTTTACTGAAATTTAATGTACGGTATGAAAAAGTCTTAAGACTTTCTCAGATTTTCCAGTGGGAAATCTGGGGGATCACTGGGGAGATAATTCAGATGCTGTAGACCAGCATTTCTTAACTCATTGTGCAGAATATGGTTGGCAAGCATAGCTGTGTATGAGTCCACCTGGGGCCTCTCCCCGTCCTACCCCCTTCCTTTTTCACTCTCTCCAAGTCAGTTGTAATATAGATGTTACAAACTAGTATTCATACCAAGCCAGAGTATCTCTAATCAGCTACCAGGAGCCCTTGAACATTAGCAGGGATATGGACTGCTCAGTCAAAAACTGTACAGTGCATAGCCATGCCTGTACTGAGCTCCTTTCTGCCTCTTCTTTATATTTGTGAACCAGTCACATAGATCCTCAAGGGAAAAATCATACCTTGTGCCCTTGTGCAAAGTTGTTTTGATGTCCACTGTTATTTTGCCATCATCTTTTGTAGCCCTGATAGCCTATTCCTTAAGTACTCCTTGGAAATTTTACCTAGATTTCTTCAGTTGTTCTGTATCAATTAACAGAGTAGGGTTCTGCTGATGCTACAGTAGATATTTATAGTGTGGAAAAAGTAAGGAAATAAGATTGGTCTGTATATGGAATCCAGAGATCTCACACGTTGCTTACATTCTATCTATAATGCAGCATAAGTTTGTGGCAAATATTTCAGTATATTTGAATATATTTCCATACTTTCGTCAAAGATAGAGTATCTTTGTTTACAAGTGGTGTTCATTTTTCATGTCATTGTTCTCAGAGGAATTAGCATAAATCAGTAAAGCCCAAACTCTCTTTATTTTCAGTGTGAGACCCACAGCTGTTTCCCAGAAGTTCAGTTGTGAGACTTGATAGGTACTTTATGAGTCACAAGTTAGACAGGCAAAGTCAGATGTATCCAGTTTCACACCATGATATATTCACTTTACATTTGGCCACTGGAGATTATGATAACAAAAGAATTGTGTTCAACTTCCGAGAAGTTGTGAGCTTAAGAAAACAATATTTTAATCGTTCTAGCACTTTATAACCATACTGGCATAAAATATGATCAATTAAACCGTTCTTCAACAGCATACTTAACTAGATGTTGAAGTAGCATTCTCTCTGTTTATATTAAATTATTAAAATATTTTGAAACATTTTACAACACATTTTAGTGCATTGTGTACCTATAATTCAAATGTGAAAGCCACCTTGAGGATACCATACGTTTGCTTTTAAATTGACTTTCTTCTTTTGATTTTGCTGTTACATTCAAGTGTGATACATTAGTATCTAATATTACTTGTGAAATGACCTTGTTCTGTGTGGAAACTTCTAATCACTTTTGTAAAGGCACAATTCAGGTGAAAATAAGTACTTATACCAGTAGTGCAGTTAGATAATTGTAAACTTTGAATAAAATTGTCTTATGGGGGATGATGGTATATATTTAAAATGTAAACAACATCTCACTTCGGGAATATCTTTGAAGTCTGTGAGTTAGGGACCCCGTATTTCCATTTATATTATCGCCTTGATGACACCAGTGATTTGTAAGCTTTGGTAAGATTTGGTTAAAACAGACATGTATATACATATGCTACTACCACATGGATGTCCTGTTCTGCCTTTTTTCCCTTTTTCCTCATACCAGCAGGCTGACTTATCCATTAGGCACAGTGCCTAGGGCCCATTATAGTTCTAAAGGTAAAGGTATCCCCTGTGCAAGCACCGAGTTTTGTCTGACCTTTGGGGTGGCGCCCTCTAGCGTCAATACAGGGTGGTTTGCCATTCCCTTTCCCAGTCATTACCGTTCCCCCCCCCCCCCCCGGAAAGCTGACCTTGGAAGGATGGAAGGCTGAGTCAACCTTGAGCCGGCTGCTGGGATCCTACCCTCATGGTCAGAGCTTCAGACAACATGTCGGCTGCCTTACCACCCTGCGCCACAAGAGGTTCTAGGGGCCCACAAAAATGTTTTTCTTTTAAAATCAGGAAAAAAATGAACTTTTAAGGTATTTTTTTTTCACAAATCAGGGGAAAAAATAGGCCCCAGAAAAATCTATTACATTTGACCTAAAACAACAAAAATTAAAATGCTGAAATATTTAAAGGGTTCCATGAATGCAAAAATACCTAGAGCCCATAAAACTCATAATGTGACCCTAGTCAGTAGAGCTTTTAATGTCCATCACCCCACCCCACTGCAACACTTCACTGTGATCATTCTAATAACAGGCTTGGAGTAATTCTTTTATAGAGATCAATATATAGAGATCAATCTTTTATAGAGATCAAAGTACCTTTGGACACTATGTGGACAGCGTGTTGTATGTTTTTGCATATGCTATCCATACCCATGTTTTCTACCTCAACTACCCACTAAATGGCATTTCATATCACTCCACTAAAGGAATGGATAGGGGTTTTTTTAAAGAAAAGGTAGGGGTCACGTGGGACATTTCTACTTATAACTCTACAACTACTTAAATGAAAACTTGGAATAAATTCAGTGTTGCAATAGATTATTACTGTGATTAGGTTAGATTAATATTGTCAACTACCTATTGCAGATTAAAAAAAAAACAATTAAAAGGCATGAAAAAAGGCCTCTAATGCATGGCTGAGAGTAGATACCACCGAGGGTTTAAAGTCAAGGAAACTTTGCGAGAAAGCTTCCATGTGGGCATTCTGTTGCTGCCACAAAAACTTCTGCATTCACAATGGCAAGAAGAGCATACATGCCTCTGTATGGAAGTACATTAAGTATTTAAATGTGTCTGGATTGTAATTTTATTTTAAGAAGGCTAAATTACATTGATGTCAATCAAACTTGTTATTCAACAAGTGAGAACTTGTGAGTACTTGAGGAATCTCATTGCTCAATCCTTGTCTTCCTCTTGCATTTAATGTTTGCCTTCTCCTGGTGGCACCGACAGCCTCTTTCTTTCCATCTTTCTCTCCACTCACCTCTCTCCCTACATTTTTCTGTATCTACCCATTAGCAGTTCCCCACTCACTCAGTGGCCTACCCAATCTTTTATGTTCCTCTTTTCATGTTCAGCGTTGCCTTTTTAGCTTCTCTTTTGTTCCTGCCCTTTTCATAGGGATGGAACTCCTTAGGCTGATCCATCGTTTGGGAGGGGGTTGGACTAGATGGCTTGTATGGCCCCTTCCAACTCTATGATTCTATGACTGCTGGAATGACTTTCAACCATTCCAATGCTCCTTTTTGCTTTCCTCCCTTTGGAAGGGGGTGGGGAAGCGAAAAGGAGCCCAGAAATAGAAGCCCTCCATTTAAACGTGTTATGCCCAGTCTGCAGTCATTCTATTGCCTGGCCATCAGTTACTGATCTCAGCTGAAAGTATTATCATATATGAAACTCTTCATGGCCTTGTTATCTCATATCTGTAGAACTATTTCTATTCTACAGTACTCCACCACAATCATCTGAGCAAAGTCTTCTGCAGGTACCTTCTAAATGGGCATAATCAGCAACTGCCTGTCAGGTAGTTCTCTGGCTTCCTTCCATGATCCTTTCAGGTCAGCTTTACCAAAATCCCATCAGTCCCTTCCCTGGTATATTTACTGTAGTGCATGGCATTGCCTGTCAGGAAGGCTTCCCTTCTGGCCTTCTCCAAGCTATGCAGAACTGAATTATTCAGAAGGACTTTTTTAGACAGGTAATAGAGATGCATTGTACCAAAAAAGTTCAGAAAGAGGCTTTGGTGAAAGGATAGGGACTGTGAACTATAGTACTGTAAATAGTGAGTACTGCCTGCTGCTGTGAGTATGCCTCTACTCTGTAATTTCTGCATTGTTTATGCTTAGCTTCAGCACTTTCTCAGAGTTCTGCAATGCAAACCCTATTGCATTTCTTATTTTAGTTATCATATATTTATTTATTTTCTTAGATTTATACTGCCCTCCCATACTGCCCTGGGTGGTTTACATGGAACGTTGTATAACTAACATAAACATATTTAAATTAATTACAAGTACAATCTTTATTGATGATTGTATAGACCAGTGCAAACTGTAGTATAATATTGTGTCACATGCACTGGATAGAATGCGTATAATTAATTTAATTAAGCATTTTTTTTCCTTCTGCCTTTTTCTTCTCCCTTTACGCATTCTATTTCTTCTCCCTTTAGACAGGAAAAGCATGCAAAGCATCTTAATTCTGAAAAGTATGCTAGAAAAAAGTTGATTCAATATCCAGTGTTTCTGTTTCTTTTTCAATTGAGGATTAGAAATGAATAATTGAATCCAAGTGAATGGCTCCAGTCCTGAATCCAATTATTCTAAAATAGTGCTATTGAAATGAGACCAATTATTGTGAAGCGGTGGTTTGAGGATTGCAGTTCAAATCTGCTAATAGCACATTAGCAGTATCCCCAGTTGAAGGCCAGTAGCCTTTATCAAATGTGGAGAACCAAATTGTTGGCTTAAGTGGAGTCATCCATCTCCTCCAGCATCTCCTGCTGGGGAAATAAGCCAGCTGTCCCAATATTTTTTATTAGCAAACGGACCTGGCAAGAAACTCTTGACTCTCCTTTTCTCAGGGGAGTGGTTTATTTGCTGAAGTCATTTTACACACAAGGATTGCAGTGTATTATTTGTATATGTGGAAAGCTGGAAGTGAATTTAAATATCAGATTTTAAAGGCAGTTAATCATTGCAACTTTGGCACACAAAGATGTGTATATGTGTTGCTTAGACTGGAAAAATCAGCATCGTTGTGAAAATAATGAGATTATAGCATATTGTCTCAAACTAAAACTGGCACATCTTCCATGACTGCAAAATATGTGTACTGTTAAATCTGTGTAATAAATTAGTGTTAAATCTTTTAAATGCATGCTAAATGTTAAGTGCATGCTAAATCTTCTATGGGTGCAGTCCTCAGTGAAATGAAGAACAGCTGAAAAACACTACTGGGATTTGCACAGGAAAATTTCATTGTTTATTATATGAGTCTCTCTTTCTGATAGTTCTACCTCTGGCAGTTTGTAAGCACTTCATTGTAAGAAGTAAAGTTAAGAGAACCTGCTAGTGTTATCTAAATTTGGTAGCTTCCTGCTTGAATCAACTTTGACATATTTTCTTTAAACTCTTAATGAATCAAGAATTTTCCTTAAAACTTACAACATTTCTGAAGAAGTGCTCAAATTCCACTCACTTCCCCCCTCCCCATACACAAAAATGTTAGGACAAGACCAGGTGATGAGGTAGCTCAAGCAGAGTCATCTGAAGCTCAACCCTTCAAAGACAGAGGTCCTGTGGCTGGGCAGGAAGGGTTCAAGTGAGGAAGCATGCCTGCTCAACCTGGACAGGGTGCAGGTATTAATAGCTCACTCTGCCAGAAACCTGGGCATGATCCTCAATGCCTCTCTGAGGCACAGGTCACAAGAATAGCACAGCAGGCTTTCTATCATTACACCAAGCCAAAGTACTAGCACCTTACTTGGTCCCAGAACACCTAGCCACAGTGCTTCATGTAACAGTCAACTCTAGACTACTGCAACTTGCTTTATGCAGACCTACCTTTAACCTGGATCTGGAAACTGCAACTGGTCCAGAATGCCATGACCAGGATCCTAAGTGGTACACTGTAGAGCAGCGGTCCCCAACCTTCTAGTAGTCGGGGACCGCCTCCGAGGGTTGAAGAGAACCGGCGGCCCGGCCACTGCCGCTGCTCGCAAACGCGCAGTTGTCGCGCATGCGCGTTTTCGCCGCTAGGTGGCGCTAACACGCATGCGCGGAGCTGCCGCGCATGCACGTTTGCGTCACTGGCGTGCCAGCGGCCGTGGCTGCTTCTTCCCCCCCTCTCGCTGCGGGGGGGGGGAGGAAGGCGTGGTTGTTGGCGGCCCGGTACCATGGCCTTTGCGGCCCGGTACCGGGCCGCGGACCGGGGGTTGAGGACCCCTGCTGTAGAGGTCCCACATCCAGCCTGCTCTTCAACAACTGTACTAGTTCCCAGTTGAATTCCAGATCAGACTAAATGTCTTGGTAATCAACTTCAGGGCCATATGTGTTCTGTGCCCAGTGTTCCTGAGAGACCACATCTCTGCCTACATCCCCCAAAGAGCTCTACACTCCACTACTTCCAACTAGCTGGTTATCAGTTATGGAATCCACTATTGTTGTCGTTGATGTTATGAATTGCCCTGTATTATCTCTACATTTTGTATAAACCACCCTGAGCCTCATGGGAGGGCAATATAGAAATATAATAAGGGAGGGAGGCAGGGAGGCAGATAGATGGTGCCGGTAACCCATAGAAAATAACCACTAGACATAGCCTTGCCTACTCAGGCATACACACAGTGCTGGGAATAGGAATAGGCATGAACCACAAAAAATGCAGTATGGTTCGTGGTTCACCCAAACCATAAGCCCCAGAAACCCAGTCATATGAACCAAACCAGGTTTGTGAGGTTCATACCTGAAACAACTGAGCCACAGGAGCAGCCTATTCATGCAGCTCAGATGTTTAAACATGCTTTCATGGGCGATAGACCCAGGGGCTGGTTACAAAAGCCCCTTTAAATAGCTAAGCCACATGGAACAGTTTACTCACCAGCTACTTTCTTGGGCAACTAGCCCCAGGCATAGTTATATCCAGGTTCACAATTAATATAAGTGTGTTTCAGAAACACACAAGGCAAGGGCAGAAAGGTCTCCTCTCCAATGCACATGACTAATAATTGCCCACCAGCTACCCCTTCCTCTTGTGTCAGCCCCCATCTGTTGCACAATTTACAAACATCTGAAGACAGGGTGGGTACAAGTCTCCCAGTGAAAGTGGAGCATACCTCAGATAGGGATTGTATCACAGAGCACCATGTTGTATACAGATGAGTCTCATGAATAAACACCTCTTCCACCATTTAGAAAAAATCATCACAATTGTGATCCAAATCTTGGCTGTGATTAAGCTGCTCTCAGCATCAAATTGTGGTCACATATGGGCCACACTAACAGAATTATTTTTTAATTGCCTCAATCACATATCAATAGCTTGTACAGGGTATCAAAATGAGCATTGAAATGACTATTAACATAGGTAATGAAATAAAATGTAAGAATATCGGCGAGTTTATAAAATGGGAAATTGGTCCACCAAAACATGTAGGGATGGAAATAGTTTTCCTGGCTATGTACAATGTTAAAAGATATGGGAACCCCAGAAACTACAAATGAAATCATATCTATATCCCAAATGTAGTCAAATGTAGTAATCCTGAAGGCCAAAGCTGAGAGTGAGCTAAGATTGGCCAGGGAAGCCCATTGTAACAAGAAAAGATTTTTCAGTTATGTGAGGAGCAAACATAAAGTAAAGGAGGCAATAGACCCACTGTTGGGTGCGGATGGACAAACTCTAATGGAAGATGCAGAGAAAGCAGAAAGGCTTAGTGCCTATTTTACATCTGTTTTTTCCCCAAAGGTCAAAGGGTTTAGGCACATCTAGAGATGGCAGTAGCCAAAGGATAGTGTCTAGGTGGCAGGTTAACATGGGATGGTGATCACATTTAGGCAGAATATGAGTACTGTGTTATCACATTTCTTCCCCCTCCGATTCAACACACATGCAGGTCATGGGTGTGCAAGAATAGGGACAGTATCAAATATGCAGCAAATAAAATCAATGACTATGAATGAAGAAAACCTGAAGAAACATAACATTTCATCCCTAATAATAAAAGTTAGCTTGAATGATGCTAGAACCAAGTAACTGGTAAATTATTGTTATTCTGACAGCATTTGCGCAGGTTAGGATTTCAAATAGGTACGTCCTAAGTCTCAAATTGCCATCCTGCAAAATTTAGTCAGTGCATGATTGATACCATCCTGCAAAATTAGAAAAAATGTCTTAGTTGTTAGTTGTTCTTACAGAAAGGTATCTAATGGGCCCCAGTGTGAATGGTATCTTTCATGGAAGGAACTAGCTAGATCAGTTCACAATGTCCAGCCTGGATGTTCTTGAGTGATCATTTCATGTGAAACAATGTTGTGCAATTTATTCATATTTTGCAACAATGTTGCCATAAGATAGATGTCTCCTTTGTAAAAAGCAACCCCTATCATAAATTGTGAAAATTAACATTATAATTGCAATAAAAGGGAGACTCCTAATATAGACCTCTCTCTGATCCTCTCTCAAATTATTCTGTTTGTTCTAATATGTAAGCACTAGGTTGCAAGACACAAACTGAGAAAAATCTGCTAGTGTAGACTTAAATTTGATAGGTTGCTGCTTTGAATTAGCTTTGTTGTATTGTCTTTGTAGCTTTCAAAGAATCAAGAATTCCCCTTGAAACTTACAACATTTCTGAGGAATGTGATTAGGAAGATGTTATGCTATTCCCAGGATATTCTCGAAGATATTTTGCTGCAGGGTAAGCAGGTGCAAGCAAGCAGGATAGCCAAGACTTTTGTAGTGCTACATCAGATGTTTTAGCTGTTCAAGAAATTGAAAAGAAATCAAGATAGGTAATTAAGGTTGTTCAGCCATTTTAAAGAATACAATCTCAGAAGGTTAATAATAGTATTAATTATTATCAGCTTAAATTTATTCACAGAACTCCCTTCTCCCCACATATTGGATATACAAGTTCAAACAGAAGAGCAAACAACATTTTACATGCATTTGTGTGATTTGTTTTCTGCTTTCTCCCCAAAGAAAAGCATCAACAAGAAGCTCACTGCATAACTACGTAATACATCTGACATGTGCCAGGTCATGGGTACACAACCACACGTCTCCTGGAGGAGGTATGTGGAGACAAAGAAAAGGAGTGAAAAGCCCCCCTTCCCTTTCCACTGGTGAAAATGGGGTGGAAAGTAAACTGGAAACTCTTTTTCCCTCCTCATAGGTCTCTTTCATAGAGTTGATAAAACAAAGGTTAAGTCTCTCAATGTATATCTTCTTGTGAGGCTGGTTGCATACCCATGATCCAGGGTACCTGTCAGGTATGTCATGTAGCTAGTTATTCTCAAACACAAAAATATCCCCTTCCAGTTATTTTTCTCTCTTAATAGGAAAGTAGCCAAGAAATGGTATTTTGAGTACACAAGCAGCAGGCCTTCCTACCATCAAGGATCTTCCAGTTCAATATGTACTCCTGTGATGATGATTTCTTTGGAGAAAAACAACAACAAAAAAGTTGCTGTTGTTGCTGTTTTTGTTATTGTTGTCAGCCATTGAGCCGTGTCCGACTCTTGGCAGTCCCATAGCACAGCTGTCATCACGATCCCTGATCCCGCACGGCCTCATACAGCATTTTGAATTCTGCTAACATTTAATTGGTGCAATGGTGAGAACAGGCTTCATGAGCACTAATAATATTGTCATGAAATAGTATTGAACATGATCATTCTATGTATTTTCTTCAGTATTACTTTTGTGAACATCACACTGAGCTTGTTAAGTCTATTAGAAATGGTCAGTATTAAAATAATTGGTAGCCTTTAATGAGTATACTGCCCTTAATAGTTGTGTAAGAATTATATTCTCATTAGGAAATTTTCATTTCTGAATACTTTTTACACAATTAGAGGATTAATAAAGATTAAATAAAATGATGTATTTTTATATGTAAAACATCCCTAGTTGATATATGGGAAATACAAATACTATCACTTTTAGTTAAGGCCTCATTAATTGGTTGTTTCTTTCCAAGCAATATAATGCATCTGAGCCTTATATCCATATTGGAAGTGTTTTATATATCAATTTAGTAACTATGTTCAGGATTTGACATTGTTCCCATTAAAGTTAATGAGGCTTCTGTGACCTTACCTACTGGAGATTCTGAGATATTTTTATGAGCATGCTCTAGCAAATAGGCAGACAGGGCTTGTATCTTTGGCACCATTTTCTGCATTTCATATATCATCTTCTCACAACACCTGTCTCTTATTCCCATGGTGCTATCTTTGTAACTTTAATAAGTACTGATGTGTTGAAAATAGCAGAATAACTAGCATGTATGTATGATGCAGTGTAAGAGACTTTTTGACAGTGTCAATTTTGTATGTGTTGGTAGCTATATATTGGTGACCTAGGAAATAATTGTAGCCTGAGAATGAATTGGTTGCACTATCAGAAGTAATGCCAGTACCTGAGCTTAATGGTGAAAAGACATAAAAGTCAAATAGATCATATAGTACTGTATTGTGGGGGATAGTACTGTATAGATTTGCAATTATAGTGCATAAAGAAAATAATCCAATGTAGAACCATGCACAGTGTAGTGGTTATAAATATATCACATGGAAACAAGGTGAATGTTGATAGGATACACCAAGTGAGATTAAAAGAAGATACTTTTGCCACCAGAATTTTTAAGTGTTTCTGGAACATTCCAAGCTGTGAGCCTCTGATATTATTCTTGTGATGAATAAGTAGTCAAAGCCAGAATAATTTTTTAAAATGCTTTCAAACAGAATAAAAATGCCTTCAAACTTACAGTGGTCTATAGAGAAATCCTCATTCTTGGCGTAGGCCTTATATAATCAAGCCATGTAGTCTCCAGATGAGGTGGTAGAAGAGAAATAAGCATATTTTGCCACCATAGTGTTGCCAGTAATTTATTAAAGTATACAATCCTTTCAAGGTGTAAAACTGAAATTACTTTTCTGTCATCATGATATTATTTATTTAAAAATTAAATGAAAATTTCCTTGAAATCAGAAATACATGTCAACCCTACCTTGGGTGAATAATGCCTTTATGTAAAGTCGGTGCTTCAAAGGTCTCTTAGGATGGTGAGGAATCACCAGCAGATCAACTGGAAAATATCAGAAATAAGTCTGAAATTTATTTGCAGCCATTAGCTGCTAGAAACCCATACAAGTAACTTTCAAAGAGGCTAGGAAATGCTCGGGTCTCAAAAACAAGGTAATTGTTTGATCATTTACCAGTTCACCATCATTTACCATAGTCCCATCACGATTTGCACATAAACCAGAAATCAAGTAGGAGTGTGCATTCAGATATATCCAAGCCAAAATTAAACCTGGAATTAGCTTTTTTCAGATCATTTGGGGACTATCCAATGTGACCTCAAACACTAATTAATCCCATGGAATTTCCAGTGTATTTCAGGGAAACTCAGGTTCAGGAAGGGGCAGAAGGAGGAAGAGAAGAGAGCAGGTGGGACCATACTTGGCTATCATCTGTTCAGTTGGGAATGGTCTCTTGAAGGATCTTTTTTTTTTTTTTGAAGACCTGGGTGTAAACTGCACGGAGCTTTTATTCCAACCCCAGATCGATTCAGTCCCTGCCCTCTACACAGAATGCGATTTCCGTTTGGATTTGGGGCAATTTAAATTTTCCTTCTGCAGCAAGAAGGATTGATCCGGAGTGACCCTACCTTTATTGTGGGATATCTCAGACTGCTGCTAATCCTGAATATATTCAGAAAATCGCATTGTTTTGAATCTGGGCTCTCCTCCGTGGTAGAGGACCCGTGATTGCCTACAGGTGGTCATGTGACAAGCCTGCCTCAAAGGAGAAGCCCCTAATTTCTCTCAACTTCTGTCAGTCTTAGATTTTTTTTGTGCCTTCTTCGTCCCCCCCCCTTTCAAGAAAAGAAAGGATTTTTCCCTCCCTCCTCTGACTTCTTGGTTCCTCTCCCCCCTTCAAGAAAACAGAGAAAGAGTCTCCATTTGCCTCCCCCTCCCGTCTTCTGAGCCTCCCTAACTACGTGCAGAAGACTTTCCTGTTTCAATGGGGAGGGGGGGGGAGAGGAAGACCTGAGTTCAAAGCAATCTGAATTCAACAGGATTGACACTGGAATAAAAAAGTAAGTGCAGACTCTGCCCTGGCCTGCCAAATCAGAAATCTTCATTTCCACAGTCCTGCCCCAATCCTATCACATTTGGATATATCTAGCTGAAATTAAACTTGAAAAAAACAGGCCTTTAAAATGTATGGGGCCATGCATCACTGCATAGCTGAGGTGGTACTGAAGGTAGACTTTCAGGCAAGGTTTACTGGCCTTAAGGCCTTATATCCTTTGGGTGGTACAGAAGTCAGGTCACCATCAAAAGAAAATAATGACCCCATTATTTTCTATCAGTGGTAGATCTAGGCTCTGGAGCTCCTACTTGTTTGGTGTCCCTTGGATGTTTGGTGAAGTCAGGAGGCCAGGCCAACATTATTGAAATTAATGGGTCTTTGAAATTCAAGAAAACAATACACTTCCAAACAACTACAGTTCCTATCTCTCTGATCTCTGCTTCTGCACTTTAGTGCCCTCAGCTGTTTCGTGGTACATGATCCCTCTAAACTGCCATTATTTTCATTATTTTCAAAGGGGTTGACTTGACCTCCTGAGTTCTCTAAACATCTAGGAGCCTCAGAACCTAGATCTACTACTGATTCCAAATAATTGGACCATTATTTCCAGCTGACAGTAATCATGACCTTGAAGGATATGCTTGATAGACCTGGCCTCCTGGATTTAGAAGCCAGGTCTTCCATCTTGGGAATTGCATATAAATTGGTTTAATATTGGGTCAGGTTTTGTGGAATGGCATAAATTTAGGTACCAAAATTTAAGAATCTGAAAACTCTCTCCAAATAATTATAATAACTCACACACACCAAAGTTTTTTCATAATACAGATATTATTACATCCGTAAAATCCAAATGCATGATATGAGCCATATATTGCACAAATGGAGGAGTGGCTAAAATTAGGATACACTATCTCGAAATCAGCTCTGGAGATGAAGGATATTTGTGTTTACTAATTTAAGACTATTAATGGACTGCAATTGAAGCTGTAATGATGATGATGTTTTGTATCATCACTTTATAGAATGTGTAATTCACTATTTGTTTAGAAATTCACAGTGGTTTCATATTTTTATATGGACTGTATAGCAACATGTATGCGTGTATATAGGATTGCACATATATACATTTTAAGGATCTATGCACTTTTAAACAAACAATTAAAATCCGAGAGCGTTTGAAATGCTTGTGATTATCATACACTGCCAGTATTTTTATATATTTGTGTTGGATGTTGAACTTTTATTACTAGTAGCATCATAGAATCATAGAATCATGGAAGGGGCCATACAGGCCATCTAGTCCAACCCCTGCTCTACGCAGGATCAGCCCAAAGCATCCTAAAGCATACAAAAAAAGTGTGTATCCAACCTTTGCTTGAAGATTGCCAGTGAGGGGGAGCTCACCACCTCCTTAGGCAGCCTATTCCACTGCTGAACTATTCTGACTGTGAAAATTTTTTTCCTGATAATACTAGTACTAGTTAGTTTGTTTTGCATAATGTTTACATAATTTCTTGTGGGGGAAAACAGGCATCAAAGTTAACCAAATCTTTATATTTAATTTTATTTGTTCAGGAAAACCAATAACTATAATTTCATCCCAAGTGGGAGAAAATCTTTATCAAAAACTGGGGCTTTTATTACTCAAATCACTAGGTTTGCAAAATTGTAATATACTTAATTAATACTCTGTTTCTGGTTAAATTTCTAAATTGTTAAGTGCCTACATTATTTCTTAGATCTGTTCTTCTTTATTTTTATGTTATGCATTAATTAACTAGTTTCTAGGCAATCATAAATCTATCTTTACAAATATCAAAAACACTTGGGTGCCTGGACTTCTTTGTTCACATTCTAAAAGAAAATTATGGATGCCATATTTTTGGCTTAGCTATGTTTCATAGGAACTATCTGGAAAGATCCCAAAAACACAGTTATATTTGTACTGATTTTATTTTTATTTGTTTAAAATCATTCTCATTTTTTACCCTATTCCATGGTCATTACTTAGTATTTATCCTATTATCTGTATCATAATCCAGTCCTAGGAAATATCTCATTTGATTAAGTTACATGTAGGTTAATCAATGTATCAAGGAACCAAATCTAAGATTTTCTAGTATTCATTGGTAATACTAAATTGCACAGTTCATTCCAAATGGTACTGCAATAAGTGGTAATGCAGTAAGTGGGTGGGTAAGTATAAAAATATAAATGTGTAAAAATATTTAAAAGTATACTTACTGTGGGTAAGTATAAAATATTGATTGCCGTACCAATAGATCTATCATTCTTGCAGGACTCATAGCAATGCAGGAAATCAACCTTGACTTATTAGGTTGTACCCTAGATAAAAGACTGGAGGGGGCAGAAGAGAGAAAAGTAACCTAATTGAGTATGATGATGATGTCATCCGTTCAGTCATGTCCAAACCTCAGCGATTCTATAGGAAAGTCTTCGCCAGGTGCCCCTGTTTCTGCCTGCTTCTTTTAGTTGCTTCATGGTCATCTCTGTATTGGCTTTGATTGTATTGCGCCAGCGGATCCTTTGGCGACCACGTTTCCTTTTGCCATTGACCATGCCAAGCATTAATGATTTTTCTAGCGAGTTTGATCGCTTGATATGTCCAAAGTAAGTGAGCTTTAGCTATAATTTCTTCCCTTCTAATGACATAGTTGGTTTGCTCCTCTCTAAAACTATCTTGTTGGTAACTTTGGCTGTCATGTTGCAGCATTCATCTCCAAGACCATAATTCGAAAGCATCGATTCTCCTCCTGTCTTCCTTCTTCTGGGTCCAGCTTTTGCATCCATAGGTTGTTATGGGAAAGACAAAGGCGTTGACTAGCCGGCACTTTGTATTTAGGCTGATACCTTTATGCTTCCATATTCGGTTCATGCCTAACATTGCATTCCAGCCCAGTCTTATTCGCCGTTTGATTTCACGGTTGCATCCACCACTTTGATTGATCATAGAGCCAAGAAAGATGAAATCATCAATACATTCAATGTTCTCTTTGTCAATTGTGACTTTGGTGCTACTGCCAGTAGTTGTCATGATCTTGGTCTTTTTGATATTTAGGTATAGTCCCATATTTTCACTTTCTTCTTTTAGTCTCGTTATCAGGGTCTTCAGATCATGCTCCAATTCAGCAAGGCTCTGATTCAGTAAACAATACATGGTTGTGGAGCCAAAGTGACTGATCTTTTTGCACTGTGATATGATCACATTGGTTTCCTAATCTTGTTTATAACCAAACACCAAATGCTTGTGTTTTCTACTTTAATACATCCTTGCTTATGGCATAACTGCTGGCCGATGCCCAGGTTACTTTCTTCTTTGCATATGGTAAAGACATTGCCAGTCTCCCTACAAGGGTGTGTATTTACATGTGGTGGCACATATTGGATTCCCAGGGTTTGCACACAAAGTAACATTGAAACTTGCACGGCAATTCTTACTTTCTCTAATGTGCTCATTTAGCTGTTTGAATATTAATCACAATGTTGTGAAATATAATGAGAATACTGGTCCTTTAAGAACCTGTCAAATGTATATTTGTTTAGATCACAGCTTCATGCTCCCTACTCCCTCATAGATCAAGCCCTTGATTGAAATACTGAGTAATGTGCTACACATTTATAACAAAATATATTTTAAAGAAAAACAAATTCTAGTAGTTAAAGAGTTAAAAGAAATCAGTGGAACCTTAGAATGAATCAATAGGCAAATATCATAACACAAAGAAGGAAGGTCTGCCTGCCCCCTGCACCAGTCTATTAATCTTGGTTTAAACCAATATAATCTTCTTAATCCCCTTGTAACACAACAGCTGTAACCTAAAATTCAGTGTTTCACTTGCTCACTTTAGCAACACTTTATTCTGGAAACTAGCCCACATTTATATCCTTGCCAAATCTCAAAGAACTCCTCTGAGCATGGGGGCTTGGAATTTCATAGTGTTTCTAAGTATAGCAAACACAAGCTATCTTTTTATTGTTATGGACTCCCCCAATAATTAATTATGATAGCTTGTCATACCGATGAGTTTCACATTGTACCCAACTATCCAATTGTGCTTTTCCATGGAAAATACGAAAAGCAACAGTATTTCACTTTTTAAATGCTTGCAATGAAGTTATCCATGCTATAACTGGAAAACAATTCACACGAGTAATTACAAGAAAAAGAAATAGAACCTTTCTTCTCTGTATTTTTAAGAAGTACATCACCAGACTCCTTTCTAAGACAACTGATCAATTTTTTAATAATAGTAGGCAGTTTGAAAGTATCAGTTATTTTCCTTAAGTTTTATGCCATAAAAGAACACCTGTCATTTACAGTAATTACCCCTTCCCGGTATATCTCTAATCCTTTATACTGTGTTTATTGCAACTCATACATTTTAAATACTCTGTATACAAAATATTAATAGTAACGAGTTTCCAGCAGGCCTGAAGAAAAATATCCTGTCCCTTTAATTAGTGCTTCACTAAACATTTTGAAGTTATGTACCTCCATGTGTGAAAACTGTCAATTGCCCATTTCCATTCACTAAACCTCTTTTAAAGGTTCAGAATATATTCCTCAGACTTGGTGGCAACCATAACAGTAATCCCTTTCTGTTTGTTAGATGTATCTCCTTGTTCTCTTGTAAATCATGCGTTAAAAACCCACATCTATTAATACAATTTTCCTGACACCTATAAATCATCTTGTACTGTTTTGTTTTTCCAGTATTGAAGAAATGTGCAAACTATTTTTAAAGTATTCCAAAATATAGGAGAATTTTTACGTATTGCAATGTTTTGCCAAAACAATTATTGAGGAGTCACTATAAGCACATACTTTGCAATGATAGATAAAGCCCTTATTGTGCAGGGATGCTACAGGCTGTATCTCACATGCTGTTGCCTTGCAATTATTGTGAGGGAGATAGAGAAGATATAATTGCTCCATTTTTGATTGGAGTACCAGACTATTTAGTAGGTCAGTTAGTTAGCCTTCTTGCTGGGGAGAAAAGTGGCAGTATTTTCCAACGTAGCCACTGAGATAAGATTCCAACAGGATGGATTGGCTCAATCAAGGAAGAAGAAGAGTTGGTTCTTATATGCCGCTTTTCTCTACCAAAAGAAGACTCAAAACGGTTTACAGTCATCTTCCCTTTTCTCTCAACAACAAGGCCCATTATGCACGGAGTGGAAGGTCCACATT
This sequence comes from Paroedura picta, assembly GCF_049243985.1. Classification (NCBI taxonomy): domain Eukaryota; kingdom Metazoa; phylum Chordata; class Lepidosauria; order Squamata; family Gekkonidae; genus Paroedura; species Paroedura picta. Next base: position 48,055,876 of record NC_135374.1, read on the forward strand.
CGGGGTGGAATGGCGGCTAAAATCACCAATTATGCATGCTGCAGGCAGCAACTGGCCGCAGAGTCTATATATGCCGCCAAAAAAGCCGCGTTAGTGAGATGCGGAAGAAAGGCCCATTATGCACGGCCGCCGAAACGGCGATTTCGGGTCACATGGAAAACACGGAGGGGGAAGACGCGACACACACCGGTTATGCACGGGGCGGGGCGCGATGGAGGCAAACCCCAGAGTAACCGATTATGCACGCGGCGATCCGGACGCCGCTTCTGGTTGCGCCCCAGTCACCCGGAAGCTGTGCTTTCTTCCACGTTTCGCTAATGCAGCTTTTTCAGCGGCATTCACCGAAGCTGCGGCCGGTTGCAGCCGGCACCATGCGTTATCGGTGATTTTAGTCGCCGCCATTCCACCCCGAATGTGTGCTAAAACCCCCGTGCATAATGGGTCATTGTGGAGCTTCCCGGGACCAGGGTGCAATCAGAAGCGACTCCGGAGTAGCCGCGTGCATAATCGGATACTTTGGGTTTTGCTGCTGTTGGGTTCCGTCCCGTGCATAAGTGGTTTGCTTTGCTTCTTCCTCCTCCGCATTCTTCATGCCACCGTTTCAGCGGTCGTGCATAATAGGCCGAGTAGACACCCTCGGTAGGTAGAGGTAGGTGAGGTAGGTGGCGCTGTGAGAGTCCTGATATTACTGTTCAGTTAGAATGGATCTATCAGTGCTGTGATGATCCCAAGGTCACCCAGCTGACAGCATGGGGGCGAGCAGGGAATCAAATCCAGTTTGCCAGATTAGAAGCTGGTTCCCAGTTTGTCCTGAACCAGGCTGTTAACAATAGGACATTTTGGAGGTCATGATTCATAGGGCATCTATAAGTCAGAAGGGACTTGACAACACTTAACACACAGAAAGAGAGTGAAATACTATTAATCACATCCTAGTAATTGCTGTGTTTTAATATGGTCTATTCTAATAGTCTATTGACCATATAATAAAGTTTATTTAATATAAGTTTTCTACTACTAAAGTTCCAAATTCTGTTTTTCTGATCATATTATGGTACTAATTTAGTTTATTTTCATTGGATCTTTTATTTTACTCTTAGAATGTAATGTAAAGTCTCATGTCAGAAAATACAATGGGCTCCAATTGTGAAAACATTTTAGAAGAAGAAGAAGAGTTGGTTCTTATATGCCAGTTATCTCTACCCGAAGGAGTCTCAAAGCGGCTTACAGTTGCATTCCCTTTCCTCTCCCTACAACAGACACCCTGTGAGGTGGGTGAGGCTAAGAGACCCCTGATATCACTGCTCAGTCAGAACAGCTTTATCAGTGCTGTGGCAAGCCCAGGGTCACCTAGCTGGTTGCATTTTGGGGAACACAGAATCAAAATTGGCTCACTAGATTAGAGGTCTGCACTCCTAACTACTACACCAAGCTGGCTTAATAATAATAGTTGTTTTTAGATATTTATGCCCTGCCTTTCCCCCCAAATAGGGCCACATTCTCCTCACCTCCATTCTATTAACACAGCAACAGCAACTGTGAGGTAAGTTTTAGCTTGAGAGACATTGACATTCTTAAGTGACCTTCCATGCTAAACTGTGAATCAACTAATCACTACAGCCAGGCTTGCTCTAATGTTATCACAACTATTGTGATAACATATAATAATTGGGAAAAGGGTTGGTGCATGGAGCATATTTGGGGCCCTGAGAGTGTCTATCCTCACACTCCGTGGGCTGGCCACATCCCCTGACTGAGATGACCCATGGAAGAGCCGCCCTCTCTAGCTGGCCACGAGGCTCTCCACCGCCATTGCCCCATACGAGCCTCTCTGCCACTGGCGATGTCCTTGTGGCACCCCAGATGCTCTACCCAGGTGGTAGCGGCATGCAGGAGGAGCTGCCAGTGAAGAGGAGACAGTGCTGCTGAGGATGTGGCTGCACCAGACACTAATGAAAGGAAGAGGAGGTAGCACTGAGAACATGGTGCAGCCCATAGCAGAGGTGGCACAAGGTTGGCGACAGCACTGGCTGGACCTGCGAGGAACTGCCGGCACGAGCAGGGAGGAGGTCACGGCTGTCATAGGTCGGGGAAGAGGCAGTGGTGTTGGCCCTGGGCCGCTTGCTCTTCTGCCTTGGCAGGGGGAGTTGGGCGAGGGGAAGATCTCCTGTTCCGTGCCTCACCAGAGCAGCCTCTCCCTCACACACACCTTTGTCTCAGTAGCATCTGCTGCATTTAGGGCTGCAGTGGGCTTTCTCCCTAATTAAAACATAAAATTATGTGTTGAACATTCCAAAGCCTCCAGGTAGAGTTCTGACCATGCAAGGAGGCTGTGGAATGGGAGGCATGCCAGGGAAGTGCAGAATTTGCAGGGGGGAAGTGGAGAGAGGTGGGCCAGGCTGGCCAGAGTGCCAGGCCAGGTGGCCTTGCTTGTTAGCAGCACCACTCCAAATGCCTCATGGCTGCCTGTGATGCAAAGAGTATAATTTTCAACAATTTTCACAAGTTGTAAAACATCCATTTCTTATTTGATAAGAGAATCTTGTGCTGAATTTTTAAATCTCTGTTGTTGTGGTTTATTAAATTGCCACAAGAAGGTACTGTTTCTGACTTAGATACCTGAATCTGAAATTTGAGTATTGACAATACAAACCTATGCAGTTACTCAAGTCAAAATCCATTAAGTTGCAGTGGATGATTGAATTTGTATTTTTACAGTCTACCTCAGGAAGTACTCCAGGCTAATTTGGTGGTGCTATTTATTGTTAATATATTTTAATAACTGTTATATAATCTTCTTGTAAGCCACAATATTGTGCTGCAGAGACAGGATATAGAGTTTTAAAAATATAACATTAGGGTTTAAAATTTACCACAATATTTTAAATTATTACTTTTAAAAATGCTTAAAAATAAGAGCAGTGCACTTATGACACTTTAATTTGTTCCTATGTTTAAACTAATAGGGAGAAGTTTTCATGTAATATTATTTACTGATTAACTAATCTTTGTCAAAATCTTAATCTGTTAGTCCCTGATTATTAGGAGTGATGGTGCAGAAATCAGTATCTTTGAAACTGATTTTTCATAGAAATTATCTGGGACTTGCAGAATTGTATAGATTGTTCTTCAATTCAAGTTAAAAACTGGTCCAGTCAAGTATCTCCATAGCAGAGCTCAAATCCAAACTTTTCCCCTCAGTTGACCCTGGCTATGACTCAATGTCACAAGATAATAGCTAAATTTGTCAAATACCCTTGGGGACTTTTCCTTCTACTAGTGTCTATAAAAGTGTACTGTGCCCACATAACCCTCACTTAAATCAAATGCATGCTAATCTAATGTGATAATTTGGGGCACAGAACAGGAAATAAGGGATTCAGTTGAGAAGGAAATTGCACAAAAGAATTTATGGTAATCTGCTCTCTATGTACCAAAAATACAAGTTACAGCTTCTCCAGAATAGGTTTACTTGTTTCCCCCATTTTATGTAAGTATTTATTATGTGCCACTGCAGACAGTCTTTCAAAAATACTCCTGAAAAATATTTCCACTTTAGTGAAATAAACAACCTTTTCTTCAGCAACAGATCTGTTTGTCTTCACATTACAGGGTTCTTTAAAGAATCCTTGTATAAATATATCATTTTGTGACCAAGGTAACAGAAGTTTTACAAAATCTCTTCCGCTCTCTTTTTCTGTTTGATTTTCCTTTTATTCCCCTATAGTGTTCCAGGGAATTGATGTGGTGTAGGATTTTGTTCCAAACACATGTTTTTCTCTGTATTTGGATACCCATAAAACTATACAGTCAAAAGAGCAACTTTATACTGTTCCTCTTTCCCTACATCTGTACTCCATTGAGCATTGAAAATGAATTTCCTCATCTGGCTATATGACACCCAAGGCCAAGTTAATCCCTGCTGTAAGTTCCTGAAGTAGTATCATAACGGTGCATTTTCCCTGTTTCGGTTACACTCTGGATCCTCAGAGACAAGCAGGAGTGACACATGATAATGATGTATTGATACCTAGTACTAGTGTTGAATGTTCCTAGGGAGAGAGAATCTACTAATAGGAATGTTTGGTTCCTTTCTTATTTCTTTATTGTTGTTAAAATACATTTATTTTCAATATTAATTTTTATATTGTTCATTTTCATGAACACATTCATTGTCTGTCCAGTAGTGTCAATGAAAGTGGCATCTGAGGGTTACAGAAATGACAGCAACTGTGGGCCTTCCATGCTGTGTTGCGGCAGCATTTGGACATTTAATGTTTAACTGTGCCTAGCGCAGACTGATCCATACCAAGCGCTGTTACATTTCTTTAGCATAACATAACTGCAGCATCCCCAGGGTTGCCACATTTAAGTTTAAACATTCCTGGAGATTTGGGGGTGGAACCTGGGAAGACAGGGTGGGAACTCAGCCAGGTATAATACCATAAAATCCACTTTCTAAAACAGCTATCTCTTCCTGGGAAACTGATCTCTATAGTATGAGGAAGTAGCACAATAAAATCAGAGTCCAGTAGCACCTTTAAGACCAACAAAGATTTATGCTGACGAAGAGTGCTTGCACTCGAAAGCTCACGGCCTGAATAAGCAACACAGCTACTCATTTGTATCTGTCTGTATGAAGAAGTAGTAATTCCTGAAAATCTCTAGGGTTTCTCTGGAGGCTGATGACTCTAGCCCCGCTCCTCTGGTATCGTGAATTAGGGGCTGCACACAATTTAAACAGGAAAAATATTGGGATTTCTATAGCTGTTACACATGGCTGTTGTGTAACAGCTATAGAATCATCAGAAAGGCCAAAGCTGAGATCAATCATCAGAAAGGCCAAAGCTAACGGTGAGCTAAGATCGGCCAGGGAAGCCCATTGTAACAAGAAAAGATTTTTCAGTTATGTGAGGAGCAAACGTAAAGTAAACGAGGCAATAGGCCAAACTGTTGGGTGCAGATGGACAAACTCTAACGGAGGATGCAGAGAAAGCAGAAAGGCTCAGTGCCTATTTTACATATTTTCCCACAGGTCAAAGGGTTTAGGCACATCTAGAGATGGCCAAGGGATAGTGTCTGGGTGGCAGGTTGACATGGACAGAGAGGTTGTCAAGAGGCATTTAGCTACACTGGATGAGTTCAAATCCTCTGGGCTGGATGAAATGCACCCGAGAGTGCTCAAAGAACTTTCCGGAGAACTTGCAGAACCCTTGTCCATCATCTTCGGGACCTCTTTAAGGACTGGAGATGTCCCGGAGGACTGGAAGAGAGCAAACGTTATTCCGATCTTCAAAAAAGGGAGGAAGGATGACCTGGGAAACTACAGACCAGTGACCTCTGTTGTGGGGAAGATAATGGAGCAGATATTAAAGGGAGTGATCTGCAAACATCTGGAGGACAATTTGGTGATCCAAGGAAGTCAGCATGGATTTGTCTCCAACTGGTCCTGTCAAACCAACCAGGTTTCCTTTTTTGACCAAGTAACAGGTTTGCTGGATCGTGGAAATTCGGTTGATGTCGTTTACTTGGATTTTAGTAAAGCTTTTGATAAGGTTCCCCATGATGTTCTGATGCATAAATTGAAGGACTGCAATCTGGATTTTCAGATAGTTAGGTTGGATAGGGAATTGGTTAGAGAACCGCACTCAAAGAGTTGTTGTCAGTGGTGTTTCATCAGACTGGAGGGAGGTGAGTAGCGGGGTACCTCAGGGCTCGGTGCTCGGCCCGGTACTTTTTAACATATTTATTAATGATCTAGATGAGGGGGTGGAGGGACTACTCATCAAGTTTGCAGATGACTCCGAATTGGGAGGACTGGCAAATACTCCGGAAGATAGAGACAGAGTTCAACGAGATCTGAACACAATGGAAAAATGGGCAAATGAGAACAAGATGCAATTTAATAAAGATAAGTGTAAAGTTCTACATCTGGGTCAGAAAAATGAAAAGCATGCCTACTGGATGGGCGATACGCTTCTAGGTAATACTGTGTGTGAACGAGACCTTGGGGTACTTGTGGATTGTAAACTAAACATGAGCAGGCAGTGTGATGCAGCAGTAAAAAAGGCGAATGCCATTTTGGGCTGTATCAACAGGGGCATCACATCAAATCACAAGGTGTCATAGTCCCATTGTATATGGCACTGGTCAGACCACACCTGGATTACTGTGTGCAGTTTTGGAGGCCCCACTTCCAGAAGGACGTAGATAAAATGGAAAGGGTACAGAGGATAACAATGAGGATGATCTGGGGCCAAGGGACCAAGCCCTATGAAGATAGGTTGAGGGACTTGGGAATGTTCAGCCTGGAGAAAAGGAGGTTGAGAGGGGACATGATAGCCCTCTAAGTATTTGAAAAGTTGTCACTTGGAGGAGGGCGGGATGCTGTTTCTGTTGGCCGCAGAGGAAAGGACGTGCAGTAATGTGTTTAAACTACAAGTACAGTGATATAGGCTAGATATCAGGAAAAAAATGATAATGTCTTTTTCCTAAGCAAGTAATCCTGGATAACCTGGACTTAAGGAAGCAGTGGTTCGTCCCTTACTGAAGAAACCATTGCTGAACCCGTGGGACCCCACCAGTTACCACCCAGTCTCGCATCATGCGTTTCTGAGCAAGGTGATAGAGCGGGCCATGGCGGATCAGCTCCTAGCATTTCTGGAAGAAAATTTGGCCCTTGATCCATACCAGTCTGGATTCCGTCCTGATGTTAAAGATGTGTTTGCATGTCCATTTCATCAGTCACTCCCAATCAACGTTGTGCTGCTGTTCTGTCCAGTGTTCGATGATGGGAGCATCCCTGATAAGGTTTCTGATATGGCATCAGTGTTCCTGTATTCTAATTTTCAAGGCTCTTGTAGAAATGCCAACATATGCTAGACCACATTTATATTACAAAACAGAAATACACATGCATATACAGAATATAATTGTGTTTGCTGTAATATATAAGCATGGCTAATAACATTTCCAAAGTAATTCCAGTTATATAGATAAGTATGCTTATTAGTATGTGACCATTATGTTACAGTTTTATGTTTTAAAAATGTTTAACCATCTGCTACCAGTTTAGGGAAACTTCATGCATTCTAAATTCATCCTTTTCATTTTTAGCAGCAAGATTATATGCCAGAGAAGGAACATGTAGTAGAAATGGTTTATAGTTATATTATAGTAGTTCCCAAGTCATTTGTCTAGAAATTGTATAATGCAGCTGCACTATGAAACATGCATGAACCTAATACCTAGCTCAGCCAGTATGTAGTGAGTTTTAATTTAATATATTAATCATGTCTTCCAGTGCCAGGAGGAATAAATTCATACAAAATAAGTGCATTAAAAAGACAAATAAAAAGAGGAATACAATTTCATAGTTCACCAGGAATAAAAATCAATATAAGTAAAAGGAGAGATGTATAATATGCAATGGACAGCATCAGCACAAATAAAGAAAGATGATTCATGAATGGAAAACCTGACAGTAGTTCTAGTTTGCAGACTCAGCAAATGTAAGACACATACTCAACACTTCAGTGAATCTTACTATAGCACATATATTTCTCAAATGCAATGTCTCTCTATAGTAGTTTCGCTATCATTATTGAAGCACAAAGCAACCATTAAAAGCAAATGCACATGCTATAAAGCCTTACCATATGGTGTATTAACAATTGAATCAAAAAGAGTGTTAGTACCTTACACACAAATACAAATCCTGAAAGCTAAGAGTCATATCACAGACTTGAGTCCCATGGATCTCTACCGTTAAGTGATGTTGGCACTTTTACAAGTGATGTTGTAGTGCAAGGACCTTCCAGCCACAGAATCCCTTGCATTAGGGGAAGTCTCCTTGACTGATTATGCATGGCAACAGCCACGTTGAGCTGCTGCCAGGTCCTTATGGTGGGGAAGCATGCCCCACTGCTTTCCGCATACGCACAGAGGAGGGAATCTCCCGGCATGCATAGACTGCCCCAGCATAGCATGCAAGCACACACAATGCCAGAGCTAGGTGAACCCAGTATTCTATGCGGCGGCAGGGAAAGCGGGGGGGCCTCAGGAGCATGGTACCCCCACTGCACGATGGCATGGGAGTGGTGAGGGTGGGGGAATTGACGGGACTGACAGGGACATGTGATGTTTCTGCAGGGACAGAGTAGGTTGGGGGTGGGACACCATCCCAGCAGGAACACTGTAGGTTGGGGGTTGGGACACCATCCCAGCAGGGACATTGTAGGATGCTATGCACGGGGCCAGCCCAGGAGGGCTGTGAATGTTGCGCGCAGTATTGCGGGGAACACGGGAGTTTCCACGTTTGTATACCACAGGCCATCCAGGGCACTTTGGTGGGCCAGGCCCAGGATGGCAGCAGCACCATGCATAATTGGTGATTAGCCCCACTGCTCTGCTGCTGCCACCCCGGACTACCCACCCATACATAATCGGTCATTGAGATATAATAAAGGGCCACCATTGAAAGAAAAAATGTGTTGCCTCTCTGGTGCACGGTAATGTGCTTGCATCGGAAAGATCCAACCATTTTAAGAGATGTGAGGGTTGCTGTGATGGCTGGGATCTTAAATATGGTGTTTGCATGAAGTAGAATGATGTACAGGTCAACCAATATGCTGGTCTAGCTCAATACTCTACCTGACAGATTTAACTCAGATTTAACTCAGGAGGCATCTGAATGAAATAATTTCCACATCTATGAAGGAGACAAACAAACAAAAAATACCATAACTTTTATTAACTTCCAAGTACAGGAAAATAAGCTGATTCAGAAAAGCATTATTATAGTTGATTATTTAAGAGAGTAAAGAGCAATAACAGCTAAGCATTCTTGAAGTGAATGTTGGCCTTCCTTCAGCCTTGGGATTCTCAGGGAATTTCCACACCCGTTAAATGTAGTGAAATGCTTACCTTATGTTGTCGTTATATTCTGGCCCTCCATATGACATTGCCAACATCCATTGTCTGGGCAGTAACCTCCATTTTAAAGTCCTAGTTGGGGAATAGCATAAAGTAGATTCCCCAGCTTATTTAGCGCTCGCTTAGGGAGAGCAACCAGCAAGCAACCAGCAGAGGGAAGGTATACAGGCTCAAACATGCTGAAGGTGCTTGCCTCATCCCACCCTTGCGTTCGCCTCCCTCTCCCTTGTTCCCGGGGACAGGAATGTCTTTTTAAATATGGCTGACATCCTGAAGCAATGAATAGGTGGACAAGTATGCAGCCGATTCCAGAAATATTTTTCCCAAAGTTGTAACACCAAGCATGCCTCTCTAAAGTCCCCCCCCCCCAAATCAGGAACAAGATTGATTTTTAAATGTAGAAAGATTCATGATTCAATAAAGGGGTGGCGTTCAAAAAGTGCTAAGCATCTGATCATATCTAATCATAATCTAATCATAGGCATTTAAATGGAGAAGTATGAATTTTAAAAAAATAATGGATATCGCGGGACCTTTAAAATATGGAGAAAGGGGATTGGTTGCCTGGATTGATTGACAGACGGAAGAGAGTCACGTATAAAGCATGTTGCTGTCTCCCGCCATTTCCAGCAACAGTTGTGGAGGCTGAGAAGTGTGAAAAGGTGGCAGACAAGAACAAGACAGCAAAAGGGTGAGGAGGAGCTGGAAGGTGCAATAATATTTAGCACTATGCCATTCAGCTGGTATAACACTATTTTTACCGATGTGCGGTAATGCCCTCACTTTTTCCCCTCAGAATTTGAGGCAGCTTCAGTGTATTTCTCAAACAAGCCTGCTTTATTACAAAAGTCAGGTTCTGAGACCTCCAAATTCTCTTCAGAGTGGTTCTTTCCCAATAAACTCTGGAGATGCGAGCCCTATCACCACATATTCACTACTTTAGCCTATTTACACACAAGGCAAACTCCAAGATGAGGTCCCTCTAGTCTCTTTCATATAATCATAGAATCATAGAATAATAGATTTGGAAGGGTCCTCATGGGACATCTAGTCCAACCCCCTGCACTATGAAGGACACACACATCTCACTCACATTCTCAGAAGAGCTGTCTGAGCTGACAGTGAAAAAGTTTTTTCTCTCTCACCCAACTCTCTTTCTGACTCCTTCAGCCCTTCCAAGGATTGGCTGCTAGCTGTTCTGCTGTCAAACAAACTAGACTAAAGAGAATGGTATATTTCAGAAGGGGACAGCAGCTTTGCCCTTCCACTACAGTTACTATAAGAATTTGTTTATTTTTATATTTATACCATGTCCTTCTCCAGACAATTCAGTTCCTCTATGTGTGTGTTAACAATTTCTAGTCTACATTTTTCACAGTTGGTTTTGTAGACTGAGCCTAAGCTATTATTTTTGTCTGACTCTCAAACATGAGCATTTTTTTGTTAATCAAGTGTTCTAAATTGAGTCATAAATACTTTGTGTGTACTTGAATTGTAATCTGCCTGAGTCGGGAGAGAAGGCTAGCGCCCATTGTATTTTTCATACAATGGGCTTTTCTGCTAGTATAGTATTAAAACTATTATAGTGGACATTTACATCAAAGCTTGGAATGGGAGGCTTTCCCATACTATGGTGCGAAAATATTGTGTTACTATCTCATTGATTTGTTATTTATTATGCTACTATCTCATTTGAGATCATGTATGTTTATGCATTGAAATTTAAATAGGATGGCAAAATAGAAATGTTATCCTGATTGAAGTCACCAAGTAAGCATGAAAACATCAGTAACACATGGTGACATAAAAAATAAAGAAATCCATTATTTGCTTTTCTAGCACAAAGACTTAGTACAACTCATATAGGGAAGAAATATTACCTCATATCCAAACTGATAGGATATGCCTTCCTGTAGCTGCCAGTACCTATTATGTGAAATTGTCAGCAACTGATCCCTATTCATTACTTTACTTTTACATAACTGTTCTGATTTGTGAAAACATGACACAATCCAGCACAGTGAAGAGGGTTGTGTGTTAGTCTGCAATAGAACAAACAGATTTGAATCTAGTTGTTCTTTGGAGACCAACAAGGTTTTAGGAGTATCTGATAAAAGGATCTTTGACTCTCAAATGCTTATATCCCCCAAATCTTGTTGAAATCTAAGGTGCTAGTGGATTCAAATCTAGCTTTGCAACCTATATGACTGAATGTAGTGCAGTATTTATCTGTAAAATGCAGTAACCGTTCAAAAGAGTTTTTGAGAAAATACCATATTGTAAATATACATAGTTATGTGGTTTTTTTTCTAAAATATTGAGATATAAAGTTGGACATTATTTGTTTATTTGAAGAATTCAAATATCAGGGTTTGTGTGTATATGCAACTCTTTTTTCTGTCTGTCTGTCTGTTATGGAATTCTGATGAAATGCTGAGAAAAGCATTTCCAGCCTGATTTGAAGTAATAAGATATTTATGATGATAAAGAATGTATAGCTGAATTCCAGCTTTGTCCCTTGAGGCTCCACGGCTGCATAATTAGGACAGGCATAAATTAGATTTCAGTTAAATCAGTTGACAATTTCCATAAATTATCAAAAAATTAAGGCATGAAATAAGGCTTTGGACCCAAGAAGATTCTCAGAATTACTGTCTGCCTTTTCAGGTAATACTGTGAAAAAATTGCTCCCCATGATAAACAAATTTAATGTTATACTTGATTTTGACTTGACTGATAGTGTAATCTTAAACAGTTACTCCTATTTAAGACCATTTACATCAGTGGTTTTAAATTATATGTCAGGTATTCTGCTGACTTTGCAACAAGGATAGATTGTATTGTCAAGATACTAATTAGTCTATAACACTGGCACATTAATGTTAGTACAGTTATTGTAGCTTTTTAACTGTTATGAATTCTCTCTTTTTATCTCTCTCTGTCTCTTTTTATCTAACCATCCATCCATCTATCCCTGTGTTTAGAAAGTTCCTTATGCTATGGGTTAACCAAGATAAACAAAACTAGTGATCTGATTTCAGTGCAAATTTTATACATGTACTAGGCAGAAGTTGGCACATGAAATCCATGGTTGGCAGCAATAATCTCTATTAAAAAGTTGTTTTATGTAAGAAACACCCAGTATATAAAGGTAAAGGTAAAGGTATCCCCTGTGCAAGCACCGAGTCATGTCTGACCCTTGGGGTGACGCCCTCTAGCGTTTTCATGGCAGACTCAATACGGGGTGGTTTGCCAGTGCCTTCCCCAGTCATTACCGTTTACCCCCCAGCAAGCTGGGTACTCATTTTACCGACCTCGGAAGGATGGAAGGCTGAGTCAACCTTGAGCCGGCTGCTGGGATTGAACTCCCAACCTCATGGGCAGACAGCTCCAGACAGCATATCGCTGCCTTACCACTCTGCGCCACAAGAGGCTCATACCCAGTATATGCAATCCCAATAAAGTTATCAATAAATTAGTGCATTTATTAAGCTAACATGCTTATCACTATATAACCATTCTGTGATTTAATTTGGATTAAATTTTAATTGAGAGCCACAAGATGGCATATATATAAACAATAAAATCCAAAAGGGTGACACATAGCTTACCTGATTGGCCCACTGTGACATCACTCAACCATGGAGGGCAAATCAGGTATGGGATAGCCTGCCCCCAACAACCTCCTCCTCCTTCCACTCAGGGAGCCCAGGGCAACCTATATGGCCAACCACCCACCCAAGATAGCCTGTTGCTCTGCTATCTCACCTCTGAAAGTTAAGCTGGATGAATTGGGTAGTGGGGAAGGAGAAAGAGTGGCTTCAGGCCAGCCTCACAGTGCCCTGTGCAGTCTCTATGGCCACTTAGCTGCCCAAAATGTGGCCACCTGAAATCCTGGAGGTGAGGGTAGGAGACCAGGAAATTGCTGTCTGCCAGCAGGCCTACTCAACATTGGGGAGCAGGAAAACCTTGAAAATGCCTGTGAAAGGCCCTGCCGCAGCCGTGCAAGCCTCAGCCCCACACATCTGGATTCAGAAGGGGATAAAGGATGCCCAAAGGACCCATAAGGCCCATGGGGGCTTGGGATGCTCTTCCATGCACCATGATAAGGGGGAAGGGGGAGAGTTTATCTCCTTTTCTCCCCCTCTCTCCCACCTCTCTCCCTCCCTTCCATCCTTCATTTCTTCTCCTTTCTTTCTGTCTGTTTTGTTTTTCCTGTTGTTACACTTGCCTTCCCTTTCCTCTCCCCATAACAGACACCCTGCTGTACTCCTAACCACTGTATCATGCTGGCTCTCTATGTTGTAAGCCACCTTGAGCTCTGTAAGGAAGAAAGGCTGCTAATAAATACATTTTGAATGTATTAAATAAATGTATTAAATAAATAAATAATATGGGAAGAAATGGCTTGAATCAAGGTATAAACTACATCTACAAGCCTGAGTGATTTGTCATAAGTGTTGTTTCCGGTATATCATTCTGCTAAATTCCCCTCCACGCAGAAATAGAATGTTGGATATTTTTGATTTTTCAAAACAGAAGAGTAGATTTTGGCATTGTGCAATGATAAATGGAGATTGATTTTCCTATCCCTGATTCAGAATAAGGATTTACTAGCATCAGAAATGAATATTGATTATAGACCAAAGTCAACTGTCAATACATATTAAATTAAAGGTTTTTTTAAAGGGTTTGCAAGGTTAAATTAAGAATGTTTGTTTGGGTTATTATCCTGCATTTATAGTCTGATATATGAAGGTTTTATAATTCATTGTCTTTCCATTTATTTATGTAAAAGTCTTTTTAAATCATTCAGTTATCAGTTTTCATCATAAAGTCCTCAGTGAATTGTAAACTTTGACAAAAACAAAGGATAAATCTGTTTATCTGAAAATTAGGATTGATATAATCAAATTGTAAGAGAGGCTGCCTTTTAAAATTGGGTACAATGTGAATATTTCACGGAGTTGTATTCAGCAGCTACATTTTGGGTGACTTTTAGTTGTATAAACTTGAACTAATATAACTAATACTAATTGAACTAATTTAACTAATATAAACATGACACAAACTCATAGTGATTAATACTGACAATAGGAATCTGCTCTGCAACCTCATTTTTGCTGAAAAGTAGGATTTTTTTTGTTAGTGTGCTACTTAATCTTAGCTTTTTTGCATATCAGTTTGGTGAACAGGCATGTACCTATTTGATAGATATATTGTACTAGATAATGCTTCCAGTTATTTCTATTTACTTCCTTCTAGATTACTAACAACCAAGGGAACTTTAACATTGCCATGGGATTATCTATTTAAAGTATTTTTCCATTTCACCAAGTGAGTGTTAGCCCCAGCTGTAGCAATATTATTGTGTACATAAATTCCTTAATAGAATATAATTACTTTTGACAATTCATCAGCAATTTTTTGTATGTGCAAGGAGTGACTTTTGCTGATACCTCCCTTCTGCTTCAAACTTCTGGCTCTTCCATTGCATTCTTCTAAGGGGCCCTCTGTTACCAAAGAGTAGCATTTTGGGGTAACGTTTTGGCCAAAAGAAGAAAGGATGGGATGGTCATATTCCACAGATGAAAGTATCATCTGTCTGTGGGAAACTTTCCAATGCATGGAAGGCACAATTTTAAGTCATATATATATATGAAAGTCATATATATATGAAAGTAATGAAAACTGGCTCTTTGCATAAAACATTTTGGAAAACAAAACCCAACAAAAATTTGGGATAGACAGGCTGCCAGATTCCACTTTGCCTGAACATAATTTGGTAAAGGAATACAGCATTTTTTTTATTATAAAAGGGGAAATAGGGGAAATATAGTCACTTCTACATATGCTAAATCAAACTTAGTTCTCATCTGATGTGAATAAGGACAACAGAAAATTACTATGATGGTTACTATTGTATCCTTGTAAATATATTTTGGTGAATCCTTGGAATGGGGAAGAAAATTTGTAGGCTCTCTTGGCCATTCCGCACAAGAACCAATGTTGCCAAATGTTTTTAGAATGCAGAAACGCTATATTAAATAGTGGAATTTTGTCATTCCACATACCTTTATTTTTAGTGGAATATAGAAGTCCCAGTAGCATTGTATTCATTCACCACATGTTTCCGGTCTCGCTGGAATCACAACAAAGGAAGCAATATTTTTCTGTGCTTCTTCCCGCCCCTAGCTGTCAAGCAAATGGAACAGCCAATGAACTGTTGTGTTTGTGCTCCCGAAAAACCCCTTTCATTTTAAGAACTGCTTTTTAAACTGAAAACACCAGTAGCAACGAATCTGTGTTCATTCATAGCAATGAATCTGTGTTCATTCATTGTCTCAGAAAGACCTTTTTTGCTGGTGTAGGAGCTGATGATTAATCGTTTACACGCTCCTCAAGTAAAAAAAAAAAAGAATCCCCCCCCCATGGGCGTGATCTGCAGCCAAAATTACGGGCAGTGCGGAACAGGGGGCTGTGTTGCGGTAGGGAGCTTTGTTTAACTTTTAATCACTTCTGTGGAGGTACTTTAGCCAGAGGAGCCTCACTTGTTCATTGCTTTCCCCGGTCTAAGGGGGGGGGGGAAATGGCGATCGCTTCTCTGGATATTCGGGGGAAAGAGAAGAGAAGGGACATTCTTTCTACCACTACATTGAGAACGCACATGTCTTTCGCTGATGTGTTGCAGCTTTTGCTCAGAAGTGTAGCAATTTTTTCACAGGGAATCCAGTTTTCCCAATTTCCCAAAAAGTGCTACAACTAAGCGATTTTTGCGGGAATGTTGCAGGTGTGTTGCAGATTGTGTGCGACATCATGCAGAACGTTGAATTAGTAGCGTTTACCAAAGGTAAGACTTCTGCTAAATTGTGCGGAATGTTAAATCGTACGGAATGACCCTCTTTTTTCCTGTGGTTGCCAACAACCTGGAAAAAAGTCCTGTCCTTTTAATAGAGGTTTATAAATGGTCATGACATAGAGATCAGGAACTTGATCTGGTAAATAATATATTATTAAGCCGCTATTTAAAACAGATCTATACCTGATCTCCTAAGTGAAATCCAATTTCTGCATATAACTGTATACATGCACAGTGTTTTCCCATGTAATTAGTAACTTTAGAAAAGTAAGTTTGGCAGTCTGGCACAGGAAGAACATAAGAAATCCTTCTACCTTTCATGACATAGCAGAGTTCTACTTGTTTGTTTGTATGTTTATTTATTTGGGGGGTTTTTTGCCCGCCAAGCTCAAAATTGACTTGCTGTGGGTTACAATCGAGAATAAGACCCTTATACATAAAACATTAAAATCATAAAACCTAGTTAATCACATACTCTGGCAATGAGGAAAATAAAAACCTACCCCCTCCACTTCCCGTATCCTGTATCCAGCGCCGCAGGGTACAAATCCCCATGGGTGCCGATTGTACTTAGCAAAAGTTCTTAGTTGTGGAGGTCTTAGTTGCGGAGCTGCCCCTTCAATCTCCAGTGCCCTGGCCTCAACCCAAGACCTGGTGAAAGAGCTCTGTTTTACAGGCCCTGCGGAACCAGGGAACTCCTTCAGGGCCTTCAGGAATCCTGGGAGCTCATTCCATCAGGTTGAGGCCAGGACTGAAAAAGCCCTGGTCATGGTCAAAGCCAGGCAAAGCTCTCGTGGACCAGGAATCACCAACAGGTTAAATCACCATCAGCTAAGTGAGGTCAGTTATTCAACAGCAGTAAATTTATGGCTTAGTCCTTGTTAGTTCATTAGATTAGAAATCTTTGTTTATTAAATTTATGTGTTGCTTGTCTAGAGATCTCCTTGAGGCTGGCAAGTTAAAATAATACTTTACAATTATTTTTATATATATATTATCAAAATGCAATCAAACCCACTTGATTGCTTGAAAGCAATTAGATTTTTGTACACAAAGACATGTTTTGGTCACCCCAATTGATGTTGACAAACTAGAACGTGCTCAGAGGAGGGCAACAAAGATGGTGAGGGGTTTAGAGACCAAGTCGTATGAAGAAAGGCTGGGGGAGCTTGGTCTGTTTAGCCTAGAGAGGAGACGACTGAGAGGGGATCTGATAACCATCTTCAAATATTTAAAAGGGTGCCATATAAAGGATGGAGCAGAATTGTTCTGTCTTGCCCCAGAGGGACAGGCCAGAATGAATGGGATGAAATTAATTCAAAAGAAATTCCATCTAAACATCCGGAAGAAGTTCCTAACAGTTAGAGTGGTTTCTCAGTGGAACAGGCTTCCTCGGGAGGTGGTGGGTTCTCCATCTTTGGACATTTTTAAACAGAGGCTAGATAGCCATCTGACAGAGAGGCTGATTCTGTGAAGGCTAAGGAATGGCAGCTTACAGTAGATGAGCAATTGGGATGTGAATGTCCTGCATAGTGCAGGGGGGTTGGACTAGATGACCCATGAGGTCCCTTCCAACTTTATTATTCTATGATTCTACTCAAAGACACATCCTTGTTTTTTTTTAAATAATTTTATTATTTATTATTATATGAAGCATTTACAGAAAAATTAAGAAAAAAGCGACCAGCTGATATGGTTTGCCATCCTCTTTTAACATACATATTCAGTTCCCATCACATATTATTCCTAATCTAGACGTTTTTACCATTTTTCTTAGCAAAGTGATTGTTAATACATATGAGAATATGATCTATTATAAAATATATTCTGTTATTATCTTAAATGATATAAGGTCAGTCCCCTTCATAAATTGGCCCTGACCTAAGAGTTACTGCTGCCGTCTTGTTAATACCTATGAAGTATAGTTTGTCATCCTCTTTTAGCATACATATTGGCATACATATTCAGTTCCCATCACATATTGATCCTGATCTAGAAGTTATTACCATCTTTCTTAGCAGAGTAGTTGTTAATACATATGAGAGTATAATCTATTATAAGGATATATTCTATTATTGCCTTAGATGATATAAAGTCAGTTCCCTTCATATATTGGTCCTGTCCTAAAAGTTACTGCTGCTGTCTTTCCCACAGGAATCCAGGAGAGTACTCCACTGTTGTACTCATACTTCAGGTGGTCGCATAAAATGAAATTGTGTTTTTTTCCATAGTAGAGTGTTTCTGATTGTCCTTCTGTCAGGACCAAAGAAGTCTCTTACTTGATTCTTGCTTGCAGTCGCCTTTGAGTAGGCTCTGTATACTTTATCTATCTGGATCTCTTCCTCTGGTCGCTCAGAAATATCTCCTGATAGCTTCCTGGGTGCTGTCGCTTTTGAATAGACTCTTTTTATTTTGCTGATCCAAATCACTTCCTGCTCTAAATAGACTTCCAGGTTTTCGGTGCTTTCCTTCCTTAAATCTGTTTTCCCAAGTTCTTCAAAGGTACTTTGAGTTTTTACATCTCTAGCTCTCTCCCCCTCCTGTTGATTAACTTCCAAACATTGAAGTTTCGTTTGATTTATTGTTGGCTGAGCTGCGTCATCAGCTGGTCTCTCCAGACCATGGGCTCCGTCCAAAAGCTCCCCCTTAATCCCACGGATTTCCTTTTCCAGCTTATTGACTGCTTTCAGTATCTTTGCGTTTCCTTCGCATAACAAATGGAAAAGCTGTGCCTTAGTTAATTCTTCCATAGTTCTAGGCAGTCACAAACTATAAACAGAAAGTCTCGT
The DNA here is from genome assembly GCF_049243985.1 of Paroedura picta. Taxonomy (NCBI): domain Eukaryota; kingdom Metazoa; phylum Chordata; class Lepidosauria; order Squamata; family Gekkonidae; genus Paroedura; species Paroedura picta. The sequence continues at coordinate 48,074,458 of NC_135374.1, forward strand.
GAGGTCTCGCGGGAGCACGAGCGATCCCAAATTATCAGTTTGTCGATCTCCGTATCAAGTCAGTTTCCCCCACTGAACTTTCACCAACAAATCTTCAAAGCTCTCTCTTTGTTTGGTTAGTGGGTATAATTAGCTGGGAGTCTCTCACTCGACGAAAGAGGGAATTCACTTGTAAATTGGTTGAGGAGGGGGGAGAAGAGCTTGTGGGAAAAGAAAAGGAAAAGCCAGAAAGCTTTCAATCCTTACTGTTGTAAACTTCAGCTCCTGTCAGTCTGGTAAAAGATGGTCTGGGAAGAATGTAGGGTCAGCTAGTCGTTTCAAGCTTAGACAGTTGTTTGCGACAAGGGCACCATCGTGACCTTGAGCACACGCCATTGTTGATCTGGAGAGTTCAGTCTCCCTACCTCCCCACGGATCTGTAGGACCCTCAGGATGCCGTTCCCGGTTCCTGGGGCGACCGGAGAGCAGTTTTGCGTATCTGCTCAGGTCTGCCAGGTGCAGATGCTCCTGACCCTCGGCATGGCTTAAGAGCTGGATAGAAGTCCAGCAATTACGGCGCCATCTTCAGTCGACTCCCAAAGACACATCCTTGTTGATGAAGGAAGTCTCCAACCAGGATATAGGAGGAGATTATTTGAAAAAAATATCAGGAAGTTCTTAATTTAACTATGCTAAATACACATTTCCTCCAGTGTCCCTTGTAGGATAGTCTTCATATGCTTTTGAATCATGCACTCTATACATCTTGCATACTCCAAACAGTTTTCTACCTCTGGTTTCATCTTCTTATGTGCTGTGGATTGTTCCAGAGAATGAAGAAAAATAGGAAAATTGTTATGTTAGGGTTTTTTCCCCTTATTCAGATATAAACATTGTTAGCATTTTTAATGTTACAATAATTTGTTTGGTCTGTTTTCAAATATCCAAAACAGAAGAGGTTCTGTCACTTGCCCAGAAGATTTCCAGTCCAACATATCTGTGTCTCTGCTAGAATCTGAGATCCCTGGATTAAAGCAATTGTATTCAACCTTTTGTACTCTGTATTCCTCAACCTACCTTCAGTTGTGATGTTCCATTTACTTTTAAAGGTGGAGCAAATTCTAGTATAATAATTGACACATGCACATATCACTGCCACATTACATGATCGCTTCTTCTACTACATGAACTTTTCCATTTAAATTGATCAAATTTCGTCTAAAAATATTTCAGCATTATAATGTGCAAAAACTTGAAAAAATTTCAAAATGAGAGTATTGGGGCTCAAAGATAGGGTAAGGAAGCCTGACCTCTCAGCCGTCCGGCTGCTCTGCTATCACTGGCCGTGATGCTCAGGGTCCCTGTCCATGCCCAGCCGGGAAAGACAGGTCACGCTGCATCAGGGCCTAAGTTCCGCGGGAAGCAGCTTGATGGGAGCCAACACGCGTCCGCCTCCATTGGGCTTCCCAGCCGCCTGGCCACAAGCCCCTGGCCTCCCAGCCGGGTAGTGCCCCCTGATTAGCGAAAATAAATCAACAAAATAGCCATTCAAGGCCTTTTCTCTGATCTTCACTGGTAAGTGAATCCCAGGTGGAACCTCCCCTGTTTTAAAACACCCAGGAGGTTCCCTGCGCTCTTCACTAATACCTGCTTCATCCAGAAGCCTTTTTGACCTCCTTCGCCTGTGAGCCATCTAGGGGGGAATCCAGGGACATAAGCCCTCTCTATCAAAAACCAATCATCATGAATGGTATCCTCACCCTCCTACCACGAAGAGGACTCACTGGACGATGGACTATGCCTGGACAAGCACCTCCGCTTATTTGACACCTTCGCTTGCCGTTTTCGTCTCCGGGTCCCCTTGCTTGACATCTCAGTTTCCTCGACAAAAGAATCAGAACTGAGCTCATGACTGACAGAAGCTGAAGGGCTTGAACTAAGTCTCCCCCTTTGATCTGAACCCCCCCCCCGGGTGAACAAGGCCACAGCCTTTGAGTAGCCCTTCCAGAAACCAGGAAGCTTCGATGGACTAAGCCGCCCAGAAGATGCAGACCGTGATGAACCTCTCTCTGCTGGGCTACCACTGTCCTGCCTCTTCCCTTTCCCTCTGGTCCTGGCAGCCTTACTGCCCTTGCTGCTCCGCCTTGTGGCACTCCGTCCTTGCCGTTGTTGTCCAGATACACGGTCAGGCCTCCTAAGAGGAGAAGGAATGCGGACCCTCCTTCCACTGTGCCTGGACAGTCCCTTGCGAGAGGCTGCGCTCCCCCTTTCCCTTGTTCGCTCAGAACTAGCACTGCCTGAAGAAGTGGGTGAGCTTCCCCCAAGCCTCCTTCTGCCTGCTCCACTACTTGTGCGAGCTGATCCCTTCTTCCTTACATTAGCTAATGAGGACTTAGACTCTGCTGCAGGCGAAGCTTGCCTCCCACGGCCCAGCCCTGTGCCTGTTGCCTCCTCACTCTGGGTCCTGCCCCGTTTTGAAGCCTGGGTCCCAGGGACTGCCGTCGCCCACGCGCTGCGCGCCCGAATCGGGCTCGCCCTTTTTTTTCCAGCTGTCCCGGACCTCCCGTGACTGCCCTCAGGGTGAGGTAATAGTGCCGTGGAAGCACCATCCCCACTCCCCTTATACACCCCTTTAATAGCCGAACTCCTTCAGCTAGGCATCTCTGCGCTCTCTCCCCCCAACTCTCTGTGAGAGGGTTTTGTTTTTTTTTTACTACGAGCCTACAGGCACCGAATTTTCCTGCGTCTAAAATGGCGCCCGTCAGCAGCCTGAAGGCTCGTCCCGGCCTACCTGACAGCAGCCTGAACATCACGCTGTTCCAGCTGCTGGATGCGGAGAGGCAGAGCAGCCACGTGCAGGGGCTTATATAACCCCGCTCTGCCCCCTCCACGTGACAAGGGAGCCGCGGCCGAGCCGGCCTGGGAGCAGGTGTTGCTCCCTCTTTCAGGTGCTGCCGCGGCCGCAACTGCAGCCCCAGTAAGTCCGCGGCTGTTTATTATAACTAAACTCTTTTAGTGCCACATAAAAATTAATTAGGTTTCTCCTGTTTTTGTGTTGCAAAGATGCCTACATGCTTTGTACCTTAAAAATGTAGATATTAAGGTTTTGGTGATAAGTTTAAATTAATTTGTTTGTTTAAAAGAAAATATTTAATTGAGTGACAGGCTGAATTTTCTTATATAGCCATAATAAGGTATTAAGGTAAATGTGGAATGTGTAAAAAAATCGTATTTAATTAGCAGCATCTTTAGATCAGTGAAAATCAAAGCCTAAGTTTACTAGTTTAAGCGAATCCAAAAATTTCATTCCAAAAGTCCCTGATGCAAAGTAGTTGAAAAAACTAGACATTTACTAAAGAGAGATATTATTGAATTTCACCTACATTTCATTGAGTGTTTGTGTAAATTGCTATAATAAGCTGATTTCATTAGATTTGGGATTTCCTGTTAAAAGAAACGGTGGGGGGAATCTGCTTCCTTTCTTTGTGTTTAGTGTGTATCACTTATTTTTTCATGGATTCTATTTTTTCACCTATTATTTGGAAGTGTATGTTGCAAGGCTTGCTGAACATTCAGGGTGGCCGTGAGCATTATTATGCAAAATCTTGGATGCTCCAGTTTTGAAGTTAGGCACGCTTGTAGACATTATTCTGTAGCTGTTAAAAAAATCGCTGCAATGTTTGAAAAGGAAATAATATCAAAGCAGTATACATTATTTCCTTTACTGCTGTGGTTGTACCATTCTGGTTTAATTTTTAAATTGAGGTTAGGCACTGCTAATTAATTGTATTTTTTAAAAAAACTTTCTTATACAATTTAGTGTCCAAAAAGAACAATGTTTTCAAATGCTTTTTGAGTCCTTCAACTTTGGCAGGGTTTTTAGTGGGTTTTTTTCTTTCTTTAGTGTTTTAAAGGAATCTATGAGAGACACAGAAAGAAAGATACCATTAAGTAAATTGTGCTGAGAGGAAGTGCAGAATGAAGCAAATGTAAGACACATGGTTATGCAGTTTTGGGAAGGCGTAATAATTATTTACAGAAAGGGATGTCTTTATGACATAAACGCTATGTTTCCTTTCTTTGTCTCTAAAATATCTCAGTCAAAACCAGCTGGATGTGTCTTGTCTTTGTTCACCACAAGGAAATTCAACTGCATTGCAGCTCCTTTGAACATCCATTTTAACACTGCATTTTGTAAAACTTTTTAATAAGTATTAGTGACAAATGAATATAGGTAGTATTCAATGACAATGTCGAAATCAAAATCTCATCTAAAGGTAAATTGTTTCTGTTGCCAACCTCTGTTCCAAGTGGTAATAAGAGAAAAGGAACAGCCTTCCACACACAGGCTGAAAGTGACAATGGGTGGCTCTAGGAATTTCCAGAAACTCTGTGGTAAAACTCTATAGTCACTTCCAGGTTGTACCCAGAAGTGATTAGTGACATCATTGATATAACAAGTGTATCATGACCTGCCTATCTCTGGCACTGATTCCAAAGCTTGGAAACCTTATTAAAGGCCTGGCAACTCTACCAAAATGCCAACTAGACTGAAAAAACATGAGGGAAAGGGTAGCAGGCAGTTCTCACAGACTTCTCTTCACCTGCAAGAGTGGTCCACCTAACTTTGGTTTGACGGGCTTCTCTGGTTTGGCATTTGTTCTGCTGGGAGAGCAAAAGTGGAGGCCCTCTTTGAGTGTGTTCTGTTGGGCTTCTGTGGATTGCCAAATGTTCTGTTACACTTATAAAAAGTGGCCTCCCTTGGCTGCCTTTGTTCTGCTTCCCCTTGAAGAAATATCCCTCCCCCCACTAGAGATTGTTCTATCAGGCTTCTGCGTTTTGACAAAGGTTTTGTTGTGCTTGCAAAAGTTCCCCCTATGCTTATGACTGTTGTGCTGGGCTTCTGTTGTTTGCCATTCATTCTGGGGGGAAAAATCTGGTATTCTTTTGGTCAACATTTGTTCTGCTGGGCTTGAACCACCACATTGGTCCTGGGCTCTGCTTGCCTTCTGTTGGGCTTGGAAATGTGCCAACTCCTTATTTGAGTTTGTTCTGCTCAGGATCTCTGGACAACTCCAGACAACACCTTGTTTCAGTTCACCACAGCCTGACTCCTAGTTTCTGATCTCAGTCTGAATCCTGACAATGCTCTCGGCTCCTGACCCTTGGCTTCAACTTCTATGTCCCTGGCTCCAGACCTATGGCTCAGCTCTGACTACATACCTGGCTTCTGTTTCTCTGACTCTCAACCCCAGTTTGACTCTGTTCTCTGCCCCACCTACTGTGTGAACTGTCTTCCTGTCTCTCAACCTTTTGGAACAGACTCTGGTTTCTGGTTTGCACATCGCTGTCTTGGCACAACAACCTGGCCTAGTAAGTGTGGCCTGGCAGGGTAGCACAGATACTTAGCCAGATTAATAATTCCTAGGGTTTTTTTCTAGTGGCATATGTATAGCACTTTTGTTACTATTGTTTTGCAATCTCTGTTGAAATACCTTATTTTTAGTTAGTGAAATAAAAAGCCATGAAAGCTTCATTGTGAAGGGTAGCTAGTTTAACTCTGATACAGTTAAAAGTAATTCAAACCTAAGAAACCATATTTTACTTGGAGCAAGGCATGTTGTTCTGTTGAAAATATCTGTAAAATCCAAAGCAAATGTAATATATACTCATGTTATGGTGCTCTGCCACATTTACCACTGATCGCTCATTGGTAAGACTTTTCCCTGTCATGACACTTATGTCTGAGAATTGCAACAGCTGTTCTAGCAGTAAAAGATCATCCTTCATTGTTAACAGCACTGGTAGTATCGTTTTCCTTTTAACTTGATGGAGGAGTTTACCCTATTTTGACATAGCACTAGATGGTTAAAATAAATAAATAAGAAAAGCCCCTTCAATATTGTCTCCACTTCCATGTGGTGTGATAATGTTAACTATTTGCCCAATAACTCAACACATATTGGGTTTTTTTATTTTACAAAGGTCTTTGAAAATCTGGAAAACTTTGACTAAATTTAACATAGAGCTGGCTGCCCTCTGAACCCATATACCTGAATGTTATGGGCATTTCTGGATGTGCAAATTGTAGCTGAACATGTTGGCGGCATATTCAAGCCCCTCGACATGATGTTACTGACATTCCGAGGCTGTCCATTAGCTGGGCCACAATTTGGCCATTTTTAAAGCATGGTGTCGTAAATCCAGAAAACTGGGAACCACCGGTGAGCCACCAGTGAGTAACCAGGGATAAGACTTTATGGAGGGGAAAACACGTGATAATTTCAGCAGCTTTGTTCTGCCCTCGCTCCTGCCCTCTCCTCTCCATTTCCTGCTTTGAGTCATTTTTTCTTTATTAAAATGGCACGGTCCATTTTGCGATGGGACTGCAAACCTACATCATCCAAGGTGAAATAAAATCTTTAAAGTGTTCACTGTCTTCTTGGGATCAAGCAGGCAAAACACAGCCCAGTTTCTATTTTCTGGAGGTGGGAAAGGAGCTGGGAAAGGAGTGGGCAGGGGATCTAGTGGCATTCTCCCGATCATTCAGCCATATGTGCAGTTTGTTTTTAAGCCTCCCATTAGCTCCATCTTCAGCTCTCTGGTATTTGATTGACCGGGTTTTTATTGGGTCAAGGATAAGGGAAGGTTCACCTAGATTGAGTAATAGAAGTCCACTCTGAAGATGATTGTCTCAGGGATTACTGTGGCTAGTTGTGTCTTACTTTGTTTGTTTGTTAGTAGTTTGTTAGTAACAAGTTTGTTTGTTAGTAACAAGCATTGAATACTCTTGAAGGATTGGTGCTGCCCTTTCATTTCTGTGCTGCCCTTAGATCTTTGGACTAAGGAAAGAAGAAATTAGATATATAGTATTCCCTAGTACAGTGGTCCCCAACCTTTTTATCACCGGGGACCACTCAACGCTTGACAATTTTACTGAGGCCCGGTGGGGGAGGTAATTTACTCCTCTACTCTCAACCACTGCCCTAACGCTCTCTGATCGCTATGGTAATGTTTAAACATCCCTTCAAAATAAGATACAGACACGCCACAACAATGAACATAAGGAACATTTTATTTTCATGGAAATTTTAACTCATGACAATGACAAATCAATGGGAACCCTGAGCTTGTTTCTCTGCAACGAGACAATGACACCCGAAGTGTGTTGTAAAGGGCCGGGGGGGCGGGATGAAGTAAAGGGCCGGGGGGGGGGAGAGAAGGCGTCCTTTGTGGCTCACCTCCAATTAGTCGAAGGACCGCATGTGGTCCGCAGCCCACAGGTTGGGGATCGCTACTCTAATACAATCCCAGCAGCCGGCTCAAGGTTGACTCAGCCTTCCATCCTTCTGAGGTCGGTAAAATGAGTACCCAGCTTGCTGGGAGGTAAAATGGTAATGACTGGGGAAGGGAATGGCAAACCACCCCGTATTGAGTCTGCCATGAAAACGCTAGAGGGCGTCACCCCAAGGGTCAGATATGACCCGGTGCTTGCACAGGGAATAACTTTATCTTTACTATTCCCTAAACTTTTTAGTTCTCACACATTAGGGAATTTAAGAGTTTAATAATATCAGTTTAATCACAGGACAAGGAATGTGGTAGGCAGATAGAGACATTTCTCAAATTGAGCTTTTAGGGTAATTTGGGATGTATAATGTGTAGCCTGTTCAAATCCTAAAGCATTAAACTCCAGACTTCAGCCTCCACAGAAGCTTCACGAAGTTTTCAAAAATCTCCTTCCCTGCCCCCTTTCTATGCTTTTATAGTGGCACATTCCATTTAATTTTAAGGACACATGTTCCTTATGGAAAAAGAAACTGTGGCCAGCCCAGTTACTCAGTGATTGCCAAGAGCAAGTTAAAGCAATATAATCCCTAGCCAGTCACTTTAGTCCTCCTAATTCTTTTGTGTGTGGGAGGAAAACTGCCATTTTAGGCCTGAAAAACATCATTTGAGAATCATGCTGATTTTAAAAACTTGTTGAGTTAGAAGAACTGATGGAGGTTAATAGCCCTGAAAGAATGCATTTTCAGGGAGGAGAGGGGGAATGAATCAGTTTTGGATGACTTGATTAAAATGTCATTGGTGAAAGGGAGAAGAGTACATGAATTAAGAACACATACACAATCCTGCTGGGTCAGAGGAAATGCATTTTCTCCACTTGCAACAAGAGAATAATAATCGGACTTTTCTGTTAAAATGAATGCCTGTGAAGTTGCTTTCATTAGTGCTTTAATGAATGATTTAAAATTGAATGCATAAGGTCTGACTTCCTAATGCAAGCCATAACAACTGTCAAAATATACACAGCTGTAATTTAATTCCTCACTTTTGTGTAATTCGCTCTCTTTCTTGAGCACTTTTATTTCTCCTTTTTCATAAAATTCTTAATTGGCTAAATGATGGTTGTCAGATAGTGGTGCCAATGAATACATTTCCTCATAATATTCTCCATTTAACATTTAATAATACATTTATTTTAGATAGTAGAACGTATAAAGTTCAACCTTCTGTAAACATTTTGAGAGTCACAGAGTTCATTGTGATTGTTCAGTTTTTTGCCTCTAAACCTGAGCACGACTGTAAAGAAATTAGTAGGGAAAATATGTAATTGCTTAGTAAAAGTTATTTTTGTTTATGCAAAGTTAAACTCAACTCAGGGGATTTATGAAATGCAAAGGAATTAAGATTAAGTTGTTTTCCCATCTCTCCAGTGAGCTACTTCAGAAAGATAAAGTAGATTTATCAGTGTGCCAGCTCTCTTCTGCATTTTCTGATGTTGGATGAACCACTGTGTTGCTCAGTGACCTGTACAAAATAATTGCAAAGCCTGCCTGTCTTTTGTCAGATAAGTATGTATGAGTTGCATACCAACAGTCACTGCAATACCATAGAATCATAGAGTTAGGAAGGGACCTCCAGGATCATCAATTCCAACCTGCTGCACAATGCAGGAAGTTTATTTCTTGTTGAAGTTTATTCCTAATTCCCTTCTGCCTTTCACTTTGCAGTTACTCAGACTGTGTTACATTAAAAATGTCATCAAATAGCAATGGTGTTTCTCGTGTCCCTGGCACATGATTGTGGGGTCACAATAAAAAGAAAGAGCTGGAAGACAAAAGAGCTAAAAGTATAATCCCCTTTCTTGCCTGCCATCCTTGCCAATGCAGTATGTATGAAAAGAGTCCTTGTGATTCCAGCCAGGCATGGTATCAATGCTAAGAACTATATCTGTTGACTTTCCTAAGTAAAAAAGAAGTTTATTCAGGCTGCAGTTCCAGGAACTAGAAGATGCTGGACAACATATCTTAGAGGTCCATATTCCAGTACCTGTATCCAGCTAACCTTAAAATATTCTATGTGTTTGTAGAAATATAGGTTCACGCATACCTGTAAGTACAATTTACTATGATATTTTTAGAAATGTTCTTGGCAACCAGGACCAAGTTCTTTTTACCCTTCACACAAAATTTAAATTGTGTGTATGAGAATTCCATGCCCCAACATTCTTATCCCATATGTAGTTTGGACTTCTGTTATACTGAAGTGTTTATGTTCATTCTAAAGTAAATATGATATATAGTCAGCAGCTGGTTTGTATCTCTCCAATAATGCAAATAGCTGTAGTAGAAATTAGCAATGGCAGCAAATCTTCCATTTGAACAGTTCAGAACTCAGAATTTATTCTTGGTAAACTTAGGAACAATTCTTTCTAGCTCATTTTATTCACATGCCAGAGTTCTCTATGACAATTTTTAGCCTGGTAGAAGTCTGGACTTGCCCTGCACAGTACTATTTCTGATGTGGAACATATACTGGTGCGATCCCCCAAATGGAAGTTTATGGATGTGACATCCATAGAGTCTGCCCCCAGGGACCACACCAGTGGATGGACAGTGGCAGCGGTGCCAGAGCACTGAGGTGCACTCAATGCTCTGGTGCTGTTGCCGCTGCCAATCTTCCAAGGCTGCTCCTGCCCTCTGGAAGGCAGGGGCAGCCTTGAGAGACTGCTGGGGGTGGGGACAGCACAGGAACACACAGCGCTGTGTGTTGCTGGGCTGGCCTCACCTCCACTATGCCTCCAATGCTGCTCCCACCCTCCGAAGAGCAGAGGCAGCCTCAGGAGACTAGTGGGGCAGGGCCAGCACAGCAATGCACAGCGCTGATTTGATTTCAGCACCATCTATACTTGCCGGATGGATGGATGGGTGGGTGGATGGGTAAGCCTTGTGACAGCAGAGGCTTCAATTTTAAAGCATGAATTGTAACATATATATTTTCCAGGCTGTCTGGAACTCCCAAACATGCTCAGTACAGAAGACTGCTTATTACTGCTTAAAACTGGGAACAAGATTATGAGATCTCTGTTATTCCCTGAAGACCTCATCGTTTTATTTTTTCCAGCTCTCCCTAAGTATGGAGGATAAGGAAGAAAAGTGAATAGGAAGCTTCTCTGAACTTCCTTTTTTCTAATCTCTCTTGCAGAACATTCAAAGTCTTTCTGTATTTTACCACATTTTACTGTTGTTATGGTTTGTCTATTGCATGATGTTAAGACCTGTGGCTATAACACTAATAAATTACTATGAATAATAAATTACTAGTATATTTCAAGTTTTCTCCACAGGCTTTTGAAGAATCTTAGATTGCTTGCTTAGATTGGAGTGGATGTGGAATGTGTATGCCCATTACTACTGTAAACCTCACATTAATTTATAGCTCTTATTTATTCATTTTTGTGGTTTTGCAGGCCACTTTGAAGCAGAGCAAAACTCAATGGCAATCCCTGGGCCCTGGCAATCCCTGGGCCCAACATAGTTGTTGGACACTTTGAACTCTGTTATCTGTTACATCATATGCAGAACCTAAATTAATGTTCTATCAGAGATAATACATTGATGTTGTACAGAATAAAAACATACCAAAAACATAGATACCTGCCCTGAGGAACTGAGGATATTTATTTATTACATTTCTATCCCCTTCTTCCTCCAAAGGATCTGAGAGTTTTGTACATGGAGTTCCCAAGTGATCTACCATCTACATTCTGGCCAGGTCCACAATTGGAACTATGTCAGGTGCCTACTTTGTATCGTATATTTAATTTTTGTAAAGTGTTGATGAGGAATTCCACATAGAATATATTCTAAGTAATATATATCTTGACATTGGTGAAGGTGAACACAATATTTTCCTCATTTTCTGTTATTCTAGACAACATAAAAATACAACATTAATAAAAAGAATTATAAAGTACTACCAGTTGTTCCTGCAGCATTCAAAGCTATTGAGTTTAATATAGTTTGGTAGCAACATGAGAACTCTTGGGGGCTTTTCGCACGCCTTCAAAATCGCACAATGGTTGCCAATTGAAAACGCTACTGATTTGCCGTTATGCACAACGTCGTTGACAATCTGCCACACACCTGAAAACGATCTGCAAAAAGCGCTTCCTTGTAGCGCTTTCAGGGAAATCCCCAAAAGTGGATTCACCCTCCGGAAAGCGATACACTCCTGCAACCAATCTGCAACACTAACGAAAAAGACCTGTGCGTTAACATTGTTGCGGTTTCTACAAAGTCCCTCCCCCTGGTTCTCTCCTCTGATCTTCCGGCGAAGCGATCGCCATTTTTTTTTCTCCGAGCGAGCGGGGATAAACGCACCAGCGAGCCTCTGTTTAGAGGCTTCCCTGGCTTCAGTCCCTCCCCTTCAGTCACTAAGCACAAACAAGAGAAGCCCGTTTGCTGATGTATTTTCCCTTTATTTTTTACACATTCATTCAGCCGAAAATCGGGCCCATGAGAGGGGGGGGGTTTCACTCGGAGGGAGCGTGGCAACGAATAAATGACAGCTCAAACACACCAGGCAGCTGGATGGGTCTCTCCGTTGCAACGAATCAACACAGATTCGTTGCAATGGGTCTGGGTTTTTTTTTTTTTTAATTTCTAAAAGGGAAAGGGGCTGTTTGGGAGCATGCTAACGGCTGCCCATTGGCTGCTTGACGGCCAGGGGCGGGACGAGCTTGGCAAGAGCGCTTCCTTTCTAGCAATTTTTGCCGAGACCGGAAGCCTGTGGGAAACGCTACAAAACGCAACTGGATTCCACTACAAAGGCAGGTATGCATAATGACGAATTCCACTATTTTAAATAGCGATTTTTCATTCAGCAACCAATTTGCTACAAAGATCCCGGTGCGAAAAGCCCGTTGTTTTGGACAGTCATCCCACAATTTAGTGCATGGTAAAAAAACCCCGAAAAACAGCAACAGAAGCATTCAGCAGAGCTGAGCAATTAATTAAATTATATGCTTGTTCGTCTTGCAGGTCATGCAGTTAATTGTGCCAAGAATTGCTTTGATATCATGCATGCTTCATAGTAGACCTTTTGGGTCCCCAGGGAGTTCTGCAGGTCATATTGTGAATCACACTGAGAGTGGCTGGCAGAATAATACTGGGTAATCCTGTTAGCAATCATGAGAATTTGGAACTATCTGGTTCTTCCTTTACATTTAATGACTCAGCAACATGGAAAAAAGAAGCCAGATTTAGATTTCCTCAGCAAGAAATAGGAAAAAAATACAAAAAAATAAAGTTAATGCAATTTATTGTAAAACCTAATTATTTTACATTTCCATTAGCTATTAAAAGCATATGGGTTAATTTGGTTTCATACTGTTTGGGAAAATCCACGTCTGCCTGGATCAGAAATTCTTTTCCCAAGGCTATTTTCCCACTAATTTGGGGGGGTGTTAATTTATTTAGACCAGAAGGGCATTAGAGAACAGAGCGTATATTGTAACTAGTAATGCAGAAAATGCTTTTGAAGATTTCATAAGCTGCCACCCCCTGTTTCTGGAGTGACCTGTCTTGTGTATTTACTGGTCAAGTCTTAGCTTTTAAGTATCCACAGATTTGTCCACAATGTGAAATAAATGCATTGATTTCATTATGGTAGTTTCATTTTTTTTTAGTTCTCCTTCAGAATGGTTTAATGTAAATGCACAGTTTATACAAACATTTTTACAAATACACACAAGAGAATAGTTTATATTTAAGTTTTTACCCAGCAAAATCCCATAAATTGTTTGTATTTTGTAAGCTATTTGGCTCAGTGTAATTCTAACTTCACATCCAGCAAAATACTGATAGCAAACTGTTTCATATACAATACATACTAAACAATGCAATGTGAAAGTCTGTTTCATTCCTCAGTTCAGCAAAGCTCTTGAACATACAGTTGTAGGTCACTGACTTCTAAAGATATGCACATGCTTGAGGTTAAGGATAAGTGCCTGAGTGAGTAAAATGCGGTTCTGAGTTGGAGAGTCACTGAACATACCGGCAACATAGTTTTTATTTACAAAAAAACTGAGAAAATGAACATATGTTCATGAATATATCGAGGGATCACTTGGGCATGAAATTGGGGTCACCCAAGTAGTTGTGATTCCTGCACTGAGCAGGGGGTTGGACTAGATGACCCTGGAGGTCCCTTCCAACTCTGATTCTATGATTCTATATGAAATTGTCTTATACTGAATCAGATCATTGATCCATCAAGGTCAGTATTGTGTACTCAGACTGGCAAGGGCTCTCAGGTATAGGTCTTTCACATTGCCTAAAACCTGGTCCTTTTAACTGCAAAGACTGGGGATTTAATATGGGAACTTCAGCATGCCAGGCAGATATTGTAATATTGATTCTCAGCCCCTCTCCCAACCACAGGTCATTCTCACAGTGTTTTAAATACACAGAAAGTTAATGCTGAATTCCAGTTTGATGAATGTTTGATATCTTATGGTCCCAAATGTTAATCTGATACAACATACTGCACTCAAGAAATGTAGCTGGAGAGCCCCCAAAGGTAGGCGGCAAATTCCGGCACCTCTGCATGATGTCATCTACCTCCAGCGGCTAGCCAGCAGTCGGCTCACAATATCCTCTATTTTAATGCATGACTTTGGGAAGCCCAAAAAGTTGATTCACCACCCCAAAATGTGCATTCTCCTGGCAAACAACCAGCCTCCAATCAGTGGAAAGGAGGTATGGAGGATGAAACATGTTATAGCCTGCTCAGCTTTGTCCTGCCTTTGCTCCTGCCCACCACCCTCAATTTCCTGCCCAGAGTAGGCAGATTCCCCCTGTCATGTAAAATGGCATTAAGTCTCTCTTAAGTTATTTTTTAACGAAGTGCATCTTTTCCTTCTGCTTTGATTCTCAGACCCCCATCCCTTCATCTCCTCTCTTTCCCTGCCACCCCGCTGTTCAGACATTCCATACCATTCCACGGTCTCTCTGGACTCCTTCTCCTCCTAGCTGAGTACCTCTTAAGGTGGGTGCTGTCTGCATTCTGCCTGGCATCTAGGAGTCCTTCTCATCCTCCCCGAGTACCTCGTAAGCCAGGTGCTGCTTGCATCCCACCTGGTGCTGCCTGCATACCACCCAGGTAGTCTCCACACTGCCCATGTAGCACCCATCGTCAGAGGTGCTGGGGTGGGTGACAAGGAGTCCTGGGTGCTGGGCAACCTGTAGACAGTGTCCGGCTTAATAGATGCTGAGGAGGGGGAGGGAGGGAAGGGGTCCAGGGTAACTGTGGAATGGCATGGAACATCTGAGCGGCAAGGTGGGGGGGGGGCAGAGAGGAAAAGAAGGGATGGGGGTCTGAGAACCGAAGAAGATGGGAAGTATGCCTTTATTTGAAAACAACTAAAGAAAGACTTAATGCCATTTTAAATTAAGGGGGGGTCTGCTTCCCTCACCATGCCCTCTGCTGGCAGGCCATGAGTTTTTTTTTGGGGGGGGGGTTAAATAATGTGGCTATGTGTTTTCATAGGACTGAATACACATTGCTACATGTAAGTTTCGAGATTAAAAGGGGTTGGGCGCTAGACCAACAAGCCACCAATTGGTTGGCCGAGGAGCGGTGAGTGAAATGGTGCATCACTCTTTCATTTGCTTTTTGCACAGCATGTGAGAAATTGAAAACGTGAGGCAGGATGGCTTTAAGGTGTTGAGGGGAGAAATAACATGATTTAATATCCTGCTATTGCAGGTAGGAGGCATCTTGTTATTTTGACCACCGTGCGGAAATCCCCTTAGTTGCAGCAATTTGCTGCTGGCAGAAAAAAAAGATAATAGGCTCGAGAAGTGGGCTAAACTGAATAAAATGAAGTTCAATAGGGATAAATGTAAACTTCTGCATTTACGTTGGAAAAACCAAATATCTTTAAACCGCCCGTGGCGCCACGGGCGCCACGGACTATATAATTCGGTAAGGGGGGTAGAGGTGGGATTAGTCCGTGATGAGGAAGGGTCCGGATTGGACCCTTCCTCACGACAGACAATCGGAGGGACCAATTGGCAGGCGCGAAGCGCATGCCGATTGGCCCCTCCGATTCCCAGCTCCAGGAACTGCGAGCCGCGCGCAGCACAGCTCGCAGTTCCTCCCGGCCGCCGACCCAGGAAGCCCCCAATTCCCAGCTCCAGGAAGTTCCTCCCGGCCTGACGCGGCTGTCGGGGGTTCCCTGCCTGGCGGGCTGACGCGGCGAGAGGCGCAAAGCGCCTCTCGCCGCATCAGCCCGCCGCCAACGAAACAAGCTCGCCACCGCCGACCAGCCCGCCGCCGACCAGCCCACCACCGCCGCCGACCAGCCCGCCGCCGCCGCAGACGACTAAGGTCAGGACCTAGCGCCCGCTGCATTCCCCTGCAGCGGGCTTGATTACTAGTACCAATATAAGATGGGAGAGACTTGTCTTGGCAGTAGCATGTGCGAAAAGGATCTAGGAGTCTTAGTAGACCATGCATTGAACATGAGTCAGCAGTGTGACTTGGTGGCGAAGAAAGCAAATGGGATTTTGAGCTGTATCAAATGGACTATTGTGTCCAGATCACGGGAGGTGATGGTACTGCTGTACTGTGCTCTGGTTTGGCCTCACTTGGAGTACTGTGTTCAGTTCAGAGGGATGTAGACAAACTGGAGTGTGTCCAGAAGAGGACAACAAAGATGGTGAGGGCTTTGGAGATAAAGACATATGAAGAAAGGTTGAGGGAGCTTGGTCTGTTTAGCCTGGAGAGGAGACGACTAAGAGGGGATTTGATAACCATCTTCAAGTATTTAAAAGGGTGCCCTATAGAGGATGGAACTTACGTTGCACAGTTAGATTAATGCAACATCTATGAGCCCTTCTAGGGAAAAGGCAGAATAGAAACATAATAAGAATTCAATATGATCTTCACGGTACAAGCTTTTGAGAACCAAAGCTCCATTCATCAGACACCACTGAAAATGTTGTTGATTTCTAGGTTTTCTACTGAACCATTTTATTGCAGACCACAATGGCTACCCTCTGAAATGACCTCTGGTGTGTGTTCTCTGACCAGTGTTGTTGTTGTTAGTTGTGAAATTGTGTCCGACCCCTCACGATCCCATGGACAATGATCCTCCAGGCCTTCCTGTCCTCTACCATTCCCCGGAGTCCATTTAAGCTCGCACCTACTGTTTCAGTGACTCCATCCAGCCACCTCATTCTCCGTCATCCCCTTCTTCTTTTGCCCTCAATCGCTCCCAGCATGAGGCTCTTTTCCAGGGAGTCCTGATCGCCAAAGTATTTTAGGTTTATCTTCAGGATTTGGCCTTCTAAGGAGCAGTCAGGGCAGATCTCCTCTAGGACTGACCGGTTTGTTCGCCTTGCAGTCCAAGGGACTCGCAAGAGTCTTCACCAGCACCAGAGTTCAAAAGCCTCAATTATTTGATGCTCGGCCTTCCTTATGGTCCAACTTTCACATCCATACATAACGATGGGGAAGACCATAGCCTTGACTAGATGCACTTTTGTTGGCAGAGTGATGTCTCTGCTTTATAGGATGCTGTCTACATTTGCCATAGATTTCCTCACCAGGAGCAAACATCTTTTAATTTCTTTGCTGCAGTCCCCATCTGCAGTGATCTTGGAGCCCAGGAAAATAAAATCTGTCAGTACCTCATTTTCTTCCCCACGTATTTGCCAGAAATTGAGAGGGCTGGATGCCATGATCTTTGTTTTCTTGATGTTGAGTTTCAAGCCAGCTTTTGCACTTTCCTCCTTCACCCGCATCAAGAGGCTCTTTAGTTCCTCTTCACTTTCTGCCATTAGAATAGTATTATCTGCATATCTGAGGTTGTTGATATTTCTCCCTGCAATCTTAATCCCAATTTTTGACTCATATAACTCCGCCTTTTTCATGATGTGCTCCGCATACAAGTTAAATCAGCAAGGCGACAGTATACAGCCTTGCCAAACTCCTTTGTTAATTCTGTACCAATCAGTGATTCCATGCCCGGTTCTCACTGTTGCTTCTTGACCTGCATATAGGTTTCTCAAGAGACAGATAAGATGCTCTGGTATTCCCATCTCTTTAAGAACTTGAAACAGTTTGTTGTGCTCTACACAATCAAAGGCTTTAGCATAGTCAAAGAAGCAGAAGATGTTTTTCTGGAAGTCCGTAGCTTTTTTCATGATCACACGTATGTTGGCAATTTGATGCCTAGGTCCTCTGCCTCTTTGAAATCCTGCCTGTACTTCTGGAAGTTCTCGGTTCACATATTGCTGGAGCTTAGCTTGTAGGATCTTGAGCATAACTTTGCTAGCATGAGAAATGAGTGCAATGGTGTGGTAGCTTGAACATTCGTTGGCATTGCCCTTCTTTGGGATTGGAATGTAAACTGACCTTTTCCAATCCTGTGGCCAGTGCTGAGTTTTCCAAATTTGCTAGCATATTGAATGTAGCACTTTTACTGCATCATCTTTTAAGATTTTGAGTACTTCAACTGGAATGCTGTCACCTCCACTAGCTTTATTGTTGCTCAGACTTCCTAAAGCCCATTTGACTTCACATTCCAGGATGTCTGGTTCAGGTCAGTGAATACCACATTGTATGAGATGTTGTCAGAGATGTTAAGCTCGCTCATTGTATGTCAGAGATGTTAAGCTCGCTCTTTTATAGTTCTTCTGTATAATTTTGCCACCTTTTAAAAGTCTCTTCTGCTTCTGTTAGGTCCTTACCATTTTGGTACTCATCATACCCATCTTTGCACAAAACATTCTCTTCACATCTCCAATTTGTTGAAGAGTTCTCTGTTCATTTGTTTATTGTCCTCCCTATTCTATTGTTTTCTTCTATTTGTTTGCACTGTTCATTTAAGAAGGCATTCTTATCTCATCTAGATATTCTCTGGAATTCTGCATTCAATTGTGTGTCTCTTTCTCTTTCTCCCGTGCCTTTCACTTCCCTTCTCTCCTCAGCTATTTGTAAAGCTTCCTCAGACAGCCATTTTGATTTCTTGCATTTCTTTTTCTTTGGGATGGTTTTAATTGCTACCTCTTGTACAATGTTGCGAACCTCCAATGATAGTTCTTCAGGCACTCTATCAGATCTAATTCCTTAAATCTATTTGTCACCTCTACTGTATATTCGTCAAGGATATGATTTAGTTCATACCTGAGTGGTCTAGTGCTTTTCCCTACTTTCTTCCATGTAAGCCTAAATTTTGCACCAAGAAGCTCATGATCTGAACCACAATCAGCTCCTGGTTTTGTTTTTACTCACTGTATAGAACTTCTCCATCTTTGGCTGCACAGCACATAGTCAATCTGATTTCTGTGTTGACCGTCTGGTGTTGTCCATGTATAGAGTCGCCTCTTGGGTTGTTGGAAAACAGTGTTTGCTATGACCATTGTATTCTCTTGACAAAATTCTACCAGCCCGTGCCCTGCTTCATTTTGTACTCCAAGACCAAACTTGCCTGTTATCCCGGTTATCTTTTGGCTTCCTACTTTAGCATTCCAATCCCCCATGTTGATAAGCACATCATTTTTTGGCGTTGCTTCTAGAAGTTATTGTAGGGCTTCATAGAACTGGTCAACTTAACCATCTTCAGCAGCAGTGGTTGGGGCATAGACCTGGATTACTGTGATGTTGAATGGTTTGCCTTGGATTCAAACTGAGATCGTTCTGTCATTTTGAGGATTGTATCCCAATACTGCTTTTCCTACTCTTTTATTGATTTTCAAGGTTACTCCATTTCTTCTGAGAGATTCTTGTCCACAGTAGTATACCTGATGATCATCTGAATTAAATTCACCCGTTCCTGTCCATTTTAGTTCACTGTTTCCTAAAATGTCAATGTTCAGTCTTCTCATCTCTTGTTTGACCACATCCAACTTGCCTTGATCCATGAATCTGACATTCCAGGTTTCTATGGAATAAAAGTCTATACAGCATCAGACTGTCTTTTCACCTCCAGTTCCATCCACAACTGAGCGTCCTTTCGGCTTTGGCCCAATCACTTCATTCATTCTGGTGCTACTCGTACTAGCCTGCTCATCCCCAGTAGCATATTGGATACCTTCTGACCTGAGGGGCTCATCTTCTGGTGTCATGTCGTTTTGCTTTTAGGTACTGTCCACAGAGTTTTCATGGCAAAAATACTGGAGTGGCTTGCCGTTTCCTTCTCCAGTGGATCACCTTTTGTCAGAGCTCTCTTCTATAACCTGTCCATTTTGGGTGGCCCTGCACGGCATAGCTCATAGCTTCACTGTGCTATGCAAGCCCCTTCACCACGATAAGGCAGGGATCCTTGAAGGGGTCTCTGACCAGTATCAAGTTGTATCTCAGACCTGAGCTAAAAAAAACATACTCTACACATTTTTGTTTTATATAATTGGTGAATATTGTAAATTCTCGTATGAAAAAGTAGCACAGCTGAATTCCCTTTGCCAGTTTTCTTGTGAAACTTGCCCTGAAATAAGTAATCCAGATGGCTGAGCAGCTAAACAAAAGAATAAGAGTCATCTGTTTATTACAAAGTGCACAGTAAATACAGACTAAAAACAAAGATTGAAAACCAAGAGGAAGTGGGTATCACATTACATCCATATTGCATATGGCAACTTGCAAACTGCACAAGCGGTAATGAAGAAGAAAACATGGGTTGCATAAAACAGTGATTAGACCCAATGTGATTTGGCCCAGAGTACCTTCTTTGGTGGTCTAAATAATGGTAGCACACACTAGAAATTTACATATTATACCTGTTTTTAGACCATGCAGATTGTATATGACTGTGAGTCAACTAAATAGTGTAGCTCTAATTAATAAAGTACTGATGTCAATTTGACCTGCACACATGGAGAAGCCCACACCCATCAAAGATGATAGCCCTGTACAACCATACTGCCGTTGACTGTTGCTCTATTCAAAGTGTGTGTCCATATGTAAACACAAAATGAACTGGTACTATACATGATAATAAAATTTTGGACGTTCATTTTCTTTTTATTTAACTGCTTGAAGGTCAACAATCTTTGAAGCAAAGAATTTTTCTTCCTTTTTAAAATATGGCTATCTGTATATAGAAGACTACCAATAAGAACTCTTTATAACTTACATTCCATTCTGATCTCAACTATTCTACCTTCTTTCACAAGACAAAAGACAAGAGCATCTCATGCTTTATATGCAGAAAGATCAGTTACCATGCTCTTGAGTAGCCTGTTATCTGATACTATTGCCACTAGGAAAACCTGCAGCTGTTCATATTTTTACTTCATAGCACGTGTCACTGTGGCAAATGTAAAATATTTTGATCCACTAAGATTACAGAGGCTGCTAAAAAGCAATAAACAAACACATAACAAGAATTTTATATAGAAATGACAGTTAATGGCCTGTCTCAAAAGGAATAGACTGGAAATGCTTGTTTATTAGCTGTTTCTGTTACGCCCTTTCTGGAGCATTAAATATTTTTGTCAGTTAAAAAAAAATTATAAAAGGATAAGGTCATTGTAACTTCATTTTAGAAACACAATTTCTATATCTTGAGTATAGAAATTGTATATGGTCTGTTTCCCCAAGGCCTGTGTTAGCCATTTCTACAATCTCAGAAGCAGGTTTGTTAGTTAGTTAGTTAGTTAGTTAGTTAGTTAGTTAGTTAGTTAGTTAGTTAGTTAGTTAGTTAGTTTGTTTGTTTGTTTGTTTGTTTTGCAGCAACTATGAAACTAGCTCCTGGGTATCTCTGTGTACAGGCTGATTCACATTGCGGCCTGGCAAGCTTCTTTTTGTGGGGGGGGGGGAGGGAAGCAGGGCCACGCGTGTGCAATGTGCATTCACGGCCACAAACGTGCATGCACGGCGATCCCCCTCCCCACAGCTGCCGGTCCGCAGCCTTAAAAAGTTGCGGACCACTGCTTTAAAGTATTATATCCATCTGAGGGCCCTCTTTTTCCCAAGTCCTGCTATCCCTAGACTCCACCTCAAAATCTCCTAGAATTTAACCTTTCACCCCCAACTGTCACTGCCAGATGACTGTAGCAGCTCCAGCTTTAAATTAAATTGAAATTAAAATAAAGCAAAGAAGGTAAAAGTATTCTCCCACAAGTATTCCAGCACTCACCACACCCAATACTGCAGCAGTCATCAGTGATCCCTGCGTTGCCTCCACCTCTGGGTTCTGTTTGCACTGGCATTGATGTTGGTGAGCCCATCAGAGATGGTGGAGTCTCAGCAACATGGCAGGGGGAGCATAGGGTTCATAAGTATTAATGTTGGTAGAAAGGTAGAGACTGAAAGTTACAGAGGGTTCTCAAACAGCAGCTGCAACCTTCAGAGGCAGAAACCACACTGCTTGCAGGGGACCCCTTCCTCTTTTTAGCTAAATTTTATTTAAAGCCAGCAAAGCCAGGCTCACTGAGCTTCGACCCCAACCATCCCTGGAACTGATGCTGGTGGGGCCGGCATGTCTCCCTCAACTCCCCTCCCCCCACAACCTTCACAGCTAGTGTCAGTGAGGCACAACTCCTGACCCCAACCCCGTAACATTAGGGCTGGTGAACCCAGCACAGCCCCTGGTCTCTTCTACCATCCCCAATGTGCCTCTCCAATCCTCTTTATCCTCTCAATTGCTGTTACCCAGCCCAGTGTGGTTTCCAGCCTCCCTTACCTGATCCTCCATGACTCCCTGCCCCAATCACGACCAAGATGACAGTGACAGACATAGGTGAATTGTCTGTGCTGACACAAGCTGGGTTTTTTTTTTGGGGGGGGGATTTAAACCTCCAACATAATTATCTCAAGTTTTTCTACAAACCTGGGAGTTACCATAAGTTTAGATATAAATATTTTCTCTCAAAGTGTGCCAAATTCATGGATGTAGGTATCTGCAGATCTAACTACTTACTGTGCCTCTGGCAATACAACAGGAGTCACTGGGGGAGTGAGGGGGAGATAGCTGTTAACTTCTTGCATTGTGCAGGAAGTCGAACAAGACCCCTTGAGGTCCCTTCTAACTCTATGTTTCTACTGTTGCCAGCATGTTTCAGAGGTAATTACATGTTCCTGAGAATAACAATTAAGGTGGTCAGTCAGAAGGTCTAGTTCTCTAATATACTATCTGAGCATTGATTCAGACATTCTGTTTCTGGCAGAACACATCTATCATTGAATGAGACTTAAGTATTTGATATCAAGCTCATGTGAAAATTGCATTCTATATCATAATTAACCATTTTCAAATAAGAGATCTGGCATTCCCTTTTAATGTGATAATTTTTGGCAGAAAGCAAGATTCTGATGGATGTTTTAAAGGAAAAAAATTCCTTGTGAGAAATGATACAAACCTGGGCTTTAATGGTTGATTAGAAAAGTTTGGCCTACACACAAAGGACATCAAAAACTGTTCATCCTGTTCCATGCAGCAAGCATAATATATGAAATCAGTTTACCTCACACATCATCCAGATTGCATAGGAAGTTCTGTACCAGTACTACAAATTCCTGACATAGAGACTCCCTATGTGACTGTGTTATGGAATGCTCAGGAATTTGGTCATCATATGGATCATAGCCTGCATCAATAGTTTAAAGCAATCTCCACATGAGGTTTGAATTAGACTGGGGGGGGGGGGGACACAAAGGAAATTCTGCATTCCTTCCTGTGGAGCAACTGTGAAAATAAAGAAATATGAGTATTTGATTCATTTTTGAAGTCTTTTAATAAAAGGGTTTCATGGGTCTTGTCTGTGTCGCTAGTGGAGCAGTCTGTCCATTTAACTACAGCAGTGCTAATCAAAGTATGTATGCTAGAGGTAAGAACTGCGTTAAGATTTTTATCACTCAGAGAGCATGTAAAAGAGGCTAAGACTCAGAGACTAACTGAAAATATT
Organism: Paroedura picta; assembly: GCF_049243985.1. NCBI lineage: Eukaryota > Metazoa > Chordata > Lepidosauria > Squamata > Gekkonidae > Paroedura > Paroedura picta. The sequence goes on from NC_135374.1 coordinate 48,097,638, forward strand.
TCAGGTGAATAAATTCTACTGAAGAGTTTATATGAAGCTGACATTGTGAAAGAGCAAATGGATCACAGAAGCAGGTGCTTGCCTGCAGGAATTAGATGAGCAGGTCTCAGTTTATACAGAAATAATATCTTGTGTACCATTTTAGTTCTGCCTATTCAGTTTCACTGCAAAGGGCACAAGTAGTTCTTTAGCAAAGCTTTTTAAAGCTTTCAGTGATTTACCATAAAAGTATTGTTTCTGTCACTCCTAAGTCAAAAGTATCAAAACTCTGCCTGAAAAAACTTACAGACATGGGAACAGTGAAGTCCTTCCACGATGTATATAAATTCTTTCTTTCCTGGAACACAAATTCAATAGAGAGATAATCTTGCTGGAGTTACATAGAGGTTTATTTGGTGACCAGACATTAAAAACATGTTTGAAAACATGTTTGAACTTTCTAGTCCATTTTATGTATTCTACCAATCCATTTAGAAGGAAATACATTAGCATGAAAGTTGTTTCTTCTGCAAGCCTGTTCTCCCCTGAATTAAAAAAAAAAAACACTACTATTCAATTTCTTTATTGTGCAGGACAGTCTCTAAATCTATCTATATTAATGTTATCAATCATATTTTATTACCCACATGTTACCAGAGTTTTTGAAAAAGTTAAATAGTAAGTAATCTTAACATAATAAACGGATCAGTTTGGCAGGTGATTTCCCCCCCCCACACCACCAAAGTATTTGCTTTGTGCAAATGTTGTATACTTGCAGTGCAAACCTAAAAAGAGTTATATCTTTTAATACCATCAAAAGCTAATGGATTGAAAAGGATGTTTAAGACTACCCTGGTATTTCCCTAGACAATGTCTTGATTCAGTTGGTGTAATAATCCAACAATGTTTCATGACAGCATAGATTCTGAAGTAAGTACAATTATTACTATCTGTACCAGGATTTGTTTGTTTATTTATTTATTTGTGAGATTTTTATACCACTACTCCCAGTGAACTGGCTCGGGCTGTTTACAGCAGTGTCATAAAAACTGTATACAATATAAACATTATACAACCTGATTCATAAAAGTTAGCCACCCCCCCCCCAACAAATAAAATGGCAATACATAAAACTCTCTCCGCAAACAAATTGTTGGAATCGGTCAAAAGAACATTATAGATATTAAAATAAAATTAAGTTAAATGATAATGGGGCGGTCCTCCAACAGCTCATGGTAATGTCTAGTAATGTGCACTAGAGCCTGGGGGCCAAGGGGGGGACCCAATCTTATACCCTGGGATCCTCTGCCTGGCCTCTACCAAACACCTGGTGGAAAAGCTCCATTTTGCAGGCCCTGTGGAACTCAGAGTGTCCCAACATGACCCACAGCTCATCCGGGAGATCGCTCCACCAGTTAGTTTTGAAAAAGCCCTGGCCCTGGTCAAGGCCAAGCAAACATCCCAGGGGCCCGGGACTGTCAGCAGATTCATACCCGCAGAGCGCCCTGTGAGGGGCATAAGGAGGTAGGTGGTCCTGTAGGTAAGTAGGGCCCAAGCCGCTTAAAGCCTTAAAAGTTAAAACCAATACCTTAAACTTGATCTGGAAGCAAACTGGTAACCAATGAAGTTGTTTCAGTAAAGGCTGAATATGGGCCCTCCAAGAAGACTTGGTAAGGACTCGTGCAGCCACATTCTGTACCAGCTGCAATTTCTGGCTCAGGGATAAGGGTAGGCCGTGTAGCATGAGTTACAGAAGTCTAACCAGGAAGTGATTGTTGCATGGATCACAGTGGCTAGGTGTTCTGAGGTCAGGTAGGGTGCTAATAGCTAGGCTTGGTGTAGATGGAGAAACACTGTCCTAGCTACCTTAGATTCCAATGAGCAGCCATGTTGGTCTGAAGTAGCACAATAAAATCAGAGTCCAGTAGCACCTTTAAGACCAACAAAGATTTATTCAAGGCGTGAGCTTTCAAGTGCAAGCACCCTTCCCCTGCATTTTGGTTTCTTTCTGTAAAGTACACTGAATTCTAGGGGATTGGCTATTTTGACAAGGGATTATCATTGGCTGTATTTGGTTGTGACACAGATTTAACAGAATTGATTTTTGCTATATATTCCCTGTCATGTAAGAAGATCATAGTCTGATGAAGGGTGCTTGCACTCGAAAGCTCACGCCTTGAATAAATCTTTGTTGGTCTTAAAGGTGCTACTGGACTCTGATTTTATTGTGCTACCTTAGTGATCTGAGCCTCCATAGAGAGGGAGAACTTGGAATCACTTGTAAATTCGTAAATTCCTCTCTTGTCTCAGCATAATGCTATTTCAGTTAGAGTTGCTAGTTCTCTCAGAATTACAACCAAACTTGAGACTACAGATATTAGTTCCCCTATAGATTATTACACACACACATGACTTGATTGCCCTTTTAAGGGCCACCAAGGCCACTAACAAATTTAAACATACATAACAAAACCATACATTAAAAACCATAAAAATTATATTATTAAAACAATTTAAGTCATTGTTAAAATATATACAAAATATAAAAACAATTAAAACATTTGACATGATCATGAAGAAGATATCAAATGATATAAAAAGTCTTCACTCATTAGTGAAAGGGAATAGGCAAATCCACCTGGGAAGAGAGTTTCAGAGTTTTGGTGCTGTTACTGAGAAGGCCGTTTTTTGGGTTGCTCCCCATCTAATTTCAGAAGATGGAGGAGCCAGAAGTAAAGCCTCTGGAGATGACTTGAGTGTTTAAGTAGGTTCACAAGGAAATAAGTGGCCCTTAAGCTATGTCTATCCAAAACCATATATAGCTTTGTGCATAGAAACAGATTTGGGGCACAGTAGATGGGCAAGATTGGAGTGATATGTGACCACCGATGATACTAGCTGCAACATTCTGGACCTATTAAAGTTTTTGAACATTTTTAAAGGGCATCCTAACTAGTGCACATTGCAATTATCTGATCTATAACTAGGACATACACTTCAGTGACAGATCTGTTCTGCACAGAAAAGGCTGCAGCTGGCTAGTGGTCAAAAGTGGTAAAAGACACTCCTGGGACCATTGTGCATGGCAGGAAACATTGCAATAAGTCTTGAAAAAGACTTTAAAAATTATACATGTGCTATTTTCCTCACTGAAAACCCACCATAGTATTTTTGATTATCCATTGTCTTCCTCACTTTTCACCTCGACATTTGAAACTGACTTTACTACAACCTTTTATTTCATGATGGTGTCGAAGATGCCCACTTTTGCATGCATAAAAATTAGCGTGGTTTCGGTCTCCCCTATGGCATCTCACACCAGTGGGAAAACGGACAGTCTCTACTATGTTTTCCACCAATGGGAGCTTCTTGAGGCGTCCCTTGTTCAGCACAGACTCTCCCACCATTAGTATGACAGCATTACACTAGCAGAAATTAATTTATTCATTCCTTCAGAAGCATTTCAATTCCCTTCAGACAATCAGTGAAGGCACCACAGATATTTAACTCAAAAAATTGCAAATTTTCACAAAAGAGATTTCTGCTCCCATTGGAAAGCCGCCTACCATTGCCCCTCCAGCTTTTTTTGTGCACTTTCCTTTCTCCATTTGTCTTGAGGGTGTGTGTGTGTGTGCAGCAACAGTAGCAGACCCTGTCCTCGTATAGCAACTATAATGGTCTCTGCCACCACTGAAATGGTGTATGTATGTGTAAATTATTATTTACAATTCCATTCTCGAAATGCCTGCTACTTTTTCTCCAATCGTGACATGTCCAAATCAACTCCAAGCAGCAATAATGAGAGATGCAGATGGAATATCTGCTGGACAGTCCCCCAGTGCTGGTCACGGTACTGCAGTTAAAGCATGGTAGGAGAGAACCACGGAATGGGGGTGGGAAGACATGGGGACAGAAAGGTTGTAGTGTTTTCAAAAAGCTGTGAGCCTCCATGAAAATTTCTTGAGGTCTCTGTGTCCTTGAACTCCAATTCCCATGAGGCCCTGCCAGCAGCTTGTGCTAGAGTGGAGGTCAGGTGACATTGCAGCTGACCATGGCCTCCCAATTAGCATCTAGCACAGTGGTTCTCAACCTTCCTAATGCCGTGACACTTTAATACAGTTCCTTATGTTGTATTGAGCCCAAACCATGAAATTATGCAAATGTTCTTTCACAGAAATTAAACTGAAACTGACCAATGGTGTGAAGATCCATTGTTCATGATTGTCTATAAATTGTTTTTTTTCTGAGGTTTCTCAGTTCAGTTCTGCCTCTTGTCCCTCCATGCCAATCTTGCTGTTTTCCACTGCTCCAGACAGATGAACACTCTTTCTTGATCTGCCTCGCAAGGCTTTTGTGTGGATGGCGCTCTGCCAGCCAAACTGATTGTCCTGCTGCGACCCCTGTGAAAGGGTTGTTCAACCCCTAAACGGGTCCCGACCCCTAGGTTGAGAACCACTGGTCTAGCACAAAGGAGGAAGGATTTGCCATAATAATTCAAATTCATAATAACTACAGGTACACACAGAAACAACAACAGCAACACAGTATCAGAGCACATGCATAAATGCGACCATTTTAAAAATATGATTTAAAAGGCTCAGTGTATATGTTTTCATATACATTATGCATGCATAATAGCCCCTGGCCACATCTTCTAAATACTTGTTCATCAGTAGACCTGGGTCCCAGTGCATTCACAGAATACAGAACTATATGCTAGTTATAACTCTAAGTACAATGGAAGTGCAATCCCATCCAAAATGTGTGACATCTCAAATTCTGCATCAGATTTTCTGTTCATCAATAGCATGTCTGACTTGTCAGGATTAAGTTTCAGCAGGTTGAACTCCCAACCTTACAATAACTCTGCCTTCTGCAGATCTGTACACCCAGATCTCCAAGAATGTCCCAAACCAATATTGGTATCCCTATTTTCAATGCAGGTCAGAGTTTTCATTAAATTCTGGTTTTGCATTATACAAAACTGCGATGCCAGTACAACAAACTAATGAGATGGGACCAAAAATTACACATTTTAGAGAAACATTCATTTGTAATTCATAAATAAATTGAAATGAATAGATATAACAAATAAGTTGAAATTTGGGTTATTCTTCTTTTTTAGGATCTATAAACTTATTTTAACTATTTTGATATTGTTCATATAATCAGGAACGAAAAAATCTCCCACTGAAATAATTGTAATTAAGTTTTTGATTGTTTCAAAAGATCACTCCATCAGTTATAATTTTTTCAGTCTGTATTTCAGTAAAGCTTCCCAAGTTTTATAAGTGCAGCCAAGGCGAAAGGAATGTTGTGGTCTATTTGGTCTGAATTTGACACCAGTGATAAAAAGTAACTCTTCAGCATCCACAGTTAGCTGCTAAATTCCAGAAGCTTCTAGCATGAAATAGCACTGTGTCCATGAAATTGCTCGCAGAATGTACTTTTCTATCCTGGTACCGCAAGGCCTGCTGCAGATGATTTGACAAAACACAATGAGTATTTGAGGGGTTGACTATTTTCACAATTGTTGGATCCAGCTGCTTGTTTTCATTTTGCAAGCAGTAAGGCTCAGAAGGATGAAAGACTTTCAGTGTGACAACCTTATAGATGGGATGGGGGTAGGAGACCACACTGGCATTTAAACTTTAAACAAAACTGGATTGTTCATTTGAGAGTTTATTAAATTTCTTAATCTATATTGGGTTTTCTTAAATCACACATATTAACTTGGTTTCCTTTCTCCTTGAATTCCATGTGTGTAGTCTGGCAGTCCAAAACAAGCAATAAGAGCCAAGTCCTATTTTCCTACCTCTTTCTCCTGTGAAACATTTATTTAGAACAGCCAATGGTAGCTGCTGTAAAGGAAATAACACAACATAATATGTATTGTGACTCAAGAATGAGGCCACTCTTCTGAACTGAACCACACAATCTTTATTTCTGCTACAAAAGCTTTCACAACTGGCAGCTACAACTCAACAAACCCATCCTTATATAGACAGTTTGGGTGCCTCTTTTTCCCACCTGTGGGAACTCTTTTCTTTAGGAGTTAACCCTTTGTTACCCAATTAACAATAAATAACAATCTGTGTTCATAAAAAATTAGTTTCCATCAAAAATGTAAATGGTGAATTAATATTAGGGAAATGGATACAACCATTTACTACATACTAATTATATGGGCAAAATGTCATTTGTAATGTCCATATGTATAACTGGAATATTCTATACTTTCATATACAGCTAGAATCTCATTTAGTAAGGGATATATTTTTTTAAAACTTGCATGTTGTCTTATGTCCACCTAGGTCACGGTCTTCTATGGTTACTTGGTCAGTAGTACAGCTATAAAATAATGGCAAAGGAAAACTCATGAAGATGAGAATAGTGAAAAGAATCAGGGAAGCTTTGGAAAGTCAGAGCCTGTCTCATAGCCAGTGGAATTTAAATTGCTTCAGAACATGAAGCTTTCTTTCTTTCTTTCTTTCTTTCTTTCTTTCTTTCTTTCTTTCTTTCTTTCTTTCTTTCTTATTTAAAATACTTATATGCTGCCTTTCCACCCAAATCCCCAAGGTGGTAAACCTCAGACATTAAACATTTAAAACATTAAATGGAAAATGGTTAATAGCCATTGATATTCTTAACCTCTGTGAGTTTTTCTAGTGCTTTGAAAAAGCTTTCTAAATGAGTAGTGATGATAGGGGAAAATTGTGCCTTTGGTCTTCTACATCCAGTCAATGGACATAGAGGAGGAATAAGCACAAGCACACTGGCTCAGCTCTCTAGATTTCCTTATCATGATTGGGAACATTTGATAAAGCGGTATTACCAGTCATAGAAGAGATCCAGACTTGAAGTAACCTTTCCTCCACATTCTCTTCTATTAATTGGTGACTAGAGTTGTGTGGCTTAAAAATAATTTATTTCATTAAAGAATAATTTGTTAAAGTTGCATTTTTAAAAACAGTAAAAGTGTTTGCGAGCCGAACAAAACTTTTCTTCTGACTTCAAGATTGTTCAAGAATATCACAGGAAGACACTTACACATAAGTATGAAAACAAAATAAGGCAATACTATTAAACAGGAAGTTTGCAGAATTTCTGGCAGTTTCACCTGGGACTCACAGCACAGTTCCAGGACCTCCCCTGGAGAGACGCCTCAGATATCATAGTAACGCTGATACATCAACTGCAGGAGAAGCAATTGAATTAAAACTAAAATATTTATGTGTCTGACTCACTCAAATTGCTAAATAAACATGGCCTGATCTTTGGGCAAGATTGCAGAATGTCTCAGGAGTTTGCTTTGCTTTTTTTCAAAGCTATGAAGTGTCAGTGAGGTTTGATTTTTTTTTTAGGAGCAGCGGAAAGACTGGAATACTTTATTTTTAGACCAAACTTATTTTACCCTATAATTCAGAAATACAGATGTTTGAATGTTGAAATACATTCCTTTCAGCCATGTAAGTGGTGCCAAATTTCGCTGTCTTTGGGTGACTTTTATCTGGAGTTAAACATCTTTTCTATGCGTCCATTCAGCCGTGAAAGGTTTAGAAGGCTATAACACATAGCTGTGTCCTGCCAAAAACATCCAGTCATTTAATTTGTCCCCATGAAATCTTAGGCAGCTCATCCTTGCCCTAATGTTATGCACTGTTCCCCTACACACATACTTGTAGATGTCCACCACTATCACCACCAGTCACTGTCAGTTATATGAGTGGATGTGGCTCCATGGCAGAGCATCTTCACATGCAGAAAGTCCCAGGTTCAGTCCCCAACATCTCCAGTAGAAAAAGGACTGGAGGTGATGTGAAAGGTGTCTGTCTGAGACCCTGGTGAGCTGTTGCCCATCTGAGTACTGACTTTGATGGACCAAGAGCCTGATTCAATATAGGGCAGCCTCATGTGTGTGTTTGACCTAGAAACAGTTGATTAACCACAGATATTCCACTTAGGAGCACAAAATGTGTTCCTCTACTGCAGCAGCAACAAGCAGCGACAAGAAATGGTGAGAGGTGGGTGGGAATGACATCCACATGTCTTTTCCCTGTGCTGCTTACTGCTGCCGCCACTCCCCCAAGTATTCTCTTTGATATGTCTAGGCAAAAATCCAGACACTACTGAAACGGTGCAGAGCCCAACTGAAGTCCCCCTCCCTTTCTTTTCCGTTTGGCAGCAGTGCCATGCTGTAAAGCTTCAGTATAGTTCATTTGTGAAAAGAAAAAAAGCCTTTTAAAGAGCCAAAAGGGAATAGAGGAATCACAGAGCTTAGGTGCCTTCTCAGAGTGGTTGTGGTCAGATCATACTGCCTTGAGACATCGTAGTAAGAGATGGTATATAAATTGAATGAATAAAAAATAAAATAAAAAATGCAGATGGGCAGTCTGCCTTCAGACAGGCAGCAATTATTCCTTTGATCTTGTTGAAAAAGGGAAATCCTTGAGGGGGCTCAGAAGGAGCACATCATTGTGTTGACCCTCTTGCATTCCATGCAGAGAAAAATCCACATGTGTGAACAGCAATAGATGCTCCCAAATGATAGGGACCTGTCTGTGAAACTGCCCTATCCATTTATAATAACTCCTTAGCAAGAATTCAATATTCAGTTTGTCACTTTGGCACCAAAACATTCTCAAGATACCGCACTTTCTAAAAGCAACTTCAAACCTTGCTTTTGCCTGGAAATATACAGCCTAATTAAACAATATGAATAGAGAAAATTATTTCTACAAGCCATAAGAATAAAAAAACAATCAAACAAGTGACTAGAGTTGAATGAATTTATTTATAACCATGGTGATGATTTAGATATTATTGTCGTTTCTGATCGCTAGCAACTTAGAGATCTATTTTTTGGTGAAAGTATCCAAAGCTTTCACAATTCAATGCTGTCCATCCCAGAAAATCTGCATATTCAAATTCCAGAGAGGACATAAATGTGATTGGCTTGAAAAGGATGTCCCTTACTCTATGTTAGCTTCACCAGGGCAGAGTCTGCACTTACTTAGTTTATTCCATTGTCAATCCTGTTGAATCCAGATCGATTTGAACTCGGGTCTTTCTCCCTCCCCCCCCTCCCCATTGAAACAGGAAAGTCTTCTGCACATGGTTAGGGCACTTCAAAAGGGGGGGGGGAGAAAAGCCTCTTTCTTTTCTTGGCGGGGGGGGGGAGAGGAGCCAAGCAAGGAGCCTCTTTCTTTTCTTGGTGGGGGCAGGGGGGAGAGGATCAAAAAAGGCAGAGAAGGGAGAAAAAATCCAGGACTGACAGAAGTTGAGAGAAATTAGGGGCTTCTCCTTTAAGGCAAGCTTGTCACATGAGCAGGTGTAGCCTATCAGAGGTTCTCTATCACGGAGCTTGCTTTCCCAATCCGGATTTGAAAAATATTGAGAGTTAAAAGCACTCTAAGATATCGCACAATAAAAGTAGGGTCACTCCAGATCAATCCTTGCTGCAGAAGGAAAATTTAAATCGCCCCAAATACAAACAGAAATCGCATTCTGTGTAGATGGCAGGGACTGAATCGACCTGGGGTTGGAATAAAAGCTCCATGCAGTTTACACCCAGGCTAGAGAGCAGCAGCATCTTTCAGTTAGAAATACTAAAGAACAACGTGCATGACCATAGAACTGTGATGCTGTCCTACCTCGCAGGGATGACTTACAAGCAGGTAATTCTGAAAGTTAACACTGGAATTCTGTGCCATATGTTTATCTAATCACTTCTTGAAGCTGTCTATGTTTGTAGCTGCCATCATTTCCTGCAACAGTGAATTCAACATGTTAATGACATTCCGGGAGAAGAAGGACTTCTTTTTAAACATATTGCACATCAATTTAATTGAGTGGACATGAGTTCTTATATTGCAAGAATAGGAGAAAAGTACTTCTTTTCTTTCTCTATTCCATGCATAATTGTGTAAAACTCTGTCACCCCTCAATCGTTTTTTCTCCAAGCTAAAGAGCCCTAACCTGCAACCGGGACGGTGTTTCATCCATAATTTTAGTTGCTCTTTTGTGTGTGTGACATTTTTCAGTTCTATATCTTTTTTTAGTTGTGGTGACCAGTACTTTACACAGTATTCCAAATGAGGCCCCACCATCATTTATACATGGACATCATGATACAGGCATTGTTTCCCCCCAGTTTCCTTCCTAATAACCCCCAGAGTATTTTTTAAAAATTGCAGTCACACAGTGAGTGAACATTTTCAGTGAGTTATCTACCTTGACACAAAAATCTCTCTGTTGGTCAGTTACTGCAAGTTTGAACCCCATCAACATGTATTTATAGTTGGGATTTTTTGCTCTAATGTGAATTACTTTGTACTTGCCCATGTTGTCATTTGCCAAATTTATGCCCACTCATCTAGTCTCAACAGATCCCTCTGGAACACCTCATAGTTCTCTCTGCTTTTCACCACCCTGAACAACTTAGTGTCATCAGCAAACACAGCTGTTTCTCTGGTTACTTCCAACTCCAAATAATATATGAACAAGTTAAAAAACACCAGACTCGATACCAAGCCCTGTGGTTCCTCTCTGCTTACAGCCTGCCACTGTGGAAACTGCCCATTTATACTCACGCTATGTGGTCTATTTCTTGCTCTCTTATCCCATGACTGCTGAGTTTACTTAGCAGCCTCTCTCAAGAGATTTTCCTGTACAGAATCTGTGCTGATTCTTCTTCAATAACTTTTGTTCACCATGTGCCTACTAATTCTAGATTTAATAACGGAGTCCACCAATTTATCCAGTATCAATGTTAGACTGCCTGGCCTGTAATTTCCTGGATCTCCTCTGGAACCTTCGTATAAAATGGGGTTTACATTAGCTACCTTGCAGTCCTCAAGAATGGGGGCAGAAAAACATAACTACATGTTTTTTACATGTTGCAAGTGTCTTTGATGTGATAAGACAGAGTGTTTTAGGTCTTATCAGGACTCCAGAAAATATATGTTATCATGGGGTGTCTCTTTAGGGTCCCTGTTGTCTTGTAACAGACAACTGATCATCAGAGGTGATAAACTATTCCTTTATGGGCCCTTTCTGCATGAAAAAAAAATGTTTGATTATAATTGACTTTGTGTTGGTATGCCTTTTATTTGAATCCTGTGTTTGTATCTGCACCTTTTAAAAAATCTGATTATCTCTTTGGAATACCAAAGTATGTGTTCTGAATACTAATGAGAAAAAGTGATCATCTGGCAATACTAAGGGCAGTGTGGCTTTGGGGCAGAATGGTCAGTCTCTCCTTATTGGAGAGTTTTGCACTGGGTATGTTTTTTGAAAGTATAAGAAGAAATACTTCTAGCTCCATTTATTGGTTCTCTCCCTCATCATTCAGCATTGCTTACTTTCCCCATATGGTCAACTTCATTTTTCAAAAAAGGAAAATGGAAGAAGTCTAGAGATATATTGCTGCCTCAGAAGACTCAGGTCTGTGGTTTAAAAAAAAAACTGGGAATATTTTATACGGTGCCTTTGTATGTGGTTTAACATTTAAATATATGCGTGCCCCCTTTTGAGAATACTTACTGCAAAAGGGGCAGATAGATCTTCAAATATGCCTACTTGTTCCAACCCCACCCAGCTCAGCTACATCTACCTCCCTGTGTAGCCCCTTTCAGGCTGAGAGAAAATGAGAAGCTGTTCAAGGTACAGCCTGTTTAAAAACATGAACTTTTCAAAAGCTATACTTGTGAACAGAATTGGCTTTAGGCAATCAATGAAGTCCATAGCTTACTGTGGAACATGTTAGGCTGAAGATCAAAGGGTCCCTGGTTTGATCCCAAGTTTGATCACTAATTTTCCTCCTCCCCCACTTGCTAGTTCTGTTTGCCATCTCCCTGCACATTTAATAATTTAGAAGCAGGTTAGCTTCTAGTTCCAGATGGGACTTTCATATGCTGAGGCTGAGCCTCCAACCCCTTTACTCAAGGTAGAAAAAGACACCACTCTTAATCTTCGTCCCACCTCCCCTCTGCCTAGCTTTGGAAACAATTTGGAATTTGATTTCTCCTCCATTATGCATCTGTAGGAACTCCATTTTAGATCCTCCAAAATGAATGCCCAGGAGAACAAATTAGCTAACAGTTACATCATCTTTTTTTTCTTCAAATGTCTATATTAAAGTATAGGGAGCTGGAGCTGAAAATATGAACAGACTTGGCTTACAAAACTAGGAAGGGTGGGAGTTAGTGCCCAGACTTGGATTGAACAAGGGACCTTTTGATTTTCAGCTTAATGACTTTCAAAAAGAACTACTAACTGCTTTGAACGTCAACACAGAAAAATGATCATTAGATTCTCAAAAGTGGGCACAAATCTCTTTAAACTTTATCAATACAAGCTTAACATTCCATATGTCCTTTCACTAGATCTGCAGCCCAGTGTGAAAATAAAAATGAAAACATTTAAAAGATGGAAAACTGGAAAACTAATGGAGATGGTACACCCATGAGGTAGAAGATACAGAAGATAGAGGTAGAAGATACAGAATGGGAGGGCTGATCTCAATAAAGGAATGGAAGACTGGCCTCCCAGTGGTGGGGAAAGAGTGAAAATGAACATTTATGATTTTTGAATTATCTTTACTTTGGGGTAAAAATAGGGGGGAAATCACTATAAAATGCTCTTTAAAAAACCAGTGAAACAGAAAACAGAATGTGAACTGTAAAATGAAGGGTGGAAAAGACACAGAAGCACCCCCCCCCAAAAAAAAAAACCCTTGATGTATATCCACTTGGAAATGGGGAGGGAGATGGGGGGGAACACGGCAGGAATGCAAAGTGAAGGAAAACATCTGTGCAGAAAAGGCCTACATCTCCAATCTGCAAAAAATATATACTAGTGTCTGAGAGAGACGTATTTCTTAGAAACACAGAGAAGCATAATGGATTTAAAATGGATACATTTTGTTCAATAAAAAAAACCAGCAAAGTATTGAAAATGGCTCAGAAAATGCAGTGTTTATTTGCATTTCCGTCACATTTAAGAGATTAGTTAGGAACAGAGAAGGACAATACTTCACCTTGTTAGATAGATTGTTACTGCAGACATTGTATCTCCTACAAAAAGAAATATCAGGTTCTGTAGACAGTAACAGTGTTGGCTATGACAGAAGGAAAAGTAATTTATCTCACTCAAAGGCTACAAATAATATTCTAGACAAAAGACTGAGCCTGAATTCCTGGGGAAAGTGTTATGCATTTGGGGGCCACGGTTTCATCTATGCCAGTTGTTGACAAAACTGTCACCCCAAAATACATAATATACATCCCCCCCTCCACCAAAAAAAAGTCAGGCTCAGCTTTCTGTCTAGGTAACCTAGATATAAACCTTTCTCTAGTATCTCTTCCATTTAATATTTCTGGTAAAGGGGTTGGAGGAAGAGCTGGTCTCATGGCTTAAGTGCCACAGCATTTAACACCCACTCAAAGCAACTGTCCTGTCCCTGAGTGCCTCCTCCTCCAAGTGGTTTGCCTGTCCAGCAGCCAGCCAATCACCTTCCATACCGCACTCCTCCTTCCTCTTCTGTCCAAGGCTCGGAGGCTGCAGATCCCTGCTGGTGAGTTGCCTTCCTGGGGGGGGGGGGGTGTCTCCAGCCTGCAGCCTTTCCAGGTCCTTTGGGGAGAGAGAGGCCATATGCTGAGTTATTCCACCCCACCCCAATCTACTGCCCATTGTATTCCTGAATGCAATGGGCTTTGCCCCTAATAAAGTTTTAAAACTATTATTTTCCATATCTGTCTTCTTGATGACTGTGGATTGTACAGCTTATTGCCAGAATTCTAGCTGTGTTTCTGCTTATCATGCAGATCTTATAATCTCCAACTGAAGGAGTGTAGGAACATCGTGTAAACTAATAATGTGTGATATATGCACTTTTTCCTTACAAGAGAGTGAGCTAATGCAATTAAAACATTTTAAAAATAGACTTCACAAGTGTGGTCTTAAAACTCAGCCAACAATTAATTGGGACATTCCTTCCATTTCATGTTTTGCAGACAAAGAAAGGATCGAATGGCACACAGAGTTTTCCCATTATTTCCAGATGGTTTTAATACGGACTCTTTCATATAATGTAGAACAAGTAGCGGAACTCATTCCCTGCCATGTTAGTCTCAGTTCAGCACAAGTTTTATCCACCACCATTTCCAGGCTCAAAAAGATTTATGAACTTGGTCAAAAAGATCATATCTATTTTCTTTATTTTAAATTCCATATTATCTTCTCATATATCATTCTTCCAGATGTAAATTATATGGCAGCTTCATAAAGCCTGTCTGCTACATTGCTGTTTATATTCTGCTACTCTGGTTGCTTAAAGAATGACACAGCAAGCAGAATATAATTAAATGTATTTGTGGTAGACATTCTGAATATGCTGGTTTTACATTAAAATTTGAGGATGGATAGCATTCCCTTTGTAGTGGTTTATGACACATAATTTGGTACTGCATTATAATAATATGTATATTAGGGGTGCATTTTTCCCCAAATGAAATCAATTTTTCTATTATTTTATTTAAAAACATAATTATTTCACAAAAATCATATATTTATTCTTTCATCCCATACTTTATTTTATTATTGTTATTTTTGGAAATATGTATCTAGCTTCTCAGTCTTAAATTCACTTTTTTATTTTTTTATTTTTATTTTTTAGATTTTTATACTGCCTTTCCATATGGCTCAGGGCGGTTTACATAGAACGTTGTGGAGTAATATATGACCTAAGCATCTAACAGTCAGAAATAACATCAATATTAATCCAGCAGTGGTTCTAAATTAACATAATTTCAATGGTTTTGATCCACAATAATATAACAGGAATGACAGCTTACAGAAACCCCCAGAGAGGTCAGACTGTTATACTACCTGTTATTCAGTAGCATTTCAGCCTCAGTGTAATTATGTCATACTTCAGATTTAAAGATTTAATTAATCCAGCATCAGAAAATCTTCATTATCTAGGGACAAATGGGGGTGTTGACCAACTAAACACAAACAGCTAAGCAGAGTTAGAACATTTAAGTCATTGGCTTACAAGGATTTAACGCTGGATAGAATTGCCATAGTAATGCAATATATGTAATAATTTCCAGTATTATGTCATTGTCCTGAGCTGGAAAGTCTTGGCTACCCTGATCTCATCAGATCTTGGAAGTTAATCAGGAGTGGTAAAAAGGTAAAGGTAAAGGTATCCCCTGTGCAAGCACCGAGTCATGTCTGACCCTTGGGGTGACGCCCTCCAGCGTTTTCATGGCAGACTCAATACGGGGTGGTTTGCCAGTGCCTTCCCCAGTCATTACCATTTACCCTCCAGCAAGCTGGGTCCTCATTTTACCGACCCCGGAAGGATGGAAGGCTGAGTCAACCTCGAGCCGGCTGCTGGGATCAAACTCCCAGCCTCATGGGCAGAGCTTCAGATAGCATGTCGCTGCCTTACCACTCTGCGCCACAAGAGGCTCCTAATCAGGGGTGGTACAGACTAGTATTTGGATGAGAGACCTCTAAGACCTCCAGGGATCTGATGTGTACCCAGGCTATGTACACCACCTCTGAATATCTCTTGCCTGTGACTTGATGGTATACACATACACACACAGTAGGTCACAATGGTTAATTAAATTATAAATAATATAAATATGGAACATTAGCATCTTCAATGAATAGAGGAACCTGCTGTCAAACATATGAAGCAAAAATTCACAGACTTAATCTGCTTCTTAATTTGAAAATTAGAAGTCTTATCATATCAATCTGTTTTGGAATCTAGATTTTTAGATGGGAGGAATGTTTTCAAATATCTCACCACACACTCCAGCCAACTCATCAAAAGGATAACAGGTTTTATGTTTTCAGCCATTGAAAATCCAAGGAGAATTAGCTGGGTTAAAGTTCCATCTCCCAGAAGACAGTATTGGAATAACTAAGAACAAAGTCTGAGTCCAATGGCACCTTTAAAACCAACAAAGTTTTAAGTTGTAAGCTTTCGTGTACCTTTAATTATATTTTGTTGCTCTTAAAGGTGTCACTGGACTCAGACTTTTTACTGCTGCTTCAGACCAACATGAAATCTAGAGTGACCAAGGCTGTTTCAAATGAGAAAGAAAGAAAGAAAGAAAGAAAGAAAGAAAGAAAGAAAGAAAGAAAGAAAGAAAGAAAGAAAGAAAGAAAGAAAGAAAGAAAGAAAGAAAGAAAGAAAGAAAGAAAGAAAGAAAGAAAGAAAGAAACTGGTTTTCATGCCAAACTGAAATGGTCCAGAAAATCCATTTTAGTCAGCAAGGTTATAACATCACTTTGCTATAGCACCTTGTCCAATTAGCTCATATTGTCAGACAAATGTCATTTCTTTTACATTGTTATGTACAAGGAGGGCTTCTTCAAGAAGAGTCTCATTAGTACCTCACTGGATATAAGGGTGATCTGTCTACAACATCAGTCATCCTATTGATCACCAGGATTGATATGGCTCCATGTTCATCCCCCCACAAAGCTGTGCATTTAGTGGAAGAGGATGACCATCCTGATAGAAGGAGTGTACTGTTCTTCACTCAGTGGTATATGATAGCTGCGATCCCTGCTAGAACCTCCAAACAAGATCAAGGTCCATTGAAGGTGAGATTGCTGGTCAATACTGGTATCCCAGTCCCAAATATTCCTGGAAATATTTGGGAATATCCAAGGCCAGAATTTTAAGCCACCAATCTTTCTGTTTTAGCTTTTTGCAGGTAATCCCTGCAGGGGTGGGCAGGGAGACATGCTCTCACAGGCTAATGAGATCTTGGGAAGCTTGCCGGCTAGCTTCAGCTATGATTCTCTTGTTTGACTGGGTTCTTTTGGGGTTGTGCTGCCACATTGGCACTAAGTTCTGTTTGGCTTCTGTGGCCTGACACTGGTCTCGCTTCAAATGGTTTGGCATTCATTGTCTCGTTTGCCATTGGATGTGTAGGGCTTGCCACCCTAGTCTGTGGTTTGTTGTTGGTGTTGTTAGCCTTGTTGTTTCTGTTTCCAAAAGGCAGCTTCCAGCCAGTGATTGCTGGTTCATGTGTGTTTGACTAGGTTTTGCTCTGGAGAAAGTGTGGGATTTCCCCCCCCCCCCCATATGAAAATGAAGGAAGACTGAGGAACCTTGTTTGGAAGGCCATATAATTAAACTGGTTGGTTCAAATCACTTGAAGCATAAAGGTTCTTTAGTTGTCAGGTAGCACCAGTTCTGCTACAATTTTGGTGTTATTTAGTTTAAAACAAAACCAAAATCCTTCAGTCCTATGTAAAGATTTTCTATAGAGAATAATGTATCTGAGTAATATTGCAGTCTCTTAAATAATGATTATTTAAATCACTGACTAGTATCTGGGACCTAAATAATTTGGAATCCCAATGACTATGCCCTTCCTAAGATCCAGAAAAATCTTTTTCCTAGTGCACATCCCAATCCGTGATGTATGCCAGGTCAGCCTCTCATACAGGATCAAGTTCTGGCAGAGGGATTTAACTTCAGCAAGAAGACGTTCAGTCCTAATAGTCAATGAATAGGACCATCTCAACAACTAAGTGAGACAGATGGACCAAAATGGGAAATGGATGTGAACTGTCAGACTTTGTTCATTGACCTATGAGACTTTCATCCAGCCTTCTGTCTCACCATATGTCTAAATTCATCGTGATGCTTAAATTCAGCATTGCTGTCAGATGGCCATCTATCCTTTACTTTAAAAACCTTCGAAGAAAGAGAGCCTGCCACCTCCCTGTGGAAGCCTGTTCCACTGAAGAACTGCTCTGTTGGGAAGCTCTTAATGTTTAGCCAGAACTATTTTGTTTTAATTTCAACCCATTGCTTCTAGTCTGACCTTCTGAAGCAACAGAAAAATCCATTCTGTATAATAGCCTGTCAAATACTTGAAGAAAGCTATGGTTCTCACTGTGGAGAAAGGTGACATTCAAATGAAGTAAAATATATAATAAATGTAGCTGAAAATAAGAGACAGATTCAAGGTTTGTTGGTTAATGTTTTAAAGGGGAAGGGGGAAATGAAGAAGGACAAGGGGAAAGGATATAGAAGTTACCAAGAGGAGGAAAAGAGAAAGTAGTATGGGTAGGTGGCTACAGGGGAAAGTGAGGTGCCTCTCATAAGCCCTTGAGGGCTCTTTACCATGCAGGTGGGACAGTCCCAATGGCCAGCGCCACACGATTGGCCCACAGTTTTCCTAGGTAAAGGTTACTGGGGAGAAAGTTGAAATCAAAAGGCAGATAAAGGAAGGTTGGCTGTAGAGTTCGGAGGGGAGAAAAAGAAGGAAAAGAGAAGTGTGGGGCTTTCAGGAAAGGGAAAGAAGATATACTTTGGGAGCTTGGAATGAGATGTCTTCCACATTCCTTGAGGGTTCCTATTTGTTATTTGCGTAATTAGGAACAAAATGATGAGCAAAATCCTGGACACTAGGACCACAATGAAGTTGTGTGCAGGGCTCTGCACTAAGATTCTTCAGGCTTGTTATTCTTTTCTACCATAAACTTCCTTAAGCAGTTTCAGCCAGACTTGCCTGGCTTAAGTCTCATGAAATAAACATGTATAGAATCAGGCAGTATGTCAAGAACATAATTCATTGAAACATCCAACATAATTCACTGAGACACCCAAATCGTCTATCAGCTACTGTTATCCTTACCCTAGAAAACGAAATAAGTGACCTCTATGAGCTTACTGTACAGAATAATGTTTTAATATCCTTGGGATAAGGACCATGGGTAAACAGAGCTTATAAAATAGAGATTGCCAACTACTCCCTTCTCTCCTAATAGTTGAAAAGCTGAACCGTATACTATCTTCTACTGCTTTGTTAGGGAATGGATAATGCTATGAGTTGGCACTATGCCTTCAAGAACAAGAAAAATATGTTCGTTGTGAGAGCTTAGGGAGGAACTCTCACCTCCCCCTTCATTCTAATCCCCTAGGAATGCACAAGAGGAGCAACTCTATATAATTTGCTATGGTAAGCAATAAATGTGTCATTAAATGATATCTTTTTGTAATATAATATGCACAGTGGCCCTTTCACAATTAAACAGGAACTCACCATCTTTCTTTACCTATCAGAACAGACTTATATAACTGATATAAGTTATAACAGATAACTATAAAATACATAGTCATCCTGTTGCTACTTCTCAAAAGTTTTTCTACATTAACCTTTTTAGATAATATTTGCATTAATTTAGTTTCTACAAAAGGAGAGACAGAAAAATCTAGCATGAACTGGACAAAAGCCAAGAAAGTGTGAGCACAGATGTGTACAGTATTACCTTTTCTATTTGTGTTACTCAATTCTTTGATAAACATGGTTACCACATGTAGACCACAAGACTGCAGCAGCAATGGAATATGCACCAAGGGGAAGACTCACCAGCCTGAATTGGGGAGAAGAAGCCTACAGCCCCCAGCAGGCCCTGCACACTGACCACTGAAGGCACATGGGGTATGTGGTGGAAGAGGTGAAGAGGCCAAGCTGGACAGGGCCCTTTAAAGGGGCCTGCAGTGCATCCTACAGCCTCTTTCCCCCCTCCTAGCCAGCAAGGAATGTTCCCACCCAACCTACCCTTTCATGTTTCATTATCATGTTGATGTTGATTGGTCATTCCATTCTATCATCACAGCTGGTTTCGGGCATGTGGGCAGATTTCTTTGAGGGGGCCTGCGTGCCAGCCTCCCCCATTTGAGGGGGCCTCTATCAGAGGCTGTGTGGATGCAGAGCTACAGCCCCTGCGGGGGAGGTCTGCTGGCTTGCATTTGCAGGGGTGAAGGAACCCAGTAGAGGCTGACACCCATTGGGTTGTCAAGCTGGATGCTTTAGTCACAGCTGACCAGGGAACCCAGGGTGCCAGGCAGGTGCTGCTGAATGTACGTGGTTGTGGCCAGCTGGCCAGGGAAGCCGCTTCATGATCTGCTGGCCACAAGAGGGCAGTGCCTGTGTTCTATCTTAATAAAAGCTGGCAGGCTAGATAATATGGGAGGAAACAGTCTTTAATATACCATGACACCAAGCAGTTTATGGCCTTAGAAAAGCCAGCACTTTGAATTGTGCCCAAACAGGTAATCAGTGTAGATCGTTCAGCATAGTGATATCCCTGCAACCAGCCCTGATAGTAGTTTGGCCACCATATTTTGGAACAATTGATATTTCCAAACGGTGTTCAAAGACAGCCCCATGTAGATAGCATTATTGTTGTCAAACTTGGATGTGATCAGAGTCTCAATCACTGTAGCCAGGTCACAATTCTTAAGGAATGGCCTGAGATGGAGAACCATCTGGAATTAATGAATGGAACTAAGAGAACATGAACCTTTGGCCATAGGCCAGGATCCAGTAGAATCCCAAACTCCTAATCTGTTCCTTCAGTTAAAATTCAACCCTCCCCAGGACAGTCTGGCTCTATAATCCCCAAGCAATTTCTTAATTGACCAATAGCATCAATAGACTTGTCTAGACTGCGTCTCAGTTTATTGGTCTTCCTTCATCCCATTAACGTCTCTAGGCAACAACTGAGAACCACAGACCCAGCTGGTTTAGCTGTTAAGGAGAAGTAACTCAGCTCTTCAACTAGCCTTGGAGACTATGGCTCAGACCCTTCATCAACAATAGTAACTGGGGTCAGTTCACCAGTAGTCTTTATCCTCACTGTTGCCAGTTTTCAGATGGAAGCAATGGGTGAGCTAATGGCCAATGTTGTGCCATTGAACTGAATGACCTGCACTGTGCTGGCCCCATAGGGGCCACTCAGCTTAGTTTGCTCCAAGACCATTTTTACTTCCCAGGCTACTTCAGTTGGACTGGACTACCATGAGTAAGGTCAAGTGACTAGGGACATTTCTATCCCAAAGTTAGGCCTCAGTCAAGATTAAAATGGGTTTAGTCAATCCATCTCCTCCAAGAGCACTTGGAACTGTGTCGCCACCAACCACTTGAGTACCTTAGCAAATACTAGCCATTGGGCAGTAATTATTTAGGCCATTTTGATCCAGGGAATCCTTCTTCAGAACTGTGTCTTTCAAAGTGCGCAAAACTACACTGTCCCCCAGACAGGCATATATTTCCCTCTGGTTCTTGCCCACTCCATCAGCACTCAATGACTGAAAAGTCAGCCATATGACTAGGACAAAACTGCTATTTACTTATTTATAAAATGTATGTTATCTTTTTAGAGAGCTGACAAAGATGGCAATAGAGAAAAAAGAGAGAGATTTACCAGCATTTCAAAAATCAAATAATTTATTTTCCTTCCAATATAAGTTCACTGTCCAGTGATAGGAACAGTAATAGAAATTAAAAACAGAAGAAAAGAATACCATTGAACCTTCTTAGCCGCAGAGTTTGGAGAGCTTTTAGAATGATATTAAAAGCAGTTCTGATCTCCGTTTTCAAAGGAATTCCTCTGCTAGACCCCAAAAATGCAGGGGCAAAATGTGGTGCTGTTTATGTAGGACATGAGAATCATTATGATCATTCAGAGCTATCTTGTACCCTAAGCAATAGATCACACAGTATAAGTAAGCAGGGATCTATACATATTGGGGTTGGTACATTTGATGAATGCACCATGATGCATATAAATATAGACAAACTTGACCCAAGTGAAGATTATTTATTGCTACAAAATATGTGTTCTTCTGGAAAATCTACAGGGCAGCCCTATGTATGCTTACTCAGAAGTAAGCCATGCTAAGTTCAGTGGAGCTTACACAAGTGCACAGGCTTATAGCCTAGCCTGACATCTTTTGGATCTGAGTCCAAGTAAACTTAGGAGGGTTTACTGCTGAGTAAATATATAAAGGATTATTCTGACAGGGAAATGGAGTAGACGGCTGTTGCTGCTACTGCACAAATTGCAGGATTTAGGTTTCTCTGCTATTCAGTGCCTCCTGCTGCTTTTCTGACTGTTATGTACAGCCCAGTTTCAAATGCTGCAAAATGGCAAGGTTCTCCCCAAACCTAACACTTGAAATCCTTCACAGGCATTTTGAAGAAAGATTTAAAGTCAATGGTCTTAAGATTCGACTCACAATGAAGTGTAATCTGGCCCCAGGCAATTTATTCACCAGAATAAAAACCTCCTTGCCACTTATTTGGCTAATGGTATGTAGAGTTCCAGGTAGATTCCACATTACTGGGATTATCACTGTAAAGGTCAGCTCCTATCAGCTGATGGTCACTTCATATGGTGATGATATGTATTTATGTAGGCAAAGGATTCGTGAATGTGCTGCTGCTAAAACAAGCAGGAGTCTTGTGGTATCTTACCGAATGACATTTATTATTTATTAATATAATATGGTTTATTAAACTAATTCAATTTTCTATAGTTTCCCCTTTAAGATAAGTTTTTTTTTTAAATGCTAGTTTTCTAGCTTTCACTTTTGTGGCCTAGAAACCACATCATCAAGTGTATGAAACGAGCATCAGAGGTGCATGGGCATGGGATAGTTTTTCTGGATGTCTGGATTATATTATTTTAATCCCTAACTAGGGTTTCAGTTTTCTGGGATAGGGGTGAGTTTATAATGTTTTAAACCAGATAAAACCAGTAAGGGCAGAGGAATCTCAGGGTTAAGGAAATGTAATCCAATTTATGATGAATTCTAATGCAGAAGTTCCTTGTAGAATTTTCCTTGAAAGTTCTGCTGGAGAATGATGGTGTTTAAGGTTATCTCTAGAGCAAATTAGATACTGAAATGTTCTACTATTTACTTCTGAATTTTTCTATGTCACATTTGTGTAGTTTTTTTTTCTCACAAGAAAATGACCTGTTTATTCTATAAACAGACCAGAAGACATTTTGAACAGATAAATGCCATATCAAGTTCCACAGTCTAGTTCAGTCCCTTGAAGTGCAAGCTGACTTTTAGTTAGTATGAATGACTTTTAGTTAGTGAGATCTGATGAAATGGACAAGCTCCTTAGAAGTATGTGGTTCACCATTCCTAAGGCTTGCCACTTATCCTTCATGGCTAACAGTGTTGTGCTCTACTGGGTTTGTTGAGAGAGTCCAGGGCAGAGTCTGCACTTACTTTGTTTATTCCATTGTCAATCCTGTTGAATTCAGATCGCTTTGAACTCGGGTCTTCCTCTCCCCCCCCCAATGAAACAGGAAAGTGTTCTGCACGTGGTTAGGGTAGTTCAGAAGGGGGGGAGCCAAGCCTCTTTCTTTTCTTGAAGGAGGGGGAGAGGAGCCAAACAGGAGCCTCTTTATTTTCTTGGGGGGGGGGAGAAGATTGAAAAAGGCAGAGAAGGGAGAAAAAATCCAGGACCGACAGAAGTTGAGAGAAATTAGGGTATTCTCCTTTAAGGCAAGCTTGCCACATGACCAGGTGTGGCCTATCAGAGGTTCTCTACCACGGAGCTTGCTTTCCCAATCCGGATTTGAAAAATATTGAGAGTTAAAAGCACTCTAAGATATCGCACAATAAAGGTAGGGTCACTCCGGATCAATCCTTCTTGCTGCAGAAGGAAAATTTAAATCGCCCCAAATACAAACGGAAATCGCATTCTGTGTAGACGGCAGGGACTGAATCGACCTGGGGTTGGAATAAAAGCTCCATGCAGTTTACACCTAGGCTAGAGAGCAGCAGCATCTTTCAGTTAGAAAAACTAAAGAACAACGTGCATGACCATAGAACTGTGATGCTGTCCTACCTCGCAGGGATGACTTACAAGCGAGTAATTCTGAAAGTTAACACTGGAATTCTGTGCCATATGTTTATCTAATCACTTCTTGAAGCTGTCTATGTTTGTAGCTGCCATCATTTCCTGCAACTGTGAATTGGAATAAAAGCTCCGTGCAGTTTACACCCAGGATATAATAAAAGCTTCACTAAGGGAGCCTGTAGTCCCAGCCTCTTTGGAAGAGGCAGTTGTAAGACCCTTCCTGAAGGAGGCATTCCTGAACCAAAATTACCGAAGAACTTCTGCTCTGTAACTAACAATGCATTATTGGGCAAGGTGCTTGAGAAGGAAAAACCTAACAGTTCCTGAAAATCTCCTGGCAATAAATTAACCCTCACTAGCAAAACAAAAATGTAGTAGGTATGAAAAAGTGCATCTTCACTACTGGTGAACAATTAGGCGGGATCTTAATTGTAACAATATACCATATTTTTTCTTATGGAATTGTATGGAATTGTATGGCTATCTACATCTAAAGGAACATTGGGCTGAGTCAAGCCTCCATTCTCTCCAGTGTCAGAACCCTGTGTCTTCTGCCATTAATTATGTTTGTTCACTTTGGCCTGACCTGCATCAGTTATCCATTTTCCCTGCTTAGCCAGCTTCTTGCTTTTAGGTCCTGCTCACAGCTTTAAGGCCATATCTCTAGGTAGTGCCTCTGCTTCTCAAAACAATGCACTGGCATTATTCCCAGAAGCCATACCTGACATGGAGATAGCTCCGTGTTATGTCTCAGCCTGATACCTGAGTTACCAGCAGTCCAAGGGAGGGGTGATTGGGTTTTATATTGTATTGCTCTGCCTATACATTCCAGTTCTGTCTATGCCATGTTAGCTGCTGCAGCTTGAGAATAAAGAAACTTTCCACAAAGAAGTTTTCTTGTCTAAAAGTCAGGAATTCTGACAGTTAGACAGAACTCAAGTTCCATATGGCTTAATCTACCGGACTCATCATGCCGCCAGGGACGTCCACAGCAACTACTGAACCCACAGCTTCTACCTCCACCATCCAAACAGAGGAGGCAGTGAAGGAGGTGGCTGAGAAATGTCGACGGTGATCGGCCACCATGACAGCTCAGAGGTCAGGGGTAGTGAGGGCACTCAGCACCCCTGTCTGGAGAGAAACTGTGGTCTCAAGGCATGTCACCGAACACAGAGGGTGGTGTGCCATGACCCGTTATGATGGGTCACGTTATCAACAGGCTGGTTCTATGGAAGAGTCCGTGGCCAGCCTGGTGTTAAGACTGCAGTAGCTCAGGAAGTATTGGAACTCTGCGGCCATCTTGACCAAATGGCAGACTGGTTGTTAGTGATGCTGGCCCCGACCTGGTAGAATGAGCTCCCGGAAGAGCTGCGGACCCTGCGGGAATTGTCATCATTCCGCAGGGCCTGCAAAGCGGAGCTCTTCCGCCAGGCTGTCGGTTGAGGCTGGGCAGCAAGAAGATCTAGCCCCCCTCACAAATGTGACGGTTGCGTCTGTCATCTTCCCCCTCCCTTTCCCTTCTTAGTGGGTGTGGAATTGGGTTAGTTATATTGAATTTTGCCGCCATTCTTGTCTTAACTTTTGTATTCATTGTATTATGTTTTATTGTGCTTTTATTAGAATCATAGAATCATAGAATCATAGAGTTGGAAGGGCCATACAGGCCATCTAGTCCAACCCCCTGCTCAACGCAGGATTAGCCCTAAGCATCCTAAAGCATCCAAGAAAAGTGTGTATCCAAGCTTTGCTTGAAGACTGCCAGTGAGGGGGAGCTCACCACCTCCTTAGGCAGCCTATTCCACTGCTGAACTACTCTGACTGTGAAAAACCTTTTCCTGATATCTAGCCTATATCGTTGTACTTGAAGTTTAAACCCATTACTGCGTTTCCTCTCCTCTGCAGCCAGCAGAAACAGCATCCTGCCCTCCTCCAAGTGACAACCTTTCAAATACTTAAAGAGGGCTATCATGTCCCCTCTCAACCTCCTTTTCTCCAGGCTGAACATTCCCAAGTCCCTCAACCTATATTCATAGGGCTTGGTCCCTTGGCCCCAGATCATCTTCGTCAATTTTATCGACGTCCTTCTTGAAGTGAGGCCTCCAGAACTGCACACAGTACTCCAGGTGTGGTCTGACCAGTGCCGTATACAATGGGACTATGACATCTTGTGATTTTGATGTGATGCCCCTGTTGATACAGTCCAAAATGGCATTTGCCTTTTTTACCGCTGCATCACACTGCCTGCTCATGTTTAGTTTACAATCCACAAGTACCCCAAGGTCTCGTTCACACACAGTGTCACCTAGAAGCGTATCCCCCATCCAGTAGGCATGCTTTTCATTTTTCTGACCCAGATGCAGAACTTTACACTTATCTTTATTAAATTGCATCTTGTTCTCATTTGCCCATTTTTCCATTGTGTTCAGATCTCGTTGAACTCTGTCTCTATCTTCCGGAGTATTTGCCAGTCCTCCCAATTTGGTGTCATCTGCAAACTTGATGAGTAGTCCCTCCACCCCCTCATCTAGATCATTAATAAATATGTTAAAAAGTACCGGACCGAGCACCGAGCCCTGAGGTACCCCGCTACTCACCTCTCTCCAGTCTGATGAAACACCATTGACAACAACTCTTTGAGTGCGGTTCTCTAACCAATTCCCTATCCACCTAACTATCTGAAAATCCAGATTGCAGTCCTTCAACTTATCCATCAGAACATCATGGGGAACCTTGTCAAAAGCTTTACTAAAATCCAAGTAAATGATATCAACCGAATTTCCCTGATCCAGCAAACCTGTTACTTGGTCAAAATAGGAAACTAGGTTGGTCTGGCAGGACCTGTTGGAGACAAATCCATGCTGACTTCCTTGGATCACCAAATTGTCCTCCAGATGTTTGCAGATCGCTCCCTTTAATATCTGCTCCATTATCTTCCCCACAACAGAGGTCAGACTCACTAGTCTGTAGTTTCCTGGGTCATCCTTCCTCCCTTTTTTGAAGATCGGAATAACGTTTGCTCTTTTCCAGTCCTCTGGGACATCTCCAGTCCTTAAAGAGGTTCCGAAGATGATGGACAAGGGCTGTGCAAGTTCTCTGGAAGGTTCTTTGAGTACTCTCGGGTGCATTTCATCTGGACCAGGGGATTTGAACTCATCCAGTGCAGCTAAATGCCTCTCGACAACCTCTCTATCCATGTTAACCTGCCACCCAGACACTATCCTTTGGCTACAGCCATCTCTAGATGTGCCTAAACACTTTGACCTGCGGGAAAAAACAGATGTAAAATAGGCACTAAGCCTTTCTGCTTTCTCTGCATCTTTCGTTAGAGTTTGTCCATCCGCACCCAACAGTGGGCCTATTGCCTCCTTTACTTTATGTTTGCTCCTCACATAACTGAAAAATCTTTTCTTGTTACAGTGGGCTTCCCTGGCCAATCTTAGCTCACTCTCAGCTTTGGCCTTTCTGATGATTGATCTACAGTGCCTAGTAACCTGTAGGTACTCTTCTTTAGAGCTCTGTCCTTCCCTCCATTTCCTGAACATTTCCCTTTTCTTTCTTAGTTCCTCTTGAAGTTCTCTGTTCATCCAAATAGGCTTCTTAGAGCTCCTGCAGTGTTTTCGTCTTCCTGGGATAGTCATTGATTGAGCATGCAATAGCTCTTGTTTGAGTAGCGCCCACCCTTCACATGCTCCCTTCCCTTCCAGCATTCTCGTCCATGGTATGACACTCATCATGTCTGAGTTTATTAAAGTTTGCCCTACGAAAATCCAACGTCTGCGTCTGGCTACAAGCTTCCTTGGCTCCCCATCTCAAAAGGAATTCTATGAGGACATGGTCACTTCCCCCTAGGGTCCCCACCTCCTTCACCTCATCCACCAACTCCTGCCTGTTGGTCAGTATTAAGTCCAGTATGGCTGAACCTCTTGTGGGTTCATCTACCATTTGATAAATGAAATTGTCAGCCAGGCAGGTCAGAAACTTGCATGACTGAGGACGCTTCGCAGAGTTTGTTTCCCAGCACACATCTGGGAAATTGAAATCACCCATGATGACAAGGTCCTGCCGCTTGGATATTTTCTCAAGCTGCTCACAAAGTGCAGCATCCACATCCTCTCGTTGGTCAGGCGGTCGGTAGCGGACACCAACCACCACACTGTTTGTTTTCCCCTCGCTTATTTTATTGTTTTAGGGGATTGGTTTTTATGTGACCCGCCTCGAGCCTCCAGGGGGAGGCGGGATATAAATTTAATAATAATAATAATAATAATAATAATAATAATAATAATAGTAATAAAAATAAAGATGGGGCTTAAAAAGTGGCCAGTGAGCTTCTAACCGAGATGGGCAAGACAATGCCAAAAGAAGAGGAGGACCCTGACAACCAACAACCGAAAAAAGAGGAGGACTCCGACGAATCCCCTCAGGAGGACAAAATGGCTGGAACGTCCATGGCCTGCAATGCAGGGCAGAGCGTGTGAGTGCTTCCCAAGTTGCTACAGGGGGAACCCCCCACCACATTGGGCGAGGGTGAGTTGAGTTTTTCCATCCAGATCTCAAGCTGCATTGCCAGGTACATCGTTTCCAAGTTAAGTATGATGGGTTTATGGAGAAATTGGCCCATTTTCTGATCCAGCTGAGTGGCTACATGATGGATTATGATTTCCTGTTCCTGGACGGGGCTGATCGGGTCCGTTTTGTCAGGGATTTTTTGGATGATGTCGCAGCGAAATGGTATGTGAGTCTGTTTGATTATGATGCCCTAGAATTGTGGAACTTTGAATTGTTCCTTAAGGCCTTCCTGGAGCGTTTTGAGGATCCTTTGGCTGAAGATGTGGCCAGGGAAGAACTCTGCAACTTGCATCAAGGATTGAAGATAGTGTCCCAATATAATGGTGAGTTCAGATGCCTTGTCACCCAGGTCCCAGAATGGTCGGAAAACAATCGGGTTCATGCCTTCCAGAGAGACCTGCTGCTACAATGCCTGGGACAGGCACACCCAGCAACCCTGATGGGATGGCTCCGACTGGCGGGAGAGATAGTAGGATGATTGTGTGTTTTGGAGTTGGTGGATGCCCGAGATGCCAGGGAGAAGGTGGCCAAGTGCACCAGTGGCCCACATAAAGCTACCACTCTGAAAGCAGTGTCTTACGATGCAACAGAAAGAGTACACTGCCGGGAGAAGGACCTATGCTTGGACTGTGGAGGCCAGGGGCATTTCCTGGCAGAGTGTCCTTCCAAGAAGCCAAAGAAAACTGCCCAAGTTGAGGGGGCCACCCCAAAAGCTTTGTAGGAAAAGGGCCAGTCCAGTAGTGTCCAGAAGACCACCCAAGAAGGCTGTGTGCACCCTTCTCACTCCTTTGACGGAACCGCTAGAGCCGTCTTCCAGCAATGAATTGGCGGAGGAGCCCAGAGTCTGCAAGCCGACAGGAAACGGGGCCGACCTGTCATGAGACAGCCCCGCTGACAGGTCCATGGTAGGGACGATCGTTCAGTAAGTCCTATTCTCCTCCTGCTAGTCCCAGTGACTTTATCCGACCCGCAGACTGGGACAGGAGTCTGGGTACAAGGAGTACTGGACTGTGGGTGTACAGTGACTTTGTGACAGTGACAGTGACAAGGTGGTGTGAACTTTGGGTGTGGGGTTAGTGCCGCTAAAGTGCCTTAATACAGTTTGTCCAGATGGATGGTGAATATTCCAAGGGAGGGGAGGCAGTGTCCCATACTGCTCCCATTAATCTGGACATAGATGAGCATTGAAAGAGAATCCAACCCATTGTGGTCCCCCACGCTGCTTTTCTGTTCATGCTTGGACTGGACTGGTTAAGGAAGCACGACCCCAGCGTGCGCTGGAGAGCGCATGTTCTTATGTTTAACAACCCGGGTTATTGGATCCATTGTAGGCGATTCACACCCCCCCCCCCCGAATCAAAGGGGTAGATGGAGCCAGACTGTGTACCAGGGCTCCAGACTGTGTACTGGGGCTCCTGGAGGAATATTGGGATTTGAGGGATTGCTTTTGAAGAGCTGGAATGTGACAAGTTGCCCCCTCCCATCAAAAAACAGACTGTGCCATAGAATTAAAGCCGGGGGAGCCCTTATCCAAAGCAAAAATTTACTCTATGAGTCCCTGGGAAATGACTGGACTGAGGGCGTTTCTGGATAAGAATCTGGCAAGAGGGTTTATCCACTCTGCTACTTCACATATGGCGGCCCCAGTATTATTTGAAAAAAAGAAAGACGGCTCCCTACGTTTATGCACGGACTACCGGGGACCAAATGCAGTGTCCACTTCAAATGCGTACCCCCTTCCCCTCATAAAAGATTTGTGTCAGCAGACTGCTAAACAGAGTTATATCCTCTTGAAACCTATTGATTTAAGTGATGAAATTCTGCTTATGATGTAGTTGGTTGTAATGACCATACCTTATCATGGCCTACAGATATGCTGTCCTGAATTATTGGTTTTCCACTCTTTTGTCTTTTAAAATCTTATCAGTGCTTATTTTGTGTGTGTGGGGGGGGAGTTGTCAGTAATTCTATATATAAAGTTGTGGAGACTGCTACCATTTCTATTCACACTCTGCAGATCCCCACTATATTGTTTTTATCTTTCTCTGACTGAGTGGAGTAGGCTGGCATACAAGGATCAGGACTTAGGAGATCCCTGAGAACAGGTGCCAGGACTTAGGGAACTCCAATACTCCCCAAACAACCTAAAAACCTGCCCTACTATACAAGTCTGATGGAGAATCCTGATGGTCTTGAAAACTTTTTACAATGTTTTGTTTCAATTTAGTTGGTTGTAATGAAACATTTTAAATTAATTTCATCCTCAGTTTTGGATTTTGAATGAACTAATATGATTGTACATCTGTTTCTACTATACATGAATCTAGGTCTGCTTCTGTGCTTACATAGCCATGGATTAAGGTCAGTGTAAATGAGGAAGCCATACTGCGAGTGAAAATTTCTGTTGTTCTTATCTTAAACATTTCATGAAATATTTACAGAGTTTAAAATAAGAAAGTCTCTCCACATGAGTCATAATCTAAGCAAAGTCAGGAAAGTAGCTTAGAAAGGTCCCATTGTAC
The DNA here is from genome assembly GCF_049243985.1 of Paroedura picta. NCBI lineage: Eukaryota > Metazoa > Chordata > Lepidosauria > Squamata > Gekkonidae > Paroedura > Paroedura picta. The sequence continues at coordinate 48,128,422 of NC_135374.1, forward strand.
TGAGTGCCTGATAGTATGAACAAAGCCAAGAGTCCTAAGCGGGAGGAAGAATGCAATCCTTTTTTTAAAAGATTAATCAAATTAAAACTCAACGGAAAGTAAGATTTGGAAGGAAAAAGCGACCATTAAGTACATTTGTGGTGGAATATTAAAGAAGACCATTGCAGGTAAATGAAAAATCAAGGTCTTTGATCAAGAACTTGTGTTTGGCAAATATAAATGTTGTAATGGTTCAGGTAGTTTTTAAAGATGAAAAGGTTGTTTCTGAGCTGATTTTTTTTATTATAACCTAGAGGTTAGTAGTGTTAAATTATATGTTATGCACACCAAAGACATTCTAATACAAATACTCAGTGAATGACCCTTCAAACAAAGAATCAGATGAAGCATGCACATCTTAAGTGTTGGCATTTTTCAGTGAAGGTGTTGAACTGTGAATGGCTATTATGAGCTCAGTCAATCAGTGTCTTGCTGGTGGAGTATTGGAACACTTTTCTTGGTTATAGCTGTCACTTGTTCTTTAATCCGTTGTGAATAAACCTGACATGACAGATGCTGGGGGAGAAGGGGGGGTAGCTGCTTCATATTTTCTGCAGTGTTATAAACTCAGAATTGGCTATGAAATGTTTGTTTTCACCAAACAAAAACACAGAGAATCTCAAAATGTTCGAGTTGGGTATGAAAGTGTTGAGAGAGAACAGAAAATGAACTGTGTGTGCACATCCAGAATAATACAAACTTAATTTGGCAATTTAGGCCAAATACCAGGCTGTTGATTCTGATTTGCTGTTGAATGCCATAGAGTGGTAGCACATGACAGTAGGTGAGATAAATCCAGACTTACAGGTGTGAATCAGAACAATTAATTGTGGGTTTTGGTTTACTAGTACTGAAACTACATATAAATATTTGCATAAACCCACATGCTATCTCAAGAGCTTATTCACACATAGCTGTCAAACCACTGTTTGAACATTTTTATACATTGTCCAGCAAACCGTTTATTGGTGTGACGGTACTGTGAAAACAAAATATTGAGGTATTAAACTGAGATAACTGGTCCTCAGCCATAGACCAAGAGGGTGAGAAAGAGCATGCTTGTGTATGTATTTGGGCAGCATGTAACCAGAATTTTCCTAGTCCTGTTGAAGTCCAGTGTGAATGTAAGCAATATAATTTGGGTCTGAGTCAACCCCAATACTTATTCAATCTCCATCTGTCTTGCACGTTCAAACCTCTAAACAGAGTTTGCAACTGGGCATTTAGTTAATTCCAATTGTAAATACCTATATTACTATAACTATATTGTTTGTATGTATGATTGGCATACACAAAGAAATGTTGTGTGGATTGTAAAGTATCTTAGATGGGGACAGATTTATTCAGTATGTTTTAAAATAAAAGTTGTGATAGGCTGCCTATCAAAGGTGTATGAAACACATACCTGCTCCTGGGCTGTTTGTCCCTCTCCCCCCCCTTTCTCACAGACTCCTCTCCCCATCTCCACCTCCCCACTCCCTCCTTTCCTCTAGCTTCCTCAACCACCTCCCTGGTCCCTCCCCGTTCCTCTCATGCAGACAGAGACACACAGACAATCCTTCCCCTCTCTCCCTCCCTCCTTACCTGTTATGGCAGGAGTGCTACGGCTTCCTTCAGCTGAATGGGCAGCGCCCAATGGCTGTGCAGGTTGCAGGGTGGCCCCAGCAGTGTTAGGATAAGTGCCTCACCCTGCAGTGCATGCGTGGGTTGCAGGGCAGACCCAGCCAGATTCTGGGACAGCAACGTCTCCTGCAGTAGCTGTGCAGCAGCCCTAGCCAGTTTCAGGGGTGGTGCCTCACCCAGCGACGTCCCCATGGCAGCTCCAGCTTCAGGGGTGGCATCTTGCATTGCAGCAGTTGTGTGGCAGCCCCAGGTGGCTTCAGGGGTGGAGTCTTGCCCTGCAGCTGTTGTGTGGCAGCCTCAATCAGCTTCAGGGGCAGCACTTTGCCCTGCAGCAGCCCTGCAGATTCAGGAGCAGCGCCTCACCCCACAGCAGTCACAGCCCCAGCTCCCTCTACTGGCGGCCTCCCCACATCTTTTGGCACACTCCATGGGGTAAGACTACAGATATTATGTCCGTATCCATTTCTATTCCAGGAGCGTGCGCCACAAGATGGGTTTCACATGAAAAACAAAAATGTGGTAATCCCTATAAGTGTGTGCCAATTTCCATAGTTTCCCACTCAGGAATTTCAAGAGTCCTGAAAAAACATGATCGTTCTCAGTATCAATGAGGTCCCCAGCCCTCCAAAAAACTACCACGACCACCACAACACAAGATTGGTTGAATCTTGATTTTGGACAAGGTTCCAGAATAGTTATATGAATGAATCATTAATACAATGATTTTTAATACCATGTGCTAATTGTATCCTTCCCTTTTTTCTGTAAACTGCCCTGTGCCCTCGGGGAGGGCGGTATATAAATAAATAAACAAACGAACGAACGAACGAACGAACGAATGAATTTCACCAAGCACTAGTCAAATGATCATTTTAACAAACAATCCCAAACATTACCTTGGGATATCCCAATGCTTGGTTTGGGGTAAAAGAATTGTATTTTGTAGATATATTTAGCTTTGTGAAAACAGATATTTGTCTGCTAATTTGTCTGCTAACAGAACAATCTGTACCCTATAGTCTTGAAACCACTGTTGTTGTAGATCATGCAGCATATTCAGAAATTATGGGACCATTTTTGAAACAAAAAGAAAATACTAAATAAAACTGATTCTGAATTTTCTGTGTCTATTGTCTATGGCTGTAGATGCATTTGGACAATTGAAAATAAAATGCTAAGCAGTATGGACAGAAAACGGGCTGTGTTAAACACAATCCTGACAAGTACCATTTTGCATATCATTAGAATATCTAGACATGTTTAATGTGGAAAGAGTGATCTCATGACAATGACAATTTAAAATTCTGAGCACATAGTACCACAAGAACTGGCTCATCATACACTCCAGACCAGAAACCATTGACAATGGGAAAATCCCATTGATTTCTGTATAGTTTAAGTTGAAGCAATTCTTCTTAATTACTGTTCTAATATATGGTTACCTTACCTATTTGGCCACCAAGATACTACAAAAACCACATCCCAAACAGACAAAAGAGCAATACACACAGAAACAAACACAATTGTTCAATATGTAGATGTTGTTTCAGAGTTTTCTCCCCAGTCATTAAAGTATTTTGCTTTCACGTCTCAAAGATCACTTAAATTCAGCAGGCAGATTGTTGTTTATAATCCCCCCCAGTGGTGCTCAGCCTCTAGACTAAATACAACTGGTATATTCTTGACAGTTGTTAGCTGGAGAATCAAGAAGGAGGAGACAAAGAATGTCCTTTTCTTGGCTCTGAAGGTTTTGTTGGGAGTACTGCTAAGACAAAATGGAAACAGACTTCATCAATAGAGGGGATCCTGGGACATCAGAGGATGCCTAACTGCTGCCTTACATCCCTGTAGTGGCTCTAGGGCTGCCAACTTCAGGTTAGGAAAATTCTGGAGACTGAGGGTGGAATCTGGAGAGGACAGGTTTTGGCAGGCCCCTCAATGGGGTATAATGCCATAAAGTCATCCTTCCAAATCAGCCAGTTAAGAATTGATTTCTATCATCTGGAGATCACTTGTAATTCCTGGAGATCCACAGGCTACACCTGGAAGCTGGAGCCAAGTCCTGCCAAGTGGAAGGGAAGCCTGATTGCAGCCTCATCTAACTCAGATAATTTTAACTTTAGGATCACAGCCCTGTATGTTAATCTTTGAAGTTTGTGGATTTTATTACAGTGCAAAGGACAGTTGGATATCACATTCTCCTGTTCATTCTCAGAATGAAATTATTCTTTTATTGGCACTGTTTAATTTTCCTCACAGTCGTGCCTCTAAATTTTTTGCCCCCTTTGTTGAAGTTTCACTGAGTCATTCTTAAGATAAATGGAATTTTCCTCTTCAGTCCAAGGCTTAATTATGGTAATTAGTCTTTGCAATTTGTAAAGTTTGGCAGTCAATTCATCCCCTAATATGCATAAGCCTCTTTCTGTTAGGAACTGAATCAATTTAATCAGTTTGAGAAAGGCTGAATTTTACTGCAGCTACATGGGATATTCTCAGATTTTTCAGATTGGTTCTTATTTCAGATTCTGCTACATCATTAGTGGCACTTTTCTATTTTTTTAATATTTATGAAGCTTTCATTTTAGCATTAATCCAGCATCTGTGATTATGATGGGTACTTTGGGAATCTGTCTTTTGTGTGTCTGCTGAGAATGAAAAGCCCGACAGATCCTGGCAGTAAATTAACCCTCACAATGCCACTTGGTGCCAAACATCTTTAGAAATGTTGCCTTCTGCTGCGTTCTTTTCTCTCCAGATTTCACAGTAATGTCTGATTCCCTCAGCAGACATAAGCTTCATTTCATTCTGACAGCCATCTGTGGCTCTGGGGTGCCCCATCTCCACCCCCTTTTCATTGAAAGACTTTAGCTGCTTGCCTTTTCTAGAATGAAAATGTTAATCAAGAGGCAGGGTGAGGGAGTGAAATTGTATCCAAAGAAAGCAATTTAGAAGCTATTCTAGCCTCTGTACTTGCAGGACCTGCTTTTATAGAGTAGAAAATACTATCAAGGAATAGTCACTTATATGTAGTCATATATTCTTAGGCAACAAAATGAAGTACATAATTCACTTTTTTGTGTTTTCCCAAATACTATTCATACTTGGATTCAATGAAGCCAAAAAATACAGTCATGGTCAAATGACTGCAGAATGAAGGAGCCAGGAAAACAATCCATGGGAGTTTCTCTTACAGAAGTAATCTAGTCTGGCAAGGACTGAGATTCCTAGAAAATTAGTCTGGCAGAGTAAAATTAAGATATGCAAAAAAAGGCCTGGCAAAGATAGGGATTCCATCAAAATTAGATTTGGCAGAATAGGAAATCAGATATACAGGCAAAGTGAGAGAGAAATTTCTGAGGTTACCAGAAGTCTATGACAAGGTCTATCATGAGGAGTACTAAAGGGGTCCTCAGGTAGGTCAGGTCAGCTAACAGAGAATTTGAACCAAAAAGCTGTGTAGGGATTTGGGTTGAGGGATTACAGTCAGTCTTCAAGAGTCTGTTACTTCTTTACTATGACAGCAACCTAGTCCAGATTGAGGCGGCATTGTAGCTGAATGTTGCAATATGCTTTATTATTCAGCAAACAAATATATGGTATTTTTATACCACCCTGTCACGTTTCTCCCGTTCTATAAAAGTGCCCATCGAGAAGTATATGGGTGTTGCCTGCTTATATTTCATCACATGCATTGAACTCTCTCACATATTTAGACACTGATAAAGGAATTTATCAGAGGTTAACATTTATTATATAAAAGAAACAGAAGCCTTACAATCTTGAACATAAAGCAGAGGTGATAGGGCTGGAATGTGACTGAAGGAAGCAGTTCTCTGAGGCATAAATTCCTTCTGTGAAATACAATAGCTCCTTGAGAAGTAATGGAACCAACAGCCTACATCCTGGTAATGTACTTAAGATGAAGTGAAGGGTAAGTCACAAAAGGGACAACCCATGGAATTTGATTTGAATTTTACAGCATCTGTAAAACTGGTAATGTAAGAGGATGTCCAGATGTTACAATTGCGCCACACATACACAAACAGTTTTATATATATATAATGTATATATATATAATGTATATATATATATGTATATGTATATGATTATGATTTATACACACACATATACATACACACATATAAAATGTTCAAATCTTTAACCCTCCCCCCGCTCTGGAGGAGCGGGAGGAATAAAGGAGTAAGGGCAAGTGGGGAGGAGTTAGGGCGGGCCCTGTCCGGGATAAAAACTTGGAGGGCCCAATCAGGAGCCGCGAAGCGGCTCCTGATTGGGCCCTCCGAGTGTCACTCGAGGGCCAAGCAGCCAATGGGGAGCCGCGCAAAGCGCGGCTCCCCATTGGCTGGTTGGCCCAGCCTCGCCTGGGCCGGCCGGGGAGTTGCCGCTCAGAGGAAGAAGCCTTCCTCAGTGGTAAGTCCTCCGGCCGGCTTCCCCTCGCCCAGGGATCCTTCTGCCGGGCCCTGGGGCAGGCTCACCTGCCCTTGGGCCTGCCAGAAGGCCACAAAGCCCACTCCCGAAGTCCCGAGCCTTCTGCCAGGCCCTGGAGCAGCCAAGCCTGCTCCTAGGCCCGGCAGTAGGCCGCAAAGCCCGCCGCCCCCGTCCCGAGCCTTCTGCCGGGCCCTGGGGCAGCCGAGCCTGCCCCTGGGCCCGGCAGTAGGCCGCAAAGCCCGCCGCCCCCGTCCCGAGCCTTCTGCCGGGCCCTGGGGCAGCCGAGCCTGCCCCTGGGCCCGGCAGTAGGCCGCAAAGCCCGCCGCCCCCGTCCCGAGCCTTCTGCCGGGCCCTGGGGCAGCCGAGCCTGCCCCTGGGCCCGGCAGTAGGCCGCAAAGCCCGCCGCCCCCGTCCCGAGCCTTCTGCCGGGCCCTGGGGCAGCCGAGCCTGCCCCTGGGCCCGGCAGTAGGCCGCAAAGCCCGCCGCCCCCGTCCCGAGCCTTCTGCCGGGCCCTGGGGCAGCCGAGCCTGCCCCTGGGCCCGGCAGTAGGCCGCAAAGCCCGCCGCCCCCGTCCCGAGCCTTCTGCCGGGCCCTGGGGCAGCCGAGCCTGCCCCTGGGCCCGGCAGTAGGCCGCAAAGCCCGCCGCCCCCGTCCCGAGCCTTCTGCCGGGCCCTGGGGCAGCCGAGCCTGCCCCTGGGCCCGGCAGTAGGCCGCAAAGCCCGCCGCCCCCGTCCCGAGCCTTCTGCCGGGCCCTGGGGCAGCCGAGCCTGCCCCTGGGCCCGGCAGTAGGCCGCAAAGCCCGCCGCCCCCGTCCCGAGCCTTCTGCCGGGCCCTGGGGCAGCCGAGCCTGCCCCTGGGCCCGGCAGTAGGCCGCAAAGCCCGCCGCCCCCGTCCCGAGCCTTCTGCCGGGCCCTGGGGCAGCCGAGCCTGCCCCTGGGCCCGGCAGTAGGCCGCAAAGCCCGCCGCCCCCGTCCCGAGCCTTCTGCCGGGCCCTGGGGCAGCCGAGCCTGCCCCTGGGCCCGGCAGTAGGCCGCAAAGCCCGCTGCCCCCGTCCCGAGCCTTCTGCCGGGCCCTGGGGCAGCCGAGCCTGCCCCTGGGCCCAGCAGAAGGTCCCAAGGCCACCTACTTTACTCTGTTCCTCCCTTCCTCCCAGCATTCCCTTTCTCCTTCCCTTCCTCCCAGCATTCCTTTTCTCCTTCCCTTCCTCCCAGCATTCCCTTTCTCCTTCCCTTCCTCCCAGCATTCCTTTTGTTTTTCCCTTTCTCCCTTCTTCCCTCTCTTCCATCTGCCTCTTTCTGGCTACCTGTTTCTCTCCCTCTTCTTCTATCTCTATCTTCCTCCCTTTCTTTCTGTCTTTCTGTCTCTCTTTCTCCTTTTCCTCCTTACTTCACCCCATCCCTCCACCCATCCATCATGCTAGGGCCCGCTGTATTTTGCCCACAGCGGGCTTAATATCTAGTCCATATTATAATATAAGTGATCCAATCATAGCAAAATAAAATACTAGTCATCAAAATCTACTGTATTAATTTATGCATAAAGGTAAAGGTATCTCCTGTGCAAGCACTGAGTCATGTCTGACCCTTGGGGTGATGCCCTCTAGCGTTTTCTTGGCAGACTCAATACAGGGTGGTTTGCCATTCCCTTCCTCAGTCATTACCATCCCCCCCCAGCAAGCTGGGTACTAATTTTACCGACCTCGGAAGGATGGAAGGCTGAGTCAACCTTGAGCTGGCTGCTGGGATCGAACTCCCACCTAATGGTTAGAGCTTCAGACAACATGTTGGCTGCCTTACCACCCTGTGCCACAAGAGGCTCTAATTTATGCATAATAGAGGTTAATTCAAAATGAAAACTCCATGGGGAGTTTCATCTTCAATAAACAACATACATCAGGGGTGGGGGCATTTCCCCAAAATTGGGAATATTTCATACCTCTCCATTTTCTGTAGATTTTTATTCTTCTAATGTATTTTCACCACAATTCACATAGGTAGTAGATTCAATGGATTTAAATATGAAAAATAACATTGTTTTACTCTAAATACTAGAATGCTATTTATGGGTTGTGAGTGTCCTGCATAGTGCAGGGGTTGGACTAGATGACCCAGGAGGTCCCTTCCAACTCTATTATTCTATGGGGGGGGGAAACGTTATTTGAAAGGACATTCCAGGTATTTGCCAACTTTCCCCCTGCCTTTCTGTCTTAAAGAGAGAAGCCAGGTTACTAGATTTTTACAAAATGGCCTCCATCTCCATCTCCCAACCTACTTCCATTCAGAAAATATTTTACTTCCACATACTATTACAAATGGCAATAATTAGAAACTTCAGTCTCCAGATGAAAATCTGACTTTGGATATAGATGCGTAGATGAATAGGTTCCACTGGGAGCTCAAACCTGAACCATAGGACAAAAATGAGTTCAGAGAGAGCTTTTCTGTGAACTGATAGTGAATAAAAGCTAAAATTTCCCGATTGCCTTAAACCTGGACTAGAATCATTCAAGGAAACCAAAATATTTTCATTTTGAGTGCAGCTTCTATTCACAGGGTGAGGAAACCTGACCTAGGCTTGGGGTTAAGCTTGAGATTGGTTTGATTCCCTAATTTTCACCTCCCTTTTTAAAGATGCTTGACAATTAATATGTTGCAGGCTTAATTTGGTAGAATTGCAGTAGTAACTTAAAAAAAAATTAAAGTGACAAGATCAAAAATACATTTCTAAATGCAAAATTAGAAATACATAATTGTGAAAATAGCTTATTAATGGTAATGATTTAAAGAAAACATAGGCATTCGTTGAAATACTAGCTTTACAAAGGGAAACTAATTAGTATTTTGGCTGTTATAGTGTTTCTAAACCTTTGGCACAGGCTGAATAAACTGTTTAGAAAACTTTTTTTATAATTTTATTGGTGCATTCACCAGTGTCAATGACAGAAATTTATCTTGCTTTAGCAAGTCAACATATTTTTTTTCTTCTGCTAAATGTTTTTGGCAACACAGATGGAGAACGCAGCAATGAAGGTTCCACTCACAGGCGTCAGATAACTGAATGGGTTGCTTCCTCCATTTAGACCAGCTTGTTGACTTGGCAAAGAGCCTTGGTCAAGTAATGCAACCCATGCTTCTGCCATTTGTTAATTCTGCATAATTAAACACCAATTATACATAGCATTGTTTCATACCAGGCTCCTCAGCTGGCTCTTCTTTATTATGGTTGTGTGCTGGTTTCCCTCCTTATTACCAAAAATTACTGCAAATTTGTTATTCTAATGAGAAGATTTAAAGGAAATCATATTTTTCTAAAGGCAAAATGGCAAATGATTATGGAAGATGGTGCTTATTTCATGAGCAAAACATTGCATTTAATAGGTATTTTAAATATCTTTTGTCTCTAGGTACACAAGCCAGTCTGCAGAGTATCATTACACAGCTTTTCAAAAGGCAACTTCTGCTACATGTATAATTGAGACAGTGCACAGGCATACGAGCAGGTATCATTGTTAACTGTTGCCAAATGTCTGTCTGCAAAATTACAAGGTAGTAAAACTAGCCATAGGCTCCTAATTAAAATATTTAGTTCCTTAATGAAGGAAAAGGATCCTTAAACGTTTTAGAGGAACTAGAAACAGAATACATTGGGATATCAGTGGCTTTTATTTCTTTTACTAGAATTTAAGTTAAGAACCTAGGAAGAAGGGTGTTCTATCGGAGGCCATTACTAGGGAAGACAAAGTGCATCACTTTGCAAGTGACTGGAAAGAGTGCAATAATGATACATTGTCCTACAAACCTAAACACATTTTATATAAACGCATTGAACTACATGCAGCTTATTGGTTATATTAAACCCTTAGGATCATACCAGTGTGGATCAGGTATCACAAATATATTATGGAAGATATAGTGCTGTGTTCTGTGTAAATTCATAGTTTTAATTCTGCTTCTAAATGATACTGGAAATTACCCTTCAGTTGTCCTATTGAACATTAGTATGAAAGGGTCCTTATATTTATGACTTGCATGATACCTTCTCATTTATCACCTCCCAGTTCACTTCTATCACCTCCCAATTCATTTGAACATAGGGCAACTGCCTTATAAATTGAGAATCTAGCCCCTGAAGTTATTGAACACAGTGATCCAGCTGGTGTTCCTGTTATATACAATCATTAGCAGCCAGTACTTCTGAAAGAGAGTTCATACACTGGAATTTGCCCAGCAGCATAAAATTCTGTTCTCAATATTGAGTCTGTTTCTATGCCTGCTTTTAACTAAAGGGAATTCTAAACAGTTGGAATGTGTTTAAGATTATTAAGAAAGAAGAACTTACAATTCAAAAATAAACAAGAAAAAACTAGTTCACTCCTTAAAAGGCATATTTTAAGAGACTAATTGCATTTTAAAGTGCCATAAAGTGCTGAAACAGTTTAACAAATAATTGGAAATTAAAAATATTATACATATTCCTTCTTTTTTGTTGAGCCACTAGCAATGGGATTAACTCTGTTTATTATTAAACTTAAGTTAAGAACCCCCTTCAAGGATCGCTGTCCCCCTTCAAGCATCGCTGCCCCCCTTCAAGGATCGCTGCCTTGTTGTGGCAAGGGGGCTTGCGTAGTTCAGTGAAGCTATGAGCTATGCCGTGCAGGGCCACCCAAGACGGACAGGTCATAGCTGAGAGCTCTGACAAAAGGTGATCCACTGGAGAAGGAAATGGCAAACCACTCCAGTATCTTTGCCATGAAAACTCTATGGACAGTTCCAATAGGCATAACGATATGACGCCGGAAGATGAGCCCCTCAGGTCGGAAGGTGTCCAATATGCTACTGGGGATGAGCAGACGGCTAGTACAAGTAGTGCCAGAATGAATGAAGCGGCTGGGCCAAAGCCGAAAGGACGCTCAGTTGTGGAAGTAACTGGTGGCGAAAAGACAGTCCGATGCTGTAAAGATTTTTATTCCATAGGAACCTGGAACGTCAGATCCATGAATCAAGGTAAGCTGGACGTGGTCAAACAAGAAATGACAAGACTGAACATCGACATTTTAGGAATCAGTGAACTGAAATGGACAGGAATGGGTGAATTTAATTCAGATGACCATCAGGTATACTACTGTGGACAAGAATCTCGCAGAAGAAATGGAGTAGCCTTCATAATCAATAAGAGAGTAGGAAAAGCAGTATTGGGATACAATCCCCAAAATGACAGAATGATCTCAGTTCGAATCCAAGGCAAACCATTCAACATCACAGTGATCCAGGTCTATGCCCCAACCACTGCTGCTGAAGAGGATGAAGTTGATCAGTTCTATGAAGCCCTACAACACCTTCTAGAAGCAACGCCAAAAAAATGATGTGCTTATCATCATGGGGGATTGGAATGCTAAAGTAGGAAGCCAAAAGATAACCGGGATAACAGGCAAGTTTGGCCTTGGAGTACAAAATGAAGCAGGGCACAGGCTGGTAGAATTTTGTCAAGAGAATACAATGGTCATAGCAAAAACTCTTTTCCAACAACCCAAGAGACGACTCTACACATGGACATCACCAGACGGTCAACACAGAAATCAGATTGACTATGTGCTCTGCAGCCAAAGATGGAAAAGTTCTATCCAGTCAATAAAAACAAGACCAGGAGCTGATTGTGGTTCAGATCATGAGCTTCTTGTTGCAAAATTTAGGCTTAAATTGAAGAAAGTAGGGGAAAGCACTAGGCCACTCAGGTATGAACTAAATCATATCCCTGACGAATACACAGTAGAGGTGACAAATAGATTTAAGGAATTAGATCTGATAGACAGACTGCCTGAAGAACTATGGACGGAGGTTCGCAACATTGTACAAGAGGTAGCAACTAAAACCATTCCAAAGAAAAAGAAATGCAAGAAATCAAAATGGCTGTCTGAGTAAGCTTTACAAATAGCTAAGGAGAGAAGGGAAGTGAAAGGCAAGGGAGAAAGAGAAAGATACACCCAATTGAATGCAGAATTCCAGAGAAAAGCTAGAAGAGATAAGAATGCCTTCTTAAATGAACAGTGCAAACAAATAGAAGAAAACAATAGAATGGGGAGGACCAGAGATCTTTTCAAGAAAATTGGAGATATGAAGAGAACGTTTCATGCAAAGTTGGGTATGATAAGGGACCAAAATGGTAGGGACCTCACAGAAGCAGAAGAGATTAAACAAAGGTGGCAAAATTATACAGAACAACTATACAAGAGCGAGCTTAACATCCCTGATGACCACGGTGGGGTAGTTACTGACCTGGAGCCAGACATCCTGGAATGTGAAGTCAAATGGGCCTTAGGAAGTCTGAGCAACAATAAAGCTAGTGGTGGTGACAGCATTCCAGTTGAACTATTCAAAATCTTAAAGGACGATGCAGTAAAAGTGCTACACTCAATATGCCAGCAAATTTTGAAAACTCAACAATGGCCACAGGATTGGAAAAGGTCAGTTTACATTCCAATCCCAAAGAAGGGCAATGCCAAAGAATGTTCAAACTACCGCACCATTGCACTAATTTCTCATGCTAGCAAAGTTATGCTCAAAATCCTACAAGCTAGGCTCCAGCAATATGTGGACCGAGAACTTCCAGTAGTACAGGCAGGATTTCGAAGAGGCAGAGGAACTAGAGATCAAATTGCCAACATACGCTGGATCATGGAGAAAGCTAGGGAGTACCAGAAGAACGTCTACTTCTGCTTCATTGACTATGCTAAAGCCTTTGATTGTGTGGAGCACAACAAATTGTGGCAAGTTCTTAAAGAGATGGGAATACCAGAGCATCTTATTTGTCTCTTGAGAAATTTATATGCAGGTCAAGAAGCAACAGTGAGAACTGAACATGGAATCACTGACTGGTTCAAAATTGAGAAAGGAGTTCGGCAAGGCTGTATACTGTCGCCTTGCCTATTTAACTTGTATGCAGAGCACATCATGAGAAATGCGGGATTAGAGGAGTCACAAATTGGGATCAAGATTGCAGGGAGAAATATCAACAACCTCAGATATGCAGATGATACCACTCTAATGGCAGAAAGTGAAGAGGAACTAAAGAGCCTGTTGATGCGGGTGAAGGAGGAGAGTGCAAAAGTTGGCTTGAAACTCAACATCAAGAAAACAAAGATCATGGCATCCGGCCCTCTCAATTCCTGGGAAATAGATGGGGAAGAAATGGAGATAGTGACAGATTTTATTTTCCTGGGCTCCAAGATCACTGCAGATGGGGACTGCAGCAAAGAAATTAAAAGACGCTTGCTCCTGGGGAGGAAAGCTATGGCAAATCTAGACAGCATCCTAAAAAGCAGAGACATCACCCTGCCAACAAAAGTGCGTTTAGTCAAGGCTATGGTCTTCCCAGTTGCAATGTATGGCTGCGAAAGTTGGACCATAAGGAAGGCCGAGCATCAAAGAATTGAGGCTTTTGAACTCTGGTGCTGGAGAAGACTCTTGCGAGTCCCTTGGACTGCAAGGCGAACAAACCGGTCAGTCCTAGAGGAGATCAACCCTGACTGCTCTTTAGAAGGCCAGATCCTGAAGATGAAACTCAAATACTTTGGCCACCTCATGAGAAGGAAGGACTCCCTGGAGAAGAGCCTAATGCTGGGAGCGATCGAGGGCAAAAGAAGAAGGGGACGACAGAGAATGAGGTGGCTGGATGGAGTCACTGAAGCAGTAGGTGCAAATTTAAATGGACTCCGGGGAATGGTAGAGGACAGGAAGGCCTGGAGGATCATTGTCCATGGGGTCGCGATCGGTCGGACACGACTTCGCACATAACAACAACAATTATTAAACTGCTTCTTAAAACTGAGATCCAAAGGGCCTTTTAACCAGTCCTGCCTGCCTACAGAAGCTTAGAGCTTCTGTCATGTTCCACATGACAGCAGCATTCCAATCAGAAGAAAGACTTGAAAGGCCATTAATGTCTACAGGGTAAAGAGTAGTTAGGAGTACTGCCTATCCAATGTACACTGCTCATGAGTCCAATATCAGATAAAGTCTATAGGTGTCAATATGAGCCAATCACTTTGTCAACCATCATTGAGTCTTAAGCAAGGTGATGCACTGGGGGAAAGACTTAGTGGCCACTGGAACTGGAACTGCCAGCAGCAATGACATATCAGGACACTTTTTCAGATACAATGGTATCTGGTACAATGATCAGTGTACCTTATGCTACACACAAGCACAACATGGTATTAGATCTAGATCTGAGTCTTGGCAGCACCTTTCTGAATGCAGTGCAAGACTTGATACAAAACAATTGTTCTGTCAATATAGAAAATTAGATACAAGGGAAATCTACTTACGAGATCAATCACAATGGGTACTTTAGATTAAAACTTCTTAAAGAGTAGAGCCATATCGGGTTATGTAACTGAATAAGGGGGACATGATTTCTGGTGACTTCCAGCCTGTGTGGAAGGGGAGCAACAGCCCTGCTGTGCTTGCAGGTTTGCTTTCCACCCACTGCTTCCCACACTCTGCTGTCTGATTTGTTTTCTGAACTGGCTGAACTGCCTTGTTGCTCTGTTTTCCCTCATTCCATTCCACTGCTGGCTTCTTCCCACACCTCCAGGCTTTTGTGCCACACCTGATTTCATTGTTTTGTAAGTAGAGTGCTTATGGTGGTGGTGTTAGCTTTGGATTGCATTGGATTGGATGGGGGGGGGGGAGGAGGTAAGACTTGGGAGGGAGAGGGTTGGGGAAGACCACTCTGGAGAGCCTGCAGGAGTTGGGAGGGAGAGGGTTGGGGAAGACCACTCTGGAGAGCCTGCAGGAGTTTGCCTTCATCTCCTCCCCGCTGTTTTCTGAGAGGGCTGAATAGCCTGGGATCTCCTTTGCAGTTACCTATGAGCAGCCCTGTTGAGCTGCATTGGAGGACAACACTGAGGGCCATTTCGCACGGCTTCAAAATAGCACAATGGTTGCTATTTGGAAACGCTACTAATTTGCCATAACCCACGACGTCGTAGACAATCTGCAACAATCCTGAAACCGACCCGCAAAAAGCGCTTCGTTGTAGCGCTTTCAGGGGAATCCAGAAAAGTGGATTCACCCTCCGGATAGCGATACACTCCTGCAACCAATCTGCAACAGTAGCGCTAAAGACCTGTGCGTTACCATTGTTGCTGGTTCTTCAAAGTCCCTCCCCCTGGCTCTCTCCTCCAAACGTCCGGCGAAGCGATCGCCATTTTTTTCTCTCCGAGCGAGCGGGGATAAACGCACCAGCGAGCCTTTCTGTTTAGAGGCTTCCCTGGCTTCAGTCCTTCACCTTTAGTCACTAAGCACAAACCACTGAAAAGCCCGTTTGCTGAAATAAAGTCCCTTTATTTTTTACAAATAAATTCAGCCGAAAATCGGGCCCGTGAGGGGGGGGGGGATTTTTTTTTTTATCACTCGAGGCAGCGTGCAAACGATCATACAATCAAATGACAGCTCACATTAGGCAGCTGGATGGGTCTCTCCGTAGCAACGAATCTACCTAGATTCGTTGCTATGGGTCGTTTTTTTTTTTTTAAACCTTTCTTAAAGGGAAAGGGGCTGTTTGGGAGCATGCTAACGGCTGCCCATTGGCTGCTTGACGGCCAGGGGCGGGACGAGCTTGGCAATAGCGCTTCCTTTCTAGCGATTTCTGCCGAGACCGGAAGCCTGTGGGAAACGCTAAAAAACGCAACTGATTCCACTACAAAGGCAGGTATGCATAACGACGAATTCCACTATTTTAAATGGCGATTTTTCATTCCGCAAACAATTTGCAACAAAGATCCCCGTGCGAAAAGGCCCTGAGAGTCGCCTCACTGAGGAATGGAACTTTTTCTCTTGCCTGTAGCACTGAAAGGATTAAGCAGGTTTAGCAAATTTAGGGGAGGATAAAAAGTTCTTCTTGGGGGACAGGATTTGCTATTGAATGGCCAAAGAGAGCTTCAGACCTGCAATAGAAAGAAAAATGTCTTGCAGCCAGGTCCAGGAAGGTTTTCTCATGAATAAATCATGGGGGGAGGAGGGAAATAAGCCTTTCATCCTGGAAGAGAGAAATGTGGCCATTGTGTGCTTCCCCCCCCCTTTTTTTTCCCTTTTTTTGATTGTTGTTAATTGTGAAGTCATGTCCGACCCATCACAACTCCATGGACAATGATCCTCCAGGCCTTCCTGTCCTCTACTATTCCCTGGAGTCCATTTAAGCTTACACCGACTGCTTCAGTTACTCCATCCAGCCACCTCATTCTCTGTCGTCCCCTTCTTCTTTTGCCCTCGATCGCTCCCAGCGTTAGGCTCTTCTCCAGGGAGTCCTTCCTTCTCATGAGGTGGCCAAAGTATTTGAGTTTCATCTTCAGGATCTGGCCTTCTAAAGAGCAGTCAGGGCTGATCTCCTGTAGGACTGACTGGTTTGTTCACTTTGCAGTCGCAAGAGTCTTCTCCAGCACCAGAGTTCAAAAGCCTGAATTCTTTGAAACTCGGCCTTCCTTATGGTCCAACTTTAACAGCCATATATTGCAACTGGGAAGTTGATAGCCTTGACTAGACGGACTTTTGTTGGCAGGGTCATGTCTCTGCTTTTTAGGATGCTGTCTAGATTTGCCATAGCTTTCCTCCCCAGGAGCAAGCGTCTTTTAATTTCTTTGCTGCAGTCCCCATCTGCAGTGATCTTGGAACTCAGGAAAATAAAATCTGTCACTACATCCATTTCTTCCCCATCTATTTGCCAGGAATTCAGAGGGCCGGATGCGTCAAGAGGCTCTTTAGTTCCTCTTCGCTTTCTGCCATTAGAGTGGTATCATCTGCATATCTGAGGTTGTTGATATTTCTCCCTGCAATCTTAATCCCAATTTGTGACTCATCTAACCCCGCCTTTCTCATGATGTGCTCCGCATACAAGTTAAATAGGCAAGGTGACAGTATATAGCCTTGCCAAACTCCTTTCTCAATTTTGAACCAATCAGTGATTCCATGCCCGGTTCTCACTGTTGCTTCTTGACCTGCATATAGGTTTCCCAAGAGACAGTTAAGATGCTCTAGTATTCCCATCTCTTTAAGAATTTGCCGCAATTTGTTGTGCTTCACACAATCGAATGCTTTAGCATAGTCAATGAAGCAGAAGTATTTGTTTTTCTGGAACTCCCTATCTTTCTCCATGATCCAGCATATGTTGGCAATCTGATCTCTAGTTCTTCTGCCTCTTCGAAATCCTGCCTGTACGTCTGGAAGTTCTCAGTCCACATATTGCTGGAGCCTAGCTTGTAGGATTTTGAGCATAACTTTGCTAGCATGAGAAATGAGTACAATGGTGCAGTAGTTTGAACATTCTTTGGCATTGCCCTTCTTTGGGATTGGAATGTAAACAGATTTTTTCCAATCCTGTGGTCATTGTTGAGTTTTCCAGATTTGCTGGCATATTGAGTGTAGCACTTTTACTGCATCATCTTTTAAGATTTTGAATAGTTCACCTGGAATGCTGTCACCTTGCTTTTTTTGATAGGGTTTTTTATTAGATAATTTTAAAATGTAATTACTAGTTTTAAAGATCTAGCCTCCTTCTGGATCCTCCTGGATTTCTCTGCTGTCCTTGGCATAGCAGACCCTGCTCTCACCTAGGGAGCAGAATTAGGAAACAGAATTAGGAAATCTGTGGGTCGGAGTGGGTTAATCATTCCTCATGGATCATACCAAAATTATGGCCATTCAAGATCAGTTGTTGTTACTTTTGTTGTTATTTAGATTTTTATTCCTGCCATTCCCACAACCAGTTCGTGGCAAGTTACAATAGTCCACAATTAACCCCCCCCCCATAAAACCCCATTAAAATATCTATCAAAAACCAGGACATAAAATTTCAACAAAGGAGCAAGAAACATGGCGGTATAAATCACTATTCAACCCTCCATAATTACCCATCACCCGCATAACCACAGTAGAGGAAATGGCAAGAGGGAGCCATAACCCAGTGCCTTAGATGGCCCTGACATATTGCTGCTTAGCACTGAGGGTGGCACCAATGTGATTTTCTTCTCATGCCCCAGCCTCAACCATAAACCTGGTGGAAGAACTGTTTTGCAGGCCCTACAGAATGCGGAAAGCTCTCACATGGCTCACAGCTCTTCAGGGAGCTCATTCCACCAGGTGGGGACCAGGATCAAAAATGCCCAGGCCCTGATTGAGGCCAGGCGATCTTCTCTGGGGCCGGGGACAACTAGCAAGTTGGTACCCACAGAGCACAAAGCTCTGTGGAGAGCATAGGGCAACAGATGTTCTCTCAGATGTGTGGGCCTTAGGGCCTTAAAGGTCAAAACCTTGAACAGGATCCGGGCTGCAATTGGCAACCAATGTAGCTGCTTCAGAACAGGCTGGATGTGGGCCCTCCAAGGTGTTTTTGTGAGGACCCTAGCAGCCACATTTTGCACCAGCTGTAATTTCCGGATCAAGGACAAGGGCAGGCCCCTGCAGAGCGAGTTACAGAAATCTGTTCTGGAGGTGACCGTCTCATGGATCACTGTGGCCAGGTGTTCAGAGGACAGGTAATGTGCTAGTAGCCAGACCTGGTGAAGGTGAAAAAATGCTTGGCAAGCTACCCTCCTCACCAGTGACTCCAAAACTGGTGAGGCATCTATGGTTCCTGTCCTGGTGTGCAATCGTAAGTTGCATCCCAGCCAGGACGGGTAAGCATGCTTTTTGTCCTGCCCTCCTACTTCCCAGCCACAGGACTGTTTCTTGGAGGGGCTGAGTTTTAGATGACTCTGCTCAAGCCACACAGGACAACAGAGACTGATAATGACCAAATTCTCGCATGTCTTAGTGCTTCCCTGCTTACAACCATATGTAGCATCCAGATGGCCACCCAGATCACCAAAAGTGTCCATTCCCTTTGCATACCACCTCTACTGGAGATACAGCAAGAGAAAGGGTGGGGGTGCCAGGAGAACTTGGAGAGACTTCAAGAGAACATGTAAAAATAATTAAGTGAAAGTTTTCAGAGTTGACATATGTTAAGAACAGCACTGATTTCTACAGAAACTCTTCTCTTTATTCGAGTGGCATAATCATAGAAACAGAAGGCTGTAACTGCTCCTGATTTACTTTTTAAACTGTGACATATGAAACTCTTTCATCTGAAACTCATGTCCTACAAGAACAGATACTTTAAAAATACAGATTGCGAGCATTACTAATAAAACGAACTATGTCCATATTCACCTTGGCTGAATGATGCATAGAATTGAATCCAAATGGAAATCAATAAAGTCATTAGTTAGCTTGCCCTCTGGATATGACAAATGAGAGAACAGCTTAAATTCAAACAATTTGGAAACATCTAAGTGGAAGACATTAATAAATTCAATTCTAAATAGTTAAAATTGTGATACCAGTTTACTACTCTAGTTCTGGAACAAGTATTTAGGTATCACAAATGCCATTTATTTCTTCCTTTCTGATTACAGTTTCCTGGGAAAGTTTATTACTTATACAGATGACAAAGCTTAATTTTGTTGGTTTGTTTGTTTGTTTGTTTGTTTGTTTGTTAGGGCAGTGTCACTTATTATGGATATACAATTCTACTGGAGTTATTTACAGAATATGAGAGACAAAGAAGTATGTAACTGGATAACATTTAACTATGACCTTTTCAAATCTCATCTGTTAGCTGGCTAGACAAAAGACCAACTAGTCAATCCCCCCTGTCAAAAGCCAGGACCATTCATTTATCTACTGCTGCCTAGTCCTTCTCGAGATCAATATACACAGTCCGTACTCAACTATTCTACAAAGTATAAGTAAACCATGGTAAAGAATCCCCAGTCCAAGTAATAAATGATATATGCTTTAGTGAGCGTATATACATTTTCAAATAAGATAGGGCTTTTCTGCCATCCCTCATGAACCTACTCATGGCAACAACATTTATTTGAGGTTAAAATCCATACCATTTGTCACATTGACTGCAATCTATGTTTGTGACTGAATCAGTTACATTGAGCTCAATAAGGTTTACTTCCAAATAGACACAGTTGCCATCACAGTTTTGTTTCTTCTCCAGAAGAGTAACCATACTCTCTGTTGTAATTAAAAACACTTCAGAGATTAACAAGTTTATTGTGGCCTGAGAAAGTGTACACCCTTTCATATCTTATTTCTATAATGCAATCAACATCTAATAATGCAATCAACATACAACACAGAGATGTTGACATGATGCTGAGGTATTTCTAAAATCTACCAAGCATTAGCTGCTGTTGCATACAAAAATGCTAGGACATAACCACCCCAAACCCCAGCCATAGCTGATTAAATAAAGTTTATTTAATCAACTATGGCTGGGGTTTCGGGTGGTTATGGTGTCTGGAGCCTCTCAAAGGATAGATACTATAAGTCTCAACTAGACTTCTAAGGTGTGGATCATAATGCAGAAGAATCAGGTAGAAATGAAATGGTGAAATGGACTATCACTTCAGACTGCAAGTGGACAATCATAGAGGATAACATTATTCAGTTCCTTTTCTATATGTGTATTTTTATATAAAGAAACATTCAAAGCTGGAATTCACCACTTCAGACTGAAGTTATGATGACCTTTCTGGACTCGATGTTTATTCTTTTCTTGGAGGAAAGCCCATTTTTAACATGGACTGCAGAAGTCAGAGGGAGGGTGGAAGGCCTTCTGCAGAGCAGAGTTGGCAACCAGTGACGTGGTCTGCCTAGGCTGGTGCAACAAAGTAAGCCCAGACAGCTCCCTTGTTTCCCGGCAGCCAGGCCAAGGAGTGGGGCATGCCCACAGCAAAGCATACCTAGATGGCCTCCCCTGCTCTCTTAGTAGTAAGGAGGCCTGGGAGAGAGGTTCTTCCACAGTGAAGCAGGTTTGGATGTCCTCACCCGGCTCTCCAAGCAACCAGTAAGCTTGAGTGTGGCATGGCTGTGGTGCAGTGTACTCAAGCGGTGTCTTCCACCAGCCAGGAAGTCTGGGTGAGTGGCGTGGCCATGGTGGAACAGGCCCAGATGGCCTCACTTGGTATCCTGGCAGCCAGGAGGCCTGGGAGATGAGTGTTCCCACAGCTGAGCATGCCTAGGTGGCTTCCCCCTCTCCTCCAGCTTTCCTACTCATGCCATGTGCCAGGAAGCAGCACGGAAGAGGACAAAGAGGAGAAGGAGGAGGGCAGGGAAGAACTTCTGATTTGCCCTCAGTGGGGGAGTGCTATCTCTCTTTGGAGGGCATGACCCCAGTGAGGCTTGGCACATTGTCGGTTAGCATGTGCACTCAATGATATGTAGGTTGGTAGGTAGGTAGGTTTTCTGGAGCAATTGACCTTGAAAGCTCTGCCTGAGACATGCTGGAGTGCTTGCCTAGATCATCGCATCAGTTCTTTTGGAGTTGGTGCAACTAGCTGAGGCATTAGTGGAGCTATGCTATGCCACACATATTGATCATGATGGGTGCACCTAGGCAAGAAATATCTTTGTAGCCAGTTATGGCATTCCTGGCGGCAAGCAGAAGTAATACAAATTGATTTTTAAAATACATATCTACATAAAATCTAATGTTTGGATGATGATATTTGTTAGATCAAATTAAATTAATCTATTAATATCAACAAATCAGCCAACAACACAGCATACTTTATATATAAAGGTAACATTAATAACAAGAGATTAAAATTCATAATCTTTTTGTGCTCTAATTATATATAAAGTTATTTAAAAGTTTGGAATATCTGATTTTCTTTGGAAAATATCAGCACAGGAAGAGATATGTATAGAATTTTTCAGATCTTCCTGGGCACTTGGAAAGAATAGGGGAAAGATGTGGAATTGATGTCCTTAAAAGACAGACGGTATAATAGCACATGTTCCAATGTTTCAACTGTGTTAAATTGGCAAGAACACAGATGTTCAGGGTAGGGATTTTATAACTATCTCTTTTCCAATAGCACTGTGGGAAGTCAGTAAAAAAGGGCTAGGGTGAAAGCCCTGCAATATTTGGGAAATTAAAGATATTCCACCACATAAAGTTCTGGCTATGATTTCCTGTCACTGGACAGAAGTGTAAACAAGTTAAATCCCAGATTTGTAATATGAGTATTTATTTAGCTTCCAAAAACCCAATATGGCACATCACTAAGGGGGAGAAGCCAAGCAGTTGCACTTTATTTTCAACCATATCCACCCAATCCAAGAACCGACTAGGCACAAGTATTAAGGGGTTAATCCAGATGAGTTAAGACTGAGGGACATTCCGCATGACTTTAATGTAGCAGAAGGCTTGCAAATTGTAAATGCTAGACACAATCCGCAAGACACAATCTGCCACACTCCTGAAACAGTCCAGCAAAAAGCGATTCATTGTAGCGCTTAAAGGGAAATCGGGGAAAGTGGATTCACCCTCCGAAAAGCGCTACACTCTTGCAAACAATCTGCAATACTAGCAAAAAAGACCTGTGTGTTCCCATTGTTGCGGTTCCAACAAATTCCCTCCCCCTGGCTCTCTCCTCCGAACTTCCGGCTAAGCGATCGCCATTTTTTTTTCTTGGAGCAAGCAAAAAGCAATGAACCAGCAAGCCTTCATTCACCCAGCGAGGCTTCTCCGGCTACAGTCCCTCCACAGAAGTGCTTTAAAGCTCCCCTAAGTTCCCAAGCACAACACAGCTCCGTTTGCAAGTTCCCTTTATTTTCGGCCGAAAATTGCGCCCGTTCGGGGGGGATTTTTCTTTTCACTCGGGGGAGCGTGGTAATGATGAATCACCAGCTCACACGCCAGCTGCCAGCTAGATGGGTCTCTCCGTTGCAACGAATCAAGGCATATTCGTTGTAATGTGTTGTTTTTTTTTAACCTGTTCTTAAAGGGAAAGGGGCTTTCCCAGGGCATGATAACAACCGCCCATTGGCTGCATGTTTGATTGACGGCCAGGGGCGGGACAAAGCACAGAAAAAAATCACTTCCTGTCTAGCGATTATTACAAGACCGGAAACCTGTGGGAAATGAATGAAATGCTACTGGATTCCACTAAAAAAGCAGGTATGCGTAACACCGAGATTGCACTTTTAAAAATAGCTTTGTGGAACCAATTGGCAACATTGGTCCTTGTGCGGAAACACCCTTAGTTTGAGCCAGAAACATATTGCTTAATACCAGCTATTACCTTCAAGTGACATCTGCCCCAGTTCTATTCTGAGAATTGCATTTGATGCACAGTAAGGAACACCAAATATACAACTAAGGAATTTTGACTGAACTGCTTCCAAGAGATGGAAGTCTTGGAACAATCATAGTTATGAATCATTCAGGAAATGAATTATTACTTTACCTTCATAAACTTTAATTATATAGGTGATATGTGAGCCCTCTTTTTAGTAGAAAAATCTCAGGATCTCAGAATAGCTAATGCCGATGTTTGGAAACCTGGACCATCTGAGCCCACTATGAACCTGCTGATTGAAATATTACACCTAGATATTTGAAGGTCTTCACCTGTTCTATATCATGTCCATTGATTTGCCATCATATCTCTTGAAGACTAGAATCTTGGTGTTTTGGAAATGTATTCTTATTTGTTCCTCTTTGCAGAATGCAATAAGAGCTGTGTCATCTGTGTATAGTAAGGTGGGTATTGGTCTGATGGCAACATTTAGTGAATCAAAATTTGGATTCAATAGCACTTGTACGACTGAATAAATATAAAAACATAAATAGCAAAGGGGCTGTAATACAGATTAAATTTGTTGCATCAAAGGAATAATGCTTAGTTTAAAAAACTGAGTGAAGCATTTCTCAGCATTAAAATAGTTTTTTATTTTATCCAGTGTTCAGTTAAAAAAAATGGTTGCCTTCTTTGCACTAACTAGTTCCAAATAAAAATCTACAATATATTAGGATTGTCCAGCTGCTTAAACTTTCTAGATGGATGTAGCTTGGCCTTTTCATTGACAGTGAACAGGCCTTGAGACGAAGGCTGCAGGCCTTGAGACGTAGGCTGCTCCAGAACAATATCTGTATTGACTTTGCACAAATGAAGCAAATTTTATTGAATAGCACTCCAAATAAAAGTGTAAGGCATTTTTTTTACTAGGGTTTTATATAAAGTAATAATAAAGGCCAGGCCTATAGGGAGAATTTTTTATTACAGGGCAATATTAAGGGGGCAATAAGAAGTTCCATATGAGGTTACCAACATCCAGGTGAGGGCTGGAGACCTCCTGGAATGCTGAATTTTTCCTTGCTGGTGCCATGAACTTCAAAGGAGTTTCCTGGGTTCATGTGCCCTGGCTTCCTGGCTAGTACACTCCCTCCTTCCAATCTTTGGCACTGCCTTCAAAGGGAAGACCCCCACAATTTCTTGCTTTCAGTGTCATGATTCCAGCTCCCTAATCTCTCTTGCTCTTCCACTGCCCCCACCCAAAATGCTCTTAATCAAATGAATGCATATGCACTTTTGTCCAACAAGGAAGTATTGCTCAGCTGCAATGCCACACTGATGAAATAGCTGTGAGAGAAATTGAGGAAGCAACTATTTCAGTCACCCTAAATTGACTCAAGACTTTAGGAGGGTCTCAGCAGGTATGGTTGGAGCTGACATCTAGAGTTCAGCATTCCAGAGCCACAGCTGGGGCTGAGGGAGGTGAAGCGTCCTCCCTAGGAAGTTATGCACACCATCACTATAGATAGTTCCTAGTTCCCATTGCTGATGGGTCTCTAGGCTCCTCCTGCACAATGCAGCCAAGTTCCTTTCAAGGGTTTCTTTGATCTTTCTTACCCTTGGCTGTGGTGGGGGCTGGGTCTGGGGTCCTGGAAGACGGGCAGGACAAATTAGGGAATGGACACCAACCCACCTTGCCAACCCATGGCTATGGCCCTAATAAAGGGTAACCAAGAAAGCAGTATTTTGTATGATTTTTCCTTACAAATTAAGCAAATTTAAGTGGAAAAAGGAGTGAAAAGTAGAGTCAAATGGGAAGGGCAAAATGGAAAGAGTGTAGTTAAAAGATAAAGGGGCTGTCCTATAGTGGGGGAAAGCCTTGGTTATACTCTGTTATGGACGGTCCATAACACCTGGAACCAGCCCTGCTAGTTTCAGTTGAAGGAGCTGGCATTCACCTTTAAAGACCTATACAGTGGAAACAGCATACTTTAAGGATTACCTGTTTATATATGAACCTACTAGACTAGCCTTTCTCAAGTTTTTACCATTGAGAAAACCATGAAACATTCTTCAGGCTTAAAGAAACCCAAGCAGTGGAATGATCATTCAGAATATGGTTGGGAAACATAACTATGTATACACCAACTGAGGCTTCCTTCCCTTCTCACCTCCCAAAGGCCCATCATTGGCCGTTCTGGAAGAAAGAGCAGCATGACATAACCATATATGGTCACATCATCTGATAAATGTTTGACAAATTTGTTGTATATGTGTACATATGTATAATTAATATTATTAATATAATATATATCATATATATTATATATGATAACTCCCATACATTTGGAAAACCCTTCCTGGGCCCATTCTGCACATTTTGGATAATACACTTTCCATGTGCTTTGGCAGCAGGATTTTCCTGTGCGGAACAGGATAATCTACTTCTAAAGTGCATTGGAAGCGCATTATCCAACATGTGCAGAATGGGCCCAGGGCTGCCAAGAAAACCCAGGGTTTCACGAAACACTGGTTGAGAGAGCCTGTACTAGACCATCTATCTTAAATTCCATATCATCTTCATAACAAAAAACATCTATAAGATTTGCTGTCTTTTTTGTAATTAAAATAGAAGTTTGGTATGTTATTTTGGTAATGCATTCAAGCTGGTAATAGCAAACAAGTTTTGATTTCCTAATTAATACATGCCATCTAAATTTGGTAAGAGGGTTATTTCTGTGACAAAAATGTATGAACAGAATTCCAGAAGAAAAATACATCAGATCTTGATCACAGTCTTATCTACTGCTTTACTAGTGTCATGGGTTTGTTTGCCAAAGAAATGGATCAATCAAACTGACATTAAGTATACTTTGTGAACCCTAGCTAGTGGGTACTTAGACTTCCATTTTCAATTAAATGAAACACTATTCCATCGCCAGTCAGTGGTTCCAATTCTGTTTTGTGGATTAAAAGTCTGATTTACTGGTATCTAATTATAACATATACTTCCCAGCTTTACTTTTTATGAGAGTATATTCTAGTGCTCAGCAGCTACTTGCTCTCTATCTAGCAGGTTATTATTATATGTTTGTTGGGGGAAAGACAGGCAGAACATGCAAATTGACCATTTATCTGAGATAATTCATGGGTATGTGACTGTTTTGTGGTATATATTGTCCTTATAAGCAGCCAGGGCCAACACTGACTTGACCATTATTCTTTTTAATCTCTTTGCCTGAAACAACAACACAATTTAAGATTGTAGGAGCAAGTATACATGAGCAGTGCAATTTCTGACTTTGGAAGCAAAGTTATATGATCGTTTCAGCACCTTGTATGGTTTAAATCTGAGGTGTCAAAAGTATTTAATTACAAGGACAGGATCTGATATAAATGTTATTTTGTTGGGCTGGGCCACATATGCCACAACATGCAACATCAGGTACCAGAGATATGACTTTTTAAAAGGTGATTTCAGGTGCTGAATTGCAATAGCAGGTTTGATTGGATTAGGTGTGATATGCAGAGGAGGGGTAGTTATCGCTATTGGGGAGGAGTTGGGGCGGGCTCTGTCCGTGATAAAAATTCAGTGGGCCACTCAAGGTTCCACTCAAGGGCCTTCCAATTGGCTCCTCACTAGGACAGACCAAAATTCCGTTCATCCAGCCCAGTCTGGCTGCCAGTCTGCTCCTGACCACCGCAGGGAGAGGAGGTCAGTAGGGATGCCAAGGGGGATGAGAACAGAGGCTGCGCCAGCCCTTTTTGCCCCAAGGCTGTCCTAACTGTCATGACCAACTGCAAATTGCCTCAGAACCCTGACACAGCTGGCAAGAGGCTGCAGAGTGCTCTCCCTCCCTTCCCTCCCTTCAGGCCTGCTGTGAAGGAGCCTCTGACAGGCCCTGACTGAGGGGAGGGAGACTCTTTTGTCTCCTGTTTCATCTGCACAACAACCCTGTGCAGTAGGCCTCAAGTCTTTCAATTCAACAACAACCCGTGTGGGAGGCCTTAAATGTTTCTTCTCTACCACAACCCTGTCTAAAGTAGCCTTTTCTGCCTGGGGAGCTGATCTTTATATTCTGCAGGTGAGCTGTAATTCCAGGAGCTCTCCAGGCCACATCTGTAGGTTGGCTACCCCTGGGTTGGAAATATTCCTGGAGGTTTGGAGGTGGGACTTCAAAATCATACAATGCCTCAGAGTCCAGCCTTCAAAGGAGCCATTTTTGCCTGCAGTTGGGAGGGAGTGGTGCAGGTGTGTCCCTCCTGGGCTATGGGCTGTGGCAGCCCTTACCAGCAACTGTTTGTATTCTGGGGTACAGACAGGCAGGCCAGCATCAGTCCTGTGGGTCTGGAAAGTGCAGGAAGATCTAAATAAATATTTACAGCCTGAAACTGTAAATAGAGAACAAGTAAATGTCTGGAGACATATGGTAACTGAAATGACTTATTGGCCTAGCAAATAAAAAAACAGTATAAAAAACCTTACTAAGGTTAAGACTGCTGCGCACAGACAGGGGTTGCCAGCTTCCCTGTGAGGCTCGCTACCCCACCTCCCTCATGGGGAGTCTGCTATGGGGAGAGAAAGGGAAGACGATTGGAAAATGCTTTGAGACACCTGAGGCCTGCTGGGTCACTGCGGCCCATTCCCAGTACTCTCAGATCTCTCACAACCCCACGTACCTCACAGGTTGACTATTGTGGAGAAACGAATTGAAAAGGTGTTTGTAATCTGCTTTGAGACTCCTTTGGGTAGTAAGCAATAGGGTACAAAAATCTGTTCTTCTAAGGAACAACCATGAAAGAAGCATGTGGACACCTAACATTTTATCAACAGTGAAAAAATGGAAAAGAAGGAACAGGGTGGACACCTGTGTACTATGACTACCCCAAGTGTATTAGGGCAGAGGTACATTTTGGTGAATGTGGCCTAATTCACACAAGAAGGGAAATGACGCAGAACTTGGAGGAATTGGTTGCCATGTAATCTTCCCCTAAGAAGAGTCTCCAGTCTGATTTTCCCTTCACATATCTGAGGACATGGCTCTGGAAACCTCATCTGTAACCACTATGCCAAAATTCCCAAAGGTCAGTCCTCTCCCACACTCAACGAACATTCTACACTACAGGTTCTTGACACCCATATCTCCACACCCATACCTTCATTTGCCACCATGCCACCACAACCTCCCACACAACATACACATTCAACCCCATGCCCTTACAGACCGGACAACTTCTCCCCTTCCTCTTCCCACTGCCAAGCTCTAGCGCCCATTGTATTCTTGGATACAACGGGCTTTGCCCCTAGTTCCAAGATATAAAAACAGATGGACTCACATTCTATCTAAAGAAGTGAGCAGTGATTCATGAAAATTCATGGCTTGCCAGTAGCCGTTAATGTGCTACTGACTATTGCTTCTTTACATTGAAAGACTTCTTCTTCTTCTTCTTCTGTTAGAGATAATCACGTGAAAGTTTATACCTTAAATCAGGGGTAGTCAAACTGCGGCCCTCCAGATGTCCATGGACTACAATTCCCATGAGCCCCCCTGCCAGCAGTTGCTGGCAGGGGGCTCATGGGAATTGTAGTCCATGGATATCTGGAGGGCCGCAGTTTGACTACCCCTGCCTTAAATAAACCTTTGTTGGTCTTAAACGTGCCACTTTACTTGAACATTGTTCTCTCTCTCATGCTGGTTCTTTCCCTCCCTTCCTTATCCCTCCTTCTTTCCCAACTCAGTCAGGAGGAGAAGTTCTCAGCCAATGAAAGGAAGGATGCTGGGCTTTGTATCTCTCCTCATGCCATTGAAGATGCTGAGATATAGAGCCAGCAGTCCCAATGAAGAAAGCAAAAAAGAGCCATTTGCTCATGGGCCAGATATGAGCCTTTGACATGCTGGTTTCAGCCCATGGGCTTTATATTTGACACTTTATCTAAGGGAACACATCTCTTTATGCCTCCCACAGGGCTCTACACTCTTTGGGTATGAATCCGGGCCCCCAGGAAGCTTGCCCAGCCTCAACTAGGGCCAGGGCCTTTTTGATCCTGGTCCCAACCTGGTGGAATGAGCTCTCAGAAGAGCTGAAAGCCCTGACAGAGCATTTTGGGTTCCACAGGGCCTGCAACACAGAGCTTTTCTGCCAGGTGTTTGGTTGAAGCTGGAGCAGAGACCGGGATCATAAGATCTTGAGTCCCTCCTTTTTTGAAATCAGGGACACCAACATGTTAACATCGCCTGGGGTCATCGACTGGAGTAAAGATGACTGAGAGCAGCAGAGCCAGTAGCTGCAGGGGAGTTAGGCTTTTGACTGTGCTACTATTGACTGTATTTTTAAGTTTTTATATGTTTTTATATTTTATGTAAAATACCACAAGCCAGCTGGGCCAAGAGTGGCAGCTTATAAATCTAATCTAATAAATAAATAATATTTATTGCTTTATGTCCTTTGTCTACAATTTTTTCCCGAATTATTTCTTGGGTTCCTAGATATCTTTGAGAGCTTGGAAACTGCAGCTGCTGGGTAATACTTCCCATGTGCTTTGGCAGTACAACGATTGTGCTATTTTACACTTACATGTTTTTGTGTCATCCCCCCTCCCCCCAATCAGCGGTCCATCTATTCACAATCACATTGTAGAATGGTTTCCCATTTTTCCTACTTTTTGCAGTCTTCAGCTACCTCAAATTGACAACACCTCAAGATACCTGTCAGGTTGCTGTTTATCACAAATGCCCT
Source organism: Paroedura picta (assembly GCF_049243985.1). NCBI lineage: Eukaryota > Metazoa > Chordata > Lepidosauria > Squamata > Gekkonidae > Paroedura > Paroedura picta. The sequence continues at coordinate 48,158,402 of NC_135374.1, forward strand.
TGTTGTTTGCATGATTGCATACATGATATGAATTGTCTAAGGCTGAAAATCTTCCAGGATAGAACAGTTATTGATAATTATCCTCCACGGCTGTTTCATTTCAGAATGAGGTTTTATTTTCCCTGTTGTCAGAGTTCATAAACTTTAAGAAAGTTTTGCCCCTGTATTTTCTTTTGAGTGATAATACTGAGGAACAAGATCCTTACAAATGTTCTTATGGAACTGATTAAAGAATGATATATTAATTTTGTCTATTTAGGAATCTTTCCAAGTTTGCATTCTCTACTCCATATGTGAAGTTTTTATTATTACTTGTACAACAATAAGTCAGATTCTGTTGTATTCATTTTCCTTTCAATTTTCTTGGTTCGACCAGCATCTGGTAGAGCTCAAAACATGACAATTTTGATTTCCCAATAAAGACTGACATTTCAAACTGGTACAATCAAAATCATTATTAATTAGTTTTCAACTAAAATAAATCCTTTTGCAAACAAAATACTCCTTCAGTAGACAAAGAGATTTATGTTTTACAGCAATACTTTGCATAACAGAAATCCTACTATGTTTTAAATGTGTTTCCTTTAAAGAAATTGTTTTTTTTAATAGACAAAGGTCAGCCCTGTAAATAGTATGAAAGGTGAGTTTGGAAGGTAAGAGACAGTTATTAGCAGCAGTTTTTTCTTCTTCTTTATAATAATGAGCCTATAAATGTATACAGGCATTTTCTAAACTTCAGCCACCTTCTGAGTTTTCTTCGGTGTTCTGGCATTTCCAATGATTGTGCTATTTTACACTTACATGTTTTTGTGAGCCCCCCCCCCCCCCCCCGGTCAGTTCACAGTTCACATCTGTTCACAGTTACATTGAAGAATAGTTTTCCATTTTTCCCATTTTTTTGCAGTGCTTCAGCTGCCTCAATTGAGATGAGGAATCCCCTTATATTCCCTACCCCCCCAAACCAAACCTGATAGTTGTACTTGATGTACATCTTGCCCCTTATTGGTTGCCTCTTTCCCCATGTTTGAACATTCTCTCTCATTGGCTTCTCTCAAAAACTTTGAATTCCCTTACCTGACTTGCATCAGGTACAAAGTTCACAATGTACAAAAGAGGGTTGGCTGAATGGAATAATCCAAACTAGAAAAATTGAACCAATTGGCTGGTATACAAATGTAGTCTTTTGGTTACAATTCTTCCAAATTATTATGTAGATATTGCCTTCATATCTATGATGTACAAACATAAACCAAAACGGGTTCCGGATAAACACAATTTTTTTTTCTTTTTCAACAGCCCGTTTTCAAAGTTGTTTTCTTTCTCAGTGGTGTTTTTTAAATCATACAAATAGTCCCTCAGGCTCAGGGCCATTTCGCACGGCTTCAAAGTAGCACAATGGTTGCTATTTGGAAACGCTACTAATCTTTAACCGCTCCTGGCGGAGCGGAAGAAATAAAACAGTAAGGGCCCTGTCCGGGATGAGGAAGGGTGCCGATAGGCCCCTTCCCCTGGACTGACAAGCAGAGGGCCCAATCGGGAGGCGCAAAGCGCCTCCCGATTGGGCCCTCTGCTTGTCAGTCCAACCCCAAACTGCCAATCAGCAGCCGCGCACAGCCTCCCAACCCGCCCTACCCCCCACCAGAGCTTACCTTCGCTCCAGCGGCCATTGCTCTGCTGGCCGCCGACAGCAAAGGTATGCTCTCTGGCCCCAACGGCTCCCAAGACCCCGGGGAGGCTGCTGGCCGGCTCGCTGGGCTGCTCAGCCCCTTCCCCGGAGCCTGGGGAGCTTTCCCCCCCCCGATCGTGCAAAAAGCTCCCCAGGCTCCGGGGAAGACGCTCAGGAGCTTTTTGCACCATCGGGGGGGGGGGAGAAAAAAGCTCCCCAGGCTCCAGGGAAGGCGCTCCGCGGCTCGCAGAGCCGCAGAGCGCCTTCCCCGGAGCCTGGGGAGCTTTTTGCACGATCGAGGGGGGGGGAGAAAAAAGCTCCCCAGGCTCCAGGGAAGGCGCTCCGCGGCTCGCAGAGCCGCGGAGCGCCTTCCACGGAGCCTGGGGAGCTTTTTGCACGATCGGGGGGGGGGGAGAAAAAAGCTCCCCAGGCTCCAGGGAAGGCGCTCCGCGGCTCTGCGAGCCTTTTGCAAACAAAATACTCCTTCAGTAGACAAAGAGATTTATGTTTTACAGCAATACTTTGCATAACAGAAATCCTACTATGTTTTAAATGTGTTTCCTCTAAAGAAATTGTTTTTTTTAATAGACAAAGGTCAGCCCTGTAAATAGTATGAAAGGTGAGTTTGGAAGATAAGAGACAGTTATTAGCAGCAGTTTTTTTCTTCTTCTTTATAATAATGAGCCTATAAATGTATACAGGCATTTTCTAAACTTCAGCCACCTTCTGAGTTTTCTTCGGTGTTCTGGCATTTCCAATGATTGTGCTATTTTACACTTACATGTTTTTGTGAGCCCCCCCCCCGGGTCAGTTCACAGTTCACAGAGCCGCGGAGCGCCTTCCACGGAGCCTGGGGAGCTTTTTGCACGATCGGGGGGGGGAAGCTCCCAAGACCCCGGGGAGGCTGCTGGCCGGCTCGCTGGGCTGCTCAGCCCCTTCCCCGGAGCCTGGGGAGCTTTTTGCACGATCGGGGGGGGGGGGAGAAAACGGCTCCCAAGACCCCGGGGAGGCTGCTGGCCGGCTCGCTGGGCTGCTCAGCCCCTTCCCCGGAACCTGGGGAGCTTTTTGCACGATCGGGGGGGGGAGAAAACGGCTCCCAAGACCCCGGGAAGGCTGCTGGCTGGCTCGCTGGGCTGCTCAGCCCCTTCCCCGGAGCCTGGGGAGCTTTTTGCACCATCGGGGGGGGGAAAGCTCCCCAGGCTCCAGGGAAGGCGCTCCGCAGTTCGCAGAGCCGCGGAGCGCCTTCCCCGGAGCCTGGGGAGCTTTTTGCACGATCGAGGGGGGGGGAGAAAAAAGCTCCCCAGGCTCCAGGGAAGGCGCTCCGCGGCTCGCAGAGCCGCGGAGCGCCTTCCCCGGAGCCTGGGGAGCTTTTTGCACGATCGGGGGGGGGAGAAAAAAGCTCCCCAGGCTCCAGGGAAGGCGCTCCGCAGTTCGCAGAGCCGCGGAGCGCCTTCCCCGGAGCCTGGGGAGCTTTTTGCACGATCGAGGGGGGGGGAGAAAAAAGCTCCCCAGGCTCCAGGGAAGGCGCTCCGCGGCTCGCAGAGCCGCGGAGCGCCTTCCACGGAGCCTGGGGAGCTTTTTGCACGATCGGGGGGGGGGGGAGAAAAAAGCTCCCCAGGCTCCAGGGAAGGCGCTCCGCGGCTCTGCGAGCCTTTTGCAAACAAAATACTCCTTCAGTAGACAAAGAGATTTATGTTTTACAGCAATACTTTGCATAACAGAAATCCTACTATGTTTTAAATGTGTTTCCTCTAAAGAAATTGTTTTTTTTAATAGACAAAGGTCAGCCCTGTAAATAGTATGAAAGGTGAGTTTGGAAGATAAGAGACAGTTATTAGCAGCAGTTTTTTTCTTCTTTATAATAATGAGCCTATAAATGTATACAGGCATTTTCTAAACTTCAGCCACCTTCTGAGTTTTCTTCGGTGTTCTGGCATTTCCAATGATTGTGCTATTTTACACTTACATGTTTTTGTGAGCCCCCCCCCCGGGTCAGTTCACAGTGCACAGAGCCGCGGAGCGCCTTCCACGGAGCCTGGGGAGCTTTTTGCACGATCGGGGGGGGGGAAGCTCCCAAGACCCCGGGGAGGCTGCTGGCCGGCTCGCTGGGCTGCTCAGCCCCTTCCCCGGAGCCTGGGGAGCTTTTTGCACGATCGGGGGGGGGGAGAAAACGGCTCCCAAGACCCCGGGGAGGCTGCTGGCCGGCTCGCTGGGCTGCTCAGCCCCTTCCCCGGAACCTGGGGAGCTTTTTGCACGATCGGGGGGGGGAGGAAAACGGCTCCCAAGACCCCGGGAAGGCTGCTGGTTGGCTCGCTGGGCTGCTCAGCCCCTTCCCCGGAGCCTGGGGAGCTTTTTTGCACCATCGGGGGGGGGAAAGCTCCCCAGGCTCCAGGGAAGGCGCTCCGCGGCTCGCAGAGCCGCGGAGCGCCTTCCCCGGAGCCTGGGGAGCTTTTTGCACGATCGGGGGGGGAGAAAAAAGCTCCCCAGGCTCCAGGGAAGGCGCTCCGCAGTTCGCAGAGCCGCGGAGCGCCTTCCCCGGAGCCTGGGGAGCTTTTTGCACGATCGGGGGGGGGAGAAAAAAGCTCCCCAGGCTCCAGGGAAGGCGCTCCGCGGCTCTGCGAGCCGCGGAGCGCCTTCCCTGGAGCCTGGGGAGCTTTTTGCACGATAAGGGGGGGGGAGAAAAAAGCTCCCCAGGCCCCGGATCGCCTTCCCTGGAGCCTGGGGAGCTTTTTGCACGATAAGGGGGGGGGAGAAAAAAGCTCCCCAGGCTCCAGGGAAGGCGATCCGGGGCCTGGGGAGCTTTTTTCAAGATGGGGGGGAAAGAAAAAAGCTCCCCAGGCCCCTAGCGTCCGCTGAATTTTGGTTTCAGCGGGCTCTACTACTAGTTTGCCATAACCCACGACGTCGTAGATAATCTGCAACAATCCTGAAACCAATCAGCAAAAAGCGCTTCGTTGTGGCGCTTTCAGGGGAATCCAGAAAAGTGGATTCACCCTCCGGATAGCGATACACTCCTGCAACCAATCTGCAACAGTAGCGCTAAAGGCCTGTGCGTTACCATTGTTGCTGGTTCTTCAAAGTCCCTCCCCTTGGCTCTCTCCTCCAAACCTCCGAGCGAGCGGGGATAAACGCACCAGTGAGCCTCTTTCTGTTTAGAGGCTTCCCTGGCTTCAGTCCTTCACCTTTAGTCACTAAGCACAAACCACTGAAAAGCCCGTTTGCTGAAATAAAGTCCCTTTATTTTTTACAAATAAATTCAGCCGAAAATCGGGCCCGTGAGAGGGGGGGGGATTTTTTTTTTATCACTCGAGGCAGCGTGCAAACGATCATACAATCAAACGACAGCTCACATTAGGCAGCTGGATGGGTCTCTCCGTAGCAACGAATCTACCTAGATTCGTTGCTATGGGTCGTTGTTTTTTTAAAAAAACCTTTCTTAAAGGGAAAGGGGCTGTTTGGGAGCATGCTAACGGCTGCCCATTGGCTGCTTGACGGCCAGGGGCGGGACGAGCTTGGCAATAGCGCTTCCTTTCTAGCGATTTCTGCCGAGACCGGAAGCCTGTGGGAAACGCTAAAAAACGCAACTGATTCCACTACAAAGGCAGGTATGCATAACGACGAATTCCACTATTTTAAATGGCGATTTTTCATTCCGCAAACAATTTGCAACAAAGATCCCTGTGCGAAAAGGCCCTCAGTGTTTCCTGGAGGTTTCTTTACTGGAGGCTCTATGGCTGTAAAAATATAAGGATAAACCAAACTTCCTGTGTCAGTGATCAAAAGCTCTCACCTCACCATATTTCTCCTTGTGTTTTTGTAAACTACAACTCAATTCCAGGGGATTGATTGACTGTTTTGACAAAGAATTATCATTGGCTGTATTTGGTTGTGTGACACAGTCTACTTATATAACAGAATTGATATTTGCTATATATTCCCTGTCATGTAAGGAGTTCATAGTCTGATGAAGAGTGCTTGCACTCGAAAGCTCATGCCCTGAATAAATCTTTGTTAGTCTTAAAGATGCTACTGGATTTGAGTCCCTCCCTCCTTCTTCAGAACAACATAGCTACCCATTTGAATCATTTCTAAATAAATTTAAATGGCCAGATCACCCTTCTTTGAAGAGCCATTCAGCAGGATTTGGTAATTCAAGGAAGTGGCTGCTTAAACTTTAAATGCAAAGAGAAATGGGGGGTAGTCTCCCTTTTTGTCTTTTCTGGGCTCGGGAAGGGGGGTTGAGGCAGAGGCACCAAACTTACAGCATGGTTGCAGGAGTCTTTTATTTTAAAAAAAGTTGCAAAAAGATTGGATCAGGAACACTCAAAAAGGATGTTCCCAGCCAACCACCATTATTTCCTATAGTGAAAAGTTATTAACAGACCAGATAATCTGTTTTCCCCTCTCGTAATGCACTGCTTGAAACAAGCTGGTATATGGCAGGTGCCAGATAAATGTTAAGTAGTTTAATAATGCAGTAGTGTTGCAGTAATGATTGTTTCTTGAATATAAGCCATATAATGCTATTTCTTGAATATTTCATTGACCTTCTACCAGCCCATGTGGGCTAATACTAGTATTGTTTGAAATATTATGTTCTTAAGGAACCATAACAATCGTAACTTTTCTATCATGTATATATGTTTTTAAAACAGCCATTTTGAGCATATAAAGTAATGTGGATAAGTTGTTTACATGTGCAATTGTTTTATTTTTATTTTTACTTGAAACCATGACCCCATTTAATAAATATTTAATCAAACAGAAACTGATCCCTACAAGCCCATTAAATGAGAAAGGTTTCAAAATATCTTGTTTTGATATACATGATATTTGGTTTAATTGCTGCCAAATGACAATTGTGGTGATGAAGGCAATTGGATTCCTTCTCTAAATCAGTATCTAACACCATTTAATTCTTAATGGGCTACTATTTATATATCATTCTTTCTATTATTACCATACATTACATTCTAATGTATATTGGAATGTTTATCTTCCACCAGCACAACAAAGTTAATCACCAGTGGGACAAGCAGATATTTTTGTATATTTTCCATTATTTTACCAAGTTTTGTGTTATCAATTAATTATCACCAAATGATTCATGTTTAGTCACAATAATTACTATTATATATTTAGGTAGTTGTTTTGCTGCATTTAGCAGTGTTTGATAAGTATAGTATATATGGTGAGTCTGCAGTTAAATAAATTGTTATTATAGGTCTAACTAAAATAAGAGCTTGTTTCAGACACATTGACTTTCTGTGCTGCTTTCTACAATCGTAACATTACAAAGTGATTCTTAAAGATACATCATTTCTCACATTCCTATTCAATGTGTCCCACTCTCTTTTTCAGATGCATCTTCCTACATTACTCTAGATTAGTCAGAGAAATCAATGTCAATTGATCCAATTTGCAGAACACAGTTCCAATATTGATAGTAGTTTATACTAATTTGCTTTTACCTAATCTTTTATTAATGATCATCTTCAAGATGTCAATTAATATTGTTATCCAGAGAATCTATAATTAATACTATGTTTTTAAAAATCTACTAATGAATATGTATTCAAAAGGAATGAAAGATGAAGTAAGATAAAATGGGGGCAAATTAATTATATTTTAGTTCTCTAAAAATTGCACTCATTATTAGGCTTCCCGAATTGTCAATTTAGTATTATCACTTACATCAACAGTATGTTAGAACATGAAATAGGGTTAATTAATAAATGTTATTGGTTTCTTATATATTAACCTTGGATTTTTTTTTGAAACATGGAAAAATAGTCATATTTTTCTTTTGCTTCATACTATGACAAGCAAAAAACATTATCTTACAGGAATTGCAAGTAAGAGAGTCATTCATCTCATTGCCCAAATAGTTACAGTAGACAGCTGCATCTTGCTGCTGCTTTCTGCATGCTGCTTCAGGATGCCTATTCCTAGTACATGCCCCCTGCTCACACCATGCTGAGCAGGTCCATGTTGCCTTCCTTGTACAGTGCTGCCAGGGACCACATGAAGGCACAGTTTTCCCTGCTTATGGGAGAACTGCGCATTTTACGTCTAACATATGGACCTCAGCTGAGGCTCACAATGCATATCTGTTACTGACTGTGCACAGGTGGCAAGGCAGTGGCGTTGTAGGTAGGAGTGGGGAAATTAGCATTGGAGTGCTGGGCCAGTTATTACCAGGCTCTACTCCACAAAGAGATACTCAATACGGTACACATAGTAGACAACATATAAGCACCACTGAAAAAACAGTTAGTGGCTACATTAGACAGGGACCTTTTCATGAGCTTCACTTTTGCTAAAGTATTTCATTAAAATCTTAGGTATGCCACCTGTGAAACCAGTAATGGCTATCAATAAAGTGTTCCTTACTTCATCTTTGCCTTTTAACTTCAGAACCAAAATTGAACATATCTCTGCCACTGAATTTACTGGAAGCCTGTCCTGCTGCCCTTGACTGTTATAATTTACTACTCACCCAATGGTTGAGTTGCAGACAAGCAGAAGAGGAGCCCTCCCCCCGCGGACTTTCCCCCCTTCCCAAGGGGCCGGATCACTTTCCCTCGCCTCCCCACTTTCCCTTTCACGAGGATCCCGGGCAAGGCGTGCGCTGCACTGCGCTGCGCAGGGAGGTGCCGGGGCCGGGCGGACAGCACAGCCTCCAAGGGCTTCCTCAGGTGAGGAGGCGCAATGCACGTATGCAAATAAGAGAACAGTCTATTGAAATATAATTTTTATTTGCTTCATGTTCCGCCTCTTTCAGAGCAGTTTTCAAGGATGACAATGAGGTTGCCTATAACTGAGGTAGCAAAGGTAACTGAATGAATAAATGAACACTTTCCCATCTCTTCTCCCTCTTCATTCACAAAAGCATTACAAGAAGAGATCTCTATAACAGAAAAAGATACTGCTGAGGGTTTAGGTTTTTTGAAGCTTTGTTTTCTAAAGGAAATATTTCCAGTTGTACCACCTGCATTTCTTTCCTCTCCTGCCCCATAAGGGACAGTGCTCTTCTATGGATCATTGCCTAGGCAGGAAGTCTTTTTTGGACTATAGTCATAGGAACCATTTTTAAAAGATACTAGAAATAAAACATTTTTTAAAACTGATCAAATGTATCCTACTCACATAGGTTTTTGCATTCTGCACATATCACCAGGTACTGTTATTTTAACTTTACCTTTTTTTCTATGATAACATACACAGATTAAAGAAGAGAAAACAAATTAGACATTTGCCTTGTTTGCAGTTTATAATACCTTTTGCAAAAAAAACCCCTGGTATTTCTAAAAAGCTAACTAATTTCTTCCGTTTGTTTTCAGGGAACCATTATTCTTCTTATTATTACTATTTTCCCAAGCCTCATTATTATTTAACTGAATTTTCATTCAATAAGATTCAATGGTACTTAAACTGTTAACAAAGGCTTTGAAATTTAAAATGTCACATGTTAAAGCAACACATCTGAGGGTTTTCTTTTGATTCATTTCCTTTCCCATTTTTAAATATATCTGCATTGTATTTTATTCCAGCAAGCTTGAGAATATCTTGTTTGCTGTTTTTGTTTTTGTTCATTATTATAAACTGTTGCCTTTTCCAAGATGTGATCATTCCCCTTCTCTTTGCTCCTCCTCCAGAGAAGGTACAGCACAAGCCCTCCTCCTCATTTGAAAAGACAGTGCTTTCCCCCATTCCACAAAGAGGTAGAGTCCCCTGAGTCTGTAATTGCCAGGAGATGAAGCAATGATGGGGAGTGATCACAGTCAATAGCTTTGATTAACAATAAGGTAGAAAATTAGCAATGCCAGCATTCAACCTCACTGCCTCTTCTTCCCCATATGTCCACCACAGCATGTGCTGACTGCTTTGCGGCATAGACACAGCACTTTTTGCTTTGAAATGAGAGTGAAGGTGCAGCAGAAGAATCAAACTAGATAAAAAGAAAAGGGGATTGAAAAGTCAAAGGGAATGTTGCTGGAGCTATTACTAAAGTTAATGCAGCCGACGATGTGGAAGAAGGAAGTATGCTGTGTGCTGTCACTGTTTGTTTTTCTGTCACATATGGATTTACTTGTGTATGGACAATATTTGATAAAAATGGAAACTACTGTTGCTACTATGACCACATCAGCAGCTATGATGTTATTTCCGACAGACTCTGATGACCTGGAAAAGGGGAACGACAGCGGAACACCACTTCCCACCTCTGATAATGAGGACAATTCGTTGGGCTACACAGGTAGAGTGCATCTTTCCAAACTACTCCTTCCATATGCCACCTGTCCACAGTTGCTTAACCATGTTTGATACCACTATCATAAAACATGAGCATTTATCCCAGAATATGCAAATGTATTCCGGAAACAATGTTATGAATTGCTTATCTGAAATTGGATCAGGTAGTTTACTGCTGTGAGCTTCCATGTTCTTATAAAATAACAAGGATGGTACTTTTTCTCAAATGAGTCAGCATAGCTAAGCTTAAAGTTTACTTCAAATAAATTTCTTTTGGGGATTAAAAGTGTGCGTTTTTTTTTCTTTTTAAATTTGTAGTCAAAGCATTTAGCTCTTGCCAGACTGCAAGTTATGTGAGTGTAGGCCACAAGGGGGGGGGAGTGCTTAGCAGTACTTAAGGACAGGGTAATACTTCAGAACCCCCCCACACACACACCAGTTCTTCCATCAGTATTAACATTGGCCATTATGCAGTTAACTTTACTGCCTTTCAGCTACACTTGTTACTCTTGTTAATGTTAAATCTTTCCCACTATGATTACTTACAAAGTCAAAATATCAGTAAGGATGGCAAATGTTCATCCTAAATAAAGATATATGAAGAAAGTGAAAAGCAGACTTTTATACTATCTGATCTAGAAGGTGACACTCCAGGAAAGAAGGATAGTACAGTTTAAGGATTTTAATGTTTTAAAAAGTAGATATACTAGTATAATAGATCTCAATTATTTGGGGCCAATTTAATATGTGAATTCCCATGTAGGTAAAATAAGTTATAACATACATCTGTGTATTTCAGTGTAATAGTGAACTGGACTGTAACTGTAATACTCATTCTTCACAATAATGTCTTTGCAATACTTGGTAGTTCACTGTTCACACTTGGGGGTGGGGAGGGAGATATAAAAAAGGAAGAAGAAGGAAGATGATTAAACAAGGTAGTATCACCTACCTTTTTTCTTTGGCATAAGATATAAGTTTATCTTCCATCTCTTTGCAAATGTTTAAAAGTGTGTGGTGATTTCCCCCCCATTCATGTAGACAGGTTTTAAGATTAGTAGCACAAAGGCATTTGAGACAAATATTTGGCATATAAACTATTTCAGAGAAATGCAAAATCAGCTTCTTTTGGATATGACAATTTCTATGAAATACTGAGTTTCCTTGTAAGCAAGGGCGTTCTGATTCACTTCTAGGATAGGAACAACTTTGTTTAGAATGTGGAACTGTGTATGATCTTGTAATAAAAGGACAGCTTTATATGCTTGCCATGAGTTTAGATAAAACTGTTTAGGGATAATTTATATCTCCTTTATCCCTAATATAAATACCCACAGTTTGGATCCAGGCAGCATTTTTAATCTCACCTCATTTCCCTCCTTTATGTAGCCCCCATCCCACATGTCTTTTATGCAAGTCCTCCTCTATTTTCCAACAGCAGAAAAAACTAGCTGGATTCACATATACTGTTTCAAATCATAACAAAAATTACACTTGAATGCTTTTTGTTTTTGCTGTTGTTCAGTGTCCCTTATCATAGCTATATCTGAACTACTAGGAAAAAAAAGTTTTCTTATTAAATTACCAAGTGGGCCAGTGGGAATCACCTAGTCAGAATGGTGATGTCATGCCATTATGCAGGCCTTGAGATCTGGTTATATGATGACTTTACTGAAAACAAACCTCATTCAGAATTTCAATTTAGGGAATATTATCCTTGTTGCTGAGGCAATTGCATCAGCATTCAGTGTTTTGGCCCAATTGTTGTAGGGTAGAACATAGTCAGGTCCTAATATTTATTTGTTAAAAACCCAAGGCTTATAACATAGCCTCAATAAAAACAATGCATACATGGAGACTAATGCCTCCACTAATGCCTTAGATACTTAGCAGTATCTAAGTAATATTTTAAAATTGTGTTCTACCCTACATAGTTTTAAGTTCATTTTCCTTATTTTGACTTTTTTAGGCTCTTGACTTTTGTTTGACCCTTTGTATTTTGGACAGTGGTCTCATGGCCTCAGAACAGTGCAGTGAAATAGGAGCCTTTGGTTGGGCACCATTGTGCTTCCTTTCAGGATATTGGCTCCAATTTCAGCTCCCGTACTAAAAGTTCTAAAATGCAGGTTCTTGTGCAACTGAGGAAACAATACATTTGAATTAGTACAGGTGTCAACTGTGAAGTTTTCCTTCCATTTCTGCTTGACCAGGTGCTCCAATACAAGTTTTTGTTTTGTTTTTTTGATGGGGGGGTGGAGTTGCACTAAATCCAACCCCATCTGTCTAGGGACTTTGTAGCTCAAAGTAAATCAAAAGTCAGCACTAGGCAATAGGGTTACTAAATAGCCGATAAGAAATAGAAACTGCTATATTTGTGTGCCAGTAACATATAGAAAAAAATTCTATTGATTAAACAAAGGTAGCACAAAATAAAACATAATAAAAATTTTAAAATGGCAAAAAGAAAAAAAAAAGATCAGGAGAGGAATGCTTAGCATTCCAGAGTTCCATAAGCCAAAACCAGTAACCAGGAATGTACTATCCAGAGCCCCTAACAAATTATTTGGGGTTGGAAGTCATCTGCAATGGGACAACTGGAGTCGAACATGGACAATATATAATCCCCCCCTCACCCAGTGTCATGGTCTAATGATTTATCCCCAAAATTCTTGTGTTCAAGGACAAGCAGTAGCTTGCTGTAGTGAAGAGAAACAACTCTGTATCTAATCAGCAGTTTGTCCATCCTTCAGAGGGCCCATTGCCAAGTAGTTCTGATCTTACTTGTATCTACTGAAATCTACTGCTAGAATTACAACCATGCTGACATAAATTATAGTTCTGACATACATATATAAATATATGTGGGACCCAAGTAGGCAGATTTGTTTAATTACAAAAAAACATGAATGCACAGGTACACATGCACTGGTAATTATAAGAAACAATAATTAGAAAAATAATCACATTGTGCTTAATTACACATCACACTCTCTTCGAACATGCACTTTTCTGCCCCAGTGTTGTATCTTAAGATTAATTAGTTATCAGAAAAAGTTATAACTGAAAACTTTAATTCTGTACAGTAACAGCTAACTCAAAGGTCTGTCTTCTTCACCTGACTCACCAAGCCAAAGACTATCAAAGCCATTACAAAACAATTACACTGAATCTATAAGGGACATGTAATAATAATAATAATAATAATAATAATAATAATAATAATAATAATAATAATACAAACTAACTGTAGATTGTATCGATTAAACCTGAGCTGTATATGTGACAACAGAAACTCAGTCACTGAATTCTGACCATTTTCTGCTGATATATTCATTGGTCAATACATCCAATTCATGGGCTTGCTGGAATCATACAAAGAAGGAGAAAGGGAAAGAAGCAGAGTACATTTCTGAATTGCATCAAAAATATTTTTATTGATCATGTGATACATAAAGAAGAGGATGATTGTCCTTTCCCTCCTATCTGTACCTTCAAACTACTGTGAGAGTCCCCCTAGCATTTAAGTAAGTTTATTTGACATAGCACTATGGCCAGATGCAAACATCTACAGCATGTTGTTGTTGTGTTTCACAACCATTTCAAGTGTTCTAGGCAAAATGGTATGGTCACTGAGTAAACTCATAGACAACATATATAATTATACTGGGTATCTCTGTACATTTCTGTTTTATATCAACTACTTTATATTTCCCAAATTGCACAGTATATTGAAAAGTATTCCATTGTAGGAAATCAAAATTATCAAAATAACTTAAATATTCTCATCACATTAGGATAAAATTGAGTTTATTGTCTAGGGATTTTAAATTGATCATTCGTCTTTAAGAAATATCTAAGTACAAATAAAATACGTCAATAGTAATACAGAAGTAGCCTGGCCCACCAACCCCCCTGACTAGTGATAATGAAATTCCAGCTAATTAACGAGATTGTTCTTTTTCATTGGCAGTTTGTTTCTCTAGCCAGTAAAACTGCCAAGCTGAGTAGATGAGACTTACAATGTGAGTTTACAGCTACCACAACTAGGTTTTGGCAAAATATATAACGGTATTTTCTCCATGATTATGACAATTATCTTTCCAAAGAAAGATAAACAGCTATAGCAAAATCCAGGTTATTACAAACTGCCATAGGAATTTGCCTGCTTCCACTAAACTCTGCTTATATATATATTTATAAACAAATATATATTAGAGATATCATAAATCCACTGAACCCACATCAATAGGAATCATTCAAATCCCTAAATTACTGTTAGTGGTTTTCTTACCACAAGGAAAATTGGAATTCAGTAAACTATATATTAGATGGATCTTTTAGCTCTGTAATTATAATTTTGTAAATACTGGATTTTTAAAAATAGCATTATAAACCAGGATTATTAAGAAAAATATTTCACTTTTTTAACCATTTTCTGAAATTGACCATCTGGCACATTGGGGACGTTTTAATTGTGAATAGCTGAATACACTATTGTTTCCCATTGCTTTTCATTGTTGTTCCATAAAAATCAATGAGAGTGTTGTAGTGATCCCAATAGGAACAATGTTTTTACATGTAGGATAGCTAACTGTTCAGGCCATTTTGCTGAGTACCATGTTACAGTTTGGCAGTCCTCTTGAGGCAGTCTTTCCCAGTCTTCTGTGATGTAAAATATTGAGATACCATTTAACAGTCCACAGGCTACAGATAATGTTACACTGCCATGTTCACAGCCCAGTGAACATTTTTAGATAAGATCCACAATTTCTTATTAGGATAACATTTTAATAGCTCTTATTAAAAGCATATTTTTAATGGAATCTTCCAAAATACTTTTGAGCCAGTTTCATTGATGGGCAATTTACAGGTTCTACTTTCCAGGCTGGTGACATCAAAATATTGCACAATATTTTTTAGTAATGATCATGTATCAGCAGTAGTCAAATTTGTGTAGGAGGAAAAACTTGAATCCAAATCACAAGGAAAAGGCGTAGCATGAGGCAAGACACATAAGTAGCTTTGCATTATGTATCTATTGCTGGACTTTACTACATCTGTAAGTAGGAACACAATACTTAAATGAATGCAACATCTGGAGAAAACCTGCACCAAGTTTGGATACAAGGCAAAAAGTTCACACCTAGCTTTCATACTAATTTTCTATGTGGAGAGACATTTTTCATATGAGAGCAAATTAGATTTTTTATCTAAAGTTATAACGTGAGAATGATAAAAATGTGTTTCATTTCTTAATGAAATGCTAAAGGAAGACATTCCAAAACTGAAGAGCAATTGCATGATGATCTAAAAATGCAGTAACTTGAATTAAAGCCTATTATACCTAGATTTTAAATTATGTTATATATTTAAAAGTGTCAGGAAAAAAACAAACATGAAGGAAAAATAAAGCTAAGTTAAAACTGGAGAAAATTGATAAAACTAATTTAACTGAAAGGCAGATGAAGCAGTGCTGCAAATCTGGCAGTTGCAATTGAGATTTTGAATTGCTAGTTGGCTATATGAAACTATTGAAACAGGTGATGATATGCTGATAAGGGATAAGATATAAAACTGTTGACTTCCAAATGGAAGACTTAATGAGATGGATAGAATACTTCAAAGAAGTTCTTACTGATTTAGTTCTAGCACCACCCTGATAGTCAATCATGACAGTTCATTAAAGCAGTTCCAGTTGAATTATTGAATTCCTGGCTTCAATTAAATAGATAAAGAAGGTATAGCTGCTGGACAGGAATTTAATAAATGCAAAACACTGGGTGACTCTTCAGCTACTAAAACTAGCTGACCTATTCAGTGAAGTATGGGAAAAGAGACTGTTCCCAAGGACTGAAAGCAGAGCATCATTGTCAAGATGCCAAAAAAGGATGTACTTGCAGATCAGAAGAATTGGAGGGGAGTTTACCTGCTCCCTATAGTGGGGAGTATTCTGCCAGAAGAAAGAGTTCATAGAAACTATAGGGTAGAGTTGGCTTTTGGCCTGTTATATCATGTGACAATCAGTCACGCTTAAGTTCTTTAGGAAAAAAATGCATAGAATTGCCATGCAGAGTGTTTTAACAATTTCATTGCTTTCCACAAAAGATTTGGGGCCCTGTATAGTCAAGTGGTATATTAATTTAGTATGGCTTTGGAAGATGTTCGACTCCAGTTTAGCATGATTTCTTTTTCTAAAGAATAAGTTCACAGTTATTCATCTCATACTCATATTATTTTATATAAACACAATTTTAGGTTGATTTATCAAAATAACAGGATATATGCAATATTTTCTTTTAATTCCTTACTCCTGGGAAAGTACATTGTTTTAAAATAAACAGTAATAAAACAACAAAAAAAAGAGGGAAAAAAGACCACATATCAACATATGTGGGGGGGAAAAACACATGTCAACATAAACAATACCAGTTTCAAAATAAAACAAATAGTATCATATAGTTCCTGGCAGGGTAGTATTCACACCTGACTGTTACCCAGGAGATAGGGTGGGGACCCGGGATCCAACCTGTACACTCCGTAATGTGTAAATACAGCATTTGATACTTCCTTTGTTCCAGGTAACCACAACATCATGCATGGTTTAATTGTTGGCCCTTGTGAAATGGCGCTTGTTAAATTAATGGCCCTTGTGAAAGAAGAAACACAATATATAGTTAAATAAATAAATAATAACTAGTCTTCTATAATGCAGCAATGGCATTTTTCATCATAAGCAGGACATGGTTTGGTTTTCTGTTGACTCTGAAAATCCTATTTTATGAATGTATCTGTCCATATAAGTGACACACATCATTAACAGTTGAAAGAGAGAAAGACATTCCCAGGAATGTGTTATTAAATATTTAAATTATATTTACAGATTTTTTCTGAGAAAAGACTAAAAGCCAGAAAGCAAAAATTAGTTGCCTTCAGAGACCAGTTCATTGTTATCCACTTTCACAATGCCTCTCCTGTAGCTAAACATCTGGTTAAACATTTCTTAAGTTTGATTATGCATCTCCAAGGGCATGCAAACAAGTAGAAAACTGCAATCAGCCCACAGGGAAACCTTTGTCATTTTAGTGGGTTCTTCACGTTGTCTCAAAAGACTCCTTTGCCTGAGTACAGGTGTGCAAGATTAGCCTCCACATATTGTTAACAGCTGTATGGTATGAGTGACAGTTTTACTTCAGTACTTCACCTTGGAATACTAGATTCCAGGCAAGCCAGGACCTAGTGACATTTCCTATAAAAAGATTTTGAGATTATGAGATTTTAAAATAAAACACTATCTCTTCCCAAATACATTATTTCCAGGGTTGAATAACTCTTTATGCTTGCCTTTTTACCTTAATATTGAGAAGTTCAGGGGAAACATTTACAAGGTACATTTCCTTTGTGAAGAGAGTACATATATATTTTTTGTAATGTTCTGTATGTTTACAAACATATAGGCAGAAGCAAGCACACAGATATATGTAATTATAGAATACCTCTCCCCCTAAAATTCAGGGAGTTGGAGCCAGACTAAATTTTATGCTAACCAAGGGGAACAGCAATTTCTGTTAATTTTCCCTTTCTGCTTCAGACCTTGCTCCTACCATTGATTTCATGGAAGCCAATAAGTGGCTATAGGAAGAGGATGAAGGAAAGTTCCATTCACCTGATGGGAAATTTAATCTGGATCCAACCCACTTTGTATTTCTACTTCAACTCTCTTGATAGTGTAATAGGCAAAACTTGCTTGAGATACACTTCCTTTCTCCATTACCTGAAAAAGGGCATTGTTTAGATACATTTCTGAAATCTGACAACAGCCTTTTAGATATAGTTTAGCTATTTCATGTTATGATAAATAGTCAACTAACCTTTGTTTTAGCATCTAATTACCATTTTGAAAGGTCTGATGCCCAGAATTAATGAGGAATCCAGATTTCTCAAAAACTTTGTCACATGTATCCTGTGATGCATCCTACTCCAAGACAAAAACTACACTAAGACTGATTATGTTCTGCTGTACACGCACAACTCTGTGGCAGGCGGTGTGAGCCAGGGGATTCCTTCCCCGTCCTATGTATGCACGGGGAAGGAATCCCCTGGCTACACCGCCTGCCACAGAGTTGTGCGTGTACATGTACAACTTTGGGTTGGAAAAGGCCTGCTGCATCTCACAGTGGCAGTGGGGGGGGGATGGAGGTACCGCCCCAGTATGGTGGGATAGTAGCATCCCACTATCCAACCAACGTGGGGGTATAGAAATGCCCCATTTGGCTCTGCAGCACCAGAAAGCCAAATGGGGCATATTGTGTCCCTGCAGGGACACTGTAGAAGTGGGGGAAGATATAGGCCTCAAAGACTTGACTCTTCTTTTATGCACGGGCCTGCCCCAGCCATGCCTCTACTGGCAGCTGTGGCAAGATAGGAAATGCAGAATGATCTGCATTCCCTTGCTACGGGCCATCAGAGGCCAGGACTGGAAGGGAACCTAGATGGCGCCAACATCACACATAAGCAGGGATTAGCCCTGCTGGCATGTAGGAGTCGGCCCACCTTTCCTGGCCCATGCATAATCGGTCTAATAAAGCCAAGGGTAAATACTGTTGGCAATCAGACAGTGCCTGAACCACATAGGAAGTCCATAGGTGAATGCAGCTGTACTACTTAGTGACAAAAAGGTGCCCAGCAACTATTTTGATTGCCTAGAATAATAGAGTTGGAAGGGACCTAATGAGTTAATTTTTTATCTAAAAATGTATATTTGTTGACAATTTTGAATGTTAAAATATCATGTTTGTGGGCAAACTTTTTATCAGTCTTGCAGTACTAGATTTTTTTTTAATGAATTAATTTTTTTTAGTGCAAAGTAACTTTGTTACAGAAGAAAATTAATCCTAATAGGTAATTTATTGAAGTAATACCTATGTGATGCTTGTTGATTTCTCAAAAACGTGTGGCTGTGCACTGTGAAAAACAGGATGCTGTAAAAATTGGTATCTAGGTTACAGTTGTCATAGGCACAAAAAGGCCCCTTGGGCCAGCCCTGAATGGGTCATCATACAGAGTTAATTTGGATATGTTGGTAACCATCCAAATAAGTTGGAAACCAGTGCCCTAGGCAATTACTCATCTTCCTTAAAACAAGTAAACTAGGAAGATCAGAATATCAGTCTGATAGTTATTTTCATTGTTTTCAGTGGAAGTCATTTCTGGATATAAAACCCCTCTCCCCAAATCAGTATTGTATCTGTCACCCAAGATATTCTTCCTCTCAAATTTCAGTCAAATAGGAGAGTGTCTCCATTATACAAACAATTGGAAATTCACTTGTAGAGTTGGCACAGGCAGGCATGAATTGCTGTGTTGCCCTACTGGGCCACACATTGGCCACACATTTCACCCTTGGCCAGGAAGTTAGGCAAGTTCAGATTCCAAAATTCAGTCCAAAGGGTCAAGATCCAAGGAAATCAGTCCACCAAGGGAGACGGGCAGGGTTGTGGAGTTGAAAGCTGGGCCAGGGTCTACACTGAAGGAGTTCCAAAGCCATTGCACGTTTGAGTAGCCAAGGAGCAGAGTCAAAAGCTGAGCCACAGTCAGAAACAGAGTCAAAGCTTTAAAGCATAAATATTCATGCAACAATTGGAATGACTGTGGTAAAAATATATTAAATTTACAATCAGCCAAATGCTAAAAGACAACTGGTACAAAATGTGTTTCAGATGGCACATACCACCAAAGAACATTGAGAAAGCAGATAAATACTCCAAAGGAAAATGCTGGAAATGTCAAGACATAGATGGAACTTTCAAATGTGGTGGACTTATAAAAAAGCAAAAAGATATTAGAAAGAAATACACCAAAAATGCCGAACATATTAAAGCTTACATTTCTAACAGAAGCCAAGAACATGCTATTAGGTATTCTGCCTAATAAATTACCAAAAAAATTAGAAGAGATATTCAAATATATGGTGACATTGTCTAGAACTATTTATACAGCAAAATAGAGATTAGACATCTTTCCACATTAAGAATAATAGAACAATAAACTTAATGAACATGCAGTTTGAGAAACATGCGTATCACAAAATTTAAGGAGCGATAGAGTGTGTATCATGGTAGATGAAGACAAAAAGCGAGAAAATGTCATATACAAATGTATGGTAATGAAATAGCAGTAGAATTAAAATATGTTCCAAATGTAATATCTTGAATACAAGTGGGTTCTTGATATGAGATACATCATCATCATCATCATCATTATTATTATTATCATTATTATTATTATTATTATTATTATTATTATTATTATTATTATTATTTCGATTTATTTCCCGCCACTCCCAAATGGCTCGTGGCGGGTTACAGTGTCTTAAAACCCCATTAAAACTCCCATTAGAAGACTTTAAAATGTCATAACATGGCGGCACAATAATAAGATCCCCTTCCTACCCCCCATCCTAAAAAAGGGGGGGTGGAGGAGAGGAGGTCAACGATGTTCAAGAAGAAGCCTGGGAGAGCAGTCGATGTACCCCAGCCTCAACCATAGACCTGGCAGAAGAGCTTCGTCTTGCAGGCCCTGCGGAACGTTGAAAGGTCCCGCAGGGCTCGCAGCTCTCCCGAGAGCTCATTCCACCAGGTGGGAGCCAGGACTGAAAAGGCCCTGGCCCTGGTCGAGGCTAGTCGTGCTTCCCTAGGGCCGGAAACGACCAGAAGATTCTCACTCGCGGAGCGCAGAGCCCTACGGGGGGCATAGGGCGCTAGGTGGTCCCTCAGGTATGCGGGTCCCAGCCCGCGTAAAGCCTTAAAGGTTAGAAACCGAACCTTGAACTGGATCCGGACAGCAATTGGTAACCTCAGCACAGCTGCCTCAGCACAGCCTGGATGTGGGCCCTCCAAGGTGTGCCGGTGAGGACACTAGCAGCTGCATTTTGTACTAGCTGGAGTTTCCGGATCAGAGACAAGGGTAGGCCCGCGTAGAGTGAGTTACAGAAATCTAATCTGGAGGGCCCAAGTAGCCAAGCTTCGCCGAGCTTGGCGAAGATGGAAAAATGCCTGGCCAGCTACTTTCCTGACCAGCGCCTCCATAGTCAGGGAGGCATCAATGGTCACACCCAAGTTTCTGCCCTGGGACGCGATGGTAAGATGCGCCCCTGCCAGGGTGGGTAAATGCGCTTCCTGTTCCCGCCCCCTACTTCCCAGCCACAGGACCTCTGTCTTGGAGGGGTTGAGTTTCAGGCAACTCTGCTCAAACCATTCTGTCACCGCTTCCAAACATCTGGCGAATGGTTCCGGGGGAGAGTCCGGGTGGCCGTCCATGAGGAGGTAGAGCTGGGTGTCGTCAGCGTACTGATGGCAGCCCAACCCAAAACTCCGTAGCAGCTGGGGCAGAGGGCGCATGAAGATGTTAAATAGTGTGGGGGAGAGAACCGCACCCTGTGGCACCCCACAAGGGCGTCCATAAGGGTGCGAGAGCTCATCCCCCACTGTAACCCTCTGGGTCCGGTTCTGGAGGAAGGAGCGTATCCAGCGCAACGCTGTACCCCGTATCCCCGTACCGGCGAGGCGGTGGACCAATATCTCATAGTCCACGATGTCGAAAGCAGCCGACAGATCCAGAAGGACCAGTACGGCTGACCCGCCTCTATCCAGCTGGTGACGGAGATTATCCAGCAGGGCGATCAACACCGTCTCCACCCCGTGGCCAGGGCGGAAGCCAGACTGATATGGAGTGCCGAAGTTTCATCCAAGAAACCTAGGAGCTGGTCCGCCGCAGCCCTTTCCACCACCTTGCCCCTTGAGAAGCCAAGAGGGACAGGGATCAAGGGGGCAGGTGGTCACCCTAACCGACCCCAGCAACTTGTCCACTTCGGAAGAAGAGAGCTGTCTGAAGCCATCAAACTTTGCTGCCAAAGACGGCCAACAGGTCTCCAGTTTGTTTACTGTATTGATTGTGACAGGAAGGTCACGGCGAAGCGACAAGTCTTTATCTGCAAAAAAGCTCGCTAATGCCTCGCAACCAAGTGCCAATTGACTAATATTTTGGCACCCCTAAAGGGCGGTGAGGGATCTAACTACCCTAAATAATTGGGCCAGGCGAGAGCTTGCGGACGCGATTTCCGTGGTGAAAAACTCTCGCTTTGCCACTTTCGCCGCCATCTCATACGCCCTCATAAGCGTGCGATAAGATGTTCTTGCAGCTTCGTCTCGAGTCTTCCGCCACACTTGCTCTAGTCGTCTTACCTCCCTCTTCTTTTCCCGGAGCACCCCCGTGTACCAGGGGGCCCGTTTGAGTCGAGGGCAGAGAGGACGCTTAGGGGCAATCTCATCTATAGCGGCTGTCAGACGGGACTGCCAATTCTCTACTAACGCTGCCAGTGAGTTGCCAGGAGGCATTGGGTCCCGCAGAGCATTCCAGAAACCAATTGGATCCATGAGTCTCCGCGGGCGGGCAAAAGTGCACCCGCCGCCCAACTGGGGAGGGGGTGGCATCCCAAGCCGGGCCCGCAGGGCATAGTGGTCTGACCATGGCACAGCCAAAGCTGGCTCCAGAACCACCTCTATCCTGGCACCGAAAATCAAGTCAAGCGTGTGGCCGGCATGATGAGTGGGACCGGCAACAAATTGCGAGAGCCCTAGTGTCGCCATGGATGACACCAGGTCCCCACCTAGTCCTGAAGTGGGCGAGTCCGTGTGGACATTGAAGTCACCCAGGATTAAGAGCCTAGGGAACTGCAACGCCCAGGCGGCCGCCGCCTCCAGCAGGCAGGGCAGTGCATCTGGTGGCGCGTTGGGCGGATGGTATACCAGCCAGATGGCAGCACTCTCGACCGTCCCCCACCCAATACCGACACACTCCACTCCACTGATTTCTGGCACCGGGAGAGCCCTGCAGGCGAGAGTCTCCCGGGGCAGAATTGCCACCCTCCCTCCCCTCTTATGGGTCCGAGATTGGTGTAGGACCGAGAATCCTGGGGGGGGCAGTTCTTTCAAGGCTACCGACTCCCCCTCCCTCACCCAGGTCTCGGTCATACAAGCAAGGTCCGCCCCTGACTCTGCAAAGAAGTGCTGCAGACTGGAGGTCTTGTTCTTAATCGACCTTGCATTGCACTGGGCCAAGATCGGACCCTCCCTAGCCTCCATCCTCACAGCCCTGGGGATGGGACGGAGGTTAGAAGGGGATCGAGCACACCCAGGGCGAGGGCTGTGCCTCCACGGCCAGGTCCTATGCGGGGCACCAGTGCTCCCACCCCTTCTCTTGTCCAACCTCCTCCCCCAGCCATAGCGCCCCTGGCTCATGATAGTTTGGATCCTGGCCCCAGCATCTGCCATCTCTCCCAGGCGACCCTCCCTCTCCATGTGCCCTCGAGAGAGAGAGGACGTCAATCCTAACTCCTATGCTAAGTCCCGCCTCCTCCCCAACTGCACTAACCCTCCCTAACCCTCCCGACCCCACTAACTCAGTCACATAATAGAATTCTTTTTCGACCCCATGGACAATGATTCCCCAGGACTTCCTGTCCTGTACCATTCCCTGGAGTGCACTTAAGTTCGCACCGACTGCTTCAGTGACTCCATCCAGCCACCTCATTCTCCGTCATCCCCTTCTTCTTCTGCCTTCAATCGCTCCCAGCATTAGGCTCTTCTCCGGGGAGTCTTTGCTTCTCATGAGGCTATATATATATATATAAATATATATATATATGTGTGTGTGTGTGTGTGTGTGTGTATGTATATGTAGCAATGATTAAACTAATGCTGTGGTCAAAATAGACTAGTTATAAAGTTTGAAATTTAAAAGAATATTCCTGTTTAATGGCACATTCCCAAAATATCCTTCTTTTAAACTCAATGGATGACAACATTTTACAGTTTTAAACATAATTGTATTGGTTTATTATCCTTTACAAAGGCTAATGAAAACATATCCCTTTGCTCAAAATGAAGTCATTGAATGTAATAAAATGCAAAACCAAGGAGATTTTCCCAGGACTTAAGTAAAAGATAGTTATTTATACACATAAGATATATTGACCCAGTAGGCATTAATGACGACGGTTTAGTCTTCCTGGCCAAGTTTTGCTCAACATAGCCTTTTGTGGTTGCAAGCAATAGACATCAAAGGCATGCTACCAATGACTTCAGTTCAAACCCAGACAGAAAAGAACATTAAAAAATGTAGTGGGAGATGCTGACTTTGATATTAGAAGATGGTGTTTGAATACCATAGACTATTTACTTGGGGGCATGGGGAGACTTGTTGAATTTTCAGTCTATATACCTTCTATTCATTATGTAATACTTTTTGAAAAGCTATTTGGAAAAAAAGGGCATTCAGAACAAATTGTGCTCCTAAAATGATATCAGCCTGAAGAAATACTATGATGAGAATATGAGTTGAATGGTATAATGTGTCTCAAACACAAAATGTCCAGGGCATTGCAATGTGAGTGTTCCAACATGAAGTTATAGCTAATTCTTATCAGCCATTTATAAAAAGGACCCAACTTTCAACAGCCATAAAAAACAGCTTTAAAATATGCAACCCCTCAGTTAAAAGAAAATGTTTTGGGTAAAAGAAAATGTTTTGGCTTCTCAGCAAAAGGTAAGTTTCAAGGAAAGAGGAATTCCAAAGATGAGGTGCCACTACTGAAAAGTCTCCATCTCTGGGTACCCAGGCTTTCTCAACCAGGGTTTCATATATTTTTAAGCCACTGACAATTCCAGACCATTGTCAGTAATGTTGCAGCAACCTATCTTGGATCACCATGGC
Organism: Paroedura picta; assembly: GCF_049243985.1. Classification (NCBI taxonomy): domain Eukaryota; kingdom Metazoa; phylum Chordata; class Lepidosauria; order Squamata; family Gekkonidae; genus Paroedura; species Paroedura picta. The sequence goes on from NC_135374.1 coordinate 48,183,093, forward strand.
AGCATCTCTTCTTGAGAAATGCACATAACTAGCATATCAGCCAAAAGTACTACATGAATGACTGAATTTAGTAATGAATGTCAAACAACTTTTAGTGTACAATCATAGAGTTGGAAGGGACCGTATAGGCCATCTAATAGGACCCCCTGTTCAACCCAGGATCAGCCTAAAGCTCTACCCAAAATATCTTAGCAAAATTCATTTTCTACCTTTTTTTCTTCCAATATAGATGGTAGGAATTAGATGAAAGATGATTATGTCCTGCTCGAAGAGTGTGAGTTCTAGCCATTAGCTATATCTTCTGGACACTTACAGATCTGCCAGTGTTCAATATCTTCCTGACCTCATAGAAGATGATACAAAAATAATATGATCTTCTGGAACAGTGGTCCCCAACCCACGGGCCGTGGCCCAGTGTCGGGCCGCGAAGGCCTTGGTGCCAGGCCGCGGCTCCTTCTTCCCTCCCCACCCGAAGCGAGAAGCTCGCCAGGCCGCGAGCAAATCGACCGCCAAAGTGGCCGATTAGCTTGCGGCCCGGCTTCTTGTTTCGGGAGGGGAGGGAAGAGAAGCTTGCCGAGCTGCAAGCTAATTGGCCGCTTTAGCCCGGAGGGGCCGGGAGGGGGAGCCGCAGCCGCCGGCATGGCGGCGGCGCAAACGCGCATGCGCGGACTGCTGTGCACGCGCGTTTGTGCCCCTGCCAAGAGCAAACGCATGTGCGCGGCAGTCCGCGCATGCACGTTTGCGCTGGGGCTGCCGCGTGTGTGCGGGCCCCTGGGCCGCCCTCTCCCCCCACTCCACCGCAGCGGTCCGCAGCGGCCGAAAGCTTTCGGACCGCTGTTCTGGGACACAAGTATTTAGAAATAAGATGGATATGAGTTACTGTTGCCAGCAAATGAAATCCTGTATGTGTCTGTTGGCAAGCAATGTATTTACATATGCTTGATCTAGCAGAAACAAGTTAGGGTTCACCAGAAAACACTGGAATGGAAAACATGCAAGAAGAGAATCCATTTGGGAGAATATGGCTGTCATGAATATGGAAATCCAGTACTGCTCTACCTACTGACCGTTGCATTCTATCTATTCCAACTAGCTATTTAAAAAAACTCCTAAACAACCATCAATTTCTTAAATCTTCTCTTTGGAGGAAAAACTGATAAGCTAGAATTTGTCAACTTTCCCTAAAATAGGTAGGTGGAGGAAACCTGGAAAATATTCATCCTGCCCTTTAACTGTAATCATAAACAAATATCAAAAACAACTAAAGAGTTGAATTAGATGAGATCAAGATCATGGATACCTAATACTCTTTAATGATTCCCTTCCCCCTAGGCTTGTATGAACACACTTTTGATAGGCAAAACCATGTATTAACTTCTAATTAAATTAGATGAATGAAAGTTTTTCCGCCTACTTAGGCCACTAAAAAAAGTCTAGCCTTAATAATGTTCACTCATAACTAAAGTTCAAACTAGATGACTTTGTAATTATGGATTTCCAAGGAAGTTTAAAAAAATAATTTCAAGCATCAGGGTCTGTTGTTGGAATCAGATCATGATCTGATTCCAACAACAGACCCTGATGCTTGACATTATTTTTTTAAACTTCCTTGGAAATCCATAATTACAAAGTCATCTAGTTTGAACTTTAGTTATGAGTGAACATTATTAAGGCTAGACTTTTTTTAGTGGCCTAAGTAGGCGGAAAAACATTCATTCATCTAATTCCTAAATTGAAATGGAAAATAAAGTGTGGAATTAAATGTGTAGATTGGCCACAATCCAAAGGACCAGGCAAAAAGCTTAACAACCTTCTGGCTTTATTTTTATTTAACAACACTCTTTGCCAAATCCCATTTCTAATTTGGGAAAAGATGAAAATGGTTTTCAGTGTAGCATTGGGAGTAGTGTTGGAAGAAGGAGTCAGAAACTATACAGTACACCAGCCTTTCTCAACTTTTTTATCATTGAGAACCCCCTGAAACATTCTTCAGGCTTTGAGAAACCACAGAAGTGGTATGATCATGCAGAATATGGTTGGGAAGCACAACTGTGTCCATCCCCACCTGGGGATGGTCCCGTTTCCCACCCCTTTCCCACCCCCCATCATTGGCCATTTTGGGAGGGAGAGTTGAAATGACCATATATGGTCATATCACCTGATAAATATTTAACAAATTATATATATATAATTTAATTTATAATAATATAAATTATATATATATACACACATATATATATATATACACACATACACACAATTAATTTACTCCCACCTATTCAAGAAACCCTTCCAGGGCTGTCAGAAAATCCAGAGTTCCACAAAACCCTGGTTGAGAAAGCTTGCTATATGTGCGCACATGTACACACAGGCACACACACACGCCTGTACACACAGAGAGAAACCGATTGTAAAATCCAGTCTCACAACCAGTGGGAGACTAGAGGTATTAGGACAGAAGTGACATTCTTCAGAGAGCCAGTTTGGAGAGAGCCAGTTTGGTGTAGTGGTTAGGAGTGTGGACTTGTAATCTGGCATGCCAGGTTCTATTCTGCGCTCCCCCACATGCAACCAGCTGGGTGACCTTGGGTTCGCCACGGCACTGATAAAACTGTTCTGACCGGGCAGTGATATCAGTGCTCTCTCAGCCTCACCCACCCCACAGGGTGTCTGTTGTGGGGAGAGGAATGGGAAGGCGACTGTAAGCTGCTTTGAGCCTCCTTCGGGTAGGGAAAAGTGGCATATAAGAACCAACTCTTCTTCTTCTTCTTCATCATCATGCCTTTCTAGGAATCACTGGAACCTCTATGGATATCACATACAGGTTTTCCTAACTCTAGTTCAAAAGTGCTTAAAGTCACTTTCTGTAGCCATTATGTTCAGAACTGTAGTTTCTTAGATGGCCGGTATGAGTTCTTAGATGCCCAGAATTTTTTTAAAAATTGTATAAAACAAAAGAACTCTGAAGAACAGTTCCAGGATTATCTGCTTGCAAGTAGCTCAGTTCTCTGAGGGGGGTGGGGGTGGGGGTGGAGAATATTAAGTATTTCTAAATAATTTTAATCATTCAATATAATTCAGTTAGGCAATAAGGAACCAATAATTGAAATCTGTATGAGATCAGGCAAAAGCAATAGGAGTTATTTCTTCTTCTGTGTTCCATTCACCAATGAATTGTTGCCGTCCTTAGACGATTGAGATATTGACTGCTCTTGTCCTGTGATTCATCCTGCTTGGCACTCTCTTCGACATTAGAAGGTTTACATGTCTTTGACAACAATATCACTTACAAGAACTAGAAAGAAGAAGAAGAAAACATGGATGCAAATATATGGTTTGAAGCTTTTAAAATATAGGAAGACCTAAGATACACAGTTTATTCAGAGATTAAAAATATGACACTGGGATCAAGATTTGTAAAAATATATTTATTTACTGACTTTATAGCCTAATGTTCTCCCTGAGCCTCAAGGCAGATTACAAAATATTTTTAATGGCTAAAACACAATAAGTTACACTAAACAATACAGTAGTCCTAGGGTTACAGAACTGGACGACAATATGTTTGAACAAGCAAATAAACCTCAAAAACACCTGTGTAAGGCCTGACAAAGCATAATGCTGAACACAGCATACACACACACACATTTGCCACATGAACCTATTTGTATCACACATTCTACAAAACAGAACTTTAGGAGCTTTCTTGACCTCCTCAAGCAGAGAGTGTGCATGAAGACCAGTTGCCGGTCTTACCATTAGCAGGGTGGTGCCTTCAGAAGGTGCAGCAGAGCATAGTATGAGAAGCAGTTCAGCATTATATGGGTCTTTGACCCTCATCTCGCTTGATGGAACTTGATTATAATTGTCAGCATCAATAGAACTGCTATGGAGCCTACAACTCGACCGTATCATTTTCAGTACAAACAGAAGTACACTCATGAATTTCACATGTTCTTTCGTGTAGTAGAACAAACACCCAGTTCCATTTGGCTGAAGGGCTCTTTATTAACCATAATTGATAGCCAGGTACCTTGACTATTGAAATAAGAAAGAATAATATTTAACTCTCCAGAGCTCTAGGCCAAGATTGTCCTAGCTTGGTTCAGCAGATCCTAAGTAGCCCTGCACTCCTGCAGACTGCTAACAGGGAGACAGAGAAAAGAATCACCGAATACCTCCTTGCTCTGAGGCCTACAGGGATAACTTCTTAAAGAGACTGTATAAAACATGTCCACATGTGTACATTGTAGATCAGCCTTTTTCAAACTTTTGGCTGTGAAGGCAACCTGAAGGGTTTTTTTTTTCCTTCAAGCTTCAAGGCACAGTGGAAGTGATGTCACCTGACAACACCTCTCTGCCATACCCCCCTCCCTGGGAAGTGATATTAGCAGATGTGACATCACCCAAAACACACCTGATCTGCATTGTTAGGGTTGCCAACTTCCAGGTGGGGCTTGGAGATCTCAGATAAGTACAAACTGATCCATAGTCAAAATCCTGCATAGTAGAGAAATAAAGTCATCGAGATGGAAGATACACACATACACAAACAATCCTGGTGAAATCCACACTAAAAAAAAAAACACTTTTTAAAAAAGCTCTCCATGTCAGCCCCTCTTACTGCCACCCAAAGCCTGGAACTCATCAGGCACCTTCTGCCCCTCTTCCTGCTGAAACCCAGTGTGAGTGTTGGTTCTATTGAGTGTGTCCCCTGGCAGAAGGTCTGGTTGGAGTCAGTGCACCCCAAGGTGTCAGGTATGCATGGTACTGTGCATGTCCTCTGCCTGGCCTATGAGAAGACTGTCTTGGTGCACTACATTCCAGGTAGAATGAGATACCTGTACCCTACCTGCTGCTGCCCCCAGTCACCCATGCTACTGATGGTCTCACCAATCCCCTTGTCTCCCTGCTGTGGATACCAGCACCAATCTGCTTGAGTTCACCCTGCACTACCACATGGCTGGCACCAGGTACTGGGATGAGAACAATTATTATAATTACAAGCTGACACCCTGCAAAGGCCAGCAGACTCCTTTGCTCTGAGCTCAATAGTGGCTGTGCCTGGATCGTTTGACAGTGAGGCTGGTCACTCCAAAAGACAACCCCAACCTGAAGGCAGGACTCACCTCCCTCAACTGCAGCTGTCACCAAGCAATAACTCAGCTTGACAAAGTGTGAGGAACCTTGGCAAAGGTTTGAATGGCCAAGGCCCAACCCACCTCCTCTGTTGGCCACTTTGGGAGGGGGCAGGTCAATCTGTCATATAAGAGAGGTTATTTATTTATTTATTTGATTTGTTTTCTATATCAGGGCGGTTTACATACAACCTGGGGGGATACATGGATTTTTAATTTTTTTAAAAAAATTAAAAATCCCAACACATAGCAGCATTGCACTTTAGTTGAGATTCCCTTTTGTAGTTAATGGACAATCTGTAGCAAAGTTGTATTTGAAAAAGTACTGAGAGCCAGCTTGGTGTAGTGGTTAGGAGTACGGATTTCTAATCTGGCGAGCTGGGTTTGATTCTGCGCTTCCCCACATGCAGCCAGCTGGGTGACCTTGGGCTTGCTACAGCACTGATAAAGCTGTTCTAACAGTAATACCAGGGCTCCCTCAGCCTCGCCTACCTCACAGGCGGTCTGTTGTGGGGAGAGGGAAGGCGAATGTAAGCCACTCCTTTGGGTAGAGAAAAGCGGCATATAAGAACAAACTCTTTTTCTTCACTTAACCTTATTTATCTGGCAGATACCAGCTGACTTTTTCCTGTTACTGCTTATTATTATAATGTAACCGTAGGAACTGGCTTCTGTGAAGGTAATAAAGCATTCCTATTGTTTTACTTGGTCACATGACTCGGTTACCATACTGGCTCCTTGCTGCGTCTTTGCGACACTCTTCCACTGAAATCCTTTGGGAAAGGATATCAGCTTTCAATTACACTATCTAATTATCAATTCATATAGCACCACAATAACTACAGAAATACACCCTTTTTGGTTAATACTATAAAGGTGGAAGAACATATCGTCTATGTCTCTGTGAGGGTTCAAGTGGGCAGCGTGCTCTCCAAAGCTCACGCCTTGAATAAATATGTGTTGGTCTTAAAAGTGCTATTGGACTTAAATTTTGTTCTGTGTGTGGGTGTGTGTTGAGGGGATGAATAAGTGAATGCTTTACATTAGTACTTTTGCGTTTTTTGCAACAGAAGAAGCACACAAACAAAAAACAGGCTGTTCTCCCGCCCATTGCACAAACAGGGAATCACTAGAGCTGTTCAAAAGTCATTCTAAAACTGAGAACTGAAGATGGCGCCATAAAAAAAGCTGGACTTCTGTTCAGCTCTTAAGCCATGCCGAGGGTCAGGAGCTTCTGCACCTGGCTGACCTGAGCAGATACGCAAATCTGCTCACCGGTCGCCCCAGGAACCGGGAACGGCATCCTGAGGGTCCTACAGATCCGTGGGGAGATAGGAAGACCTCCCTGGATTAATAGCGGCTTGTGCTCAAGGTCACGATGGCGTCTTTGTCGCAAACAACTTTACAAGCTTGAAACGACCAGCTGACCTTACATTCTTCCCAGACCATCATTTACCAGATCGACAGGAGCAGAAGCTGACAGAAGCTGGAATCTGCAACAGTAAGAATTGAAAGCTTTCTGGCTTTTCTCTCTCTTCTCCCACAAGCTCTTCCCTCCCCCCCCCCTCAACCAATTCACAAGCGAATTCCTTCTTTCGCCGAGTGAGAGACTCCCAGCTAATTATACCCATTAACCAAACAAAGAGAGTGCTTTGAAGATTTATTAGTGAAAGTTCAGTGGGGGAATTTGACTTGATACGGAGATTGACAAACTGATAATTTGGGATCGCTCGTGCTCCCGCGAGACCTCACGAGACTTTCTGTTTATAGTTTGTGACTGCCTAGAACTATGGAAGAATTAACTAAGGCACAGCTTTTCCATTTGTTATGCAAAGGAAACTCAGAGATACTGAAAGCAGTCAATAAGCTGGAAAAGGAAATTCGTGGGACTAAGGGGGAGCTTTTGGATGGAGCCCAAGGTCCGGAGAGACCAGCTGATGACGTAGCTCAGCTAACAGTAAATCAAGTGAAACTTCAATGTCTGGAAGTTAATCAACTGGAGGGAGAGAGTGCCAGAGATGTAAAAACCCAAAGTACCTTTAAAGAACCTGGGAAAACAGATTCACGGAAGGAAAGTACCGAAAACCTGGAAGTCTATTCAGAGCAGGAAATGACTTGGATCAGCAAAATAAAAAGAGTCTATTCAAAAGCGACAGCAACTAGGAAGCTATCAGGAGATATTTCTGTGCGACCAGAGGAAGAGATCCAGATTGACAAAGGATTCAGAGCCCCCTCAAAGGCGATTACAAGCAAGAATCAAGTAAGAGATTTCTTTGGCCCTGACAGAAGGACAATCAGAAATACTCTACTATGGAAAAAAACACAATTTCATTTTCTGCGACCACCTGAAAGATGAGCTGAACAATGGAGTATTCTCCTGGCTTCCTGTGGGAAAAAATAGCAGTAGTAACCTTTAGGACAGGTCCAATATATGAAGGGAACTGACTTTATATCATTTAAGACAATAATAGAATATATCCTTATAATAGATTATACCCTCCTATGTATCAACAACTACTTTGTTAAGAAAGATGGTAATAACTCCTAGATCAGGATTAATATGCAATGGGAATTGAATATGTATGTTAATATGTATGCTAAAAGAGGATGACAAACCATATTTTATAGGCATTAACAAGACGACAGCAGTAATTCTTGGGTCAGGGCCAATTTATGAAGGAGATTGACCTAATATCATTTAAGATAATAACAGAATGTATTCCTATAACAGATCATACTCTCATATGTATTAACAATCACTTGGCTAAGAAAAATGGTAAAAACTTCTAGATTAGGAATAATATGTGATGGGAACTAAATATCTATGTTAAAAGAGATGGCAAACCATATCAACTGGTCGCTTTTTCTTTACAACTTCTTTGTAAATGCTTTATATAATAATAAACAATAAAATTATTATTAAAAAAAAAAGTCGTTCTAAAACTAACTGACCTCTTTCAAACCAAGGGAACTTTATAGTTGCCGTGACCTGCCTGAATAATCCTGAAGCAAAAATTATCTGTAGCATCACAATCAATTTAATTTGTTTGTTGACTGTCTTTAGCTTCATTAGGTGATGAAGGCACATCTTCAGGCTTCAGTCCCCCTGGTGTAAGTGAACATAACACCCAGCTGCTATGCAAAGTGAACAATAAATTAAACGTAATTATGCACAGTGGACACAATTTTACCTAGACAGCTTGTAAATGACAGGGAGGTATATGCCAAACATGCTTGTTTTCCATAAAGGTGCCTCTAGTACATCAAAACAGTCACCTGAAAACACAGCCTTAATGAAAACAGCTCTTTAAAAATGCTTTCAAACCTTCAAATGCAATGGGACCACTTTGTATTTCCTGTGGTGTTGTATATTACTTAATTGTTAGGTCCCTTATGGCATATACTTTGTAAGTATAGAGATGACAACTATCATAAATATTTTAAAACAAAAATGTTTTAATGTTTGCCACCTTGGGCAAACCTGAATCAGGTAGAAATGTTTTGAATAAATAATTAAACAGAAATAACATTTACAAACAATGCATAGAACTCACATTTATATATAATAAATATGCAAATTTAGATGTTTCTTTGTTGAATTCAGCTGCTATGTTATTTCTGCCACCTGGATAAGTAGATTTGAGTAGATAAATGTTGCATTACGAATCCCCCCCCAATAAAATAGATGAATAGAAGGAATAAAATTGGACTTCTCTTTAATATTATCTCAAGCATTCTGAGTACTACTCAATTAAATACAATGAAAACACAATGACCTCTAGACTAGTAGTTAAATAATAAATAGGATACTAGATTAACACACTTTTTAAACTCAAAGACATACTTTAGATCAATTTAATTATGAAGTACTAAACTGATAAGTGTAAAGAACAGTTCACACATCATATCATCATGGAAAATTAATATTGTGTATTTAAATAAGTGCTCACTCATGCAGTTTTCATCCTTAATATTGGTAGCACCATCAAAATACTTGGATTAAACTATTTTTGCCAATTAAGGCAACTTTTATTTTTAAAGTAACTTTCTGGGGACAGTCTCAGCACCCTTACCAGAGATGAAGCAACAAGGGCCAGATAGCACAATCTGGTTGGCAATAGCCCCGCTAACAGAGTTTTAATATATAAACAGGGGTGTAAAGCACTGGCTGCTTAAAAATAAATAGTCTTATTTAGAAGAGAAGCAACTTTGTAAAGAGGAGAGAAAGAGGAGAGAGTCCTGATATCCTGTGTTCTTTTGGAAGCAGTCAGGGAGGAAGTATGCTCAAAGGAGCAGGAAGTCTCCAATTGAGTCAATCAGGACACAGGAGGAGATTATTTGAAACATGCCAGGAAATTCCTGATCTAAATACCTTTGAGGCCTGGAGATCTCATGCTTTTAAAACTGATCTCTAGCTGACAGAAATAATTTACCCTGGGGAAAATGATTGCTCTGCAGCGTAAATATCATTGTCCCACGCTGAGTCCCCTTTCCTCCCTAAACCCTGCCCTCTCCAGATTCCACTCCCCCCCCCAAAAAAAATCTGGCTATTTCTTAACCCAGAGCTGGAAACCCTATAACCAGTAGGATAGTGCTTGAAAACAGAAACACAGCTATGGATAGGGTATTGAGATGCAACCCACAACAGATTAGTCATTTCTACTATTACAAAACAATAATTACATTATTCTGAGGGATTTCTGTGACTATGTTCTATAATAAGAAAATATTGGACTGCCAATTTAGAGCCTCTTGTGGCGCAGAGTGGTAAGCAGCAGAAATGCTGTCTGAGGCCACGTCCATGAGGTTGGGGGTTCAGTCCCAGCAGCCAGCTCAAGGTTGACTTAGCCTTCCATCATTCTGAGGTTGGTAAATGAGTACCCAGCTTGCTGGGCGGGGTTAAAACGGTAATGACTGGGGAAGGCACTGGCAAGGCTACCCTGTATTGTCTGCCATGAAAACGCTGGAGGGCGTCACCCCAAGGGTCAGACATGACTCAGTGCTTGCACAGGGGATACCTTTACCTTTATCTTTAATAGACCAACAGAATACTGGTAGAGAGTACTTTTTACAGAAGTGCTAAAAATCAAATTTGTTCCTAAAAAACAAGAAAAACGAAGTGTTGGGCATATTTATTTTCTTGTGCTTTCTTTATTCAACCCATAATATATAACTTTCAGCATACTCGCAAATATTGTTATGTAGTATGAGACTTTCATTAGTGAATATAATTGTCATTTGTGAGTATAATATATAATACTTTCTGTGCTGGAACAGGCCTGCTAGATCTGTATGCATCTGCTAGATCTATTTATGTTACGGATGAAAACCCTGCACTCTAAGGTGTTCTAAACATGTGGAGAGCTTTCCTTTTGAGTAACCTGCTACCACAGGCTATTTGTAAGGAATTGTCCACTGAGAGAGTCAGGTCTCCAAACTAGGGTTGTGCATGGCAGTATCTGAAGCGGCCATTCCAGGCTGACGCAGCCATTGCGGCGAGGGGGAGGGGAGGCACTGTTGCATTGATGCGCACACACATAGGCGCACCTGCTTGTGTGCGCCGATTGATGCGCCAGCATCCACACCTCCCCTCCCCCCTGTGGCATGGCACCAGCTGTGTCGGCCTGGAATGGCCACTTTGGACGCTGCCGCACACAACCCTACTCCAAGCTTCCCTTCTCAGATCTGAGGCCATGCTTCTGTATCTCCTGCTACACAATGCCTGGTCATCATGGGGAATGTTTACTGCCTTATGTGCCCCTGGAGGAATAGTCATTTGCCAGCAACTGGCCTTCCCCTGGTACTTCTTTTTAAATAGTGTGTACAAGACAGTGGTACAGAGAACTACTACCAGCATCATGAAATATTTATTTTAAAAGCATACTTTTAGCATAGCACCAGATTGAACAAGGGATTCAAAAGTGATCATCATGTTAGCCATTCAGTCGAGTCTGACTCGGTGATCCTATGTCAGACTCAACTGCCATTATGATTTCTGATCCTCCACCACTTTAGTTGTGTAATGTTCTGGTTAGTGTCCATTTTGATCGTATCTAACCATTGCATTCTTTATCAGCCTGGTTCCCTTTTTACACTGACCAATCCTAGCATAATTTCTTTCTCACTTGAGTTGGATTGCATGATATGGCCAAAGTAAGTGAGCTGGAGTTTTGAGATTTTGCCTACCAGTGATATATCAGGCATTATGTGCTGCAGTATTTGCTTGTTTGTGACTTGAACATTTGTTAATTCCCTTTCTGTGGCTGTTGCTATGTGTTGTATGATTTTAGGTGGGATCTTACTAGTATGAGAAATTAGGGCTATTGTATGGTAATTGGAACAGTTTTTTGAGTCGGTAATGGGATGAACACAGATCGTTTCCACTCCATATTAGTTTCCAGATTTTCTGGTTTTGATTGGTACACATCTCAGCAATTTCATGAGTATGATGTCATTGCCCAGGGCCTTCTTGTTTGACAGTTGACTCAAGGACTGTTCAACTATGACTGGTTCAAGTTCTATTTCTGTTTTTTTTTCATTTTAACGAGAACAAACTTCTGTTCTGCATACATACAGTCTTCTGTGTTTTCCTGCTACCTGATCTTGAAGCTCTGTTGGTCAGTCAGTTCCTCCAGTATTTAATTTATCCAAATATCTGTTTCCTGCTTGGGAAGGGGCTTAACCGTCCCATTGTCCATATCTATTAGCATTTGTATGAAAGTGGTCTGATATAAGTTTGCAAAGCAATAGAACATCCTTTTCTACTTCTTGCCTGTTCTCTGCCTTGGGTGCGGGGGAGGTGGCACCTCATTTCAAACCTTGCTCATTTCAAATCTCCAAAGAAAAAAATAATTTTTTTCACATTGTCCAAAGTGTTTGTCTATATGATATTTATCATGGTTGAACATATGGTCTTACTGCTGTGATAAGTTGTGTTTGGCCATTTGGAAGACACAGCTGTATCTGTAGACTACCCAGGTCTCATATTATGTTTTCCATATAAATGGCATTTCACAGAATAGTTTTTGCATACCACACACATCTAGCTGTGTGTTTGCCAAGCATCATTTACATATGGTGGGTTGGTGTCTCAGTAAGATATAATTCAAGATCCAACTGAAATTAATTCCAGGTGCAGTCTAGCCGCAGAATGAAGAGGATTGTCTGATGACGTTAACTGGAAATTAATTTAGTTGAAGCCTCAGCCAAGCACTGATAAAAAGACTTCCATAACCTCAGTGGGTAAACAGGAAGTAAGTATGAGTAAGCAGGAGACTGAGAAGCCTAACCTGGAAAAGAGACAGCTGGCTCTCATTCTGTTTTGGCTTTCAGAACTTGAAAATATTTCAGTGGAACAAGTAGACTAAAAATAACAAGACTGTACTGTGATAGGAAATCAGTCTCCTTGTGCAAGAAGCTCCAAATTATAGTAATTGAAATAGGCTTCAAACAACTGCATTTCCATACTTGCTGTGATATTTTTTTGGGGGGAGGGGTATCCATTTAGAAGCAGGTTTCCAGTGCCAGATTTCACCATTTTGTCACAGCTAACATGACTGATATAGTGTTTCATAGCAAGACCATGCAGAATAAGTGGCAGAACTATGTACATGGATAGTCTGTTGATTTTCAAAGACCAAGGGTCATCAGGAAACAGCTTATGCCCATTTATCTGTGGTGCTTTTCTCTCATTCTCTATTTGGTAATACAATCTATAACCCTTGAACAACAAGGGCAAAACCTGTCCTCTCCTCTGTCTTTTCCGTCTGTCTATGGATCATGGAGTAGCAAGGTAACATTTTATCTCTGCACACTGAGTTTAAAGATATTCACTGTAAGTTCTATGCCCAAGATGCTACACTGCATTAGCTCTTCATATATATTTCATCTGTGGTGATGACATATTCAGCTAATTATATTAATAATGGGTAACTGGAACTCTGGAGCTTATCATTAACTATACTATACTATGGTATCTATACAATAGTATCTATACTATTTTAAAAAGGTATGCTCTGTTCTGTCTCAAGGCATGCAGCCATAGAATGCTGAAACAAGGGATTTAAGTGTATGTATAATTCATGCACCTAAAGTTATAGTCACATTGGAATGCTTTATTGATCTGATAAAATACTGCCTGATCCTGAATTTATTCCCATCAGCTGGAGTTGTCCTTCTGACTTAAGGGATCACTGGGTCAGGGCAAATCATTAGTTGCTTTGTAATGTGTAGAAAATTGACATCGCTCTTTCAATACATAGCGGACTGTCCCTGAAGTTAAAGGAGCCATTCAATGGGTGTGTTCTAGGAGCTGGATTAACCATAATTTCCTAGAAAAGAATACTAGCCAAATTATTTCTCCACTATGGTATAGTAAATGAATACGGAGAATGTCTGTATTGTGGCCCTTTCGTTAGATAGCCTTCAAATCTGTTACAAATTGAAAGGGGAAGGTACTCCTCATCTCCTTTCACATGTTTCACAAGGACTGTGTTTCAACAATGAAAAAATTTATTTGTGGCACTTTTTGTATTGTGAAGTTCAGAATGGTCATAGGCCCCATGGGCCTACCAAGGTAGAAAAGTTGCTCCATGGCTATCTGTTTCTGTAAGTACAAATAGAAGAGCGTGCATGAGCCCTGTGCCAGAGAGATGACAAGCCCCAGTATGTGTTTTGATTTAGTAGTAATCCAAAATCACTACAGATAGATTTAGGATTTGGGGTTTTTTTTAAACCAATGTTAAAGTTTTCATTGCAGTCCTGGTATATCTGTGATTCTAAAAGAAACATAGAAGTGTTAACATACTTATAGAGACTGGAGCAATCACCTGTAGAAATATAATCCTCTTTGAAAATGGTAATCAGCATACCACACTCAAAAAGAAATATTGTGTAAGTCTTTTGGCAGCACATAAGTGGATAGAAATTCAAAACAACATCTTCTTTAATCTGTTGCCAAATGACACTGTGTTCTGCTTAAGAGGAATACAGGTGTTAGTGCTTTCTCTTGTGAGAGAACCAAGACATCGCCTTATTAATGGGTGGATGATATTTTGCCTGATTCATGTAAAATTATTAAAACTGGATTACTACTGGAAATCTGAATGTTTTCAGAGATGACAGGCTTATTGGATAAAACAGGACATTTCTGGAGAAAAACAGACTAATTAGAAAAAGACATTTGGTCTCAATTCATTCTTTTTGGAAATCAGGTTCTCACTGCAAATTTGTTTCCTGTATATTAAACCAGAAGAAGCTATAACATCTGCTCAAGAGGTTGCAGGAAATGTGGCTGTATAGCAAACAGGAGCTAAGCGTACTTGTAGCAACCATTTTCTAAGGAAATGTCCTTTCTGTATCTATGCTACATGACATTTTCTGCCCTTCATAATGCTAATCCTTATCCTATCATACCTTTCTATATAAATACATTGCAGATTAAGGTAATTACATTTTTGTCCACATGTAGTGTTCAGCCATGTTCTCTGTGTATGAGATGAGCTTTCCAGAGAAAGGCTAGGGAATATCCTTTTGTTGTTGTTAGGTGCGAAGTCGTGTCCGACCCATCGCGACCCCATGGACAATGATCCTCCAGGCCTTCCTGTCCTCTACCATTCCCCTGAGTCCATTTAAGTTTGCACCTACTGCTTCAGTGATTCCATCCAGCCACCTCATTCTCTGTCGTCCCCTTCTTCTTTTGCCCTCAATCGCTCCCAGCATTAGGCTCTTCTCCAGGGAGTCCTTCCTTCTCAGTATCCTAGAGGATATATAAGATTCTTTTTCTTTTGATTTTTTGAGTCAAAGCCAGAGCTGATTAAGATGCCATTTTGTTTATTCATCTCCATATTTACAACACTGTGTCTGTGCTGGTGATGGTGGAGAGGTGAGTCCTGACCTGTCTTACGTTGATGCACTCCATCACTTAAGATCCATCCATTACAATTCTGGTAACCATAATAATTACAAGAAAACTGCTTACACTGAAGTGTAGAAGATGAGGTTCCCCTCTCTTGTATATACAGTTTTTGTAAAAAGGAGAATTCTTCTTCACAAGTGTCATATATAAAAAATTTTAAATATTTAAGACTTCTCATTTAGGTGTGAGCGCGTGTGTGTGCAAACGTTGTGTGTGTGTGTGTGTGTGTGTGTGAGAGAGAGAGAGAGAGAGAGAGAGAATTAATCCTTTTGTGTTGACTGTTTTATCCTCTGGTGGCAGATGACTGATGATTTATATTGAGAGAGATACAAAGTGCCAGCAGTGCTGGCCTGTAGGAGTCTTCCAAGGATATTTAGGGGAGCTAAACAAAACAATAGCTCTACTGAAATATTTAATATCCAGTCCTATTTTAGAAGAAATTCCCACAAATACAAAAGTTACCAATTTAAACAAATAATTTACCCTGTCCATAAATTAGAGAATGTCTACATAATATATTAAACAACCTGAATGAATGTTTTAATAACAGGAAACAAAACATACAATTGGGGTGTAGTCTGATCGTATCCAGTTGCATCATTTCATATTCTGTTATCTGACTTGAGTTAGTATCTGTGAGAAAGGTGATTTGTAAATAAACTTAGTAAATAAAGGTTTAGACCAGGGGTAGTCAAACGGCAGCCCTCCAGATGTCTATTGACTACAATTCCCATGAGCCCGAGTTATGTTTGGGCTTAGGAGTGGGACCACAGCTATGGGGAAAGAACTTAGACTTTCCATTTTAATGAGTACCTGATGAAGTGATTGTGAAACATGTAGGGGTCTCAGAGTTAATTAAAATTAATTTTTCCAACTGCACCAATTTTTCTTGTTTTTTATATCTATGGGAAACATAGAACGCTAATGGCCCAAACTAGTATTTCAGAAGCTAAGCAAGAGTGACCCAGATTAGTATTTGGATGGGAAATTACCAAGTAAAGCCAGAGTTGTGACAGAGAGACTTACTATGCCTGGCGGCAGCCATGCCAAACTCCCGCCATTCCATTGTGGTGGGGCAAGAAGCCCGCTGTTCCCCGCATGCGCACGAGGGAGGGGCTCCCCTGGTGTACACGGGCCACCCTGCCACAATGGAGGGCAGCATGTTACTCTACCACCACGATGGAGGTGGGGGAATACCCCTGTCAGCTCCATGGAGCCATGGAGCTGGCAGTGACGAGAGGTATCTCTGCAGGGATGCTGTAAGTCGAGGGAGGAGCTAGGCCCAAAAGCGCGGCTCCTCCAATTATGCACTAGGCTAGCATGACCTAACCCTCATTGGCACTCACAGCAGCCCCAGGAACACGGAAGACTCCATGTCCTCTTAACACGGGTCTTCCAGGGGCCTGGGTTGGGCCAGGGCTCAGTGGCACCCAGGATGGCGGCGACATTGTGCATAATCGGGGATTTTCCCCAAAGCCCTGTCACTGTCATCTTGGGCATTCTGCCCCATGCATAATTGGTCAGAGGCAGGCAATGGGCAAACCAGGTATGAAAATCACTTTTATTGTATTAGATATTTGGACCTGTGATCATACGGAAATTCACTTATACTTGAATTATGCAAGCTTTTCTTCTAGCACAAGGAGGGTCTGTCTGTCTGTCTGTCTGTCTGTATGTGTGTGTGTATGTATATATACACACACATACAGAGACATATACATACATATATGTATATATACATGCTGCATAAACATATGCATATACACACACATATATGTACATGGAGGTTGTGGGACCTGAGTTCATAGACAACTCTGTGGATTGAACTTGCAGTTAGAAAAAATGGGGGAAAAATATTACACTGCTGCTTATGCTAGCAGAAAAGTTGTAGGGATGAATGTTCAATACAGTTAATAGAAACAATGTACAAATTACTGCAAGGATCGGAATGAAATGACATCATGATAATCATGAGTCAGAGTCTGCTTTTGTTAAACTGTCCAGTCCATTAAAAAGTTGTACTAAATTTATGGGAAAGTAATAAATATAATAAGTAAAATATAATAAAATCTGTAGAGTAATGTAAGCAAACATCTTCCTATCTGTGTTCAAATGATCAGTATTCAAACTGTCATTTATCTTTTCATTACTTTCAAATTCTTCACTTTGAAATAATAACTTGTCAGTTAAAATGTATACATTTATTTTTTTTTTGAAGTAATTTCATATATTCTACAATAATCTCCTCCCACCAATTTAGTTCAGGAATTTGCACAAATATCAATACACTGTATTTTAAAAACAAATAAACAAAAACTTGTTTTTGACTATAGCAACACTGAAGGAACAGCAAATCACACAAATGAATAGGTCTTTTGAAAATAATATTCCCTTTATTCTCTTTTATCTTTGTTTGTTCAAACATAGCCCAACATTTCACTGTAAGAACAAAGCATCTCGAAAATATCAGATTACATGAAAAATTGTTACTGGAAACTTAGGACGCCACATATGAAAAACAGATCCAGATTATTTTATACTTGAGATCCGCTGCCAAAGCTTTACTGCCAAACACTTGAATATATCTGTGGTATTTAGGAATACCAGCATAATTTCTCATGGGCTTCTTTCCCCATGCAGCTATCCAATCAAGAAGCTTTCTGTCTTTCTTGCCTGTATCCATATGTTCTCATTAATATCATGAGGCACTTTCTAACCCTAGAACCTGCTTTTTGCTCCCTTTCTCTTACCTTCTTCCCCTTGCTGTGTTATGTCCCTGGCATTCCTCATGCCCAATTCTTGCTCTTCAAGATGCTTGGCTGAAGCATCAAAGAATTTCAATATATCTAGCCTCACAGTTCTACTGAAGTTGTAAATACAGTCAAGTTTTTAGAAAAGGGATGTCTAGGTTTGCCATGTTTCCCCTTGTGAACTCCTCTTTTCCTGCTATACCGTTCCTGAAAATTCACTGATCTCTAGAACGAAAATTTGGGATAGAGGACTCAGTAGGCTACAATGTGAGGGGAAGGTAGAAAGACTATGGGTGACTGGATACACTAATTCAATCTGAAACATAGCATCATTTCTGTGAATGTAAAACAATACAGAAGGAGGCTGCAGAAGGAGAGTTCTTTACAGCCATTGGTCTTTTCTTCATACATAGGTTACTTCAGCTTTTCACTGAATTTGCATTGCATTGCATTGCATTCACATGCTATGCATGCACTCTGCACATTTTTTTTCTTTTGATTTTACTTCTAGGAATAGCAGACTATAAATGCTACATAAATGAGAAATATCTGATTTTGTTGTGACCAAGGTGGGGGTAGGACATTGATCCTAGTATTATTCTCCTGATTAGTCACCTGTGTGATATTGTGCTTAATAATAATAATAATAATAATAATAATAATAATAATAATAATAATAATAATAATAATAATAATAATAATAAAAGGTATTATGCAATCTGTGTTTACTCACATGCAGCCATCATAGCAGTCATTAGCAGTTTTGAAATCTTAACATAGTTTTAATCATAACTTTTTTTGGCAAAATAATGTAGTCTAGGAAAAACACATGGTGAATGCTAGACTTCACTCACAGAATAAGCCATTTGCAGCCTAACCTTGCATCCATTTCCTGAGGTAAATGTGCCCTACAGATGCTGTGATATGTGACAGGAACAGCAATGACCTCTAGTCTAGTGTAAGGAATCAATAGCACTTTCTGTGGCCAACACTTTCTTTATTGTTCTTTGCATGTGCATGGACACACATGCACACACAAACTCATACATTCCAGCAAATTACTGTTGCCATCTTCACACCCCATTCTTCCTCCTCACTTTTTTGAAGCTTGCATAGAAGCTCCTCAGAAGGGGGAAGTTACCTAGCATGAGAAATGTCTAGTTTTCCCTAAGAAATCTCATTCTAACAATCAGTGTGCCTTTTTACTAGACAGTCCACCTGTTCATAAAAAGACCACCATTTTTTTGAACGTTTAACATTGGGGAAATGGATAAGGTAGGAAGGATGGTGGAAGGTATTTATTTATTCATTTAAATTCTATACTGCCCCTCACTATGAGGTCTCTGGGTGGTATGGACTGGGAGGTGTTACTCCAAAGTGGGCGGTGGAGGAATAAAGGAGTGTCATCCAAGTGGCTGGAACGGGGTGGAAAAACAAATCCAAAGGAATCTTTATGCTTTAGATATAACTTTTGTTTTTGAGCAAAGCAAGGCAGGACAATGCACCAAAAGCATTCTCAAATAATCCAGAGATAAAGTGGCTAGAAAGCAGACTGAGTGCCAAATGGAGGAAACATCAGTGCAGAAGGTGCATGGTGAAAGTGCATGGTGGAAGTGATAGGAAAGCAGAATGAGAAAGGCACTGTGAATGTGCAGGAAACCACCAATGCAAAAAAACTCTTTGTCAACAGACTCACCTTTTGTTCACAATGAACTGCTCATTGAGTCAGGGCCAATTAAGCATGACAAGCTATTGCACTACTGGATGTGTATAATTGTTTGTGTTTATAATTGCATGTCTGACAGGAAGAAGGTAATGTAAAGAAGCTGGGAGCCAGCCTGAAATTTGCATTTGGGGGGAAAGACAAGAAAACAGCATTTAGTAGAACTAGGAAGTGCAAATACCTGCCTGACTAGCTTTTCTACTCTGGCTTCTTTCCTTGTCCACGTAGCATTGAAGATTTAAATACATTTAGAAGACTCGAAAAATGAGACAGAAGACCTACCAAGTCTAATATGTTCTTCCACACAGTGGTTGACAGGTTGCTTTCAGAACATACAAATTCCCCCTGCTTTTCTCATCCAACAGTCAGTATTCTGAGGTACACTATCCCCATCAATGCAAAAAGATGCATGTTTCTTCATGCACATCGTTTGGCCTTTGGTTTGAAAAACAATAGACCAGTGGAAGTGAGATAATTCTGGTTTGAATCAGCTAAGTGGCTTCTGCTAAAAACAAAGGCATGACAGTGTTTGGCAGCTCCTCTTGTTCATTTAGAACACATGGAAAGCAAAAGAGTAATCTGCCCAGTCCCGTAGGCATCTCTGTTTTGGCTAGTGGCTAAAATGCATGGATTCTCACAGTATGACAAATAAGCCAGTGCACAGATAAAGAAGATTTAAAATGCTTGTGTTCCCATTTAGCTGGTACAAGTGTAAGTTATGACCTGCTGATCAAGGCAAAAGTATTTGAACATACAGTATCAAAGCACAAACAGAACAGCTTGAACAAGATTCACAGCTCTTTAACTTGCATGTCTTCTTGTTATTCTGTTAAGATGACGACTACGACTACATGTACAAGGATGTTCAGGTGCCTAACTGGATTGCTAGTTAAGTATTCAGATCCATTCACCTCTTAATTGAGCTCATATGATCACATCAATAAAAGAACATGCCTGCAAGAAAATAGGTGGCTGGCATTAATTAGTTGAAGGAGGTAGTTCCAAGACATTACAAGTGTTCCAGTTTTCTTTCACTGTCTCCTCTTAATTTGTATTACGTGAAAAGCTTGAAACATTGTGCCATTGTTCCATTTCAGTCTTTCAGTGCATTTTAGGGTCTGTCAGGCAGGATAATTGAATTTGTTTGTTCTCTCTTCAAGACTGCAGAGAAGGAGGTTAGTTTGAGAGAGAGGATCCTGCAACACTATATGGATATTGTGCAGAGAGAAAAAATTGTCTGATCCTGGGCAGCTTCAAGAATGTGCAACCACTATTAATTTTGCCTGCTTCCTCAGTTCACTCACAAGCTCTAAGTAATTAGCAATCTTTGTATTTAAGCAATACTCAATGTATTTATTTTTTTTAATTTTTCAATCAATTTAAATTATTTTTCAAGATAAAGATTGGAAAATCTCTGAATATACATGTTAAAAAAGCAAGCTTTAATTCCCTTAGTGTGCATTTTTTAAAAGTCAAATTTGCAGAACCCAGCTAAGAGAGACCATACTGAAAAGAAACATTATAATATCACTTTTTATGGATGGTAATGATAATGATAATGAAAATGATGATTTTAGTTTTGTAACATAATATTATCATTAGTAAAATTACAGGAGATTGTGTAATTATTGTAGCTCTTGTAACTGTGGGGAACAGATAATTAAAAATACAAAAAAAAGAAAGAAAACCCTGCTTACAGAGAAAAGTGAATTTCTTACTTCTGCTTTGATAGAATTTAATCTGCTTTCTAGAGATTGCCCTCTAGTGGATATACATGACATACTGTATCACACTATAATCAGGAATGCAATGTTTAAGTTATATGATGCTCTCACCTTTTAAACATCTGGTTAGAGACAATAGTGCATGTAAATATTCCCAGATTATTTGGGGGGGGGGAGTCTTTACTCCCGTCCCCATTTGGCATACACAGTACATTCAACTTTGTACAAAAATGAAATATCCAAATGCTTACAGCTGTGCTTCTAAATGCAGTTATCTGATTTATATATTTAAAAACAAGCATACCAAAGGCATTTGAACTTGCCTAGAATGCTGGTGTTTATTGCAGCCAAAACTAGAATAGCAGCTGAATGTTTGGCTGATGGTTTCACATTAGTATTAGAATTTTACCTTCCTCTTCCTCTCACTTCTTGGCATTACACAGCTTTTTAACCCAGTTTTTTACATTTCCTTTTCTAACACTCAGGCTGATTTCCCCTATCCTTTTTTATTCACTCTCAAAATCTTATCCCTTTTGAAGCAGTCTTTTTTATGGAGGAGAAAGGGATTGTATCACAAAACTGCACAAAAAGTCTGATTTTTAAACAAATCCTTTTTTTAGGAATAGAGAGAATAGTGGAAACAATTTATGTTCCAATGAGCAGTTCTCTATAAAAATAAACATTTATGCCAATATTTTCTTGCAAATATTTGAAAGGTGGAACTAACGCATTTACAACTTCCCTCCCTTCTGCATCCACATAAGCATCTGTTCTCATTTGGTTTTACAGTTTCTCTTGAAACTGTGAAAGGCTATAACATACCCTGTAAGCAGGATTTCTAATACACAAAATTAATGGTAGAATTTCATAACATCACCATCTCCCAGCTGTAGTCCCTATGTGTTGATATGACTCTTCATCCATTGCTAAGGCAGGTCTTCACTGTGGAATGCATTGGTCTGGCATTAGGCACTTACACTTATTCAAAACAAATGTCTTTCAATGACCTATTATGCATGGCAGCAGCCACGCTGGGCTACCGCTGTTCCATTGTGCCAGGACAAGAAGCCCCACCATTCTCCGCATCCACATGGGGAAGGGGCTCCCCCAGCGTATGTCGGCCACCCCACCACAACCGTCCTGCACACGCAACACAGGGCCAGAAGCACCAGGAGCACTCTATGGCGGCTGAAGCAGCAGTGGGGGTGAGTGGGGGAATGGGGCCCCCACCACATGATGGCAGGGAGCAGCATACCACTTTCCCACCATGGTGGGGGTAGGGGGAATACCAAGGAATGCATGTGAACCCAAATTCCCCTTGGTTGGTTTTCTCGTGATGTCTGCCCTTCTGAAGCCTGAGGCCTACTGCTGGCAAATGCACTCCCCGTTGTTGTCTGCAAAGCTAAGTCATCTTTAACCGCTCCTCCCAGAGCGGAAGAAATAATCTTTAACCGCTCCTCGTGGAGCGGAAGAAATAAAACAGTAAGGGCCCCGAGGGCGGGCCCTGTCCGGGATGAGGAAGGGTGTGGATAGGCCCCTTCCCCTGGACTGACAAGCGGCCCCAAACTGCCAATCAGTAGCCGCAAACAGCGCGGCTGTTGATTGGCTGTTTGCCCAGACTACAACCAATTGGGAGGCGCAAAGCACCTCCCAACCTGCCCCATCCCCGACGAGGGCTACCCTTCCCTGCACTGCGGCCATTGCTCTGCTGGCCGCCGAGAGGGAAGGTAGGCCTGCGGCTCCCTGTGCCTTTCCCCAATTGGGGAGCACAAAGGATACTGCGGGCCCGGGGACGGTGCTGGGAGGCTTGCTGACCCGCCCTGCGTCGTCCCCGGGCCCGCAGAAGCCTTTGCCACTGGGGGGGTGGAGGAGAAAGACTTCTGCGGGCCCGGGGATGGCGCTGGGTGGCTGAGCCGCCCTGCGCCGTCCCCGGGCCCACAGAAGCCTTTGCCGTTGGGAGGGGGGAGGAGAAAGGCTTCTGTGGGCCCAGGGATGGCGCTGGGTGGCTCAGCCGCCCTGCGTTGTCCCCGGGCCCGCAGAAGCCTTTGCCGCTGGGGGGGAAGGAGAAAGACTTCTGTGGGCCCGGTGATGGTACTGGGCGGCTCGCAGAGCCTTTCGCCATCGGAGGGGGGAGGCCCAAACCAGTGTCTCCCGCCCTGACCAGCCACCAAGCACCGTCCCCAGGGACGGCTGCTAGCGCCCATTTTATTCTAACATAAAATGGGCTTTAAATCTAGTTGACTAATAAAAGAGCATCACCTAGTTTCCCCCCAACTCCACTTGAAATTCTGGACCACTTATGCCTTAGGACTCTGCACTGTCTTCTATAGCAGTGGTCCCCAACCTTTTTATCACCGGGGACCACTCACCGGGGACCACTCCTTTTACTGAGGCCCGGTGGGGGGGTAGTTTACTCCTCTACTCTCAACCACTGCCCTAATGCTCTCTGATCGCTATGGTAATGTTTAAACATCCCTTCAAAATAAGATACAGACACGCCACAACAATGAACATAAGGAACATTTTATTTTCACTCATGAAAATATTCACTATTTTAACTCATGACAATGACAAATCAATGGGAACCCTGAGCTTGTTTCTCTGCAACGAGATAGTTCCGTCTGGGAGTGATGGGAGACAATGACACCCGAAGTGTGTTGTAAAGGGCCGGGGGGGGTGAAGTAAAGGGCCGGGGGGGGAAGGCTTCCTTCGGGGCCCATCTCCAGTTAGTCGAAGGACCACATGTGGTCTGCAGCCCACAGGTTGGGGATCGCTATTCTATAGGACAGCCCTTCAAGTATTTGAAGATTGTTTTCTTATCGTCTCTTAGTTGTCTTCTCTCCAGGCTAAACATTCTAGGCTCTCCAAACATTTCCTCATACGACTTAGTCTCAAAACCTTTCACCATCTTCATAGCCCTTCGATGCCTATGTTTCAGTTTCTCTACATCTTTCTTCAGTTGTGGTGCCCAAGACAATTGTGCCGCCCCCCCCAGACTACAGATCTGTTCTTTCCAAGAGATATTTTGCACAGAGCCAAATAACAGTTTAAAAAACAGCCAGTTTAGACTGCTTTATTATACTACAATTTTTGTTCTGCATTGAATATACTCTGTTGAAAAACTATGCTGCAATTATTTCTGCATGAAACAATTCATAGCCCTGCCTAGTGTAGATTTGCCAACTCCACTTGCTAGACTCTATTAGAAACTCAGTGACATGCTTTGTTCTCTAATGCAGTCACTAATCTGCATAACCAAGGAGCTCCCCTGCAGCACAGCAGGAATCTCTCTTCCTTACCCAGTGACAATGGAGTTTTTGCCAGTGAGATTGGTGAAGGGAAAATGCAGCTCTGCGGCTCATTTAAAACATAAAAAACAGAGCACAGGATCAGGCTTCAATCATGCTGTCCCACCGAGGGTAAGCATTCAACTGAATTCCTGAGGCTGTCTTCTTGTTTTAAATAATCAAAGTGTGCATATAGAGTGAAAAGCAGCTACCCTTTTTTCTCATTGGCAGGGAATGGAGTAAGAGGGTCCCCACCGCCTATTGGTGCACGTTGAGACATGGGAGGAGTCGAATAACATCTGAAGCTCTGCATGACTAATAGAGCGCCTGAGGCAGGCAGGAGAAAAATAAATCTGCTTTTACCCCCTTTCAGAGATAACGATGAAGAGCCACTGTAAGCAAAAAGACACAGTTGACCATGCAGAGCAAAATCAGTTTTGCGGAGTATATTCATTCTCTTGTGCAGAGATCAGAAAAAATATGATGGTTTTAGTGAGTTTTCATCAGCTTTTCCATCATGCAAAAGAGGCCCACGAGTGTAATTCTATCCAGAATGGGTGACAGTTCAAACCTTCCACCCACCACTAGCACTTCTCTCTTTCTGAAATTAAACTTCTGCTCTTAAGCTCAAATCCACTCCAAAACTGCCTCCAAGCACCGTTTCAGGGTTTCTGCAGCCTTCCGGGGAACAGCAGAAAGTGTGGCACAGAAATGTCATTTGTATATTGGTGACAATCCTGCTCAAATTTCCACATGATCTTGATCAGCAGTTTCATGCAGATTTTTACTAGCATAGGGCTCAAGATGGAACATAAGCTAAGTTATTTCAAAATTGAAAATGATACACTAGGATTTAATGTTGTTCCCAATTAAAGACAGTGAAACAATGACTATAACAGAAGACTGATCTTTTCCACAATAACAGAAGACTGATCTTTTGCAGCCAATAAAATAAAATAAAAATCAGACTGCACTAATATCTTCCAAAACACTAACCCCTGATTTTATACTAACTTTCTGATACTTTCAAGCCCTGTTTATTGTTCAGCACTGTACAAGATTTGTAATAGCTAAAGTGGCAGGCACTTTCCTCCCAGTACACTGAAACAATTTCTGCTATAATCATATAAGTCTACTGTGCATCCTTTGCCTTACATGATTTTGCATGGTATTCAGGTAACACAATTCTCCTGTAAGGAAACAATGATTAGACAAGCTCCCTTCCTTTTGCTGCCTCTCTCATTTTACCCTGCTTTGCTTATCTGGAGTTAACTATCTACCTTAGACAGAATTCCTTTCCAACATTCCTAGGTATTCCTTGGAACATGTATTCCTGATTCTATCTAGGTGATATGACCTGGCCTCATCTGTATATACTCTCTCAGATTAAATCCTAACAGGGAAACAACCCTTACTTGGTATTCTGCATTGATACCACATGGAGTTGCATAACTGGATGGCAAATATTTATATTGCAAAATGTATCAATCTCCAGAAAGAAAGCAAGTGTGAGGGCTAAAGACATCATACTTACATATTATACTTGCCAAGTATGTTAAAGAAGACTAAGCATATAGAAGACAATATAAGACAAACCACATATTAAGGAGATTAATCACTTTGTTCATTAGGGAATAGATGCTATATAACATTAAATGATTAATTATAGTATCATTAGGTTTAATCAAATTAAATAATTTTAGGGTTGGATTGAATTCAAAACAACATAATCTTAGGGAAAGAGGATTTAATCTTTTATTAAATTTTCTTCTGTATGTATGTATGTGAAAAATTTTATAGGACATACATACATACATACATATATACATACATTTGTATGTGTAAATGCAATGTTGGACAAAACAGGCAGTTGCATTTATTTTGGCATTATGTATTTACTTGCATGAAAGCCCATTGCAAGCAGGAATACAATGGGCGCTGGGACCCAGGGGACACTGGGAGGTGCAGATCTCTCTCTCTCTCTGTCTCTCTCTCCCTCTCGCTGCCTGTCTCAGTGTGCCTCGCAGCAGAAGGCATAGCAGGTAATTAGGGCTCATTCTTAAGAGCAGGAGTAGTCAAACTGCGGCCCTCCAGATGTCCATGGACTACAATTCCCAGGAAAATAAAGCGAAAAAACACCATTTTAAATAGTGGAATTCGTCGTTATGCATATCTGCCTTTGTAGTGGAATCCAGTTGCGTTTCTATAGTTTCCCACAGGTTTCCGGTCTCGGCAAAAATCGCTAGCCAGGAAGCGATATTGCCGAGCTTTGTCCCGCCCCTGGCCGTCAATCAAACGAGCAGCCAATGGGTGGCCATTATCACGCTCCTGAAAAGCCCCTTTCCCTTTAAGGCAGGTTTTAAAAAAAAAAACCCACACACGTTGCAATGAATCTGTGTTGATTCGTTGCAATGGAGAGACCAATCTAGCTAGCAGGTGGTGTTTGAGCTGCCGTTTCATCGTTGCCACGCTCCCCCGAGTGAAAAAACAATACACCCCCCACACAGGTGCGATTTTCGGCCTAAAATAAAAGGAAAAATAAAGGGAAAATAATCCAGCAAACTGTGTGGTGCTTGGTGACTTAAAACAGCTCTGGGGAGGGACTGCAGCTGGGGAAGCCTCGCTGGGTAAACGAAGGCACGGCGGTGCGTTGATCTCCGCTTGCTCCGAGAAAAAAAAATGGCGATCGCTTCGCCGGAAGATCAGAGGAGAGAGCCAGGGGGAAGGACTTTGCAGAAACCGCAACAATGGTAACGCACAGAACTTTCCCGCTAGTGTTGCAGATTGGTTTCCGGAGGATGAATCCACTTTTTGGGATTTCCCTGAAAGTGCTACAATGAAGCGCTTTTTGCGGATCAGTTTCAGGAGTGTGGCAGATTGTCAATGACGTTGTGCATAACTGCAAATTAGTAGATTATGCTCTTCGTTTGATACACTTGATACCCCGTTTCAATCCCCTTTTAACTTATTTTCTTAGGTAAATCAGATAAGGGCCCATTGTTCTTGAAAAGCCTCTTCTCTTCATTTAAGAATATAAGACTCCACATGGCTACAATATTATGGACTTTTACCCAAAGCTTATAAACATTTTTACGTTTCCACCACATTTAAAAAGAGAAGCCTACTTTGTTACCATCGTTTCAACATTTGTTTGCATAGTTTTTAAGAATTTTAGCAGTCATAAACAATTTATACTTAACGCAATCTTAGAGCCTCCACATTTCCACTAGGGAAAAGAAAAAAAAAGCCTACTTAGTTGTACGGAAAGAAATATATATATATATATATATATATATATATATATATATATATATATATATATATATATATATATATATATATATATATATATATATATATATATATATATATATATATATATATATATATATATATATATATATATATATATATATATATATATATATATACACCCCCTTCAAGGATCGCTGCCTTGTTGTGGCAAGGGGGCTTGCGTAGTTCAGTGAAGCTATGAGCTATGCCGTGCAGGGCCACCCAAGACGGACAGGTCATAGCTGAGAGCTCTGACAAAAGGTGATCCACTGGAGAAGGCAATGGCAAACCACTCCAGTATCTTTGCCATGAAAACTCTATGGACAGTTCCAATAGGCATAACGATATGACGCTGGAAGATGAGCCCCTCAGGTCGGAAGGTGTCCAATATGCTACTGGGGATGAGCAGACGGCTAGTACGAGTAGCGCCAGAATGAATGAAGCGGCTGGGCCAAAGCCGAAAGGACGCTCAGTTGTGGAAGTAACTGGTGGCGAAAAGACAGTCCGATGCTGTAAAGATTTTTATTCCATAGGAACCTGGAACGTCAGATCCATGAATCAAGGCAAGCTGGACGTGGTTAAACAAGAAATGAGAAGACTGAACATCGACATTTTAGGAATCAGTGAACTAAAATGGACAGGAATGGGTGAATTTAATTCAGATGACCATCAGGTATACTACTGTGGACAAGAATCTCGCAGAAGAAATGGAGTAGCATTCATAATCAATAAGAGAGTAGGAAAAGCAGTCTTGGGATACAATCCCCAAAATGACAGAATGATCTCAGTTCGAATCCAAGGCAAACCATTCAACATCACAGTGATCCAGGTCTACGCCCCAACCACTGCTGCTGAAGAGGATGAAGTTGATCAGTTCTATGAAGCCCTACAACACCTTCTAGAAGCAACGCCCAAAAATGATGTGCTTATCATCATGGGGGATTGGAATGCTAAAGTAGGAAGCCAAAAGATAACCGGGATAACAGGCAAGTTTGGCCTTGGAGTACAAAATGAAGCAGGGCACAGGCTGGTAGAATTTTGTCAAGAGAATACAATGGTCATAGCAAACACTCTTTTCCAGCAACCCAAGAGACGACTCTACACATGGACATCACCAGACGGTCAACACAGAAATCAGATTGACTATGTGCTCTGCAGCCAAAGATGGAAAAGTTCTATCCAGTCAATAAAAACAAGACCAGGAGCTGATTGTGGTTCAGATCATGAGCTTCTTGTTGCAAAATTTAGGCTTAAATTGAAGAAAGTAGGGAAAAGCACTAGGCCACTCAGGTATGAACTAAATCATATCCCTGACGAATACACAGTGGAGGTGACAAATAGATTTAAGGAATTAGATCTGATAGACAGAGTGCCTGAAGAACTATGGACGGAGGTTCGCAACATTGTACAAGAGGTAGCAACTAAAACCATCCCAAAGAAAAAGAAATGCAAGAAATCAAAATGGCTGTCTGAGGAAGCTTTACAAATAGCTAAGGAGAGAAGGGAAGTGAAAGGCAAGGGAGAAAGAGAAAGATACACCCAATTGAATGCAGAATTCCAGAGAAAAGCTAGAAGAGATAAGAATGCCTTCTTAAATGAACAGTGCAAACAAATAGAAGAAAACAATAGAATGGGGAGGACCAGAGATCTTTTCAAGAAAATTGGAGATATGAAGAGAACGTTTCATGCAAAGATGGGTATGATAAGGGACCAAAATGGTAGGGACCTCACAGAAGCAGAAGAGATCAAACAAAGGTGGCAAAATTATACAGAAGAACTATACAAGAGCGAGCTTAACATCCCTGATGACCACAATGGGGTAGTTACTGACCTGGAGCCAGACATCCTGGAATGTGAAGTCAAATGGGCCTTAGGAAGTCTGAGCAACAATAAAGCTAGTGGTAGTGACAGCATTCCAGTTGAACTATTCAAAATCTTAAAGGACGATGCAGTAAAAGTGCTACACTCAATATGCCAGCAAATTTGGAAAACTCAACAATGGCCACAGGATTGGAAAAGGTCAGTTTACATTCCAATTCCAAAGAAGGGCAATGCCAAAGAATGTTCAAACTACCGCACCATCGCACTAATTTCTCATGCTAGCAAAGTTATGCTCAAAATCCTACAAGCTAGGCTCCAGCAATATGTGGACCGAGAACTTCCAGAAGTACAGGCAGGATTTCGAAGAGGCAGAGGAACTAGAGATCAAATTGCCAACATACGCTGGATCATGGAGAAAGCTAGGGAGTACCAGAAGAACGTCTACTTCTGCTTCATTGACTATGCTAAAGCCTTTGATTGTGTGGAGCACAACAAATTGTGGCAAGTTCTTAAAGAGATGGGAATACCAGAGCATCTTATTTGTCTCTTGAGAAATTTATATGCAGGTCAAGAAGCAACAGTGAGAACTGAACATGGAATCACTGACTGGTTCAAAATTGAGAAAGGAGTTCGGCAAGGCTGTATACTGTCACCTTGCCTATTTAACTTGTATGCAGAGCACATCATGAGAAATGCGGGATTAGAGGAGTCACAAATTGGGATCAAGATTGCAGGGAGAAATATCAACAACCTCAGATATGCAGATGATACCACTCTAATGGCAGAAAGTGAAGAGGAACTAAAGAGCCTGTTGATGCGGGTGAAGGAGGAGAGTGCCAAAGTTGGCTTGAAACTCAACATCAAGAAAACAAAGATCATGGCATCCGGCCCTCTCAAGTCCTGGCAAATAGAAGGGGAAGAAATGGAGATAGTGACAGATTTTACTTTCCTGGGCTCCAAGATCACTGCAGATGGGGACTGCAGCAAAGAAATTAAAAGACGCTTGCTCCTGGGGAGGAAAGCTATGGCAAATCTAGACAGCATCCTAAAAAGCAGAGACATCACCCTGCCAACAAAAGTGCGTTTAGTCAAGGCTATGGTCTTCCCAGTTGCAATGTATGGCTGCGAAAGTTGGACCATAAGGAAGGCCGAGCGTCAAAGAATTGAGGCTTTTGAACTCTGGTGCTGGAGAAGACTCTTGCGAGTCCCTTGGACTGCAAGGCGAACAAACCAGTCAGTCCTAGAGGAGATCAGCCCTGGCTGCTCTTTAGAAGGCCAGATCCTGAAGATGAAACTCAAATATTTTGGCCACCTCATGAGAAGGAAGGACTCCCTGGAGAAGTGCCTAATGCTGGGAGAGATCGAGGGCAAAAGAAGAAGGGGACGACAGAGAATGAGGTGGATGGATGGAGTCACTGAAGCAGTAGGTGCAAACTTAAATGGACTCCGGGGAATGGTAGAGGACAGGAAGGCCTGGAGGATCATTGTCCATGGGGTCGCGATGGGTCGGACACGACTTCGCACATAACAACAACAAATATATATATATATATATATATATATATATATATATATATAGGTTGTTAAGGTTGTTAAGTTATATAAGTGTAAGTTATTAATACAAAAAATGGTAAAATAGAGTCTTCATTAGTTACTTAGTTGTACAGAGGAAAAATATATGAGTTGTTAGATAAGTATAAGTTATATAAGCTGTTAATACAAAAATAGTAAAATAAAGTCTTCGTTAGTTACATTTACACCTCCCCAATTAGGTGCCTCCTTTTAATTATGCTTTAAATTTAAACTGAGAGTCACTACAGAGATATGTTAAATAATTCAAATTCAGCTAACATAGGAAATCTAAGACCCCACACTTACATGATAGTATAGACTTATAATGAACAGTAAAGTATAGTCTTCATCTGTTATTCTTAAACCTATTCCATTAGGTGTCTCCTTTTAATTAAGCTTTAATTTTGGGCTGGGAGACATTGCGAAGTTAGATTTAATAATACAGATTCAGCTTACTTCGAAGATCTTAGACCCCAGATTAACTTCTTAACTAGTTATATTGCCTATGTGGCTACAGAAAAAAAGGAAAAGGAGGAAAAGAATTTCAACCACTGTTTCTCATTTCCGTTCCCCAGACTTCTTAAGAGGGTCTCATATCGAGGCTTGTTGCATCTTGTTGTTCCCATTGACTTATGTTCTGTCCAGTTGGCCTTTGGCTTAGAAAGTGCAGTTGTAGTTTTTCCATCGGTGAATCTTGAAGCAGTTGTACCTCCTGGGCTCCAATATCAGTACAGTTTTTTTTCCAAGAAGCTCCTTTAAATCGATTACTTTCACAGCAGATCCATATATCTTTTGATTGGTTCTTGTGTACTGTTGCTTTGGAGTGGCTGTATGTCTTTTTGAGAAGGGTGTCCTTATCTAGGCTGCAAAGCTCCGACATCCCCTTTTCCATCTCCATAGTTTCAAATTTCTCTTCTGCTGGTAATTTTCCACCTTGTTTAGAGCTATCATCAGCCACTGTTATTGATTCATCATTCCTGTTAGAGACTTCTTCCTTGCCGCCTTTGATCTCCTTGAGCATATTTTTAAGCAAGCCATCTGTAAATGCTTTCAGATCTTGAGTTTGTTTCTCTATTAGATGAGCAATTCTTTTTAGCATAGACATGTTTTAGGCTTGGAAATTTGTTAATCTTAGGCAATTTTGCAAATAACCAGTAGAGGTCCTACAGAGTCCTAACGAAAGCAACAGTCTGTTTTAATCTCCGACGTTATTGACGCTGCCAAGTGACGTATTAAAGTCAGTAAAGCAATGTCTCGTATTGGAACAGAATTCTCGCGAGATCTTCCCACCCACGGCTCTTATCTCATCTCCGAAAACCAAAACAAATGCAGTAAGAGCTATTACTAATTAGTTTGAGTTGATTTAAGTCCTTCTTAGAGAAGAGAATTAGCCTGCCTCATATCGAGGTGGCTTCAAGCAGAGCCAGAAACGGGGGGGGGGGAGGAGAAACGGAGAAACGGAGAAATACTTGCATCTCTGTGCATTGATTGATATCTTGATATCTTGGAATTTAGCAGATGTCCTCCCCTCAGTTCACAGCATTTGTTTGCAGTAAATCGTAGTAGAGGGTCAAAGTAGATTCTTGAAAGAAGAAAAGAAAGAAAGGAAAGAAAAGTCCAGAATATGGCCGGCATCCTCTTGGCCCGAAACGCTGACAGCCTATAATCCAGGGAGATATACTCCCTAAAGGATTGGAGACGGCCCCAAGAGTTCCCTAGAGCTTCCTGGGTAGAAAGGTGGGGTGGGGTTTGCGTACCCCTCCTCTTTTCTGCTAATTTCTTCTGCAATTAACCCCTGTCAGGCTTCAGAGAGATCGCTCTGCAATCCCCTCAGGACACCATCTTAAGCCACACCCCTTAACTGGAGGTTTTAGTGGGGTTTTTATGACATGTAACTCGCCACAAGCATATTCGGGAGTGGCGGGAAATAAATCTAATATAATAATAATAATAATAATAATAATAATAATAATAATAATAATAATAATAATAATAATAATAATAATAATGTCTCAGCACCTTTGTCCCACCTCTGCTCCCGCCCTCCCCCCTCTATTTCTTGCTTTGAGTAATTTTTTTTAAAATGGTGTGGTCCTTGTTCATTGGGACCACAAACCTACATTATCAAAGGTGAAATAAAATGTTCTTTAAAGTGTCCATGGTCTTTTTGGGATCAGGGAGGCAAAACTCAGCCCCCCCCTTTTTTTTGGGGAGGTAGGAAATGAGCTGGGAAAGGAGTGGACGGTTGATCCAGCAGCTTTCTCTGGATTTAAGTAGTCCCAAATGTAGCCATGTTCAGAATAAAATATATTAATTCTGGAAGCCATTTATTCTTGTTTATGAAGGAAACTATGATTTTAAGGGTATCTACTGATTCCATGGCAGAGAACTGAAGCAAAGCCAATAAAGCAATTTGTTTAGAGGTATGCATGCACGCATACACTCTCATACACAAACATCTTGTGATACAAACTTGGCATAAACAACAAATATCCTTTCTTCCAAGGCGGGTGCCCTCTGGCAAATTTATTTATTATTATATTTGTTAACCACACACTCTCAGCCAGCTGACTTGTGGTAGTGAAAAAGTGGTTGTAGTTTTCTCTTGCTTTGTTGAATAGTGCTTATTTGATGCTTAATGGGAGAGATGGACAAGAGAATGAGATTTAAGAGTCATGAAGCACCTCATTGCTGTTAGTAAACATAGGAAATACTCTTGGGACCATTTAGTTTAGTTAGCTGTTCCATTTTCAAAATGTTGTTGTTGTTAGATGCGAAGTCATGTCCGACCCATCGCGACCCCATGGACAATGATCCTGCAGGCCTTCCTGTCTTCTACCATTCCTCAAAGTCCATTTAAGTTTGCACCAACTGCTTCAGTGATTCCATCCAGCCACCTCATTCTCTGTCGTCCCTTTCTTCTTTTGCCCTCAATTGCTCCCAGCATAAGGCTCTTCTCCAGGGAGTCCAGAAGAGTCAATCTGATATTTGTGTTGACCGTCTGGTGATGTCCATGCGTAGAGTCGTCTCTTGGGTTGTTGGAAAAGAGTGTTTGCTATGACCATTGTATTCTCTTGACAAAATTCTACCAGCCTGTGCCCTGCTTCATTTTGTACTCTAAGGTCAAACTTGCCTGTTATCCCGGTTATCTTTTATCTTTTGGCTTCCTACTTTAGCATTCCAATACCCCATAATGATAAGCACATCATTTTTTGGCGTTGCTTCTAGAAGGTGTTGTAGGGCTTCATAGAACCGGTTGACTTCATCCTCTTCAGCAGCAGTGGTTGGGGCATAGACCTGGATTGCTGTAATGTTGCATGGTTTGCCTTGGATTCGAACTGAGATAATTCTGTCATTTTGGGGATTGTATCTCAAGACTGCTTTTCCTACTCTCTTATTGATTATGAAGGCTACTCGATTTCTTCTGAGAGAAGAAATCTTGCCCAGAGTAGTATACCTGATGGTCATCTGAATTAAATTCACCCATTCCTGTCCATTTTAGTTCACTAATTCCTAAAATGTCTATGTTCAGTCTTGTCATCTCTTGTTTGACCACGTCAAGCTTGCCTTGATTCCTAGATCTGACGTTCCAGGTTCCTATGGCATAGCTCATAGCTTCACTGAGCTACGCAAACCCCTTTGCCACGTCAAGGCAGCGATCCTTGAAGAGGATTTCCAAAATATCTTGCCCTAAATTCTAGTTTCCTCTCTTTAGAAAAACACTGCTGTTTTTAACTGATTAGTGTAATCAGTTATCTTGTATAATATGTGTTGTAAAGATAATACAAGCTTCAAGCAGCATATCTTCCACTAGATGATGAAGCATGCAAGGAAAGAAATAGAAGGGTCAGTGTGGTAGGATCATGAGTTTATTGCTTTTTATAGGTAGACAAATTGAGATAAGACTCATAGTATGTGATGTGAAAAGGTATGCAAGCCCCATAACATTTATGATAACATTTATAGATATTTCACAATCATGAAGCATGTTACAAATGGCCCTCCATTCCCCCCTGTTCACTGTTGAAGGTCTTCTATACCACTAAAGATGCCAGAAATTACACATAATTTGATTGGCATCATTAGCTGTACCTTTTTTTTCACTCTCCCAAAAAGTCATACTTGCCCACAGGAGTCTATTTTGAAAGTTCTTTTTTTAAGGAGTGGCTATTTTAATAAAGCCAAGACTGCTTATGAGAAAACATAGAATATTATTTCCACCAATAAATAAATGATAGTGCTTATTTTGGCAGCTGCTGTTCATTTAATGGAACACAGATGTGTGGATATAGCTGTGTTTACTTTAATGCAGGGACCATTGTAATTTATAATTGCCAAGAGACTTTATCTCTCCACCATGATCCCACAGGCACTAAGGTAGGTCACAGATGTTGGCTTCACACTGGGCCAAACATAGAAAGTGTTCTTTTCTGATGCAGAGTTTGGTCCAGAGAGCCAATACGGAAATAGATTTTGTATCATTCATCTCCTTGTCCACCTCTAGCCTGGATTTTGGGGATCCACAAATTTTCCTTTATAATGAGAAAAAATATACAACCCAAATTTAACTGAATAATTTCTGTGAAAATCAAGAAAGACGGGATATTCTGATTTAATTACCCTATCCTTGTTTGTTTCAAAATATTTTTCAAAACTCGCTTTATTTCCAAATATCCATTTACATTAACAGGGGCAATTCCACAGTATTCCTCTTGTTTATTACTTATATTATACTATGATGCTATAAGCATTTATCAGCTTCTCACTGACACAGCCAGTTAGCTGTGTGTCCAGTATAGGATTGCTGAATCAGCTCGCACTTGTTCAAGACACCCCCTTAGCAATGCAGGGCTTTCTTCCTTATCTCTGCCTAGATCTGCTTTCCCACATTTCTTTCCCCTCTAGGCTGTACATATTTCTTGTCCCTGCAACATGACTTTAACTGTCTTTTGCCTGCTGAAAACTGATGCTAAATGAACCCTGCTAACTCTTTCCAGCTGCCAGACCTGGGCTACCAATGTTGCAGCTTATTTATCATGCTCCTGAGAGCTTCTTTAAGAACATTCTTAGTGATGGGTAGAATTATTCACATTGCAAATGATGTTGGGAATCTCCTGCTTTCTTATACATGCAAGGAAGGAATGTGGATAGCAGGTGGCCAGGTATAGATTTCAGTAAAACTGATGCTGGGAGGCTTGAGGGATATGTAATACAATCCCCTCAGCAGAATGGGAAACATCTCAGTGCTGAACCAAATTTCTAGGAATTTTGACTAAAACCCAACATTTATGTGTGTGTGTGTGGGAGGGGGGATGTTTGACTCTCATCATCAATCTGTATGGTGTCAGAAATAAAATTTGCAACATGGCCCCATCTGTGGATACTTAAATTCAGAGACTAGGGCCACAAACAGACCTGAAAGAGCTTTCTACAAACTTCAGAAAAGACTTAGGTTTGCGGGGAGTTGTGGGATGCAGTTTTTAAAAAGAAATACAATGGGGACAAACTGTCATAGAATAATAAAATGAGTGCCTGTACTTTTAACAAACAATTGTGGTCATACTGACTTCCTAGACAACAATAATTATTGTCAGCATTCCGTCTTTGGTTTCTGCCAATTAAAGGATCAAGGTATTTTTTCAGGAATGTTTGATCTTTGTAGGAGGACTCATTGGGTCCAGCCCAAGAAGCAGCAACAGGGGGTCTTGCTACCATCACACCTTTATGATTCACCCAGACTCTTCTGGTAACTACTGTTTAACAATAGCCACCCCACAAAAACCACTGTGTTCTAATAGGTAAAGTTTCAGACTAAAAGTTAAGAAGCCCAGATGCTTGAAACATCTGTTTTACCATGGAAACTTGCAACGTGACTGTGGGCCAGTCATATACTCTAAGTCAAGCCTAACTTACAGGGATGTAGTGAGAATTAAATGGAGTAAAGGATTATGATATAAACTGCTTTGGATCCCCATTGTGGAGGAAGGTGGAGTATAAATGAAATAAATAAATAAATAGCTGAAAATGGGTAATAGATAAAAGACTGGTGGGTGTCTGGAAAGGAGAAAAGAAAGTAGGAAGAGGAAAATAATATGAAACCTGCCAGGAGGAAGAAAAGAGAACATAGTGTGTGGAGGGGGATACCAGGAAAAGTGAAGTACCATGCAATAAGGCCTACAGCTGTGTAATTTAGTGTAATCCTGGAGAGCCCACATTCAGCCAGTGCTATGTAATCTGCACTGGTTACCAGTTTGCTTCCAAATCAAGTTTAAGGTATTGGTTTTAACCTTTAAGGCTTTACATGGCCTGGGTCCTATCCATCTGTGGGACCACTTATCTGTTTATGCCCCCTGCAGGGCCCTTCACTCTGCAGGTATGAATTTACTGGTTGTCCCAGGCCCCCGGGATATACGCTTGGCCTCGACCTGTGCTAGGGCTTTTTCAGCCCTGGTCCCAACCTGGTAGAATGAGCTGCTGGAAGAGCTAAAAGCCCTGTTGGAGTTGTCAGCTTTATGCAGGGCCTGCAAGATAGAGCTCTTCCACTAGGCATATAGTTAAGGCCAGAGCAGTACCCAGTGTTACCAACTGAGGATCTCTAAGCTGAGGTCAGTTGGGTTCCTCGCTCCCAGGGAGAGAGTTATTTGACCTTGCTGAATGGGGGGAGTGGTTGGTATTTTAGTATTTGCCATCTTGTTATGTTATTATTTTGCCATGGCATATTTTTATTTCGGGGATTTTATTGTATATTTTCAATTTTGTAAACCACTGCGAGACATTCGATATATAAATATAAATGAATGAATGAATGAACAAACAAATAAATGAATTAATAAATAATTGGGCCTGGCATATAGCACTATAAAATTGGCCCATCGTTTTCTCCAGAGAGAGGCGGAGAAGAGAAGGAAAGTGCAGTGCAGTGCAGATAATGCAATCATTTCAAGACAATCCTAAGAATAAAGTTTGAAGGAAACAGATGAAGGGGTGAAGGTATGGTTCAGCACAAAAGCTAGATAATTCACTCATTGCATTGCATGAGGAGGAGGAGGAGGAGGAGGAGGAGGAAGGATTATTGTTTTCAAAACAATCCTAAGAATATTATCCTGAGAGTAGACCCATCTGAATAGGAGAGAAGGAAACAGATGAAGGGGAGAAGGTATGGTTTAGCACAAAAGCTAGATAATTCACTTATTGCATTGTACGAGGAGGAGGAGGAGGAGGAGGTGGAGGAGGAGGAAGAAGCATTACTGTTTTCAAGACAATCCTAACAATATTATCCTGGGAGTAAGCCCAGCTAAATAAAATTTGGCTTATAGTTGACCTGCTTGAAATAGTGTTATCATTTGGCAGCAAACAGTAATGCACACATACACATTAAAAGCTGGCAGTATTGCCTACTAGGATTATCAAAAACATACAATATCCCAGGGTTATAAGTCTGTTTGTATGAATTTTCACCTGCTTGTAAGTTATCAACAGACACTAAAGGACATGAAAACAAGTTTCCTACTCTGTGTAGAGATCGTTGCAGAATAAATTTAGAAAATTAATATTCATAGAATCATAGAGTTGGAAGGGGCCATATAGGCCATCTAGTCCACCTCCCTGCTCAATGCAGGATCAGCCCAAAGCATCCAAGGATCAGCCCTAAAGCATCCAAGAAAAGTGTGTATCCAACCTTTGCTTGAAGACTGCAAGTGATATTATTTTGTCTGTTTCATAATGACATGGAAAAGGGGGGGGGGGGGATGGATAATAAGAGCCAAAGCAGTAACATTGTGCTTACAGGTTTCTTGGATCCTACATTTTCCTTGTATGCTATGATTTAATTTGTTTTTATATTGTATATTAATAAGCAAATATTTCTGATTGAAAGTTGCTATAAAGGGAATTTTTTTGTAAAATACAGTGGCAATGAAATTCTATGCATGGCCAATAAAAAGCATTCTGCCTTACAGAATGCTTAGCTTCCCATAAATGGAGAATAATTTCTAAGAAAGAACTCTCAGACAGAATTACGCTGCTTTTCCAAAGTTGCTCTAGTTTTTGAGCATACATCTGTTGCCTTGGGTGTTTCATTAGCGCTTCAACTGCAGTTGTATCACATTAAGCTTTTGATAGTTCATGCAAAAAAAATGAAAGTACTTGGAAGAAAGGATGGGAGGAGGGATTTCACAAGAAGAATGAAGATCAAAGTATCAGATGTCACCCACAAATTTCAAAGAGAGAAATCACAATGCCTACAAGAAACTACAAAATATGTGTTTTCTTTTCCTTTCATTTCTCTTCTCCTTTCTTTTTGGAAAAAAAAAATCATGATGTTAACAGAAAGCATTGTGCACCATAAACGTGCACTTTTTAATTAGCTGTATGCAGAATTATAGATTATGAATCCAGGTTAAAACCTGAGCAATCTGAATGGAGTGTTAACTGCAATCTGTGCATGAAATGTGTTCAGTCTGCCCTTATTCAATCTCAACTGGATTATTTTAGCCAACCAAATATTATCTCCAAATACATAACTTCAGTAGTGATAACATTTGTAATCAATAAATCTAGATACTCACAGGAGCTGCAGAACACAACTTCTTTATTTGCAACCTAGCTTCAACTCACTTAGGAAAATGAAAGCAAGGGGAAAAAATTAATTGAGGTATGGAGTTTCCTCCACTCCTAATAAGGATTCAGTTAACTCTTTATTATCTAGTTTACTACATCCCTCCCTCTATAACTTTTGTTGTTGTTTATTTGTGTCATCATCCAAATATAGTCTTTCAAATATTCTGGAGGTCTTCTTGCATGCCTGGGATAATGGTGTTCTTTCACAGCCTCATTTCCCTCAGGTCTGGAAAGTTCAGGTTCTGTGGGTTCTCAACCTGGGGGGTCGGGACCCCTTTGGGGGTCAAATGACCCTTTCACAGTGGTCGCAGCAGGGCTAGCAGCTTGGCCGGGGGGGTGCCACCACTGTTGCCACTCCTCCTTAATGCGCCAATTTATATACAATTTATAACCAATTTATATACAGTTATGAACAATGGATCTTCACACCGTTGGTCAGTTTTGGTTTAATTTCAGTGAAAGAACACTTGCATATTTTTATGGTTGGGGTCACTATAATATGAGGAACTGTATTAAAGGGTCACAGCATTAGGAAGGTTGAGAACCACTGATCTAGAAGGAGACATCAAAGAACATGAGTCATCTGCTTCTGAAATATAGCTGGGGTTCTGGTCTTCCAGGCATTGCTGTTCCTCTCCTTGCACTGACTCTTGCACATTGGTTCTTCTGTGGATGTGATCCTGATGTTACCTGAGGACTCTGCCATCTGGTAACTCAATCTGAAAAGATAGAGGCCCTGTCTGTGCTTGAATTCTATCTGGGATCCAGAGAGTTTAGGAGGCACTAAGACATTTGGTATAAACGTGATCCTGGATTTCTAAATCTCTATCCTTTGAATGGTAATCATGATTGCCTTTTTGAAGAGTCTGTTTTCTTTGCACTTCCTCTTTTATTTTGGGACACATTAAATCCAGGTGGGTCTGTAACCTTCTCCCCATCAACATCTGAGCAGGACTTACTCTGTTGGTGGTCTGTGGAGTGATTCTGTATTTCAGAAGAAATCAAGCCAGTCATGTCTCTGCAGTCCCATTTTACATCTTTTTCATCCCCACCTTGAATGTTCTGATAGCCCATTCAGCTAAGCCATTGGAAGCTGGATGATAGGGAGATGTTAAATTCCATTCTTCCTCAGAAACTGTAAATTCCTGGCTAGTGAAATTTGTGCATTATCTGTGACAAGTACCACTGGAAGTCCGTGACAAGCAAACGGCTGTCGAAGTTTGACACATGTTGCAGCTGACATTGTGGTGTTTATTGTGTGAACCTCCATCTACGTGGAGTGGGCATCAATTATAATCAAGAGCATCTTTCCCAAAAAGGGTCCCTCAAAATCTATATGAAGCTGAAACCAAGGTTTCCCTGGCCACTCCCAGGGATGTAAAGGAGCCAATACTGGTGTCTGCTGGTGGCGTTGACACTGGGCACATTGCTTGCATTCCTGTTCTAAATCCTTATCAAGATTTGGCCACCAGATGTAGCTGCAGGCTAAAGCCTCCATGCGGGAGTTACCAGGATGGGCTTCATGTAATTCCTGTAGAAACTTTTGTCTTCCCTGTGGAGGAATGAATGACCTGGTACCCCACAACATACATCCATTTCAACATTTAATTCAGTTCTCCTGTTCCAGTAGGTACAAATTGCTTCTTCAGGATTCTGTGTAGGCCAGCCCTGCATGATGAAATGAGTTACTTGAGATAGAACTGGATCCTGTCTGGTCCAGACCTGATCTGAGAGGCTTTGACAGGCGCTTGATCCAGATGTTCCATCAACAATAGTACTTCCTCAGGGGCATCTTCCATCTTGGGTGCTTCTGGTAGTGGTAATCTGCTCAGGGCATCTGCATTACCATGTT
Source organism: Paroedura picta (assembly GCF_049243985.1). Taxonomy (NCBI): domain Eukaryota; kingdom Metazoa; phylum Chordata; class Lepidosauria; order Squamata; family Gekkonidae; genus Paroedura; species Paroedura picta. The sequence goes on from NC_135374.1 coordinate 48,224,789, forward strand.
GGTTACCCGCTTTATAAATTATCTTGTACTGGTATGCTGCTACTGTCAGGGCCCAATGTTGTAACCTCGCTGGTGCCAAGGTGGGCACTGCTTTATTTTTATTAAAGAGTCCAATCAAAGGTTTGTGATCTGTGACAATAGTGAACTGTTTTCCATACAGGTACTGATGGAATTTTTTCCATAGCTAAGCTCTTTCTTCACTTTTGAATAACCTCGCTCTGCTGTATGAAGTGACTGTGAAGCATATGTTAGAGGTCGCTCTTCCTGATTTTCCATGTTGTGGGACAATACTGCGCCAATGCCATAAGAGGAAGCATCATAAGATAGAATCAATTCCTTTGTAGGGTCAAAATGGACTAGTAGATTGAAAGATTTCAGTAGCCTCTTAGATTTCTGAAAAGCTTCTTCTTGCTTCGGCCCCCAGCACCAGACAGTCTCTTTACTCAAGGGGGAATGTAGGGGTTCTAATAGGGTTGAAAGATTTGGGAGGAACTGAAGGTAATAATTCAACATTCCCAAATAGGCTCGGAGCTCTGTTGTGTTTTGTGGTGCCGGTGCTTTATCAATGGTTGTAACTTTATCAGCGAGGGGCTGTACCCCTTCTTGGTTGATTTTATATCCCAGATACTGTACTTCAGGCTGCATGAAAAAGCATTTGTTCTGTCTTAAGCGCAGGCCAGATTTCTCCAATCTTCAAAGTACCAGTTCAGGTGTCAAAAGGTGTGTGTTTTCATCTTTACCAGTGATAAGAATATCATCAATTCTGACCACCACCCCTGGAATCTCTTTCAACAGGTGCTCCATCACTCTCTGAAATATGCCCGGGGCTGAATAAACGCCATAGGGTAATCTGTTGTATTGGTATAAGCCTTTATGAGTGTTTATGAGTTATGAGTGTTCCAATTCCATCTGTTGGTAGGCTTGGGAAATGTCCAACTTGCTGAAGTTTTTACCTCCTCCAAGCACTGCCAGTAGATCCTCTGTATGTGGAATCGGGCAATTCTCTAATTTGGAGGCTTGGTTTACTGTAACTTTGTAGTCCCTGCAAATGTGAATGGTTTTATCAGGTCTGCTACTGGGACGATTGGAGTTGCCCATTCTGAACATTGCACAGGAGAGATAATGCCTTCTTTGTCCAGTCAATCAAGCTCTGCCTCTATCTCAAAGGGCATATGGAATTGGTCTAGGTTTAAAATATTTTGGCTGACTTCCTTCCTACATAAACTAGCTTTAATGCCTTTTAGAGTCCCCAGTTCCTCTTGAAACACTGCAGAATGAGCACATAGGATTTTTTTTTTACTGCTGGCATTCCCTTCAGGTCCAGGTTACATATTTCTTCCAATCAGTTCTCAGTTCCTTCAACCAGTTCCAAGTAAATTTGGTCTATCTCCCTTTATGACCACAGCTTGTAAATCCTGCTGTTACCCTTTGTACTTCACTGGGATCCGCACTGACCCTACTACAGGAATATTTTCCCCAGTATATGTCTGCAATTTAACTTTCACATTTTCCAGAGCCTTGAGGCCTACCTTCCTCTGTTAGTAAGTATTTTAATTAATCACTGTCACTGAAGTCCCTGTATCTATTTCCATGCACAGGTTCATTATTCAAGTCCACAGTGACTGTATAGGGTGCTACTCTTTGTGCCTTAATAGAATACAGGGTGTGAACCAGGCCTTCCTTTTCAGTCTCTTCCAAATAACAAGCTTCCAGCTTCTTCCCCTTCTCTTTAGTAATGGGTAAGTCATTCTGTGGGGCTTGTTGAACCCTCTGAAATTTTGTTCTACATTTTCTGGCTAGATGCCCCACCTTCAAACATTTGTGGCACTGGACATTTTATGCCGGCAAACCAAGGCTGAGTGACTCCCTCCACACCGGAAACATTCCCCTTGGGCTTGAAGCTCTTGCTTCTGAGTTTGTATTTGTTGTAACACCTTTTGGGTGTTAAGTTGTAATCCTTGACACTTTTCATTGCAGCCTCCATGGCTGTTGCCAGTTCTACAGCTTTGGGCCAAGTCAGATTGTTTTCTGACAATAACTGCCATTGAATTTTTTTCATTCTGCACTCCACAAACAAGTCTCTCTCTTAACATATCCTCCAAAACATTTCCAAAGGAGCAATGTTCTGTAAGTTTTCTGAGCTCAGCTACATGGTCTAATATAGATTCAACTTCTTTCCTCATTCTGTTATGAAATTTTAAGCATTCCACAATGATATTAGGGGTATTATATATTGGGGTATAATGTTCAGTCAAAACCTTTTGCAAATATGGGAGACTTTTGACTCCATGCTTCTCAGGATGCACTAGGCCTCGCAAGAGGGAATAAGTTTTGCTGCCACAGACACTGAGAAATATTGCTTTCTATTTAGCGGCATCTGTGATCTAATCATTCCATATATAGTTGACATTCCTCCTTTTCTGAATCAAACTCAGTTTTGGTCCACTGCTGAAATCCGTCCCCCATGGGAATGCAGGAAGCAGCAGAGTATGTTGGTCCGCTACAGTGCACCAGAGATGCCCCGGAATGGCTCCACTGGTGCGGAATAGGCCTCAGTTTAGGCACAATATAAATTAGATTGTTCTATGGTTGAATTTGGATTTAAGATTTGGGCTACGTTGAGAATTAGATGTTGACAAGTGAGGGATGCACCATTACTTATGAGGAACATCTCATGTTTCCCTTATCTACTATTTCCTCTGCCCCTTCCCAGAAAGCCACCATAGCTTCTCTGCTTTTCATGCTTCCTTCTCTCCCTCCCACTCAATAGCCAATTTTTTCTTGACCTTCTGTCTTCTGATTTACCTTGTTCTCTCCTTGTGGGACTTTCTATCCAGAGAAATTATGACCCAATTGAGTGGCATTGGCTAGTGGCTCAGGACCAGTGGTGTAATATGAATCCACATAGACTTGTAGGAACACCACATTTTCCCCTGTATGATTTTCCCTATAATATTTTCCCTTTCCCTCCTTTTAGCAGCTCCCATATGCTTCCGTTTTCCAGACACCAAATTTTTATTTGTCCCCCATCTTCAGCTTTATTATCTCATTTATACCCTGCTTCCCCTTATATTGGAGACCCAAATCAGCTTACATCATTTTCTTATCCTCCATGTTATCCTCACTGCTACCCTGTTGATTATGTGTAACTGACCCAAGGTCACCCAGTTATCTTCCATGGCAGAGTGGTGATTTGAACCTGACTCTCCCATGTCTTCATCTGAAACTCTGTGATAACATACTGGCTTTCATGGGGTGACTGCTGTTAAACAGAATCTAGGCCCAGGTGAGCCATGCAAGGTTCATATTATCAAGTCATCCTGTAGTTGCTGCCAGGCCTGGCTTTGCTGAGTCCTCCTTTAAAGGTCAAAATAGAAAGGGCCGCTCATCTTATTAATAGAAAACAAAGCTTGTAGGCTGGTAATATTTGCTTAGTACTGGCTTAGAAATAACCACTGAGAACATTCATTCTTAAAGTTATGAGATCTATTGTTTTAGAGAATTTTAACCCCAAACTTTCTACCAACCTAAAGTGTTTTACAGATTTATACAAAACTCTGTATTGTCTGGTCATCCCTACAGTCTTTGGATTTAAGTAGCCTCCATAGTCAGGGAAGTATCGATGGTCACCCCCAAATTCCTGGCCTGGGGCGCGATGGTAAGTTGCGTTCCTGCCAGGGTGGGTAAGCGCGCTGCCTGGTCCTGCCCTCTGCCTCCCAGCCACAGGACCTCCGTCTTGGAGGGGTTGGGTTTCAGGCGACTCTGCTCGAACCATTCAGTCACTGCTTCCAAACATCTGGCGAATGGTTCCGGGGGGGAGTCTGGGAGGCCGTCCATGAGGAGATAGAGCTGTGTGTCATCAGCGTACTGGTGGCAACCCAGCCCAAAACTCTGTACCAGTTGGGCCAGAGGGCGCATAAAGATGTTGAATAACGTGGGGGAGAGGACTGCGCCCTGCGGTACCCCACAAGGGAGTTTGTAGGGACGCGAGAACTCTTCCCCTACCGCATCCTTCTGGGTCCGGTTCTGGAGAAAGGAGCATATCCAGTGCAAGGCTGTGCTCCGTATCCCCATGCCGGCGAGGCGATGGATCAGAAGGTCGTGATCCACGATGTCAAAGGCCGCCGATAGGTCCAAAAGGACCAACACGGCCGACCCACCTCTGTCCAGCTGGCGACGGAGATCATCCAAAAGGGCGACCAACACCATCTCCACCCCATGGCCAGGACGGAAGCCCGACTGATATGGATCGAGTGCCGATCCATATATTGTATTATAGCCCACAATCCCAGTCCATTTACTAAGTCACTTTCCGGGATTATTACACAATAGTATTACACAACTTACCCCTGTCCCACCACAATTGGGAACCTATATCAGCTTAGATCATTTTTCTCTTCTCAATTTTATCCTCACAAGAACTCTGTAAGGTACTGTGGTGAATTTCCTCAAGGCCAGGCTGGATTCTAGAGATTTCTGGTGGGGGAGGGATCACTTGGGCATGAAACTGGCCTCACTGTGGGTGGGCAGGTAGTTGTGATTCCTCCACTGTGCAGGGGGTTTGACTAGATGACCCTGGAGATCCCTTTCAATTCTATGATTCTAGGTAGGTTAGGTTGAGAGCATATGACTAGCCCAAGGTCACCCAGCAAGGTTCCATGTCAGAGTGGAGATTCAAATCTGTGTCTCCCAGATCCTGGCCCAGTATTCTAAGCACTACTCTGCATGCCTCTTGAATGTGTTTATTTTACATAGTTAGTTGGATGACAGAAGTGTGGGAGCCTTTCTAAGCCTCTCAATGTGGGGGCCACTACAGAAAATGCACATGTACAAGCAGTTGTTGAATTTACTGATTTGCAGAGTACTGCCTACTAATATGAGTGGAAGTGTCATGATGGAAAATAAGGAGAGGTAGTTGTGTATATATGAGGGTCCAAGGCCATGAAAGGCTTTATATATGCTTGTAAATACCTTGAATTGAGCCTAGTAACTGATGGGCCAATGGAGAGTGACTGCAGAATTGATGTATTATACATGCTCCACCTGGACTGTCAAAGTTGATATTAGGCCTGAAATGTATTGCAGTACTTCAGTCTTGATGTTACTGGGACATGGATCAGATGCCCAGCTTGAATGAATCTAGATAAAGGGCCATCTTTCAGGTTTAACAAAAATGGGAGAAAACGTTTTCACAGTTCTACTGGCTTTGTTTTTTTTTTTCAGTTGTACGGTGGAACTTCGCTTACAGTTCTATTTTCAATTAATAGCAGAACAGTAATATTCCATCATAAAATAACTATCATGTACATAGACACGGAAAATTTGATTTTTATATTTGCTAAGGCTTAAGAGAAGAAATTGCTTGCTAGCTATATCTGCCTATCTTCTTCAAGCCTTCCAAGGAGCAGGCGGCATGCATCATTACCTCTTTCCCATGTTGTTATGACACCTCCTCCTTGAGGTAGGTTGAACTGAGAGCAGGTGACTGGTCCAAGATCCGGGACACTTCAAGCAGCTTAAGGATTTGAACCCAAGTCTTATCATCACCACACCACATGTATGTCACTCTCACACTAAATCTTTCCTTGGATTGTCGATAAGACTTGCTTACCTAGCTGAAAGTCTAACGGCTCTTTTCACAGGGGTAGATAGAAGGGCAAATGGTTGCTACTTCCTCTTTTTATACTTCATTCTCCTGTAAGTTGCGAAATGTGGGGGGGGGGGACTAGTGCTTATTGTCTATGGGAAAATGATAGAAACTTACCATTCACTACTGTATATGCACAGTTTGCAGTCATGACTGCGAAGGTAATATTTAGATAGCTAAACATCATGTTTTATTTTACATTTATCCCCTTTTTGCACCGTTCTTGTGTTCCTTGGTAGCAAAATAAAAAGTATTTATGAAACATTAGTTCTATACATTTTTGTTATAATATAAAAAGATATACAAGTATTATTGGCTTTATTTGTTGTAAGTATAGAATGTTTTGCTGATGTGTTTTTCCCCTTTATATGTTCACAAAGAAAAAATCTTATCTAAAGAAAATATATAAATATAGCACAGTTGATACAGATGACTGAACATATCAGAGTTTTTTTTTTTAGGAAACAACATTTGAACTAAGAACTGTTGGGGAGAAATTATATAGATATAATTTCAAAGACAATGAATTTCAAAGACATTGAATTTAAAGTTCCACAACTGTTGAAACAGGCATACATCAGTCCAATGTATTTGATGAACAATTGTCTTTTATCAGACAATCTCTAGTTCATTTTTATACAATGATAAAATGTTTATAAGTCTTGCATATTCAAAGGGAAGAAAAACTTGAAGTCCCAGAGCTCATTAAAGATGTATCAGGCTGTATTATTCAGAACATGGATGAAGAGGCTTTACTCCACCCTATGACATTAGCTGGATGCTCATAAAACAGGGCAAAGAATAAGTCCCTTCTCCAGGGGATGACATGAAACCTCGTCCAGGATAGATTCAAAAACAGTTAAAGGCTGCCTTTGTGCTCATTAGCAAATTCAGGGACAGCATTTTGTGTTGGCAGCTTTAAGTTTTACCAAAGTAGCTCCAAAGAGAGTTGTTACCAGCCTGTAGTCTGCCATTGAGAGGGCCTGAAAAAGAGTGCATTAAAACAGTTAGAATCCCCAGGGCAAATGGAGGAGATTAAGTAGCCTTCTCTTGCAAGAGAATCCTGAGTAGACAAAGCTTCATATTGTGTATTCAAAACACTATCTCTTTCTAGGATTGAACTTTAGTATTGTCCTTCAAGATTCTAGTTTGTGTAACGGTTCACTGGCACCACCACTGACATTTATCTGAGTGTGGGAACTTTTTGAAAAAGACATGGTGCCTGCTCAAGTACTAGAATGTTATTTTAACACACACCTCAATCTTTATATACTCTTACATTAAAAAAAAATCTTGCCAAGAGCAAATGTAGGCCCTGACATCCATTTTGCGATCTTATATTATTGTTGTTGTTGTTTTTGGGGGGTTGTATAGTCAGTCATTTAATGTTTCCACCAATGATCCAAAGAAGATATACTCCAAAAACAATTTGCTAATACCATGGGAACATGACCACAGATAAAATATGTTGTTTAATATGCACTGCTCAAAAAAAGCAAATTAATGATACTCTGTGAGTACCAATTGTATGAAGAACACAATATAAAATCCACTCATTTATGATTAATTGCATGGATCTTGCCAAAATTTTGTTTGACCAAGGTGCCCCAGAGTGAATCTACCTATTCTCATGGACAGAGTAGCTAGGATAACATAAAATGTGATTTCAGTACAGAAATATCAGAAAGTATAGGTGGCTATTCACAAACATGCATTAAGCTATATAAAAATGTATATTATCCAGTTGCCTGCTGAAGAGGAACATATTAACTTAGAATATGTTATACTTAGAACTGGTAGAAATTCTGTAATCATATTCAATAGTATTAATAAATCAGCTTCCTCTTAATGCAAGTACAGGACACCAAGAAGAATATCTGTATGTGTTTGAAACTCACAGTGCAGGTCCTCCACAGACAAAATCTGGTAGATTGTTTTTGTGGAACAGTTCACCACACAGTTGGAAAAAAAAGTTAAAGACATATACTGGCAATGTGGTATACCATCAGTAATCCAGGGAGAGGTGCTCCTACCCCTGCTTATCTGGCCCCACATATTTCTGAAGCAAATTTCTCACTGTGAACAGAGATGATAGCTCACAAATGGTATGAATCTTTTTCTAATTTTCTGCTCAATACTGGTATGGGGATCCAGGATTCTTCTTCCTCAAGTTCAATAGACCTAGACATTTTTTGTTGTTGTTAATTCCCAGGACCTTTCTGTATACCATAAATATAGTGAAATGCTTACCTGGTGAAGACACTACATTTTGGGTGTTTCGCATGAGGTTGCCAACATCCAGCATCCAAACAGGAAATCGCTAGCTACATCCTCCATTTTAAAGCACTAGCTGGGGAATCGTATAAAGTGGATTCCCCAATCTAAAAAGTGCAAGCTACAGGAGAACAACCAGCAGGCCACACGCTAAAAAAATGTATGGAGGCAAAGAAGTGCTATCTTCGCCTCCAGTGTCCCACCCTCACACCTTTTCCCGGGAATGAGTTTTTTGTTTTTTGTATTTGAAGCAAACTGCTTGGAGCAATGAATAGGCGTCCATGTGCAGGCAAAGCAAAAACATTTTTTGCCCACATTGTCATACAGAACATTCTTCTCTAAAGCCCCCTCCCCCTCAAAATCAGGAACAAGATTTTTTTTCTCTATCAAGACACATGAGTCCATAATGGGTGGCATTCAAAAAGCACTATGCATCTATGATTAGATGCATAGGCATCTCAATGGAGAAGGATTGATTTTAAAAAAAAATAGTGGGCATAAAAGGTTGAAAAAGGGGATTGGTTGTCTGGTTTGATTGACAGGCAGAAGAGAGTTCTATGTAAAGTGTGTTGCTCTCTTCCACCATTTCAAGCAGGCATGCAGAGTGTAAGGAGCATGAAAGGCAGAAGTGAGACAGGCAGAAGATGAGGAATGGCTGGAGGCATGATTATTTTTAGAGCTACGCCATTACACTGGCATAACGCTATTGTTTAAGATGTGTGGAAATGCCCCTATTATAGACTATGATTTTTTTTCATTTTTTTCTCTTATAACTTCTTTGAGATTACCTTTTATCTTTTTTGTATTTTGTTTTGAGATTCTTTACATGCAGTTATAGCCACTATGTGATTTCATGGGCCTCTTGTGGCAGCTCTAATACTGGTCATTTATAACTATAGCAGATTTTATGTGGCTTTTTTTTGCCTGAAGATTGCAAAGAAACCAGGACAAATTGTAGCTTTAATCATTAATATCTGTATAGATATACTTTGTATTTTATGATTTTGTGACCCTTTTATGTCCATCTCTTATTACTTATTTCTCTTTCTTAGTTTTGGTTCTAGATCTTTGATAATGCTTAAATCAAGATCACTTTAAATGTAGGGAAAATCTGGCATGTAGCTGTACTAACATCTGTCAGTTGTCCCAGAAAAAGGAGAAAAATGAGCAGTATTAGAATAGTACTTATGACCAAAGTTCTCAACATATTTTATAACATTTATAGACATTGATTTACATGTGCAGGACTTAATTTTTAAAATCTGTTTAAGTGTACTTACTAAGATTTTACTTCAAGCTGAAGTTTATCTGTGTTTGTTTTCCCTGCTGTAAATGCATGCAACTTAGCTATAAAGGTAAAGGTATCCCCTGTGCAAGCACCGGGTCATGTCTGACCCTTGGGGTGACGCCCTCTAGCGTTTTCATGGCACACTCAATATGGGGTGGTTTGCCAGTGCCTTCCCCAGTCATTACTGTTTACCCCCCAGCAAGTGGGGTACTCATTTTACTTACCTCGGAAGGATGGAAGGCTGAGTCCACCTTGAGCCGGCTGCTGGGATTAAACTCCCAGCCTCATGGACAGAGCTTCAGACAGCATGTCTATTGCCTTACCACTCTGCGCTACAAGAGGCTCCTGCAACTTAGCTATACCTGATATAATTATAGCTCTAAGTTATAATACAAATACATAATTTAAAAGAAAATAATCAAAAAAGAAAATAATGTGCAGATTAAATGAATTGTAAAAAAAACTAGAGACAACAGGAAGTGTGACCAACAATGATAAAGAAAAAGGAAAGCATGTCTGTATGGGAAAAACAGGGTATTTTTATTGCTTGTGCCATCACTACTTGATATATTCTGGCAGCTAACATAAACTTTCTTATAGCCATGGATTTGTTAATGAAAACCATAATAATAAATGGACCAAGCCATGGAATGAAGTGTATAATCTTCTGTTATGATGGGGGGGGGGGAACTTCAGGGGCTCTAATTAGGTTGCAAAGAAAAATTATATTTTGTGTAGCTGGCAAAATTCCACTGCATCTGCTTATCCCTATTATAAGTGAAATGAAATAGCTAACAAGTCATACACTTCCTGGAATCTACTAAAAGCAGTTATTTAGTAGCAAAATTACTATGTTAGAACTCCCATGGTGTTCTAAAATGAATAGTAATGTCAGGTAAACTATAAATGTCATAATATTAAATCAACTGATATTTTACAGATTTTGTTAATTGGAAGGGTGATCTTGGTTTATTGGTATCAATTAGTGGTACATATGAATCCAAGAAGAATGACTCAGGTAACAATGACTGTGGAATATCACCTTGTGGTAGATATCCTACATTAAGACAGGGAGCAATAATTTGTCAAAGTTTTATCAGGAATGTAAAATCTGTCAGCCATTTTTCTATGTTTCTCAGAGCTACCATTTGTTAAGGGCCCCTAAGAAGCTACTGGTCTGTTTCCTAGCAAAGTAATAGACAATTGTTAGTTCCAGGCCTCCTAGAATCTTTCTAAAGAATAGGTTGCTCTCTCATTTGGATTATCATTACTTTGATAACCACCAAAGATTTCTTAGGCCTCCCCTCTTCTGTCTACAGCAGCTGTTTCTAGAAGCACTTTGGATCTTTGTTATGTGGTCAAGACACTCCTTAAATAAGCAAAACATCAATTAACTACAAAGTCCTAAAATCCCAGTATCTTTGTAGTCAAAACAGCCAATCAGCTGCAAAACTTTAAAGTAGGATTGCAGTCTTTTTGACATCTCTCATTCCTGTCTGGTTAGTGTTTAGAATTGGTGGAGTAGGATTTTCTGTTATAATTACAATGCAGAAAAATTCTCTGGTTCAAAGCAAGGTCATGTAAATCTTTCTTTCAACTCTGATTTATGGGGGTTTCCCATCTATGTGTGTAAGTCTTCTCTGGAATAATGAAAAAAAACCTATCTATAAAATGCATATCAGCTCATTAGTGAATTTAGACTGGAGCTCAGAGGATTGCTAACAAACAATGTAATTAGTTTTAAACTAAAAAAGATAAATTTATAGAGCTTTGATGTTATGGTGAGTGGTAGCAGGACTGCTGAAGTCATGAAAGATTGTTTTCATCTAGTCATTTGGTTATTTTTTTTCCAATTTTTTTCCAAACTCAGATGTAATGGTTTATGTTAAAGTGCAAAAATCCCAGCGTGCTTAATTAGGCATGCTTGTTAACTTGTGCATGTACACTCAGATTCTACATTTTGTGGGGCTAATATATCCATTATTATTTTACAAGTTGTTGAGACTGACTGAATTTTTAAAATCTTTTGGCCTTTGTTGGGGGACCCATTCTTCAAAAATTTCAGTTCTGTTCACCACCATATGGACTGCTTTTATAAGCCCAGTTTATATTACAGTGGACACATGTACAATGTGTACATGTATACTTGATTTTTAAAGAAAAACATGCATTGAATAATTCTCGTTACATATAGTGCATGTACACCTGAATGTGATGCCAAAGCTCACATTTATCCAGTCTCTGGTTGCTACTTTCAACTGTAAAGAGATGTGCGCATGAAGTGCATGCCTTCATCATAACGTATGACCTATATTCTGTTATACAAAGGAATAACCTCAGGAAGCATTCTCAGTTAGCCCAACCAAACTGACCAATGACTTGGTGTGTTGTGTGTTTTTATATTCTTTGGGCCTGGATACTCTAGCCATTTTTGGCTTTCCCACTTCATGAGAAAGGCAGGATTAGAGGAGTCACAAATTGGGATCAAGATTGCAGGGAGAAATATCAACAACCTCAGATATGCAGATGATACCACTCTAATGGCAGAAAGTGAAAAGGAACTAAAGAGCCTGTTGATGCGGCTGAAGGAGGAGAGTGCAAAAGTTGGCTTGAAACTCAACATCAAGAAAACAAAGAGCATGGCATCCGGCCCTCTCAATTCCTGGCAAATAGAAATGGAGATAGTGACAGATTTTATTTTCCTGGGCTCCAAGATCACTGCAGATGGGGACTGCAGCAAAGAAATTAAAAGACGCTTGCTCCTGGGGAGGAAAGCTATGGCAAATGTAGACAGCATCCTAAAAAGCAGAGGCATCACTCTGCGAACAAAAGTGCGTTTAGTCAAGGCTATGGTATTCCCAGTTGCAATGTAGGGCTGCGAAAGTTGGACCATAAGGAAGGCTGAGCGTCAAAGTATTGAGGCTTTTGAACTCTGGTGCTGGAGAAGATTCCTGCGAGTCCCTTGGACTGCAAGGCGAACAGACCAGTCAGTCTTAGAGGAGATCAGCCCTGACTGCTCCTTAAAAGGCCAGATCCTGAAGATGAAACTCAGATACTTTGGCTACCTCATGAGAAGGAAGGACTCCCTGAAGAAAAGCCTAATGCTGGGAGCGATTGGGGGCCAAAGAAGAAGGGGGCGACAGAGAATGAGGTGGCTGGATGGAGTAACTGAAGCAGTAGGTGCAAACTTAAATGGACTCCGGGGGATGATAGAGGACAGGAAGGCCTGGAGGATCATTGTCCATGGGGTCACAATGGGTCGGACACGACTTTGCACCTAATGACAACAACAACTCTAGCCATGGATGATGAAAGGTTTGTTTAGAGCTGAAATGCCACCAAATTGTTGCCCAGTTGACATATAACATAACACAAACATATAATATGTTTGAAGTACTAGGACACAGATCATTCCTGTCTTTCCAGTATATCTCTGAGGTCTATAATCTGGACTTCCCAATTCATCCTGTTTCTGTCCCTTGCTATGCCACACTGTAGGTGAGGAATATGGTCAGAACTACTAAGCCACCACTCTCTTCCAAGAAGTTGTGTGGATGTAGAACTTCTGTGGCTGCCAATGAAAATGTGCCTTTTACAAATCTCAAGAACCCTTTTTAAAACATGGAAAAATATGCAGAGGTGAATTCATTAAAATGTTGGCTGGATTAAGTCAGATGCTGAATGAAATCAGATTTCTCTTTCTAATGTCAGATCCCCCTTGCAAATTTAAATACTCATGGCATTTGGGTCTTAGATATGCACTCATATGGCAATGCTGTGTTTCCAATTTAAAACAGACTAAGGAAAGATGCACACCACATAGGTAATTTTTTTCATCATCTGAACAGTTAGAAAAAATCTTTGTATGTACATTCATGACATTGGCTTGTTCTATTGAACATTTTCATACCATATGCTAAAACAAAAGTTCTGAAATATTTTAGAGCAGTGGTCCCCAACCTTTTTATCACTGGGGACCACTCAACGCTTGACAATTTTACTGAGGCCCGGTGGGGGGGGTAGTTTACTCCTCTACTCTCAATCACTGCCCTAACGCTCTCTGATCGCTATGGTAATGTTTAAACATCCCTTCAAAATAAGATACAGACACACCACAACAATGAACATGAGGAACATTTTATTTTCATGGAAATTTTAACTCATGACAATGACAAATCAATGGGAACCCTGAGCTTGTTTCTCTGCAACGAGATAGTCCCATCTGGGAGTGATGGGAGACAATGACACCCGAAGTGTGTTGTAAAGGGCCGGGGGGGGGGAGGCATCCTTCGCGGCCCACCTCCAATTAGTCGACGGACCACATGTGGTCCTCAGCCCACAGGTTGGGGATCGCTATTTTAGAGTATTAATTTGTGCTATACTCCTTTTAGTAATTTAGTTTTAAAGTTTTCACATGTGATTGTACTAAAGAAAATTAGGGACAGAGATCCTTTTAGTTTTTGCACCTATAGGTAAAGGTAAAGGTATCCCCTGTGCAAGCACCGAGTCATGTCTGACCCTTGGGGTGACGCCCTCTAGCGTTTTCATGGCAGACTCAATACGGGGTGGTTTGCCAGTGCCTTCCCCAGTCATGACCTATAGATTTACTATATATCACAGTGCGATTTAATATTCTTGCATGCTCACCTAAATTATCAGCATTATATTTTTTTAGAAATGAAGATGACATCAATGATTAAACCATGACATCTTGAAATTAACAGCATGGAAAATTAATGGAAACACTAAAGATCACTACAAAATTTGAGTCCAGTGGCACCTTTAAGCTCAACAAAGATTTATTCAAGGCTTGAGTTTTTGTATGCATGCCATTGAACTCAAATTTTTGTTGTACTATTTCAGTCCAACCCACTTGAAACTAATAATTATTGCTACTGTTATTGAACTTTGATTGGATTGCAGAATTAAACCCTAGATGTTCTTCATTTGCACAATATTTATGTCATTATAATAGCAACAAATTATTTGTGATTATGTGTGTTCCTTCAAACAACAGCTCTGCAAAAGTGGCTAGTTCTGCTGCTGAATAGCAAATTGAACACCAGACCCATATTGTGATTATTAACGGTAACGGTAATGGTATCCCCTGTGCAAGCACTGGGTCATGTCTGACCCTTGGGGTGACGCCCTCTAGCGTTTTCTTGGCAGACTCAATACGGGGTGGTTTGCCAGTGCCTTCCCCAGTCATTACCGTTTACCCACCAGCAAGCTGGGTACTCATTTTACCAACCTCGGAAGGATGGAAGGCTGAGTCAACCTTGAGCCGGCTACTGGGATTGAACTCTCAGCCTCATGGGCAGAGCTTTCAGACTGCATGTCTGCTGCCTTACCACTCTGCGCCACAAGAGGCTCATTGTGATCATTACTTGGGTTTAAATTATAAATTCATAACTGATTGACAGAATAATCTTTTGTTTGTTTGGCTTGGCAAAAGCACATTCTGTATATAGATTTATATATATATAAAGTTAGTTATTAACATTGCTTAATGGCCTAAATCTACCATAATGATGGGGAAAGATAAATACCAGCTAATGTGCTTTATGTTCTGAGAAGGGATTTATTCTAGACCTTGGTGTTCAATATGACACAGTTCAAGGAATATGGAATTAGAAAAGCATTAAACATCATACAATATCACTCTGTTCTTCGAAGTTTAGCTTCTTTTTTTGTTACTCTTGGCATAAAGCTGTTGAGATGAACCCTCATCCCTTTTTTCTGTAATGAAATGTTCTTTTAAGCAAAACACACACACAAAGAAAATATTACTGAGATCTGCACATAATTTCTGTGAATGAGAATAGTAAATTTCCATTGCCTGAGGCTCCCACCCTTCTGGGACTTGAGACTCTGCTTGAAATTGAGTTGTTACTGCCTTTAGTTTATGTGATTAATTCTTTGTTCCCCATTAGGCTGCATACAACCCCCCCCCCATCCTTTAATTATCTTTCATGAAAATATGTGGTGCACTGTGTTCATCTCACTTTACTAACTGCTTTCCTGGACACTAGGTGATAATACACACTATAAATGAGATAATGATTACATAATTCCAATCTTAACTGAAATAAGCTGAAAACATTGCTATGATGAGAAGCTTTCCTGTCATAAATATCATAGTAGTTAGGCCTTGTGCATCTTGGTTGGTGTATAAAGCAGTTAGGCCAAAACTCAAAAGTTCTCATTCACACCCATAAAAGACATTCAGAAACACATTTCAGAACAGTGGTTTAAGGAACCACAACTCCATGGCATTGCAGGCTGAAGGCCCCAGGTTCAATTTCAGCTTCAAAGGGCCAGTCAGTGAGTGATGTGAAAGACTTCTTCCTGAGAGCCAATGACAGTTTGAATATACAAAACTGTCCTTGATGGGCCCAGGGTCTGATTCGTATGAGGCAGATTCAGATATTAATGTCATGCAACTGGATATCACAGAGCAGCATATGTCATATGGTATCTTGTTAATAATGTGAACAGACAGGAACAAAACATTGGCAAAGTTGCTGTCCTAGTTCAGAATTGTAGCCTTTAGTTCTTAACATCTTTAAGAACATTTAATTTTTTGTGTGATCGAAATTGAATTGTGTAACTTATTAAACATTTTCCAGTCTGTTGGTTCTGTAAACGGCTGCCTCGTTGGGTATGCCAAAATTTTGCCAATTCCATGCAAACACCATGTGTCGCTGCAATAAATGTGCAATGAAATGTTTCCCATCATACCCATTCTACTCTCTACAATATAAAAGTTTAAGCAACAATATATAGCTCAAAGAATTAGTAGCTCCTCCCAGTCCACTAATACCATATCTAGTTTGAGAGATTTCTCCTGTGCCAATGTAATAATAACAAGCACTTAACACATACTAATCCTGAAACTCTAGCTAGAGACTAGCCAATCCCCCAGAATCCAGCCTAATTAAATAACCCAAGCATGTTATAAGAAATATAATTTGGGTGAAGCCTTCTATCAGACAGATAGAAACATGCCCCAATTCTTTTTGATACAGAAGCAACTGGATAATAGCACATTAATTCCAGAGATGGGACAGAGGTAAACACTACAACAAAAGGAAATACTTTCTTACAGAGAGGGTAATGAAAATGTGAAATTCACTGCCAGATGATGTAGTGATGGCCACAGGCATACACATTTTAAAAGAGGATTATATAGTTTCATGGTATTTCAGTGGCTACTAGCCAAACTGACTGAGGGTATTAACGCTCTGAATTCCAGTGCCAGAAGGCAACAACAAGAGAAGGCCTCTATGCCCTGTCATTGACCCACCAGTGGAACTAGTTGGCCATTATATGAGGCATGATGCTGGACTAGAGGGACCATTGGTTTGATCCCACATGGCTCTTTTCGTAGTCATATGAGTTGAAGTACATGGTTACACGGAAATACAGTTTGGTGAAGTGGGTAGGAGTGTGGACCTCTAATCTGGTGAGCCGGGTTCGATTCTGCGCTCCCCCACATGCAGCCAGCTAGATGACCTTGAGCTCGCCACGGCACTGATAAAACTGTTCTGACTGAGCAGTGATATCAGGGCTCTCTCAGCCTCACCCACCTCACATGGTATCTGTTGTGGAGAGAAGAAAGGGAAGGCAACTTTAAGCCGCTTTGAAACTCTTTCTGGTAGAGAAAAGCAGCATATAAGAACCAACTCTTTTTCTTCTTCTTCTTGACTCTACATTTCTCATTTTGCATCCCTAAATATGTTCCTTCCCATTCTAAAGCTAAATTACTAAATTATACTAGGAGCATAAAACATAGCTATCAATTTTTACCTGTTCTGAAGTCCTGAGGCTTACAGCCTCAGGACTTCAGGATAGCTTATATGAATCTTCTACCCACATAACCTCAATTGTTTGAGTAGGCCCATCTAACACACTGGATGTACAAATGTCTTACATTCTAATAGTCAATTATGTCCACTCTGCAAATATTTGAATCCATGGATTTTGGCCATTTACACACAAGGGTTTTTTCCTGCAACAAATTTAGGACTTCCTGGCTTGCAGAAATATCTGAAAACTGGGGGAGGGGGGGTTCTCCAAATGGAGGAGTATTTTTCATGCAAGTACAAATAATCTTCATACATCAACCCAATAGAATGTCTTACCTTTGAAAGCCAACCAGCATTCAACCTGTTACCTCTCAGATTTGATGGGGGGGGGGATCTCTTCACTGCTGCTCTCTTTCTCCTATTTGACATCCTTCATTTCCCTCCTTTCTTGGTGCTTCCTGGCTTTTAAGGGTTGCCAGGGGACATGCTGATTGCCACTTTAAGCCTGGTACAGTTCTTGCCTGAGAAGGTTCAATGTAGCCTCCTGAATGCTCAAAAAGGAAGGACTCCTGTGAAGCAACTGCCTGCCCCTATTGCCACTGCTCTACTAGCCTGGCTTGGTCTCCACCTCCCCATTCCTCCCTTGCTCTGTCTGCCTGTTGTTTGGTGTAATGGGAGAGAGCCAGGTGGCACAGGAGTCATCACTGACCCCCCTCATGAAGCTGGAAAAGGAGTCAATTGCTCCCTCTCTGCTGAGCTGGCATCGTGGTAGACAGGAGGTCGTGGGAGTCGCTGTCTATCACCATACAGTTTTGAAGGTAGGCAATTTCAAACCTTAGAAGTTAACTAGGTGACTATGATGGACTCTCTCAGAGCGACCAGTGAAAGTTGACAGAATGTTGCAGGGAGGCAGTTGGAAAACAGCAGTTAAGGCAGCAGTTGGTAATTGGCAGCTAGAGAAAAAAGATGTCTGAGTGAAGGTGAGCTGAAAACTGGCTGACTAAAAAAAGGTAAATTTGTAACAAGATCCAAGATACTGTAATAGGGAAACAGTTCAAACTTCAATTGGAAATTGAACACCTTGACATCTACCTTGCTTTCTTAAATGTTATGTTTATATATCATAAATAAAAGTTAACTTCTTGTTTTATTTAACCCTGTTGCCTTTATGTCTCAGGGAAAGAAACACACACATGATGTAAGCCCTAATCCCAATAACACAGGAAAGTGTGAGTGAGGGCCACTTATTAAAGGGCATCCCAAGTTGTGGATGTCTCTGTGAGTGAGAGCAGCGATCCCCAACCCCCGGTCCGGGGACCGGGACCAGTCCGTGGATCAGTCGGTACTGGGCCGCAACTCCTCCTCGTCCTTCTCCCCAGCTGCTGCCTTGGGGGCTGGCCTGTGACTCTGCTGCCAGCTCACCTTTGGTGCTCTCCAGCAGCCGCCATGACTGGGGCTCCCCCTTGGCGTGGCACTGCACAGTCACTGCTGGCAGCACCTCCAGCGGGCAGCAGGAAGTCAGGGGCGCCGGCGGGAAAGCAAGTGGAGTAGGGGTGCAGGCGACAGTGACATCTCTTGGCAAAAGACTACCCCCCCAGGCCTCAGTAAAATTGTCAAGTGTTGACCGGTCCCCGGTGATAAAAAGGTTGGGGACCATTGAGTGAGTGGACCTGAGATATGGAATTGTCATGTCTTTCTCTAAATATTAAATGAGACATGAAATATGTTTACCCTGAAACTGAGCAAAAGCAGTTTAAAGGGTAGTAGGCACATTGTGTGAGCATCACAGAAACCAATCATGTACCTTCAAGTACCTCCAAGGGTTGCTGTAGGGATAAAGTGGAGGAGGGAAAAGCATGACATAAAATGTTTCAATCCCTGCAGTGGAGAAAGGTAGAGTATACATAAAATAAAACAAAAAATAATAAATATAGCTCAATAGTTCAATATGGGGCACATGGAAGGTAGGTTGCTGAATATTTGAAAAAGAGAGATTGAGGCAGGGAAAGGGGAGTTGTGGGATGTCGGATGTGGGAGTTGCCAAGGGGAGGGAGTGAGGAAATAGTCTGAGGAAGGGTCTATGGAGGAAAGTGAGGTGCTGCTGCTAAGCTTTGCAGGTTGACCTGGCCCAGCAGCCAACTCCACACAACTGGGCCGTTGCTTTTGCCAGGCAGAGGCTGCTGGGTGGACAGAGTTTAAGATGGGAGGGGCAGATAAAGATAGGTTTGTTGTTGGTTGTGAAGAAGATGAAAGTAGAAAAAGGGGGGAGGCTATAATGACTATCAGGGGAGGGAAAGAGAAAAGCAAGGGGGAAATCTTAATAGTAAAAATGGAAACATTTGCTTGGAAGGGACAGAACAGTTCCTTTCAGGTATAAAAACAGATTATACTTATTATGGTAATGTTAATATCATTTGCCTTGCATACTGATGCTCTGATGTAATAAAATGAACAAGAATAAGTGGAATTTTTGGACAATTCATATGTTTGCTGGTTTTGCATGGAAATTTGGAAGTATTTTTCAGACAATGGTATTATTTACTTTTTTCTGTATAAATAAAATATATTTTACCTTGCGTTTACAGAGACAATGTGTTAGCACCTTGTTATTAAACAGAACTACTGTGACCCCCCTCCACATGAACCAAATATGACCCATTCTTGTCTATATCGCCCCAAGAAGTAAAAGTAAATATTTACAACATAAAACCAGCAGAGGGCATTATAGTATAATTCAAAGTACAACAAACAAGCTCAGCAACAACAAAACAACTTTACTCAGTCACTTTGTTAGAGCTATGTTCAATTCAGATTTGTTGCAAATCTGGGTGGTTTATTAACTGAGCTATTCTCGTTTATATTTATTTATAATATATTCACTTGGTGTTATAAGACTCTGAGATAACTGGTAGCTTCAAATGACTTGAGTAAAAAAGCATGAAAAAAATCAAGGTTTGATAATATAAAGCAAAGTAGGAACTCTTATGTTACTGTTTTTATGATAGATGCAAAGCATAATAAAAAGTATGTTCTGACTTACAAGACACAGAATATAATTGCATATTCAACATTTAAGAGAGTTGTATGGAACTGGCAAGAATTCAGGAGATTTTCTCCTAACCAATACTGACATATGATTCAGTGCTGCAATCATACTTGAGAGAACATATTGCATGCTTGGGTGATTATTCACAACCAAATAAAATGAACTGCTTCTATCTCAGTAGCAATGCTAATGTATTTTCAGAATGAGCATTTTAAATAGTACCACGTTTGATCAAAAGTAACACTTCTTATGAAGTGTGTGAGTTAGAGAGACCAAATTTGAACAGGAAGTCACTACTGTCATATTGACCCTGTGAATAGCTTAGCTGAAACTGTTGGAATATGCAAGATCTGTAGTGTTCATGATTCAAAAGCATATGAAGAATATCCTACAGGGGGTATCAGAAGATATTTGTATTTAGCATAGTTAGATGAGGAACTTCCGTTATTGTACAAATAATCTCCTTCTGTGTCCTATTGTCACATTTTGAGACTTCCTTATCCTTTGAGCATACTTCCACCCTGCTTGCCTCCACAATAGATAGGATGAAATCAAAACAATAGTTAGACTAAGACTCTCTCTCCTCTTTATATGCAAAGTGTGCTTCTATTAATAAAACTATTTTATTATTTCACGCAGTTTGCTATCTTATATATTTCAGAATCAAAATACTTTTATTTGCATAAAATTGCAAAGCGTAAATATCTTACATATTTAAACTCTCCCAACAGAAACTGTAGCTCAGGCATAAAGAGTTCAGCCTCACTGCCAGGGCGGCAGAAGTTACTGACACTGTTTCAAGCCCAGTCAGATCAATTCGCATATGACCAATGTAATATGCAGACCATATCACATGGTCTAGTTCCCATGGCTTTTTCCCAAGAACATCTGTAAGATCAAATTAGGTGATCTAAGAATATCAGGTCGATGGTCTTCTATTTTAGGAATGGAAACAGTGCCATGAAAAGTTACTGTATATCCATCAGACTGTTTCCACACTGGAGGTTTTATGCTGGGCTGGTGTTTGAGTCAGAGCAGGTTGCCCCACCTCTTCCTGCTCTCGCATGGACTCTTTATGCACTGGAGGTTTCATGCCAAGCTGCAGGCTGGAGTTTTAGTTGTGGCAGATTGCCCCACCTCTTCCTGTACCCGCATGGGGGAGCATTTGGCCTGGTGTGCCTCATCTGCCCTCAATTTGTGCTCCTGCACAAGAGCTGGGGCACTGAAGTTCCCAGTGCATAAACGGTCATGGGGCGCATTTGGCCTGGTGCACCTTGTTTGTCCTGGATTTGCGCTCCTGCACGTGAGTTCAGGCAGCAAAGTTTCCAGTATGGAAATGGTCTCAGATTGACATAGTTCTGTATCAGAGAAGTGGAAAGAGGTGGTGGCATAGCAGAAATGCCTGTAAAAAGCATGTTTTATTGTACCTGTAAGAAACATGCTTATTCAAGGGCCGTTATGTCAGTGGCACCTTTAAAAACAACAAAGTTTTATTCAAGGTATAAGTTTTCGTATGCATGCACACTTCTTCAAATCCAATGAAATGGTATCTATCAGTTCATACATATAGGTAGAGGCTGAGCAGTAAATTAGCAAACAGCAAAGCTGTTTAACAGATTCAAGGACCAAACAGGATTAATAACTTTATATGGTTACCATTTGTTTGGGTTTAATTCTGGGAGGAAACACATAAACTACAAGAACGTATAAATTACATGACTAGTAAATAATAGAACTATACACAAATTCATGTCCTTTTACACGGGTGCCACTAGGCGTCAGGGCTGAGCAGCTGGAAAAAATCAGCCTTAAATGGCAAGTCTCCCCCATCACCCAAAGGCCACATGAGGGAACTTACGACTCTTTTTCAAAGCTTGAACAATTAAGGGCAGAGCTGCTGGAAAAGCTTGAACCCAAAGGGACAAATTTCGCCTTCATGTACATTTTCCCTATGTGCCTCTTCCCTAGTGGAGGGGAAGGAGTTCCAGCACATAATGGGAAACATGACTGCCAGTACCAGACATGAGCTGTGTTGATTGCAGATGATATGCGGGGGAGGGGAAGAAACACTGACAGGGCTCCACTTTTGATAATGTGCTGGGTTCATAATATTGAATAAGAAATTAATATGTCCTTGGCCTTCCTGACCATATTTAAAAATAGCTACCAGAGCTGGTTTTGTTGGCTTTGTGACTTTCATCTGTGTAGGCTAGAAACATGGTTTAGAAGAGTTGTCCAGTTTCCTAAAGAAGAGTTCTTTCACAGCAACTAGCTTATGCCTGTGGATCAGTCTCAGCATTTGGTGTATCTATTTTCCATGTGTGCATGTGTAGCGATTTCTGGGACATTCCTCCTTGCTTACAGCAGGATCAAAAGAAGGGAGTTCCAAGATGGTAGATTAAGGGAGGCTATCCCTGGGTGTATCCTTGGGGATGGGGAAAAGAGCTGTGAGGCATCACTCTTGACAGTTTCAAAGTGATAGTGCTCTCATTTAAAATACATAGAGATTCTTTTTGTTTTGGTTTTGAAGGTCTGTTTGGCTGGGAGCCAGTGACCTCCTGAAGAGTTGTCTTCTGCCTTGCAGGCTAGTCTGACCTTGGAGTAACAGATGCTGGAAGGTGTCAAGTTCTGTTACATTCTGCATTAAATTTAAAGCTGCTGCTTTTTTAAAAAAAGGAAACAAAACCCAAAATGAACAGTCCTGGCCTCTGTTAAACTGATGCCTGTAACAGAAATCTCTTCTGCAGTATATCCTGCAGTACATGGAAAGCCTAGACTGTTCCCAGTAGAATTACAATCTCCACAATTGCCATTGTCTTTCCACTTTCAAATCTGTAATTTTATGGTCATTCTACTTTATTTCATATGGATTTGGTCACCCACACTGAAGTGTCATTCTTTCTGGCAACAAAGTAAAATCTGTTTTATCTTTCATACAGCTTCATGTGTCACAGAATCAGTTCAAGGTAATTCCTGTATATTTGGCTTGTTTGGTAAACTAATTGAAAGTAAATTTCATCCTGGCTCTTTGACTCTCTTGAGTGATTTCAGGCACTTACAGTATTTGCTGGCGTATAAGACTACTTTCCCCCCCTGAAAAACATGCCTCCAATTGGGGGGGGCGTCTTATACGCCAGGTGCACTTCAGTTGAGATAGATATAGCTGCCTATAGTGGCCCATAGTACTGTATTTTGAGTGGAAATGTTGGGGGGTCATCTTATACGCCCAGTTGTCTTATACGCCGGCAAATACAGTAATTTCCTTTAGGTGGTTGTTGGGTGGGAATGTTTTAAATTGTTACTTAATGTCATTATTATTTATTTCTTTTGTTCATGTTTTAATTATGGTTTTAATTTTTGTAAGCTGCCTTGAAGCTACCTTTAGGTAGGTAGGTAGGTAGGTAGGTAGGTAGGAACCAGCTACACTGATTGCCAGTATGTTGGGCCCAGTCCACGAATCCCTTTAAGGTCAAAATCATAATCTTGAATCTGATCTGGAATTCAACTAGAAGTCAATGAAATTGCCTGAGAACAGCCTGATATGGGCTCTCCATGGTGTTCTAGTGAAAACCTGAGCTGCTACTTTTTGGACCAGTTGCAATTTCCAGGTCAGGATGAAGGGCAGGCCTGTGTAGTTACAGAAATCATAGAATCATAGAGTTGGAAGGGGCCATACAGGCCATCTAGTCCAAACCCCTGCTCAATGCAGGATCAGCCCAAAGCATCCTAAAGCATCCAAGGGTGTATCCAACCTTTGCTTGAAGACTGCCAGTGAGTGGGAGGTCACCACCTCCTTAGGAAAAAAAAAAGGAAAAAGTTCAGGAAATGGAGGGAAGGACAGAGCTCTAAAGAAGAGTACCTATAGGTTACTAGGCACTGTAGATCAATCATAAGAAAGGACAAAGCTGAGAGTGAGCTAAGATTGACCAGGGAAGCCCATTGTAACAAGAAAAGATTTTTCAGTTATGTGAGGAACAAACGTAAAGTAAAGGAGGCAATAGGCCCACTGTTGGGTGCGGATGGACAAACTCTAACGGAAGATGCAGAGAAAGTAGAAAGGCTTAGTGCCTATTTTACATCTGTTTTTTTCCCACAGGTCAAAGTGTTTCGGCACATCTAGAGATGGCCATAGCCAAAGGAACTTGCATTTTTCAAGGGTCAACTTTATTGTCAGTTTCCGCATTAAAATTCGCTTCTTCAGATGCAGTTCCAAATTGCCCCTCACTTTGTTGTTGTTGTTGTTAGGTGCGAAGTCGTGTCCGACCCATCGCAACCCCATGGACAATGATCCTCCAGGCCTTCCTGTCCTCTACCATTCCCCGGAGTCCATTTAAGTTTGCACCTACTGCTTCAGTGACTCCATCCAGCCACCTCATTCTCTGTCGTCCCCTTCTTCTTTTGCCCTCAATCGCTCCCAGCATTAGGCTCTTCCTTCTCATGAGGTGGCCAAAGATTGCCAAAACAGGTGCTGCATGAGAGCATACTAGGACGTGTGCTTTTTGTTCCCAGAAGCAAAGAAGTAACTAATGCATCTGATGCAGCACTGTTCTGGGAAGTAACTTTACATGCTGGCCCAGATAATAGTATTTCTTCATATATAGCCACCTGAGACACAGTAGTTCTCCAGTATCAGTTTTTCAAAGGGATTGTTGTGGGAAAGTAGGGAAAATTTATTTCTAGTCTGTAATCTGTGCATGTTTAGTTCTGTGTATTTTAATATGATTTGTTCTAAAACTTGCTAATTGGACTGTTAACTTTTGTGTCCTTGTCTTGTGTTAATTTTTGTATCCTGGTGTTGTGCTGTTAGCCTCTTTGAATCCATGAAGGCAGGGGAAGGATGTAGATTAATATAATGTGTGATGGTATGGAACAGCTGACTGACTACTCTTAAGGAAAACAGAACCCGGATACTATGTTGGCAGATGGGTACTGAACTTTTTATCAGCTGATTGGCTGCTTCAGATTATTTCTGACTCAATCAGGTTCTTTGTACAAAATTTAAACCATGTGATGATGTCCTCATGAAAATTAATTTGAAACTCTGCAGGGTGAAATAATATCTTTATGTACTATTCCATGAGTTTCTGTATAACATATAGTTTGGCTGTTGCAGGCCTGAGCATGAAGACTAAGGACACTAGATGCTGACAGTATTTTAAAGTTAAACATTTCTTGCAAGTACAATGCCATTGTATGAAGACTGTAGAATATTCTATGATACTTATAAAGTCCCAAGAGTTAACAAAGTTGGCAACTTGAATTTATTAATAGTTATTGGAATGTTATTACTAAATGCCTAATGGCATTGTAATCTAAAGACTTTCAGAGACTTGTGTTAAAACTCATATTTACTGATGTTAATTGACTTGCTAATTACCTTCATATGGGTTATTAAACTTCAGAGTAACTAACTGCAACATGGGTTCCTCTGGGTGTTTTTCTGGGGGGTTTTTTGCTAGCTTACTGATTCAAGAAATAGCCTGCTTTCTCTTGCATTTTGTAACTGCAACAGAAATACTTCCCTTTAAAAATTAGGAGAGCTATACTACTTTATACTAAAGATCTCATACTAAAGTTCTAAAATATTACATTAGCTACCCTTAATGGCAAGGCAAATAAACCGGTCAGTCCTAGAGATCAGCCCTGACTGCTCTTTTGAAGGCCAGATCCTGAAGATGAAATTCAAATACTTTGGCCACCTCATGAGAAGGAAGGACTCCCTGGAGAAGAGCCTAATGCTGGGAACAATTGAGGGCAAAAGAAGGGGGTGACAGAGAATGAGGTGGCTGGATGGAGCCACTGAAGCAGTTGATGCGAGCTTAAATGGACTCCAGGGAATGGTAGAGAACAGGAAGGCCTGGAGGATCATTGTCCATGGGGTCCACGGAGTTGCGATGGGTCGGACACAATTTCGCACCTAACAACAACAACAACAAAGTGAAGGGCAATTTGGAACTGCATCTGAATAAGCGAATTTTAATGAGTCAATACTGATCAAACTGCTTTCATAGAATCTGGTGTTTCCATGACAGCCTAGAACACTTCCTTTTAAAACTTACCTTCTGCACTTGTAGGAAACATATTATTTGTTTAGAATTTTTTCCCACGTGACACAAAAATGTAGCTCCCAAATTCTCAGCATTGTATATGTGGTAGGTGAATTAAGTAGCAAAGGCCAAAAACCTGTCAGCTGGAACTTTTCAGACAAGCAGGGACATTCTATGAATATACTTGAATATTAGTTTTAAAATCCAATACATTTCAGAAGTTGGATTTGACCTGTTGAATGAAGAGTGCTTGATTAGATACAACTGTGAATCATAACAGGAATTGAAAAACAACATTTTGCAAGCAATTGTGTATTTTGATATATTTACTTTTAGTAATGGTTAGTTATTATGGAAGTCTAGATTAATGCTATCTTTTCATCTAAAAGAGAACCATGAGACTAGTTAAATAAAATCATATTATGAAAACATCAAAGCAACAAAAGCAAAAACTATCACTGCAAAAGAAAATATGCATTAAAATAAAAACCTGCTGTCTCACTTCTTAGAAGCTCAGTGGAAAATAATGCTATTAATCATAGAATCGTAGAATCATAGAGTTGGAAGGGGCCATACAGGCCATCTAGTCCAACCCCCTGCTCAACGCAGGATCAGCCCAAAGCATCCTAAAGCATCCAAGAAAAGTGTATATCCAACCTTTGCTTGAAGACTGCCAGTGAGGGGGAGTTCACCACCTCCTTAGGCAGCCTATTCCACTGCTGAACTACTCTGTGAAATTTTTTTCCTGATATCTAGCTTATATCGTTGTACTTGTAGTTTAAACCCATTACTGTGTGTCCCTTCCTCTACAGCCAATGGGAACAGCATCCTGCCCTCCTCCAAATGACAACCTTTCAAATACTTAAAGAGGGCTATCATGTCCCCTCTCAACCTCCTTTTCTCCAGGCTGAACATTCCCAAGTCCCTAAGCCTATATTCATAGGGCTTGGTCCCTTGGCCCCAGATCATCCTTGTCGCTCTCCTCTGTACCCTTTCAATTTTATCTACGTCCTTCTTGAAGTGAGGCCTCCAGAACTGCACACAGTACTCCAGGTGTGGTCTGACCAGTGCCATATACAATGGGATTATGACATCTTGTGATTTTGATGTGATGCCCCTGTTGACCAAGCCCAAAATGGCATTTGCCTTTTTTACTGCTGCATCACACTGCCTGCTCATGTTTAGTTTACAATCCACAAGTACCCCAAGGTCTCGTTCACACACAGTGTTACCTAGAAGCGTATCCCCCATCCAGTAGGTATGCTATTCATTTTTCTGACCCAGATGCAGAACTTTACACTTATCTTTATTAAATTGCATCTTGTTCTCATTTGCCCATTTTTCCATTGTGTTCAGATCTCATTGAACTCTGTCTCTATCTTCTAGAGTATTTGCCAGTCCTCCCAATTTGGTGTCATCTGCAATATTGGATGATTAGTCCCTCCACCCCCTCATCTAGATCATTAATAAATATGTTAAAAAGCTTTACTAAAATCCAAGTAAATGACATCAACCAAATTTCCACGATCCAGCAAACCTGTTACTCGATCAAAAAAAGGAAACCTGGTTGGTCTGGCAGGACCTGTTGGAGACAAATCCATGCTGACTTCCTTGGATCACCAAATTGTCCTCCAGATGTTTGCAGATCACTCCCTTTAATATCTGCTCCATTATCTTACCCACAACAGATGTCAGACTCACTGGTCTATAGTTTCCCGGGTCATCCTTCCTCCCTTTTTTGAAGATTGGCATAGAAGATCTCTTTCAGTCATCCGGGACATCTCCAGTCCTTAAAGAGGTCCCGAAGATGAAATTTAAAAGAAGTGAATATGTCTTTACCTTTCTTCATCCTTCTCCAACTAGAACAGTGATATCAAACTTATTTGTAATGAGGGCCATATCAGACATAAATTTCACTTTATAAGGTGAACCATATATGCCATAAAATGTAATGCCAGGTAAAAGGTAAAGGTAAAGGTATCCCCTGTGCAAGCACCGAGTCATGTCTGACCCTTGGGGTGACGCCCTCCAGCGTTTTCATGGCAGACTCAATACGGGGTGGTTTGCCAGTGCCTTCCCCAGTCATTACCATTTACCCCCCAGCAAGCTGGGTACTCATTTTACCGACCTCGGAAGGATGGGAGGCTGAGTCAACCTTGAGCCGGCTGCTGGGATTGAACTCCCAGCCTTATGGGCAAAGCTTTCAGACAGCTGCCTTACCACTCTGCGCCACAAGAGGCTCATTTGCCAGGTATGGGAGATATAAACTTTATGAAGGACATAGGCAACCCAATTAAATATATTATTATTACTGAAAACACAAGCATACTTAAAATGATAACTTTCTTACAATATTTCCTTAAAGTATGTCCCTTACGCCTACTCTTCCACTTCCACTGCCTGTTGCTTATTAGTACTGACACAGAACGCAGGAACATAATGTCATCTGGCAATAAAGGTACTGACTGACCAATCCAGCTCTTAGGCTGGACAAAAACCCTGGATGAGCCAGTTTTGGCCCACAAGCCCATGTCTGACACCTCTGAGCTAGAGAATATTACTAGAAATGTTACATTTATGGTTCTCTTTAGTTAGTATTTAATTGTGACTATAGTCAACAAGCCTACTATCTCCTCTCCATTCCCACCTTCACCTAAGGCACTGGTTCTCAACCTTCCTAATGCTGTGACCCTTTAATACAGTTCCTCATGTTGTGGTGATCCCCAACCGTACAATTATGCAAGTGTTATTTCACAGAATTTAAACCAAAACTGAACAATGGCATGAAGATCCATTGGGTTTTTCTTCGGGTTTCTTAGTTCAGTTCTGCCTCTTGTTCTGCAGAGCTGTGCCACCACCTGGAGCGCCTGGCGGGAAACTGTGCTGCACTGCAGGCACTGCTGGAGCGGCTGGCAGCCAAGCGCGGGCACCTGCAGGAAGAGCAGCAACGGTGGCAGTGACCCCCCCCCCCGGCCAAGCTGCTTGTCCTGCCGCAACCCCTGTCATTCGACCCCCAAAGGTGTCCCTACCCCCAGGTTGAGAACCACTGACCTAGAGGGACTGGTCCTAATAGAAACTTGAACTGAAATTGAGGTTGAAAATGTTCATTGCTAGTTGGGATAAGGTTGTAACGTTTCTGCATCACCACAGGCAAGTTTACAACTTCCTGTTTTTTACACATGAGAACCTATTTTTGTGTTAAAATACCTTTCTTCTCCACCTCCTCACACACACATTAACATCAACAGTAGGACAAAGGCTACCAAATGTTTTAAGTGACCTTTAAGTATTCAGGATTACGTTTGCCTATGATACTTTAATTTTGGAAACTTCCATTTTCTGCAAGTCTGGATAAGGACAGCTTTGTAAGTATCTGGCTCCCTATTGTCCTTTTGTGGGTTTTCCAGAGAATTTCCTTTCAACATGATACTTCTCATGCTTTTAGTTATGTAGAGCAATGCCAAATCATAACCGTGGGAAACTATTGTCTGGATCAGCCCTTTAAGAACTGGTCTTTTGGAACTGTGAAATACTGCAGTGGAATCTAGTAATTAGCTGAATGGAGTGATGAAAGAATTAGGAGGTCATGGTGTGTACTCAGCAGTGTATAGTAATTGTAGTAATGTTATAATAACTGCCTCTGGGTGAGTCAGAAACTAGGTATGTGTAGGCGGGCAGGTGAACTGTTTTTAATGGTTTTAGATTTGAGTCATATGGTTCATGGGTGGTAAATCTCACAATTCAAAGTTAGGGAGGTTTAAAAATTAGAAATACAATTTGACTTTGCTGAAATTTTGGTTTAAATTGGGCTTCTCTCTCTTTTTTAATTTTTATATCTTAATTCAACTAAATTAATAGTGCAATAGTTCCCAGCAGCACAACCCAGTGTAAACCTACTAGTGCTCAACAGCAGAACTCAGTGCCATTGTGACAAATGCCAGCACAACAGGACCGATGTAAACTACAGAATCACAAACCAAGCTGTGGTGTGTGTAGCAAGGAAAGAAGAACCATTGTAATACTGTCCAGCAGCAGGAAAAAGGTGGGGGAAGGCACCTAAGATAGAAGAGAAAGCAAGAAAACCCTAAACCGAAAGACCCGCCACACAAACACACCAGACCAAAATATGAAAAGGTGGGAAGGGAAGCAGAGGAAATAAGCAACGAAGTGTCACTTCCACACTCCCCAAAAAAGACAGACTGAAGAAAAGAACCTTGAAGATTGTTGGAGAGAGAGAGAGAAAATTCAAGTAAAGTAATAGATTTTTTTTAAAGCAGAACCTCTCCACACACCATACTCACAAGCCCCACAAAAGAGCCAAAAATGAGTAAGCTAATCAAGTTTTAAAACAACTTCAAAGAATCAAAGCCAAGAAACAAAACAGAAAGAAGAACCCTTGGCCTCTCCCCCACACCTTACCACCAATCCGCAACAACTACAAAATTCCGGTTGAGAATGTCTGCCATATATGGTTGTCCACCTGCCCTCATTCCCAAAATGGCCAATGATGGGCCTGGAGGGGGTGGGAAGGGGAGTTGTCCTGGGTTGGTATCTAGACAACCATTGCTTCACATCCTTATTCTGCACAATTGTGCCACTTCTGTGGTTTCTCAAAGCCTGAGGAATGTTTCAGGGGTTTCACGACAGTAAAAAGTTGAGAAAGACTGCTCTATTTCATCTTCCATTAAGTACCTTGCATGTTTATTCACACATTCGCAGTGACCATTGAATTGTGATCCTGGAGGACTTTGCTAGGCCTGACCACCAACCAGCACACAGACCAAAATCTATCACAAATTTTGACTGGTCCATCACAAATGCTAATTAATTTTACTGCAGTCTGTGGTGGTTCTTGAGTGGAGATAGACAGGCACTGATCAATTAAACTGTTTGCAACTTCAAGGCAATAGTGGAGGGGAATTTTCCAGCCTTGGAAACACCAATAGAAGTCTTCTACAGGTTAACAGGCACTGCTGCCACAACAAAATAATCATTCTGGTCTATGGGCTCAGAAGGCTATATATCGAGTTGAGCTCTTTCCCCCTCCTTTGTTGGCTGGTGAAATTATTCATTGATGTGCTTTCTGTTTGCTTGATCTCCTTTGTGTTGCTGGGGTTCAGAATTATGGTGCAGTGGACTCTAGGCTCTGACTTTCAGTATGGGGACTTAGATATTGTGCCTTCTTTCCCTCTCATCTCTCTTGTTAGTGATCTGTTCTGCTCTCTGCTGCGAGAGTTTGGGAAACCAGAGATCTGGCTCTGCTGCTCTTCCTGTACTCACACTGAGCACAGGAACTTTGCTATTGGGTGTCTTTCAACTCCCTCAACACACTAGTGGTCTCGTCTGCTGTTGGGGTTTGGAAAGTTTATCGAATCGAGATTGGCATCTTGTTTCTGTGCTCATGTCGAGGACAGGGGCTAATCTACTGGGTGCCTTTATACTCCCACCCACACTCTCCTGCTAGTGATGTCATCATTTACTTCCTTTAACCCACCACATCTATTGTCTCAGAGATTTTGAGACTAACACCACATCCACTTCCTTCTCAGGGCTTCCAGAGGTGGAGCAAGGACTCCACATGTACATATGTCATGGCATAGGAGTGGACTCAACCTTTTGAACCACCATATCAACTTCTTTCTCAGGACTTTTTACCTACAACATCTACATATGTCTCATTGCCTTCAAGCTACCATGTCTATTCCCATCTCAGGGCTTTGATAAACCATATTGACTATGCTACACACACAACAGACTTCCTTCCACCACATTTAATGCCTTCTGTGGGCTTCAAGCCACCATCTCTACTACTCAGGGCTTTCGAGCCACAACTACGGTCTTCTCAGGCCCTCAAGCCACCACATCTATGTAGGTATCAAGGTTTCCAACACATCATTACATCCTGGTTTGGGTCTCAGGGCATATTGCCTTGGTTCTGCTGGGTTGGTGAAAATGCCCCTGACCTTCAGTTTTTCTGGAGATATTTTCAAGGATTTTGATTCTGTTTGTGTCCTTGCTTTTTTTGCTGTTCTTTTTCCCCTCCTCCATTGGAAGCTATGAAGTATGGATCTCCCTCTTTGACAGGGATTAACTGAGACTCCATACATCGAATCTCCAACAAATTTGGAGGGCAGGTGGAGCAGTCAGCTGGATATCTGCTTAGGTTTAGTTTTTCTAGCACACTCGGGGGGGGGGGGTCGTCCTACCAAGTCATAATATTCCCCAACTGGTTTAGTATGACAGTTTTTTTTTGGGGGGGGGGCAGGTTGTCTGTGACTGTGGTTCAGTTGTGGGCCCAGTGAGAACCACATTTCATCCCCATATTTAGAGTCTGCTTTGTGCTAGAATTCAACTAAGATTCTCTCAGCCTCTATTAGAGTGAATCACATTCTGATGTTCACTGCTATCTACCAAAACTCAGCCAAGCATAACTAAAGCTGTGATATAATCCACATGTTTATTTAACAATATGAGTATCAGAGTTCTGACATGGATTATGCTGATGAGCAGCTAGCATTTTTCAAAATAAGGGGCCCTTTCTGAACTATGCATGTTTGCCCTTGTTTGGGAGACAGTAGCAGCAACTGATGAGGAGAGAATGGTTGTTGAGCTGACACACAGTTGGCTCATGATTGGAAGAGCGCATTTGTAGCCCATATTCCTTGAAGAAGAGTTCCTGCATGCATTCATTGTCTTTAACCACTGTTGGAGGGGTGAAGAGTTTAATTTTTTGTTTGTGACTTGAGATGACAGAGTACCAATAAGGTTTCTAAGCTAAGTACTAATATAGGCTAGTATAAAAAGTGCTTCCTTTTCAGCAAAATCCCCTTTCCAGTTCCCATCTTTAAATCTGCCCTGCAGCTATGTGTGTGTGACTGAGGTCAGAAAGCTGTAGCCTCCTACATGGTTATTTATAATCTGACACAATTATGTCCTTAGGGTTTATAGGATACGTAGGAGAGGTATGAGTGGCTGCAGAGTTAGTTGCTCTCCTAAGCTGCATTGGAAGATGGAAAGAGGGAGCAGTTGCTCCTGGATTGCTATTGGATTGGTGCCAGGTGGTATTTTTTGGCATTTGTTTTAGGCTGTTTGGTTAAGCACATTTGAAATGGAGGCATCTCTCTATAGGAATTGTTTTGTGTGCTTAGGTTCAACATTGGACTGATTGGTGTGAGTTTTCTGGGCTGCATGGCCATTGGAAAATCCACAACAACCAGTTGACTCCTGCCATGAAAGTCTTTAACAATTCATTCAACCTTGGACATCTGAACAGCCATCATTAAGTATATTATAATAGTATTTATGCAGCTGATGCTAGAGAAAGCAGATTCTAGGGCATACATTGTCCCTTTGGATAGGCTCATGTTTGAACATTGTTATAACATTCAATATATAAAGAATATAAAAAGTTTGACATCTTATACTTAGCTTTTTTGACCTATTGAACACAGTGGAAGGCAAAATGGCCAAAGGTGGCCCAGCACCTCCATGGCCACACTCTTCTATTACCATGCCTTCAAAGGATAAAAGGCTGGCCTCTGGTGAGGACTACTGTGGAGTTATCCCAGGTAGGATAAGAAATCTCTTCTTGCATGGTATGGGCAAATCTTGACTAACATGGGGAAGCCCAGGTGAACTGAGGAATCTCTTGCCTTGTGCCGGGTGGGGTGAGGAGAGTCCCAACTTGTGTGGAGTCAACCTGGCCCGCTGGGATTTACTGCCTCTGTCTTAATATACAGTCCTACCTGTAACTTAATTCTGAGTAGGCATGCAAACAATGAGGCTGGAATGACTTTTCATCTTATAAAAAACTAGAGGCAAAGCCTGAGTACCCAGGAATACAATCGGTGCTAGGATGCAAACCTATGGCCTCCCTGGGGGCTGGCAACATGGCAAGAGCTCCTCCCACTCTTGGACTCTTGAACCCCACCTCCAAACCTCAAGAAACATTCCTGAACTAGGGGTCACCAACCTCCAGGTGTGGCCTGGAAATCTCCTGGAATTGGAATATACAGATCAGCTCCCCAGGGAAAAGGGCTGCTTGGGAGGGGGGACTCTACAATGACAATTCATCTCCAGGCTCCTGGAAAAGAAAGGACTTACTTGGGAGGGGGGATAGAGGTTGCAGAATGGGAGTGGTTGGGACTGGGGAATTTACTGGAATTACAGGTCATTTTCAGGCAACAGATCAATCCTCCTGGAGAAAAGCCCTGGCTTTGGATCCCATGGAGATGCAGGGGTGCCAGGCTCCAAGTGGGGAAAAAAGAGAAATGTTGGATGGTAGTAATGGCTAATAACAATAAACATCAAATAATTCATAAACTTATCACAGTTTTTTCCTTCAATGAAAATATGTAATAGCAAAATTTGTTTGAAGAACTGAAAAGCTTTCAGTCTGTAAGTTCTTCAGTTCAATATCAATTAAATCAAAAACAGTTGTATGTTAGAATCATGTGCTCTACTACAACTCTTTAAGGCAATGACAATTTGTACAGCTTCTAATGTGTGAGCTGGATTTT
Organism: Paroedura picta; assembly: GCF_049243985.1. NCBI lineage: Eukaryota > Metazoa > Chordata > Lepidosauria > Squamata > Gekkonidae > Paroedura > Paroedura picta. The sequence continues at coordinate 48,259,418 of NC_135374.1, forward strand.
ATTCCCTGCTCGTCCACATGCTTGGTGACCTTGGGCTGGTCACAGTCCTGTAAGAAACTGTTCTCACAGAGCAGATTCTCTCAGAGCTCTCTCAGCCTCATATGGTATCTGTTGTTGGGAGAGGAAGGGAGGAATATTATGAACCACTCTGATACTCCTTTGGGCAGTGAAAAGCTGGGTAAAAAAAACCAACTTGTCTACTGGAAAGGATGCTACTGGGAAACAGTATATTTCCCCCTCCACATGTCCCCATGGTGCTTCTGTGCCCCATCTACAGTTTCTCCATCTTCCATTCCATTGGTCTCAAATTTGCTTTGCTGTGATGGTCTTTGAAAGATTTCAGCAAGACCAAGGTGGACCATATGGAAAAGGAAAGTCACACCCACATCAGCATTATGTGCTGCAATTTCCCTAGGACAGAGGCTTTTCCAGGCTGTCCTGGGTCCCAGAGGGATGATGGGGGGCATTTCTGGACCTCCCACAGCCCCTCCTCTAGTATATTCTGACATGCCTAACAGAAAGGAAGGGGGGGGGGGGAATATGGTTTTGACCAAATCAGGGGGGGAGGGTCTGATTCTCCATCCCCTTACAAACCTACAGAAGTGCTGATACCTTATCTTCAGCAGAAATATTCAATGAGATCCAAGCCAAGGTGAATCTTGTGACTTACCATGACTCATGAGAGACAGTCAGGTGTGGACTTCTAATCTGGCAAGCTGGGTTTGTTTCCCCACTCCCCCCCTCCCCATGCAACCAGCTGGATGACCTTGGGCTTGCCACAGCACTGATAAAGCTGTTCTGACTGAGTAGTAATAGCAGGGCTCTCTCAGCCTCACCTACCTCACAGGGGTCTGTTGTGGGGAGAGGAAAGGGAACGTGACTGTAAGCTGCTTAGAGACTCCTTCAGGTAGAGAAAAGCAGCATATAAGAACCCACTCTTCTTCCTCTACAACACATTGTAGGAAGTATCTAATTTTCTCCAAGTAATTACAGAGGTCTCATGCCATAAAACAGGGGTAGTCAACCTGTGGTCCTCCAGATGTCCATGGACTACAATTCCCATAAGACCCTGCCAACATTTGCTGGCAAGGGCTCATGGGAATTGTAGTCCATGGACATCTGGAGGACCACAGGTTGACTACCCCTGCCATAAAACAAGAGGTAATTGGGGAACAGGTGGACAAACATATTTAAATGAGTTAATCTATTAAAGAAGCCATATGTGCTTCCATATCAGCATGTAGTATTTTTTACCATTTGGTTTGAATCTGTCACATCCCATCAATGGGATCCATGTGGTAGAAAAGCACAGGGGGGGAATCCCTCCTCCCTGCCCTTCCATGCACAGTATACATGTGCATTCTACAAGGGGTTGGACTAGATGACCCTGGAGATCTATTCAATTCCATAATTCTATACAAACCTATAGAAGCTCTTTTCCCAGTGATGTCATCACAAGTCACCCAGTTCACATGAAAAGCAGCATACCTACCCTTCCTCTCCCCACAACAGACACCCCATGAGACAGGTGGAGGTGAGAGAACTCTGAGATACCTGTTCTACATGGATAAGAGAACTGTGACTGGCCCAAGATCACTTAGCTGGCTGCATACAGAGAAGATGTGAAGATCCAAACCTAGCTCTCCATATTAGAGACTCTCCTGCTCCCAACCAATACCCAAAGCTGGCCCAGTAGGCCAGTAGATGCTCTGCTGCTGAGCCAGAGCCCCTCCCCCTTTCTCCAAGGGTGCTACCCTGTGGGTTAAGTGCCTGGTGGAGAGAACCCAACCTGACCTTTGCACAGCTTGGGAAAGGCTCACAACCTTGAGAGTTTTCCAGAATTACCAGAACATAGTGCAGCCTGTGACAAACACCTAATACTTCCCTATCGTAGCCCCTGCCTGAATGCTTCCCATGACCAAGTACCCCCATCCCCCCAGCAAAGATCCTTGGTGGCGCTAGTGGTAAAGGAAGGCCGGACACTTGCTCTGGCCATCCTTTTAAGCCCGCTAAGGCAGCGGGCCACGCCCACACCTGGCTGCAATTAAAGGTGACCAGCTGAATAGCTTCCCGCGCAGCCTAGCCACGTGGGAAAAGAGCTGGGCTCCCTCTTTGTTCTGCCGGTGCCCTCCGCACCGCTAGCAGTGGTGGCCACGTGCCCAGGTAAGTGGCACTGTAGCCGGATATGTGAGCGAAAGACAGAACCCTGCCATTCCGTCAATATCACTGGTGGAGCCTGATCTCAATTTTCCAGCACCGAAAGAGTTAAACTGTTACCCGCCAGGATTTTTTGAAGTCATACGCTAGAAAGTTCCTTTTGTATTACTGGGGAAGTAAAGGTTGAAACAAAAAATGGGTTGTTCCATCCCAAACCGTGGCGCTTTGTTGTCCATTTACATCGGGTACTTTTAACCATTCATCGGCAGGGTAAAGTTTCACACATATTTCATGTTCTTTTTTTTTTTTTGGGGGGGGGTGCAGGGGATGAGCGAACGAGTCTACATTTGCCTAAGGCGTTGGGACGGCTCCTTTAAGGTGTCCCGAGTCGGCATCAGACCTGCAGCAGCGACCAGGACAGAAGGCGCTCGTACCGCCTGCCAATAGGAGGCCCGAAACTTCAGCGGCTGCAGCCTCCGAAAAGAGGGAGGTTTCCGCTTCGCCGCTCTTCAGGAAGGTGGTGAAGAGCTTCACTCTTTCTCCACCAGGGGCTGGCTGGAGGCGGCGGCGGCGGCGGCGCTTGGAAGTTTTGCACGCACTCTGCCATCGTCCTCCTCCTCTTTTGTGTCCCGTCCATCCCTGGCTTGGGCGAAGAGACGCGTTCGCTTCGCAGGGCGCCGAGGGCAGATGTTGGCTGCTGCGAGGAGCTGCCGGGGTTCCCCTGTTGCCAGCGCCGAACTACCTTGGCCCGGGGTCCCAACTTTGGGCGCCTAGTGATGGGATCCAGGGCTGCTGCAGCTCCTCCTTCTCCTGCTCCTCCCGCACAGCCACTTCTGCCTGCCTTGTGCTCGCCCAGCAGCAGCAGCGCAAGCAAAGCCTCGCCTAGAGCAGCCGCCGTCGGCCAGTCTACGCAGCTCTCTGCCTGAGTTCTCCGCTGGCGGCGGCGGCAGAGGCAGCAGCAGCAGCGGCGGTAGCACTTTCTCCACTTCGCGGAAAGGGCCGGGGGGGCGAGTGTGAGTCACGGAGCTCGTTTTGCCTTTCCCGAGGAAGCGGGCGGCTTTTGTTTCTGTCTCCTTGTCGGATGGTCTGCGCCGGGGCCACAGATCGCCCTTTGGGATCGCCCGGGGCCAGAGGAAAGCCAAGCCCCCACCTTCCCTGGTCCTGACAATAGAGGCTGTCGGCGAAGGGCGAGGGCGAGCCTCCCCTCTCCACCCAACTCCTGGAAGGATTCAGGAGCCGGCGCTGAATATTAAGCCGCTTGTGGATTTACAAACTGGGAAGCGTTGGAGGCTTTTGGGAGAAAGTCCTCCCCCTCCCCCTATTCTGCTAGCCCTCCCTTTTGGCATGAGACTATCGACAGGCTCCACCTGGAGACAATGATCGCGGAGTTTGCTCACTTCTGTCTCCTTGGATTAATATGTCTCGCGTCAGGTAATCGCTGCTGTCCCCACTTTTGTTATTCTTCTTGTTCTCAGGAAAAAAAGAATGGGTTGCTTGCTGCCCCCCCCCCCCCCTTCGGGGCAGGATCTATGCACTGCTGATTCCCATTGGTTTTAATAGGGGAGAACCGAAGCATGTGCTAAATTCCTGTCGCTCACAAGGAGACTCTCCGTGTTGGGAAGTGTGAGGGACTGCTCAGTCCTGTGGAGATGTCTTACAGTTTTCTCTACTTCTTTGACCCCCTCTGCTTCCTTCTTCTCTCACCTTCCCCCATCCAGTTTCTTTCTACCGCTTCCAGTGGTTTTTGGTGTGGTGAGAGTGTGTTTTAAAGGCAATTTTCTAGCCTTGCATTTCTGGAGGAGTGTGCATGGTTTGCATCCAGTTTTGAGGAAGAAAAGCAGGCGTATTAGTACCCGAGGACTCCTGTGGCAGCAACCCAGAGATGCTTCTGCGTTGTTAGTCGGCCTCTAGCTCTTGAATACAAATTGCCAAAGAATGTAATATCCCTGTGACCTGATTGCACGCACTTGACAATATAAGCCTAGGCTTTTAGGCTCAGTTACTTGTGGATCTCTGTATGTGTGACTCTTCTGTAAAAGCAGCTCTCCCACATGTTCTCTGTTTGCCTTAGCCATCCTAGTCCACAACAAGAGGGCCATTAGTACTTGTTTGATGTATCTGAGGGCTGTAATTAAAACTGATCATAAAGAAACTGCAGGAAACAACTTCTTGCCATGGGATGTGAGTAGTTTCTTCTGGATTTCTTTTGAAGTAGAAAGTTTAAAGGGGGAGGGGAGTGCAGGTATTGGCAAAGAGTTTAAGGCATACTCAATGTGTGTGTTTATTGATTTGCTCATGCAGTATCAAATTCTTGCCTTTATACAAGGATAGCTGCTCATTGTTTAGGTTATTTACATAGAAATAAATCTCCATGGAATTGATTTCAGCGTTTACTTTTAAATAAACACTAGATAACTCACTCTAAGTAGTTTTCTTGGAATTAAATTTCATTTCAGTGAGAATTCGAAGTAAGATGCCTATCGATCAGGGCATAAGTCTTGTTTTACAGCTGCTAAATCTTCTGTTGTTCTGAACTCAAGTATGTACTCTGCTGTCTGAGTTAATTATGCATGGAAGTTTTGAGTTTACTGTGCATAGCCTTAAGTGGATAATTTTCTGGTCTGAAACAGTTTTTTTAATACTCTCTGCCTCATCCAGCCCTCCCTTTGCTCAACTTCCTTCAGCAAGTTTGAGCAAGTTACAGTCAACTTGCAACCTTCAAACAGTAGATAAAGTGGATTATAGATTTGGACAGTAGCTACATTTAAAGTATACTTTCTTTTTTTGCATATTATAGTGAAACTAAGCAGTGGCTGTTTCAGTTAATAATTGCATGTTCGCCATTTCTGTAAAATAGCCTTATATTGACCAGCAAGTTCCAGTGGTGTCACACATGTGCTTATCCATTTACCCTTGAGTGCATAAAATGGTTACAACTCCTTGAAAACTGCTCCTTTAAGAACATGAGAACAGTCTGTAGAAGAAAATGAGCTACTTCCCAGGTACTAACAAATAAGGCACACAGTGGAGGCTACTTGTCAGCTGAGTGTTACGGGAATAGGACAGGACATGGGGTTAAACCTAAATCTGTGTCTAGTTCTTGTTCAGTTCTCTGAGTATTGTCACCATCTCAAGCAGTTTCCATTATTTAATGGAGAACACTTTAGGAAAGTGGGATGCAAATCATGGCCACTGTGTTAGCAAATTGTCCCCATTGTTTCTCTTGCCAATCCACTTGTGCCCGCTGTAATTTATAGCCCAAAGTTCCTCTGTGATTATTTTAAATTCACTTTCCCCTTAAAGTTTATTCACAGATGTAAAGTGAACTGTCAAGTGTGATAAATGGGGGAAGGAGTGATAATCCAATAGATGGTGGAATTATTGGTCAATGTTTGATCTGAGTTCATGAATGTTGGAAAGTTTCAATTGCTGTGAATGTGATGTAGTTTGGTGGTATACTTTACTTTTAAAAGTTATGGTTCTGAATATTCTTTAATAAGTGTTTTGTCTTTTAAGATGCCATGTATGGGGGGCTTGTCTTTCTTTCTGCTACAGTTTAAAAATATGTCCTATGTTCACCTATGTTTAAGTATCCTCCTTTGATCTTATTACAAGTTCAAGCATATGTCCTTTGCTTGCCGTTCTTCAGTATTGAGTGGACCTTTCCTGATTATTTTAAAAGAAAGTTCTGTAAGGAGATGTTAGAAGTATAGAGTCTTGACTGTTTGTTATTGTTGTTGTTGTTTGTTTGTTTAAATGTGAACAAAGAGTCACTGACTATATTCTTCTTCCTATTCCATTCTACCCTAAGCTGCCTTTGATTTTTTTATAGTTGTGCCATCAGAGTTATTAAAGTTCTGGAGATGCAAGATGCAAGATTGAATGAATTAAGTTCTGAAAAGATAATAGATTGAATGAAAACAAAGACAAATTAAGAAGTGTTTGCTTTTGTCAGCATCTTGACATGTTATTAAGTTGATGGTTAAACATTATATTTCATTTATTTGTCAAAGGAGTGTATAGTCTTATTCAGAAGTGCACAGTTGTCTGCTGTTCTTTTGATACATATGTTTGACTGACATTGTTGGCTGTAATTGTTACTATAATGAATGCTAAATCTTTCCAGCACTTTGAAAACTGTTTACTCTATTGATATTTGTTCCTTGAGCTCAAATTTTGGAAAAATGTTTATTTCATTGTATTACTACTTAATGAAATGATTACATTTGGTTCTTCCACTGAAGGCTAAAGGGCACTTTTATCTTACTAAGGATTTTTGCAAGGAATAGATACATTCTTGGGTAAAAAATAAATGCTTATCTTGTTCTTTCTTCCCATGCTCCAAAACATTGCTTGTGTAGCTGATTCCACTGAGAGTACTATAGGGGTTGACAAACATCATGCAGGCCAAAATTCACTTGGTGGCCTCAGAACAAGCATCTGAGCCCAGACAAGCCCAGTCTCTTAGATTTCAGCAGCAGTGTCAACCCTGACTTCTATTCTATTTAGATGGGAGATCTCCAAGGAATGCTACGGTCACATGACACATAGGCAGACAATGGCAAGACACCCCTGAATGTCTCTTTCTTGGCTAGCGGACAAACTTAGGATCTCCTGGTTATACTACACATATGCCATATGCTAAATAATCTGAAGGACAAATTAGCACTCAAGAGAAGGGCTTCTTAAATACTTAAGATTCAAAATCATTCCTCCCATCATACTGCAACTCCCACTGAAACAAATATATGAATGATCTTTCTCAGAAGACTGTTGTTCACTGAGGTAATAGAGATGAAACACTTTGAATACTTACAATGCTGGATGGTACTGTTACTGTTGCCTTGACCGGGATGGCCTGGTATCATCGGATCTCAGTAACTAAGCAGAATTCACCCTGGGTAGTGTTTGGGTGGGAAATCACCAAGGAATTCCAAGGTCTGCTTAACAGAGGAAGGAAGGCATGAGCCAACCACCTCTTAGTCTTTGGCCTTGAAGATCCTACATGGTTGTCATGTGTTGGTTTTGACTTTATGGCACTTCACATGCACCCATATTATTGCTAATATTATTCTGTCATTTTGTCAATACCAAAACTGAAGTGGTAAAAAATCTAGATATTCAGCATATTTTCATGTTGCAGAAAACATCCCAATACTAGGCCTCCTAGGACCACTAAGGTAAATCATGCTCATTTCATGAATATAAAATTTATAATCCAGTTTTATATTTACACATTGTCTGTTTTGAGGACAGAGTAAGAAATACATTATTTCAGGGCTTGAGAAATCTCAGATCACCATGGTTCCTAGAAATTTCGCAGTGGAACCAAATATTTTTGAAATTATTTTATTCTGGAGTATCTCAATTCAAAGTACAGAGTTTATTTATCATTCCATGTCAGAGTATGTGGCATGAAAACATGTGTGAGTGAAGTTCTTGTCATTGGTGGTTTATGTGTAAATTTTACACTGTTTAGTGGTGGTGGATGAATGTATTTCTTAACTAGGTGCATCCGAGACTGGCACCGATATTCAGTGATGGAATTATCAGTAATAAAAAATAAGTTAGTATAGGTTTACGGGCCATATTTTTCTTGTAGTAGAGACAACCAGGGCTATCCCTGTATTTATATATAACAATTTTGTCATCATAGCTTTAATAAAATTACAAAAAAAATTGTGCAGCAGTTAGGATTATGTTTTGTGGTAATAGTAATTAGAAAATATGGTAATTAAGGAACTAAATACCCTAATTTAATAAAATTAAAAATGAGTCTGGCTCCTAAATTTTGGGATGGCTCTTAGAGCTGAAGAAAAATTCATCAAGGTCAACATTAACTTTCCCCCAACAGTTACAAAAAGTGCAGAGACACTACGGATTTCAGACGTTTGTGTATGAAAAATAGTTCTTAATTGTCAGTTTAGTTCACTAGAAGGCCAAGCTGACCCAAATATTCTCTTAACTTTAGGTAGCATCTGAGATTCCTCTTCCGTGAAGAATGATATGGTTTCCTAGTACTAAAATATCACTTTCCTTTATATTGTTTATACATCTTAGGCCAAGTGCTGCTATTTTTATAAACTTGTATTCCTGAGTTCTTTACAGAAAGAATTTTTACTTTATGTTGCTTGAGGAAATGTTGTTTATCCACTGATATTTGTTTGGCATATTGAAAAAGTAGAGAGGTGCTTAAACTAGATTAATTTTTCCAAATAAACTTGCGCAAGTTTACCATTCTTCCTATTCCTACTGTGTGCGTGTAATGACTCCTTTAGCAAAAGCAATACAGGTTGTTTCCTGAGAAACAGGCTACATAGTTGCTGTTTTAAAACACAACAGCTTTCTCTTTTATTTTCTAGTTTAGGTTAGATTAGATTAGATAATATTTATGAAGGAGTCCTTTGAACATGGGAAGTGCAGTCTCTTAGAACTTTATAAAGCTGTTTCAGAGCATGCTGTACAGTTCTACATCCCCGGCCTGTGTGTATCACATTCTTCTGTGGTAGCTCACGTATCTGTTTGCAACTTCTGCATTCACTTTGTGAAATTCACAAATCTTGATTAAACTTTCTTCTGGTCTCCTTGCCACATACCCAGCAAACCACAAAGATTGACATGCTAGCCAAGAAACCCTACACCTGTTTTCAAAACTGTCCCCTGTGGCAGTCTCACCTACAGTCCACATGGAAAAATATTGTTAAAGGGTGTTTCCAACAGGGTAGTTTTGTATGAGTATCACTTCTGTATGCATGCATACCCATATATACGATAACCTTATGCATATCTGTTTTCCTGTGTGCACAAATAGTGGGTGTTTAATGGCAAGTTCTGTCAGTACATGTGGCAAAATGAACATTTTTCTCACATTTTACAGTGTGCAGATAGTTTCTTCTTTTGAAAAATGATATCTAGAAGGAAAAAACAGTCTTGTGTGAAGTAACCCTCGGGGTGCATAACGATCTTGAAGCAGAGACATTTTTCAATTAATGGATGGTTCACATAGCCTGGATGGATTTCAAAACCTTCCACACCATTCCTCTGCAAATTGCGAACAGGTTTGCAAAAGGGGACTAGATGGCTGGCGCTACTGCCAGACAGCTCTTTTTTTTTTTTTTTTAATAATGATTTTTTTTATTTTCATAAAGATAGAAATATAATCATCATTTGAGAATATACGACCCCACATTGACTCCACAGTGATATAAACTTTTGTCCAAAACTCTAAGAGCCATGAGTCTAAGAGCCGTCCACATTTCCACTACATTTAAAAAAAAAAAAGGCCTGTTTAGATATACAAAAGAAAAGTTATTATTAGTCAACTTACTTGAGAGATCGTAGACCTCACATTAACTGCTTGATACAATCTAAGAGCTATCCTAGCAGATATTTCTAGGTTTGAGTTAGATGCTTAACATTAAACATTTCTTATAGCACAGTATGAGTTTTGGCCCTGTATCAATACCCTGATGAAGGGAGAGGAAAAGTAGGGCTTTGCCTTAAAGATGTACAAAGAAAAAAAAATTACAAAAGGATTTCATAATTTCTCCTTATCCTTAATACAGATACATCTACAAACCATTTATACTTGACCCATTCTAAGAGCCATCCTGACAGGTATAAGTTGAGAGCTTTGCATTTTCTACAGATCAATATGGGCTTTGGCCCTATAACAATACACCAATAATAAAAAAAAAAAAAATAAGGGGGGAAAGCCCCATTTTATATTTCCAACGCTAACGATTATATTACCTATATGCCTACTAAGAAAAAGAAACAAGAGAGAAAAAAGGCACTGCTTCCCCTTTTTCATAAAAGTAGCAATGTAGAATACAGTATATGTTGTTAATACAGAGAATAATAACATTTCCAGGTTTAGATTAAATGCTTAACATTAAACATAAAACAATATAAGCTTTCAGTCTTCTATAGCTTCTCCTTATCCTTGGTTCTGATACATCTACAAAACAATTTATGCTTGACCCATTCTAAGAACCATCCTAACAGATATATTTTCAGATTTAAGTTGAAAGCTTAACATTAAACATTTTCTACAAGTCAGTGTAGGCTTTAGTCCTAGGACAATACACTAATAGAAGAAAGAAAAAATAAGGGGGGAGAACCCCATTTTACATTTTCAGCACTAATGATTATATTACCTATATGCCTACAAAAGAAAAGAGACAAAAAAAAACAAGAGAGAAAGAGACGCTGCTTCCCCTTTTTCATAAAAATGGAAATATAGAATACAGTATAACATTAAACATAAAACAATATGAGCTTTCGGTCTTCTTAAGGGGGTCTCATCTCGAGGCTTGCTACATCTTGTCGTTCCCGTAAAATTATATTCTGTCCCATAGGCCTTTGGCGTAGAAAGTGCAGTTGTACTCTTTCCCGCAGAGTATGCATCGATAAATCTTGAGGCCGTTGCACCTCCTGGACTCCAGTATCAATACAATTTTTTCCCCAGAGAGATCCTTTAAATCGGTTACTTTCACTGCAGATCCATATTTCTTTTGATTGATTTTTGTACACTGTTGCTTTGAGATGGCTGTATGTCTTTTTAAAAAGGGTGTCCTTATCTGGGCTGCAGAACTCCGGCATCCCATTTTCCGTCTCCAGAATTTCATATTTCTCTTCTACTGTTGGTTTTCCACCTTGTTTAGAGCTGTCATCAGCCACTGTTATTGATCCATTATTCCTGTTAAAGACGTCTTCCTTGGCATCTTGGATCTCCTTGAAGATATGAATTTCAGATTTCTCTTCTGCTGTTGGTTTTCCACCTTGTTTAAAGCTGTCATCAGTCACTGTTATTAATCCATCATTCCTATTGAAGACTTCTTCCTTGCCATCTTGAATCTCCTTGGAGATATTTTTGATCAATCCATCTAAGAATACTTTGTAATCTTGGGTTTGTATCTCTATTAGATGAGCCAATCTTTTTAACATAGACATGATTTTGACTTTAAAAAAACCCGGCCTCAAACAATTTTACAAGTGGCCAGTAGAGGTCCTCTGTTTTATCCTCTAATGTTCCGGCACAGGCATGTGACGTATTAAAGTCAGTTAAGGCACAGAGTTCTCGTGAGATTTTCCCATTCACAGCTCTTATCTTCTTATCTTCGAAAACCAAAACAATTACAATAAGAGCTTTTGCCAATTAATTCGAGTTGATTTGAGTCCTTCTGCTTAGTTAGGAGAATTAGCCTGCCTCTTAACGAGGTGGCTTCAGGCAGAGCAGAGTAAGAGGAGGGGGGAAACAAAGGGCTTTGATGCAGGAAGAAAGACGAAGAAAAAAAAAAACGAGAGATACTTGCAGTAAATGATGTTTTGGAACTCAGCCGATGTCCTCCCCTCAGTTCAAAGCGATCATTTGTGGTAAATCATCATGTAGGGTTGAAGCAGATACTTTAAGATTAAAGAAAGAAAAGAAAGTCCGAGGTAGAAAATGGCAGTCGTCCTCTGGACCTGGAACGCTGACAGCCTATAATCCAGGGAGATATACTCCCTAAAGGATTGGAGACGGCCCCAAGAACTTCCTGGGTAGAAAGGTGAGGTGGGGTTTGCGTACCCCTCCTCTTTTCTGCCAATTGCTTGCACAATTGACCCCTGTCAGGCTTCAGAGATAGCAGAGCAGATGCCCTGCCACCCTCTCAGGACGACATCTTTAGCCACACCCCTGCCAGACAGCTCTTAATCTAATGTCTATGATCTGATGGTTCAATAGAGCGTTATATACAATATAGATCTGGATATGTAATCCTTTGACAGCTATTGAGAACCAGTGATACATATTGATAATGTTAATATAAAATGGGAGATTGTTTTTGTCACCACGTGTTTCCTTGTGTGCATGCCTTCGTTTAATATATATAAGGATATTGCGAGTTAAAGCACTGCAGTAGGATCAGCTTTGGGGTTTCAGAGTTATAAATGTTACACATGTTTGATTATAGTGGGCTTTGATTATACATGATCTTACCAAAAGTAGAGGGGGGGAATATTTCTGGAAGCACCTTGTTTTAAATCATCAGCTAAAAAGTAGCATCCGATACGTTTCTGATCTAGCAAGCAGAGAGTTCTATAGCCCTGCTAATTAAGCAACAGGCATTTTTGGAAGGGCCACTAATGAGTTTATGCTTGTTTTTATCTAAAACATATTGTGGAAATGACATCTGTTTGTATGGTCATAGAGTTTCAGAGTGGATAAAATAACTTTTGCTCTGACACTTCATTGTATCACATAACATGTAGGCCTTAACCAGCATAAGAGCAGTTCAATATGAGATTTTAAAAATTACCCAGAATTGCAAAGATCACCCACAAAAACTCCCAGGCAGAGAGGGGATTTGAACAAGAATCTCCCAGAGTCAAGTCTAGCATTCTAACAGTGTTCCCCAACCCCCGGGGTTGCGGACCGGTACCGCGCCATGGAGCCCTTGGTACCAGGCTGCAGGAAGGCGTGGCTCCCTCCACCCCCCATGGCGCAGCGCTTGCTGCACCGGGAGTGGCCAGATGCTTCAGCGTCCAATCACTCCCGGCGCAGCGAGTGTTGCGCTGCGGGGGGGAGGCGTGGGCGCCGGCATGCTGCCGGGCGCAAACTCGCAGGTAAATGTGACTTTCTGCATTTTCCTCTATTTATAGTAAAATATCAGTCATGTAAATAAAACTGGTGACACGTGGCAACAATGAAGGAAAGCATTCAGGGGAACAGTAGATTTTTTTTTTTTAGGCTACAAATGACTAATGGATGTGTTTGTATGCAGATAACATTTATGAGCTTATGAGAGAAAAAAGTAAAATAAATACTTGAAGAAATTAATGAACTCTTGACAATGAAATTAAAACTCAAATAGTTCAAACTTAGAGTGTAGCTCTGCTTAGATTTGCACAGAATATCCACTAGCATAGTCACTAGATAGCTCAATACTTTTTTCCTACTTTTGAAAATATCAGTAATTATGATCAATCTAAAATGTTCTAAACAGCCTAGGACTAAAACATGCATACAAGCATTAACATTTCACTAACACACCAAAAACCAGACGATGCACACGCACACATATACCAAACACAAAAAATACACCAAAAGAGTCAAAAGTGTAGAGATTCCACCTTTAACAATTTGGGGGGGGGGGGGTTGCACCAGTTTATAATAAAGTAAAATTTGGAGGAGAACAGACTAGGACAAGAAGTAGAAATTAAAGTGATCTTTTTTTGTTGTTGCCTACAAATGACAAGTCTACTTTTTAGCAAGAGCACCTGCTGGTGCTTTAATAACTGCAAATAAAAAGGCATAGGTGGAAAGACTTCTCAGTTCCTATAGCTGTAGGAAATATGTTTATTTGGTTCAGGAATATGGCAACACATTAATGGACAAACCCTTTCCAGTCTGATTCATAATTGGGCAGTAGGTGGAAACATTGATGAGCACTGTCTACCTCTAAAGCAGGGGTGGCCAAACTGTGGCTCTCCAGATGGACATGGCTGGCAGGGACTCATGATAATGGTAGTTCATGGATATCTGGAGAATCACAGTTTGGTCACCCCTGTTCTAAAGTACAGCTAGATGCTTGCTGTCTTTAAACACTTATATACATTTATATCTGCTGCTTTTATAACCATCATCTTCTTGTTCTCCCAGAAGTCAAATGTGTATCATTGTGAAGCTGATACACCTTAAGACAACATACCTTACAAACAAGCTACCTAATCCACAGTAATTTTTAAATACCCTTTATATTTTCCCCATTAATATGGGATGGTCCATTAAGTTTGCAGTCTAGCCCTGAATGCTTTCTTTCTTTAAAAAATGTGTGATGGGCACCATCTCTTAGATACAATTGTTTCAAATTGCTCTTTTTGTAGCTTACTTGATAAATCTCTAATGAAGCTTGCTGCGTTTTTATACAGAAAATTTGGATAGATGTAACAGTAGAAATGCAACTTGTTGGCAGTGAGGGATAAAAAGAAAAGATATGCAAGAAAGCTAGTGGAAGGGCTTTTTCAGCCAGAATGAAATATAAATTAATTTATTAGGTGATATGATCATATATGGTCATGCCCCCCCCCCCCCATGATCAATGATGGGCCTGGAGGGGTTGGGGAGAAGAGAGGCCTCGTATGGACAAGTACACAGATCTGGTTCCCAACCATATTCAGCATGATCATGCCATTTCTAAGGTCTCTTGAAGCGTGAGGAATGTTTCAGGGGTTTCTTAGTGGTATAAAAGCTGAGTTAAGAAAGGTTGGGATAGAGAAAGTAATCAAGTGAAATAGGCATAGACGAAAAGGAAATCTTTGGCACTTATGGAACTGCATTTTTATCAAAACCTATAAGGCATGTTGCATTAGCAGGAGATAAATGTTTTGGATTTCTGTGAGAATATATAAAAAATTAATATATAAAAAAGAGGTGAATAAGTTAATAGCTAGTTAATACTTCTGGTTTTATTTGTGTTTTACTGCAAGCTACCACAATATGTATGAGCCTCTTGTGGCGCAGAGTGGTAAGGCAGCTGTCTGAAAGCTTTGCCCATGAGGGTGGGAGTTCAATCCCAGCAGCTGGCTCAAGGTTGACTCAGCCTTCCATCCTTCCGAGGTCGGTAAAATGAGTACCCAGCTTGCTGGGGGGTAAACGGTAATGACTGGGGAAGGCACTGGCAAACCACCCCGTATTGAGTCTGCCATGAAAACGCTGGAGGGCATCACCCCAAGGGTCAGACATGACCCAGTGCTTGCACAGGGGATACCTTTATCTTTACCACAATATGTGTTTGTGAGAGTGAAAGAGAGAAAATATCTGTCATTTCAGTAGTTTTGATGCTGTCGTGCTTCCTGCAGGAATCACCATCATTCAGTTTAATTGTTCTTCATTATTTCCAGCACTAGTTCAGCTGAGTTCTTGCCTCAGAGCCTCAGATATTTTCTTGTGTACATGTTTACACTCAGCTGCCATGACCTGGATAGTCCAGGCTGCTCAATCTCCTGAAACTAAGCAGGGTCAGCTCTAGTTAGTACTTGGATGGGAGACCACTATTAAAGTCTGGTTGTTACTACATGGAGACAGGCAAACCACCTCTGAATGTCTCCTGCCTTGAAAATCCATCAGGGTCACCATAAGTTGGATGCAACTTGATGGTGGCAAAAAAACTCAGATGTAGTTCTCTTCTATAAATGCAGACAATATTCATTTGCAGAGCCAAAATTAATCCACAGTGGATTAAAAACAGTTATTCTAATTTTCTTGCCAAGAGAGGCCAATGACTGGGCTAAGGGTGGAAAATACCAGTGGTGTGAACACAGTAGCTGGCAGGAGACAGTTCCAGGCAAGTGGTTCCTGAATCGTTAGCTGTTCCAGGAGCCTTGTGTCTGTTTAATCCCTTGTTGGATCTCTTTGCCTTGCTATTTCCACAGATACCAGAAACCAAACAGAAGTATACTCTTTCTGCCAGCCCTGAGTCACTGAAGAAAATTATGTGGAAAGGGACAAAATTTTTCATCACCTCATATTGGATAAGGAGACCTTGATTTCTCCCTCATTATGCAGCTGTGATACAGCCATACTGGACAATTTCTGCTTGTGACAACATGCTAGCACAGAGTCTAGTATCTCACTTGGACTGTGAATGTGTCTATCTGGTTACATAGCCGTTGAGTGGAAACCTATGTTGTAACAAGAATTTTCAGAACAAGTCATACTGGTTTCTAGGCCTCCAGGATATACCATAGTAGATGGACGACTTTCTCTAGATGGTGCAGGAGGAAAAAGATTGAGGCTCTCCAAGCAACTGTTCCTCAAATTCTTTCAACAAAGTGATCAGTTTCAGTGGCTTCAGTCTAACAACTCACACAGGCAAGTGCTGGTATTACATGTGTCCTATTACTGATGAGTGGCATTTGTGTTTTCAGAAACTTCCACATAAAGCAGAATTTTCTTAGGGAGGGATCTTGGCTTGGTTCCCCTTGAATAGGTTTCCATGAGAAAATGACTATATGGTCATGAAAGCACAAATTAAGAGTACTTTGAGTACTTAGAAGAGGCATCCCTGATATATCTGACTCTTAAAATCCTCTTTTCAAGGGGCAGTTGCTTCAACCAGAAAAGTGCCATAAGTTCAGGTCTACAACTATTCTTAGTCCATACCTAAAGCGAAGTCATCTTTTCACAGAAATTATTTACAGTAGGAATTAATTTTATCGTAAACCACCACGAGCCATCTGGGTTCAGGAATAAAAGTAAAGGTATCCCCTGTGCAAGCACTGGGTCATGTCTGACCCTTGGGGTGATGCCCTCTAGCGTTATCATGGCAGACTCAATACGGGGTGGTTTGCCAGTGCCTTCCCCAGTCATTACCATTTATCTCCCAGCAAGCTGGGTCCTCATTTTACCGACCTCAGAAGGATGGAAGGGTGAGTCAACCTTGAGTCGGCTGCTGGGATCGAGCTCCCAACTTCATGGGCAAAGCTTCCGACAGCATTTCTGCTGCCTTACCACTCTGCGCCACAAGAGGCTCTTTCTATGTTAGTATCTCCCCCCCCCCCAAACCCAGATACCAATGCTCATAGAGTATTTGAATCTGGGATTTAAAAAAAAAAATTCTGTGAACTTTTTTGTTGTTGTTTTTGGAGGGAGGGAGGTCCAATAGACCCAAATCCAAACAAATGCCTTCTGGGGTTCAATTCTAATCTCAACAAAGCTTGACAGTTTTCAGGTGTAGTTGCATGGTACATAATTTCATTGGTTTATTGACAGTGATTTTTCCATGTAAGAATATAAACATATTTCTCTATTGAGCCTATTTATGCCCATGCAGAGACCTGGATAAGAATTTTACTTCTGTGCTAAGTTGCTATATTTGAATATCTCATCATCAGAAAGAAACAATAATTCAAGCTTGCCTCGATTTTCAGTTAACAGTGAGGTGGACATCTTCCTTAGGAGAAGAGAGTAAAATCCTAATTAAACATGAAAGGAACAGTTAGATTGAGGTAGATTAGGCTTCTTGTGTGCTGTGGCTGAATATTATTTGAAAGGTTTAATTCTGGAATTTTAATGTTTGCCCCAGAGGGACAGACCAGAATGAATGGGATGAAATTAATTCAAAAGAAATTATATCTAAACATCCGGAAGAAGTTCCTGACAGAGCAGTTTCTCAGTGGAACAGGCTTCCTCAGGAGGTGGTAGGTTCTCAATCTTTGGAAATTTTTAAACAGAGGCTAAATAGCCATCTGACGGAGAGGCTGATTCTGTGAAGGAAAGGGGTGGCAGGTTACAGTAGATGAGCAATAGGGATGTGGGTGTCCTGCATAGTGCAGGGCGTTGGACTAGATGACCCATGAGGTACCTTCCAACTCTATTATTCTATGATTCTTTGTCTTGCAAATGATCACTTTTGCTGAACCATTGCAGACTGTTTCAATAGTACAATAGTTGGAATTTTGGACAAGTACTGGGTTCCCACACAGTCTTGAAGCTCCCAAAGTAACTTTGGTCCAGTCACTCACAATCAAGCTTTCCTTAAAGATAAAGGTATCCCCTGTGCAAGCACCGAGTCATGTCTGACCCTTGGGGTGACGCCCTCTAGCGTTTTCATGGCAGACTCAATACGGGGTGGTTTTCCAGTGCCTTCCCCAGCTGGGTACTCATTTTACCGACCTCAGAAGGATGGAAGGCTGTGTCAACCTTGAGCCGGCTGCTGGGATTGAACTCCCAGCCTCATGGGCAAAGCTTTCAGACGGCTGCCTTACCACTCTGTGCCACAAGAGGCTCTTAAGCTTTCCTTACCATTAAAGAATTTTTGTGAAACTAAACTGAGGGAGTAAGAACTTCACATGCTGCTATGAGCTTCTTGGCATACGATTGGGATAAAAATATGGCAAATATTTATGTATACCACTCTGTTAATATTGTAATGTTATAACTCATATTCATATACCACCAGATGAAAAGATCTTTGTCAAACATCATCCAATGTTTAATGTCTAGAACAGCTCTCCAGATAACAGAATTTCTTTGCTTACCCTGGATTACACATTTGGTCTGTTATGAAGAAACTATAGTATTTGTTATGCTGATAACCTAGTGTTGGCTAGTATTTACCATATATTTTTTGCAGCTTTGGGTGTACAGCTGAAGTATTTTCAGACAGAAGCAAAATGATCCCCAGTAAAAATATCCTTTAATGTATAAGCTGCAAACTTTACAGCATTGCAGTATAACAAGTTAACAGTTTACATAACAAGATACTTGCATATTATCACCATGTAAAATCTTTATCTTCCATATCAGATTTGTCGTAATGCTTTTTGCACTAATCTCTACAGTTACAGTATTGAAATTAAAATTGTTCTTTTAAATTTCTCTGTTTTGCATGAATACAAGTGGAGGACCTTCAAGGACTTACATGGGGATGTTCCCCCTACCCACTATTTCCTCTTTCCTTTCACTAAAAGCCCCTATATACAGTCTCTCTTTTTTGCTGCTTTCTTCTTTCCTTCCCATCCACCAATAAACTACATTTGCTTGCCATTCCATCTTCACCTTTCACTTCTTCCCTCCTCCTTGTAGTTTCTACCTGAGAAAATGGTGTGGGTCACTGGGCCCAATAGCATGGTGAGGAATTGTAAGGACTTGCAGGCGTTGCCTCGCTTAGTTTTGTGTACCCTTCCCCACATTATCTCTTCTTTCTTCTTTCCCTCCCCTGTCCCACCCACCACGTATCGTATGCAGGAGAACTGTGGCTGAGTTGCACGGTGCTAGACACCAGGCTAGATCAATTTGCATGTTATATTGCTGTTGCTCCTGGGAAGGAAAGCTATGGCAAATCTAGACAGCATCCTAAAAAGCAGAGACATCACCCTGCCAACAAAAGTGCGTTTAGTCAAGGCTATGGTATTCCCAGTTGCAATGTATGGCTGCGAAAGTTGGACCATAAGGAAGGCCGAGCGTCAAAGAATTGAGGCTTTTGAACTCTGGTGCTGGAGAAGACTCTTGCGAGTCCCTTGGACTGCAAGGCGAACAAACCGGTCAGTCCTAGAGGAGATCAGCCCTGACTGCTCTTTAGAAGGCCAGATCCTGAAGATGAAACTCAAAGACTTTGGCCACCTCATGAGAAGGAAGGACTCCCTGGAGAAGAGCCTAATGCTGGGAGCGATCGAGGGCAAAAGAAGAAGGGGACGACAGAGAATGAGGTGGCTGGATGGAGTCACTGAAGCAGTAGGTGCAAACGTAAATGGACTCCGGGGAATGGTAGAGGACAGGAAGGCCTGGAGGATAATTGTTCATGGGGTTGTGATGGGTCAGACACAACTTCGCACATAACAACAACAAATTGCTGTTGTTATATTTGTTTTCCACCCTATCTTGGTGGATTCAGGGTGGATGGATTACATCAAAGTAAAATACATATACAATAGAGAGCACAGTTAATAATTAAATAAGTTTTAAAATTCTTAAAAAAACAAATTTGAATAACCAGTTACCCACTTCTTTTATTGGCAGGAGAGGAGGCAAGAGGAAATAGAAGGGTCATATCAACTCTATATGACATAAAGAGTAGGAGGGTTTTGATGGGGAGGCCAGAATAGTTCAGATGTTGGTCTGGGCCTCAACTATAGGCAGAACAGCTCCATTTTGCAAGTTCTATGGAACCATTCAAGGTCTTTCAGGGCTCTGACATCATTTGAAAGAGTGTTGCAGCTGGCCCTAGTTGAGGCCAATCTTGGTGCTGCCGTTTTTGCTCACTGGATCTTAATGTTCTTTGGGGAACATAGTGGGACAGGCAGTCTTGCCAGTACATTGGTCATAGATCATTTAGGGCTTTAAAAGGTCATAACCAAAACGTTGGATCTAATACTGTCTCCAGTATGGAGCTTGTACAGCTGGGAGAGCATTGGTTGTATATGGACCCACCACTGAATCCCAGGAAGGAACAGTGCAGTTGTATTCTGGACCAGTTGGAGTTTCTGGAACAGTTTAAAGGGTAGCCCTGCATAGAATGAGTTGCAGTAATCCAGTCTGGAGGTGACCATTGCAGGGATCACAATGACTTGATTGGATATCGATAGGTAGGGCACTAGCCGTTTTGCTTGGCGAATCTGGTAAAAAGCCAGGCACACAGCATTTGTGACTTGAGCTCCCATAGATGAGGAAGCCTCTAGGATCACACTCAGACTCTTTACAGTTGTCAAAATTGTTTTCTGGACCCTGTCAAAAGTCAGGAGTTGTAGTGACTCATCTAGAACATGCCAACCCAACCAGAGAACCTCTGTTTTAATTGGATTCAGTTTAATCTGACTCAGATTGACCCACTCCACCTCAAATTCCAAACATTTGGCCAGATAATTTGGGGATGTAAACAGATGAACGTTCATCAGCAGATAGAGCTGTTTGTCATCAGCATATGACACTGTAATAGGAAACTCTGGATCAGTTGGGCAAAAGGATGCAGATAGATGTTGAACAGCATTGAGGGGAGAACATCTCCCTGTGGAACCCCAAACATAAGAGTATGCTGCTGGGACATTCTCTCCCCCAGCATAACCTTCTCTCTTCAGCCTTGGAGGAAAAACTGCAGCTATTTAAGGACTGCACCTTGAACTCCCACATTGGCTAGGCATAGGGCTAAAAGCCTGTAATCAACTGTTTTTGAGAGTGACCAGAGCTATCTCTACACGATGGCCAGGTCAGTTGCTGGGCACAAATGCAGAATGAGGAACACACAATTTAATTTCTCTGGTATTCCCTTTTTCCAGCGGCCAGGGTCCTCACAAGAACATTTTGTAGGGACCACAATAGCTACCAGTTACAATGGCTACCTGTTGAATACCAAATCAGGCTTAAGGTCTTGGTAATTACCTTTAAGCCCATATGCAGTTTGGGTCCAGTGTACCTGAGAAACTGTCTCTCTGCCTATACCCCCAAAAGACCGTTGTGCTCAGACAATGCCAACTGGCTAATGATCCCTGGCCTCAGGAAATCACGGTTGGCCTTGACCAGGACCAGGTCATTCTTTGTCCTGGCCCCCACCTGGTAGAACAAACTCCCAGAGGAGATCTGGTCCCTGTCCAAGCTATCACAGTTCCATAGGGCCTGCAAAATCTAGCTCCTCTGCCGGGCGTTTAGTCAAGGCCAATGATAATATCTACTGGGCCCCCACCCCCCTCCTAACCAAATGAGCGCACACTATGGCACTGCAGAAGAATTACCACCTGAAACATGCTGTTGACATGCTGTTTGTTGATACTGTTCTTGATACTGTTGTAATAGTTGTTAAAATTGTTGACAATTACCAAAGTTGCCTGTATTCTTTTACCCATCTAAGATTCTTTGTAAGAATATTCCCTTATGGCTCAGGGTGGTATATAAATGCAAATAAAATAAATATTTTCTCCAGAGCAACTGTTATCTGGAGATCAGTTGTAATTCCAGGGGGTTGACAACATAGTTCACTTGGAGAATATGCCTGCTATGAAGGGGGGAATTATGGCATTATACTCCTCTGAGGTCCTCCCTCCTCAAACCTCACCCTCCAGGAATGTCCTAGCCTGGAGTTGGCAATTGTATCAAATTCCAACTCTGTTTTGGAAGGTCACTGGGAGACTCCCAAGTTTACTGGTAAATGTTTAGTATACATATGGCCCTGATCAGCAGATTTAGGTATCCACAGATAGGGACCACATGTCACTAATAATAGTGATAGTCCTGTAGTTATGTAAGTTACTTTCAAAATATTGCTCAACATAATTTATTACTCAGTTTCAAGACTTAAATCCTCAGTGATATGCTGAACTTCAACATATGTATATCCAAAAACTGCACCCATATTGGAATATACAAGTTCCACAGATATATGCCATCATTCTCTTTCAAAATATGCCAAAGTTACATATAATGGTACATTAAGACTGCTGCTCTTTGACACCTTGAAAAGTATGAAAACAATGTAATACCAGAAGCATTAAAAAGATTGGGGGAGGGGACTTGGTAATGGAGGGTGATGCAGCTTATATAAAAGGGCAAATGTTTCTTATGATTGAGTAGGGTGTATTTTATGAACAGCATAGAAATCTTTGTAACTAACAGTGAAGAAATTCTGTTAGAGTTGGTATTGTTCATTTTGGTATGTACAAGTCTTTTCAGAAAAGCAACCAGATCGAGTTGAAAACCGTACTGAGGCTTGAATTGGCTGTGCTTGTTATTTTCTTTCATTTCCTGCTTAATAGAAAAAAAGAAGAAAAGAAAACTGGGAAAGAGGCTCCCTTAACTGTAGTACTGGGAAAATATCAGGTACTGCTTTCTAGGTTCTAGGCAGAAGTTTAAATTGGTTCTCTCTCTGGATTGGAGGACATTTGAGATACGGTTTTCTCATCCACGCCCTCCTTTCTTGAAGAAAAAGATTTGGTTCTTATATGCCACTTTTCTCTACCCGAAAGAGGCTCAAAGCGGCTTACAGTCGCCTTCCCTTTCCTCTCCCCACAACAGACACCCTGTGAGGTGGGTGAGGCTGAGAGAGCCCTGATATCACTGCTTGGTCAGGACAGTTTTATCAGTGCTGTGGCAAGCCCAAGGTCACCCAGGTGGCTGCATGTGGGGGAGTGCAGAATCTAACCCGGAGTGCTAGATTAGAAGTCTGCACTCCTAACCACTATACCAAACTGGCTCTCTTTTCCTGGCATGCACTTTTTCATCCTTCTCTTCAGTCTTTCTCCTGCCTCAGACAGGGAGCACAACACTGAGATAACTCTACCGTACTTATCTATTATTTAGACAGTTTCCTCTAAAATCGTTAGCCATATGCTTGGATGCGATCTGGGCCCAGTGTGTCTGAGAGAGCTCCTCTCTTCTTATACATCCCAAAGAGCATTACATTCTGCCATCACCAACTGGCTGAGGATCCCTAGCCCCAAAGAAGCATGTCATGCCTCAACCAGGGCCACACCCTTCTCTGTCCTGGCCCCCACCTGGTGGAACAAGCTCCCTGAAGAGATCAGGGTCCTTCCTGATCTCCTGCATTACCACAGGGCCTGTAGAAGGGAACTCCTCCACGAGGCATTCAGCTGAAGCTGACAGACTTAACACCATTCAGCTGGCCCCCCAGTCATCACAGACATCCTTCTATATCCCGAACCCAACTGACCCCCCTAGGGACTCTCTTTAAAAGTTCTGTTGTATTGTTAATTGTTATATTATCATTACTCAATACTGATTCTTACTGTTATCGTTACTGTTATGTTATGATTGTTGTTGTTGAAATTTATATCCCTATGTATTTGATAAATCACCCTGATCCTTATGAGAGGGCAGTAGGACCCCTCTGCTTACTTCTCTCCATTGTGTAAACTGTCCATTGATTTCCTACTCTTTGCTTCCTGTTATTCAACCAATTTGTATTCCATAAGCGAACCCATAATATGATGATCTTATCCTATGACTGCTAAGTTTAGTCAGGAGTCTTTGGTGAGGCACCATGTCAGAATCCTTATAAAAGTCCAAGTACATATATGATATCTACTGGGTCACAGTTGTCACTTACTCAAAGGATGCCAGAAGGAGTTACTCATGTATAGTGAACAAGTCTATGCTACCTTTCTGGCAATAACATTAAATTCACTTTGAAGTGGATCTTTTTTGTTGTTTTTTTTTTTGGGGGGGTGGAATAAGGAAGAGATGTGTTCCCAGCATAGCAAAAAAAGACAACTGATTTGAGACATATTGTAGTATACTGGATATGTCTTTGTGTTTATCTACTAATCTCAGATTGAAATAGGTGAGCAGAACACTGTTCCATACTGTTCTACAAGAGATGCTTCAGGAAAGCATTTGTTAGCATAAATGGATTCAAGGAGGCATTCATGTCAGTCAGTAGATTTGGCAACCCGTATCTGTTCCACAGAAATAGATTTGTACAACCAAGAAACTCCAGGGGTTAGAGTGGCTGACTAGGACCTGGGTGACTGAAGTTTGAATCCATGTTCTGCCATGGAAGCATCATGACCTTGGTCAGCTATATACTCTCAGATGAAACCTGCCTTATATGGTGGTTGTGAAGAAGAAATGGAATGGAGTACAGTGTAGGTTTCTGGTCCTTATTGTATCTGTTTTTCTCTCTATCTTGCCAGAATCCAGCTAGAAGTGTTTTATGGCAACAATTTGGATTTTGTGATACAATAACAGATATGCTTTTCATGTAGTAGAGTACTCCTAACTTTGGTATGCATTCATTGTTGGACATATTCAGTGATTCTCAAGTTTCAGAAAGTGATACTATTTTCTCATATGTATAATTACAACTTATTCACAAAATCCTTGTGAATCATCTTACAGGGCACAGCATCCCTTCAGAAGATATTGCCACGCTTTAGCAAAACATGCACCAGAAGCATCACTTATTGTTTTGTATCCACTAACTTGCAACTCAGTCATTCATCACTTCTCCCGTAGTTTAATGACTTTGGATGGCTGTCAGGGCCTGATTACTGATCGTTAGGCACAGCTTTTATGCAAAAAATTGAATATAGTAGGTGAAGTTATACTCTAGAAATAAATCTGATAGGCACACGATTCGGGTGTTGGCACAGTGTCCAACTTCTGGCTCAGCACACAGCATTTCTGAGGTTTCTCTACTCCACCCAGACATGTGCTGTGACTGGTATTATATGTTATACTTGTTAAATCCTGCTGGAAAATCCTTAAAGTAGTAATTCATCCCATTTTTCAAAAGCTATAATAAAGGACATTCTAAAATAGAACTGTATGTGAACATAGTCTTGAAACTAAAATCTTATTTTGCTGAGAATCATAAAGTGATTGTACTATGATTGTCTTGGTAGTGCCATCTTAGTACTGTGTACTCAGACTAGTAGTGGCTCTCCAGTCTTAGGTAGAGGATTTTCAAATCATCTATGTCCTGATCCGTTAAACTGGAGATGCTGATGCTGAACCTGAAAGCTTATATATGCTGAGCCCCAACCTTTCTCTACAGCCCTTGCTATATAGTATGCTCTGTTTGTGGTTCTGTATTATTATTACTATTAAATATATACATTTTTAAATGATAATAGTGTCCAATATGGAGCCCAAAGAGATGAGAGAACATATGCCAACTTACAGATTTTAAGTCTTTCCCAGAATATGTGGGAATTGCATAGCTTCCCTGGCAAAATCAATGAAAAGGAACTATACCAGTGATTTCCGAATGTTACAGATAATAAAAAAATGAAATCAGCAGGCCAAAATGATAAGTCTCACAGCCACTCTTGTTTGGTGTGTAAATCATATAATTTCTGGGCAATCAGAATGGGCTCCTAGGTATATTTGTCCCCGTTTTCTAATACTACTTCAATGATTGCCACTGCAGAGTCTGTATTCCATTTAACAGTAAATTAAGACATATCTCTCGGCTTTAAGCTCTCTATTTTGAGGCAATTTTACTCCTACGTGCAGCCAGAGGAAGTCTAGCCACAATGAACAAACTGACTTCCTTCAATAACACTGAATTAGGTCAGTTTCCACTAACAGATGGGATCAGCTCGATTTTAGCTATTATGCTTTGGGCTGATCCTGCGTTGAGCAGGGGGTTGGACTAGATGGCCTGTATGGCCCCTTCCAACTCTGATTCTATGATTCTATGTATGTATTGAAAATAAAAATAAACCCAAAGTGATTCACAAATACTAAAATTATTTGCCCTCTCCTAGATAGCTGAAGCTAGCCTGATCTTCTTTGATCTTAGTATTAAGCAGGGTTGGCTCTGGCTAGTATTTGGATGGGAGTCCTTCAAGGAGTACTACGGCTATGATGTGGAGGCAGGCAGTGGCTAACCACCTCTCACATCTCTTGCCTCAAAAACCCTTTAGGGTCACCATGACTTGATGGCAAATTCAATCAATATGTTTCATTAAGACATATCAAAACGTGTTTGCTATGTTAAAATCTTAATTGTAAATAGCACACAAAGAATGTTACTCACTGGACTTCCATCATTTGACATGAACATGGTTTTAATGTTAGAAAGATCATGTAAAACCAGCTGTTTTAGAGTGGTGGTAGTTTTTGCAGTGTAACAAGTGGAAATAAGGAACCTTGGTTTGCATCTCAACTCAGAGCAGGTTTTCCAGAGAAACAATAAAAATGATGTTCCCCTAGTTTATTACTATCACATGTTTCGTAGTAAAATCTTATGCCAATGTATTTTATCACATGAAGTAGGGCAGTTGTTTATATGTAGCTTCTTGATTGTTGGATACCTGTATTTCCTGAGAGAGCAGTTGGCATGAGTTTGTATAATGTAGACTCAAGGGATATTATTATTTTAAGATTATTTTTGTCTCCCATAATTAGAATTACGTGCCAACCAGTTCTATTGCTAACATGGTTGGGAAGCTGTGCATAAGGAAATACTGTGCTTTGTTTGAGATTTAAAGTATCCCCACTCCCAACGTAAATGAGATAGTTTCAGAGAAATAAATGGTGGATTACAAATGTTTACATAATTTCTTTTATGAACCCCAGTGCCAATTCAGCTTCCTGCAGCAGCTTCTTCCTTTATCACATGCTGACCATCTTGGTAGGACCCTGTTTTTTTTCTGTGTAATGGGTTTCCAGAGGAAGTCTGAAACACGCCATCAGATTAACATGTTTCCAAATTTATTTAATAAGCAGTTAAAATTTCTTACTGTGGGTTTTTGGGATGTATTTTGATCTGTATTTTCACTATTTGACCCTGAACACAGGATAAATAAAGGACATTGATGACATTAACTCCATGGATCATTTTGGGCTGACCTCTGTCTTTTTCCTTCCTAAAGGAGACACAAGGGCATTTGATGGTCAGTTGGAGTCAGCCAATGGTTAGAAGGCCATGTGTGAGGAGTACCTCTCCTTTTGGCAGAAATAGTACAGGTTGCTCAAATTAGTTTGGGAAAATTGGCAAAAACCTGAGGCATCAAGTGTGTGTATGTGGGGTGGTCTGGAACAGGCCATCATATGCCTTATGGCTTGATATATTGGGAAAGTGCATCCTTTGTGCTGAGCACATCTTTGCAAACCTGGTAGAGACCTTACGCCATGTTAGGGAAGAGGAATGAGTCTAGGCACTGGCCAGATTTAGAGCTGGGGTGAAGTAGCACAATGAGCTAATTTTATGACGTTTGCCTCCATTAAAAGGGAGGTATCAAGGATCTCTCCCAAATTCTTTTTGGAGTGCAAAGTTGTTAATTGTACTCTATCAAGGCAGGGGAGACATGCTTCCTCATCTAGTCCTTTCTTCCCCAGCTTAAGTTGGTTCTGTTAGACCCCCCCTCCTTATGGCTTTAATAAACCTGGGCAACAGATCTAAGGATGTATCTGGTCAGCTGCTCATTAATAGCTAGAGCTGGGTGTCATCAACATACTGATGGTACTTGTATCCATGCCTCTGAACCACCTGTGCAAGAGGGAACATGTAGATGTTAAATAACATCACGGAGAGAATCCTCCTTGATGGCTACCCTTTGTCCCCAACTCTGGAGAAAAGAGGCCAGTCACCATAAGACTCACCCCCATATCCCCATGCCAGTGAGCTAAAATATTGTCAAATGATGCTGTGTGATCTAATAACACAAGCAGTACTTACCTGCCTTGGACCAGCTGTATCTAGAGGTCATCTGTAAGAGCAACCAAAGCTGTTTCTGCCCCATGGACAGGCAGGAAACATATCTGGAATGAGTCCAAAACTGATGCTTCCTCTAAGAATTCCCTACTTGTCGCTGTTTTTTTCCTGCTGGCAGAAAGAAGAAAATGACCAGCAGGCCAAAAATGTAATGTTACCAGGGCAAGTGGTTTCACACATCTCTAAGAATTATTGGAAATGCTATAGTCTCTCTCTCTCTCTCTCTCTCTCTCTCTCTCTCAATATAAGGGTCTTCTTTTAGTTACTTTTAGTAGTATAGGACACACTACAGCACAGTTTCTTTTCATGTTGCTTGGAAATGCTGGATGTCTGAGATAACATGGAAAAACCCATACCATGGTTTCTTCCCCTTAAAATTTTACTCTTCAGAGACCTAGGGCATTTCTACATCCTTTAAATGTAGTTAAATGTTTACCGTATATAGTCATTATTTATTTGATTTTTATACCGCTGCTTCCATAACTTGCTCACTGCGGTTAACACAGTAAAACATCCATACAGTTTAAAATCCCCATAAAACAATTAAAACAGTTGACACATATGGCAAATGGCAGCAACCTAATATAACCATCCCTCCTATTCCAGGCATCGGTCAGTATAGATGAAAATAACTGAAGCACAACATAAGATGGAATAAAACCATCTAGAGGATGAAGTTAGGCTCCTCAACAGTCTAGCACTGTAGTTCAATAGGGCTTTAGGAGCGGGGGGCCCAATTGAAACCCCAGGGCTCCCACCTGGCCCCAACCAAACACCTGGCAGAAGAGCTCCATTTTTCAGGAACTCAGGGAGTCCCTACAGGGCCCGCAGATCATCTGGGAGCTCATTCCACCAGGTAGGGGCCGGGATCAAAAAGGCCCTGGCCCTGGCTGAGGCCAGGTGGGCCTCCCAAGGTCCCAGGACCTTCAGCAGATTCATACCCACAGAGCTAAATGCTCTGCAGGGTGCATAAAGTGGGCTGTCCCAAAGGTAGGAAGGTCCCAAACCACATAAAGGCTGAAAGGTCAAAACCAAGACCTTGAGCTTGATCCGGAAGCAAAATGACAGCCAATGAAGTTGTTAAAATAAAAACAAAATGGTAAGGACCTGTGCATCTGCATTCTGCACCAATTGCAATTTCTGGGTCAGGGACAAGGTAGGCCCGCATAAAGAGAGTTGCAGAAATCTAGCCTGGCAGTGACCATTGCATGGATCACAGTGGCCAGGTGTTCTGGGGACAAGTAGGGTGCTAGTAGCCGAGCCTGGCATAGATAGAAAATTGCCATCCGAGCTACCTTAGTGATCTGAGCCTCCATGAATAGGGAGGTATCGAAGATCACCCCCCCAAATTCCTGGTTTGTGGTACAGATGATAGTTGTACCCCATCGAGTTTCAGGTGGCTCTACCTGATCCATATTCCGGCCCCTCCATGTAAGGTTGCCAACATGGAAGTTATGGAGAGTAAAACGTACTTCAGGCCCCTGCCTCATCCTGCTCTCGCACCCGCCACCCTCTCCATCCTGCTCTCGCACCCGCCACCCTCATCCTGCTCTCGCACCCGCCACCCTCTCCATTGTTCCTGGGGACAGGAATGTCTTTTTAAAAACGTCTACATCTTGGAGCAATGAATGCAAGCATGCAGGCGATGCCAGAAATAATCCCCCGCCAAATCATGCCTCTCTAAGGCCCCCCCCCAAAAAAATCAGGAATGAGATTGATTTTTAAAAGTGATATGCATAGGCATTTTAAACAGAGAACTATGAATTAAAAAAAATAGTGGACATTGCGGGACCTTTAAAACCTGGAGAAAGGGCATTGACTGCCTGGATTGATTGACAGGCAGAAGAGAGTCGTGTGTAAAGTGTGTTGCTTCCTTGTTCCATTTCCAGCAGCACTTGTGGAGGGTGAGAAGCATGAAAAGGCGGCAGATGAAAGCAACACAGGAAAAAGGTGAGGAGGGGCTTGGAGGCGCAATAATATTTAGCGCTATGCCATTCAGCTCATGTAATGCTATTTTTTTCTGATGTGCGGGAATGCCCCTAGAATACTGCTCTTGTACTTCTGATGGTATTAGGCCATTGAAAGGCATGTTGACTAATTGTGGCTGTTTACTAGGAGAGATCATAACATTGATGAAGTTTAATAACATTTCTGAAACATGTCACAACAAATTGCCTAATCTTGAGATGCCTTTCAGAAGACTTGTTTATTTTCTAGTTCTGTGCTAAACCTTCTTGTATAGATGGCAGAGAAGAAAACATGCCATTTTCCCAATGAAATATTTGACAGCCACATACATTTTATTGGCATAAGCTATTCAGTACGATTAGAGTATCACCATTATCAACTCCTGATCTAAACTAGAGACCTGGAACAGTTCCTCAGTAGGTGAACTTGTACAACCATTAGTTGTTCTTGTCTCAACCAAAGGTTTGCTTTTTTGTCTTGCTTAGGCTTTGTGTTCCAAAAGCAAGCACAATTATAGCTATTGTTTACGCAGCATGAACTCTTCTTAAGGAATTCCCCAGACCCATTGTGTGAGGGTAGGAGGGGGCTGTCTGAGTCTTGTATAGTTGGGTGCCTTTTTTCTTCTGCTGAATATCAGTTAAATACATAAAATATTGCAAGTATTGAGCTGATATTCTTGCATTATTTATTATTGAATGCATTTTCCATATTTGGATGCTTGCTTTTCTATTACATAAAGTTTTAACAAATAGCAATATATTTTATTTTGATAAGCATGTAGCTACTCTGTTTCTTGCTACAGGCATTTTATTTACTTTAATAATGTACCCTACAATTCATGACTTCTAATTTTGCATTTCTTTATTTTTCTGTTATGGAATAAAGAAGTAATAATGTAGTGAGGGGGGGGC
The DNA here is from genome assembly GCF_049243985.1 of Paroedura picta. Classification (NCBI taxonomy): domain Eukaryota; kingdom Metazoa; phylum Chordata; class Lepidosauria; order Squamata; family Gekkonidae; genus Paroedura; species Paroedura picta. The sequence continues at coordinate 48,290,106 of NC_135374.1, forward strand.
TGCCTCTTAAGCACTTATTTAAGACAAAGAAATCTGTTTCTTCAGGCTTCATGAATCAACAGTGAAAGGTGATTACCTTAGTCTGGCTGCACCCCATGTAATTTTAGAGACTACAAATGTTGTTACAAGAAAAGTAAGGGTGAAAGTATAGTGAAGTTCCACTGAATGACTTTTACAGCTTTGAGCTAACGTACACAAACAAAGACACTTTTGTTTTGTCTTCTCCATTATGTGTGCAATGAGAGGGAGGTGAAAATTAGGCAGGTTTGCAGGAGGTTTCAAGCTGTATGGAAAATTTTGGCACAATATAATCTAATTATCTCATTTTAATATTTCCTCTTCTAAAACAGACAGTATTTGAAGTATTAATTGCTTTAAAGTGAGTGCTACCCATTTTACTTTTGTAACGATGAAAGCTACATGTTCCTATATGTATTAAAACAACAGGCAGTATCACAAATACAGCAGTATGAATACTGTTACCTTCATACAGTGTTGTTTCTGCTCCTCACTGTTGTTTACTGAAAATAAGCTATAAAAGGATATCAGCAAAATAAACAAGCAAAACATTACCCAAAAACTAATCTAGATAAAAACTCTTAGTCTGAGTCTCAGTTTCAGATAGATCTGAATTGATATAGAATGAAAGAGCTCAAACTGCATCAAAACCTTCCACTATACTTTTGTCCTTGACAATAAAACTGGTCATAGGTTTTGGGTGTGTACAAGTATCTGTGCACACACTCTTCTTGGATTTTGTTCCGACTGTTTCCTAACTCCACATCTTCAGTCATAGTGGGATCAGAACTGGCTTAGCCACTAATATCAATCAATAATAGTTCATAAACTTGTTATATATTTCTGGCTGAAGATCTTTTTCTCCCAAGAATCACTTCTAGTAGAAGGGCATATGAAGAGATAAAAGAAATATCAACAGAGATCACATGTACCATCTTTCCTGGCTAAACCAGGATTATCTGAACAATATTTAAGTGGTTTTAATCAAGTAGTCGCTAGATGAGCCTTGTTCAACTTTTTTATCATTGAGAAACTCCTGAAACATTCTTCAGTCTTCAAGAAACTCCAGAAATGGCACAATCATGCAGAATAAGATTGGGATACATAGCTGTGTACACCCCCTCCCAGGGTCCGTCCCTTTCCCACCCCCTCCAGACCCATCATTGGCCTTTTTTGGGGGTAGGGGGGAGGTTGTCATGACCATATATGGTCGTATTACCTGATAGATGTTTAAGAAATTTAAAAAAAATAACTCCAGTGATTCGGGAAGCCCAGGGCCATCAAGAAACCCCATGGTGTCACAAAAGCCTGTGCTAGATGTTTAAACAAATAATATTGGGCGTAAATTCAAAAGTAAACCATGGGTTTACTTAGTACCATGAGTTCCAGCTACTTTATATAAACATCTTATATTTGTTTCTGTCACTCACCTGATTTACCTTAATGACTTAATCGTCATAGAATATAGGGTTTGGACGGATATTATACAGTTGGCAGTATTGAAAGGATGCTACAATAAGATCCTGTTTGATTATCAAGTGGACTTCTGTAATCACCAATCCATCGAAGATGTTCAAGATTTGTAACTGTTTGGGAGAAGTACCTTGGAAATATTTTTACAATTATGTGTATAAATAAATGTATTAGGATTTTTTGGTTGGATTAATTATATTATATATGATTGATTGGATTCTGTGGATATAGACTTATTGATAGGGTTATGCTAATTTATATTATTGTTTGATCAATTCATGTGGTAATTTGTATTGACATTGTAATTTGGGATTAGTATTGTATTTTCCATTTTTTGTGCTTTGTTCATTTCTATGGCTGTGCAGAAGCAAAAAAGTTATCTGATCTGTTCCTACTATGAATATTTCTTGTAAAGGCAGAGGCTTTCTCATATTTAACATAATCTTGTTAACATACTAATGATAGTAAGGTGTCAGGCTGAAGAAGTTTCTGAATATTGCTTATACAGCCAGGAGCTTCTCTCTTCTCTAATCCAGTGCCCTGGAAGCTGTGGTTGAACAGTGGAGGCAAAACCCATCAAAGGTACTGAAGTCATGTGGCTAAGTAAGACTGTGGATAGATTGCGGCTTCCAGCTCTGGATGGGGTCCAGGTCTCATTAGTGGACTTCATGAAGAGTCTAGGTGTCTGGCTGGATGCCTCTTACCTTGCACAAGCAGTTGTTCACAGCTGTAAGACAGGCTTTTTTCTGTCTCTGCCAAGCCCATCGGCTGGACCTGGCCACAGTGATTCATGCCACGGTCACCTGCAAAATTGACTGTTCCAATTCACTTTATGCAAGCCTGCCTTTGAAGGTTATTCTGAGATTCCAGGTTGTCCAAAATGCAGCTTCCAGGTTTCTGAGCGGAACATTTTGGTCATGTATTCAGTCTGTCTCGAAGCAGCTGCATTGGCTGGCTATTGGTTTCCAGATCAAATGGCAAGATACTGTTTTTAACTTTAAAACTCATAATAGTCTGGGGTCATTATACTGAGGGACCACCATTATGACCCTTCTTCCGCTTGGTAGCTGTGGTCTTCACCTTGTAGACCGTGTCCTTAAATTACACATTTGGCTTCCACCAGGCCAAGTTCTCTGCCTCCCCCCCTTTTCTCCCAGTTGTAGTGTCATTCTGATACAAAGCCCTCTCAAATCCAGGATCTTCCTAGATTCCATGGGGCCTGTAAGGCTAAGCTTTTCTGTCAGGCATTTTCTAGTTAAGTGTTTTTTTTTGTGGGCATACTACTGGATTCACTGCTATAAGTTGTTTGTTTTTTATACTCCGCATTTTATACAGTTTTAACTATATTTATTAGCTCTGCTTTTATACTTCTGTGAACTGCTATGAGCCTGACTTTGTGGAAGAGGGGAAATAATAACTAAATGAACAAACCCCCACTCCCCAATGAGTTTTAACCTATATGTTGAAGAGACAAGACCTTTAGAGTTAGCAACTCTGCATCCCATTTCCATCTCTCTCCCCTTTTCCTGTCCTGGTAGTGAATTGCTAACACAATAGGTTTGAATACATTTGCTGTAAATTCTCTTTGATGTTACTAAAGAACTATCATGTATGATAGTATTATGATTCTTTTATTGACTTATTTGTAAAATTCACCAAGTTCAGTGGTGGATTTTTCTAAATAGTAAGAGGTCATATATTTCTACCCTGAGTTCAGAATCATAACTAAATGTGTTACTAGCTAAGCTAATTGTTGACCATATTGTTCTGAAAACCAGAACTCTGTGATCCATGGAAACAACTTTTGAAGTGTCCTATGTAAATATAATGGTTAGATAGATGATCAGGAAGTGTTGCATGTGTCATGAAAGCAGCTAGTGTCCTTTATCACACAACTGCATACAATTTTGAAAATACGTGCTTTAATTAATGAGATCACACAAGTATATTAGGAAGGGGAAAATCTACTTGCATCTTGATTTACAGATATGTCATTTAAATTCTACTATTCTGGAGTTTACAGAGTTGGGTCTTTCTTTCTGTAGTAAGCAAACACCTAGGATTTTCACTTGGCTACAGGTAGAATCATAGAATCAGTTGGAAGGGGCCATACAGGCCATCGAGTCCAACCCCCTGCTCAATGCAGGATCAGCCCTAAGCATCCTAAAGCATCCAAGAAAAGTGTGCATCCAACCTTTGCTTGAAGACTGCCAGTGAGGGGGAGCTCACCACCTCCTTAGGCAGCCTATTCCACTGCTGAACTACTCTGACTGTGAAAATTTTTTTCCTGATATCTAGCCTATATCGTTGTACTTGAAGTTTAAACCCATTACTGCGTGTCCTCTCCTCTGCAGCCAACAGGAACAGCATCCTGCCCTCCTCCAAGTGACAACCTTTCAAATACTCATGTCCCCTCTCAACCTCCTTTTTTCCAGGCTGAACATTCCCAAGTCCCTCAACCTGTCTTCATAGGGCTTGGTCCCTTGGCCCCAGATCATCTTCGTCGCTTTCCTCTGTACCCTTTCAATTTTATCTACGTCCTTCTTGAAGTGAGGCCTCCAGAACTGCACACAGTACTCCAGGTGTGGTCTGACAAGTGCCGTATACAATAGGACTATGACATCTTGTGATTTTGATGTGATGCCCCTGTTGATACAGCCCAAAATGGCATTTGCCTTTTTTACCGCTGCATCACACTGCCTGCTCATGTTTAGTTTACAATCCACAAGTACCCCAAGGTCTCGTTTACACACAGTGTTACCTAGAAGCGTATCCCCCATCCAGTAGGCATGTTTTCATTTTTCTGACCCAGATGCAGAACTTTACATTTATCTTTATTAAATTGCATCTTGTTCTCATTTGCCCATTTTTCCATTGTGCTCAGATCTCGTTGAACTCTGTCTCTATCTTCCAGAGTATTTGCCAGTCCTCCCAATTTTGTGTCATCTGCAAACTTGACGAGTAGTCTCTCCACCCCCTTATCTAGATTATTAATAAATATGTTAAAAAGTACTGGGCCGAGCACCGAGCCCTGAGGTACTCCGCTACTCACCTCTCTCCAGTCTGATGAAACACCATTGACAACAACTCTTTGAGTGCGGTTCTCTAACCAATTCCCTATCCACCTGACTATCTGAAAATCCAGATTGCAGTCCTTCAACTTATCCATCAGAACATCATGGGGAACCTTGTCAAAATCCAAGTAAACGACATCAACCGAATTTCCCCGATCCAGCAAACCTGTTACTTGGTCAAAAAAGGAAACCAGGTTGGTCTGGCAGGACCTGTTGGAGACAAATCCATGCTGACTTCCTTGGATCACCAAATTGTCCTCCAGATGTTTGCAGATCACTCCCTTTAATATCTGCTCCATTATCTTCCCCACAACAGAGGTCAGACTCACTGGTCTGTCATTTCCCGGGTCATCCTTCCTCCCTTTTTTGAAGATCGGAATAATGTTTGCTGTCTTCCAGTCCTCCGGGACATCTCCAGTCCTTAAAGATGTCCCGAAGATGATGGACAAGGGCTGTGCAAGTTCTCTGGAAAGTTCTTTGAGCACTCTCGGGTGCATTTCATCCGGCCCAGGGTATTTGAACTCATCCAGTGCAGCTAAATGCCTCTCGACAACCTCTCTATCCATGTTAACCTGCCATCCAGACACTATCCTTTGGCTACGGCCATCTCTAGATGTGCCTAAACACTTTGACCTGTGGGAAAAAACAGATGTAAAATAGGCACTCAGCCTTTCTGCTTTCTCTGCATCCTCTGTAAAGTTTGTCCATCTGCACCCAACAGTGGGCCTATTGCCTCCTTTAATTTACGTTTGCTCCTCACATAACTGAAAAATCTTTTCTTGTTACAATGGGCTTCCCTGGCCAATCTTAGCTCACTCTCAGCTTTGGCCTTTCTGATGATTGATCCTACAGTGCCTAGTAATCTGTAGGTACTCTTCATTAGAGCTCTGTCCTTCCCTCCATTTCCTGAACATTTTCCTTTTCTTTCTTAGTTCCTCTTGAAGTTCTCTGTTCATCCAAATAGGCTTCTTAGAGCTCCTGCAGTGTTTTCGTCTTTTTTTTAACAATTTAATCTTGTTTTGGCACCTGTAAACCGTCACGTTTCTGTTCTCATCCTTAAATATATTTTGTAAATTAAGCTGTTACTTGTACATTTGACACTTTAAAATATGTTATAAGTAAGTTATGATGCACTGAAGTGTTGTGTTCTAAGTATACAACTTTTATGGGCTGAGGCAAGTCACATTATATAAAGCAGTGATCGTCAAACTGTGGCTCTCCAGATGTCCATGGACTACAATTCCCATGAGCCCCTGCCAGCGAATGCTGCTTTAGATGCTGTGGGAATTGTAGTCCATGGACATCTGGAGGGCCGCAGTTTGACTACCCCTGGTATAAAGTGATGAAAAACAAGAGGTCAGGGCTTTGCACTTCTCCTTATATAAATAGTGTTATGCTCTGGTAGGTCCAAGAATTGATCTAACAGAGTTCCACAAAGATTGTTAATGCCTATGTTAAGTACCCTTCTAACCCCAAACAAATTAAGGGAAGAAAAGCTAAGAGTACTAATATATCCATTTAAAGTGGTCTCCAGGCCATAAGTAATTAACCCAGGCTGTTTGTAAGGCCTTGCTTCTTGCATACTGGTTTCGTATATATAAGTTGGATGAGTTAAACTGCATAATTAGCTAGGAATACTGACTTCATGTCTCTGCCTTAGAACACATTTATAACAAAACTGAGAGAATAGGCCTTGACCTTAGATTTAAAGTGTGACCTACGGGATTGCATTCCTCTTAAAATAAGAGGCCTGTAGGCTGGGGGTGCTCTTGGGTTTCTGTGTACTATTGGATAAGCAGAGGAGCATGATGGTTACTTATTCCTTATTTGTTCTTATTCATGGATTCAACCAACAAGTTTTGCTTCTTGGGGGTAGTCCAGAAAGGAGCTTGTGGGGCCAGAGCTAGTGTTTAGACCAGACACAAACATATGCCCACTTTAGGGAACAGGCTCTGGAGTGTGGGGAAACAGCACATGTCCTCTTGAAGGGGGAAGTCCCCCGAATGTGAAGGGTATATAATTTATGGTGGTCCAAACCTTACTTTGGGGTTCAGAGTAAAGTGACCAGATTGTCCCACTTTTGGAGGGACATCTGGGGGTACCTGGGAAACTGTATTTAAGTTTATATTTATAAACGTATTTATTTATTTATTTATTACAATACTATTTTTGCATTCTATGCGTTCTATGAAACTTTTTGTTGCTCCATATAGACCATACAGACCAAGAACCCCCCTGCTTTATGGTCAATGGTGTCCCGCTTTACCAATGTTAAAATCTGGTCACCTTAGTTCAGAGAGCTCTTTTCAATATTGTTGGTTGAATAAGGAATAAGTAACCAACTTCAGCCTCCTGATAAGCAGGTGGCAGCTGTGTCCAGGAGTGTTTTTTACTAAGCAGTTAGCCAGCTGCAGCCTTTACTAGGCAGTAAAAGATATGGCCATTGCCACCAGCCGATGAAGACATTATTGTTTAATTTGGCATTTTTTTCATTATCCCTCCCTCCTGCCCAGTGTTTTAATTGTTGCTCTTATACTTCTCTGTATATATTTTAACTCTAATTTTTTATTATTCTAATGATGTATTTTTGTTGGTTTTTAATAGCTTTTAAGGCATTTTTTTTTAAATTGTTGGCTGCCTTGGTGGCCCTTATGAGAGCAGAGGTAAAGAGAATGCATTCTGTAAGATAAATAAATTATGTTAGCTATCAAGAGCAGAGCAGTCCAAGCTGCCCTAGTTAATTGGCTGAATATAGAATCATAACATGACGAGACTTGTCAGGGTGTTTGAATGTTTCTAAATGGAGTGTGCTGGAGATAGCTTAAGCCTTCCCTTTGTGTGGCAGTGACAGTGTGATGTAACAGTTTTCCACAGAATATCTCTAGGTATTGTGCCACAGGCCAGTCCATGAGTTGCTTTGATTTCATTCAAGACTTAAAAAAAACAAAAATATAAGGAGACTGAGTACTGAAATAATATTATTGCTTTTCTTAATAACACATATCTCCCTCCTCCAGATGAGCCATATTTATAGGGAACAAAGCCTTTATATCCACTTCTAACTTGCTTGTTTTAAAAACTTTCCCAGTTACTTTTTCTTGTGAATTAGTATAGTAAGATCAGCTTTTCTCTTCATTCTCCCGTCACCTTTGTCTGCGACAGGTCCCAGTGGCATTTGATTGCTTTAATACATTGTTCCTTATTTCTTTTCCATGCCAAAGTTCAGGTATTCTAAATAATAGGACTTTCTGTTGTAATTAACAAGACTACTAAACTTGTTGTTGGAATTAAGGACAACCGTTGTCATTTGTGAGAATAAAACCTTTCTTCCCATGGATTTATACAGGAATTCACAAATAGTGCTTTGAAATAGGTAGACTCTAACTACTTTACAACAGTTACCCTATCTCACTGCAAAATCTGAAATGTGCAAAAATACATTCCTATTTGATTAAATTCATGTATGAGAAGCCTGCAGTCTCTATAGCTAATTTACTTTTCCTATGTTGAAGAAAAAATATATATTCTTGGGTGTATATGATATATTTTACTTGGTTACTTTTATGTTGTTGTTGTTGGGAAGTATTTGAATGTCAGGTGTTACTTAATGAATTATTTTCTGTAATGTTGAAGATGACTGATTATGAAGAAACAATTATGAATGTGATGGTGACATACAAAAAAGAAGGCATTTGCTGATAGATGGAATATTATACACTCAAACGTGTGTTGTGCAGCAATGCTGAATTTCTGCTTTGATTTGTGTAGCATATCACTGGTCATACCACCCATGGTTCTTTAGTTTGGTGGAATTGTCTGTAGTGGAGCAATATAAGTTGTTGATGTATCCAGAAATTCTTCTGAGATCTAGGCTACTGTGAACTAATAGCTCAAAGTGTTTTGTCTTCTTTGAAGATCTCTACTGCCAGAATTTATGACATTACCTGGAAGGCTTGTATATTTTGGTACTGGAGAAAATTGTGTAGATTCCTTGCCTTGTTACAGGTGCTCAAGCTTTTATGGTTTGATTTTGAACAATGATGTAAAGCTAGCATGCTATGTAGATAGGTGGCAGCCGTGCCCAACAACTAATGGCATGCCTCTGTCTCAACATCCTCATTTAATCCAATTCCTTAAAGGTGTTAACAGCTGAACTCTTCCATAATTCATCACCACCCCTCCTGGTGTATTCATGTGGTTTTATCTGCTCTGAGCCTCTATTTGAGCCTATCGGAGAAGTTTCCATTGAAATGCTGACTCAAAAGGTTCTTTTCCTGACAGCCATCACATCTGCTTGTAGGGAGCTTATGTGAATTAGCTACCCTCTCTGCAAGAAAAGATCTGGATGTATTTCACAAGAAGAAAGTTGTCCTCTGAACTGACCCCACATTTATACTAAAAGTTAATTTGTGATTTCATAAGGCACTGTGAAATGTTCACTTCCTTTTGTCCTCAAGTGTTTCATTCAAGGGTGACCCTGCCTTGGTGCAATAACATAACCAAATTCTGGCCTTAGTAGGTTTAGATCACTGCCCAGCAAACCACATGAAAAAGAAGCAAAAAAGAAAAAGAAAAAAAGAGAGAGAGAGAGAGAGAGAGAGAGAGAGCTTAACTGAAGAAATTAAAGAAAGATTATTAAAAGCAAGGCATATAGCACAGTTGAGTGCAATAAATAGCAAAAGACTGCCTATTTCACTTACTTATGCAAACAGCAATTCTGCTGGTTGTTATAGATGAAGCACAATGCATCAGAGCTTACACAGAGTATCTTCAAGCAACAGGGTGGTAGATGGAGCAACAGGGATAAGAAGGGAATTCTCTCTCTCTCTCTCTGCTATACTTGATAAAATACATTTTGCCAGCCATAAGTTCCTGACTTGGCCAATAAATCACAGAGCTGTTCCCATGGAATTTTCTGGGGTGACAGTGAGTTCCCCTCTCCCATACTAGATTCATAGCTGAACTGTGTTAGTTAGCAGGTTCTAAAGATGACCTTGGTGAGTAAATGTCATTTTGACAGTGTGTGTGTTAGCTGACACCTGCAAGTAGAATGCTAGATGAGAATTTTAGCTGGAGTTTCCCTTTAAGATGGCTTCTCTATTGACTGTCTCATGCTGATGAGATGTAGTGGTATACACTGGATCTGAGAAGGACATGAGAATTTATATCAGATGGCAACTGCTTTGATTGCTGAGGGAGGACATCCTCTTAGTCTACAAGGCAAAGAAACTTCAAGCTCCTTGGGGAGTACAGCTCACTCTCTTTGCAGCACAGCTAACAATACAGATTTTACTGGGAAAACTTTGGTGGACGACCTTTATAAGGCTGCTATATGACCTTCGAGTTCCACATTTATTTGGCATTATAAAATCGATACCCTTGCCTCAGGTTAGGGTTAAAGTAGTTCAATTAGATTATCATACTCATTTGGTATAGGAACTGCTTCTATAAATGCCTTGTGAACCTCACCCCCCCCCCCCAGAATGATACAAGGAACATTGGGCTTACAATAAAGATTCCTTCTAGTTGAAGGACTGGATAGCATCTTACCCCACCTTTTATGGGTATCCTCCCCCCTCCCATATGGTTAGATCTTTCAGTTTTTCTTCTACAAATCTTCCCTTTTCTTCTGTAAGTCTTCCTTTGTAATGGATGCTGTGGTATATTCTTTCATGTTTAATTTTTCCTTTTAGACTTGTTACATTGGCTGTTACTGAGAATATTTATTCAAGTATGTCCAGTTAAGGCTTGGGAAGTTTCCAACTGGGGATATAGGTGAGCCCACTGCTGGAGACAGGAAGTTTGAGTTGAGCTGTCTCCTGGCTGATTGGTGGAAGACAGCTCTTGGAACAGAGGGAATCTTCATGGTAAGTCCTGTGTTCCTGGGAAAGAACAGTTCAATGGGATAACAAGACATTCCTACATATAAGCATGGTGATCCAAGTCTTCATTTTATAGCAACTCTGTGGATATAAACATAGGCTTTTTCCTTCTTTGGTTACATGTGTAGCACCTCTGTATTTCCATAATATTTGCTGGCAACTTTTGACTAGAATTTTGGAAACATTAGATAGAAAGGCAGATATCACTTGGTAAGGGTTTTCCACTGTGCTTCTCTAGTTTTGTTAGACACAACTGTGTGAACAAAGTCTAATTTTCAGTGCTTCTGAAACGTTGAAATCAGGCTTGAAAAGCAAAAATGAAATAGTGGAAGAAACATCTGGCTTTTTATGCACATAATGTAATGGTTATCCAGCATTAATACTTCACCCTTTCTTGAATTCTTAGAGTGGCTTCCCTTGTACTTTTGTGGGTTGTGGCATACCGGGGGGGGGTGTGTTCCTTCAAATAAGGTACATAGTGTCATTCCAGAGTCTTAATACTGGTTTTAATTAGTCAAAATGTGTTTGTTAAATTAATTGTATTTGTAGATGAACTCAGAAAAGCAATACTTTGTTTTCCTTATTAATATAAAAATGTGTTTGGATATGAGGACAATAGAATATTGTATTTGGGACATATTTTAATACATAGGCTCAGAGTTGGAAGGCACCTCCAGGGTCATCTAGTCTGACCCCCTGCACAATACAGGAATTCACAACTACCTTCCCACCCACGGTGACCCCAATTTCATGCCCAGGTGATCACAAAAAATCTCCAGAATTGAGTCTGGCCTAGAAGAAATTCACCTAACCACAGCAGCAATTAGCAATTCCCTGGGTATGCAAGGAAAGGCTACAAGAGACAAACACTGGCACATCTCATCCTGCCCACCCACTCACAATCTACCTAAGTTAATAAAAGCAGCATTTCTGTCATGAGGAAGCCTGTTCCACTAAGGAACTGCTCTGTCAGGAACTTCCTCCAGATGTTTAGCCGACAATTCTTTTGAATTAATTTCAACCCATTGGTCCAGGTCCAGCTGACTGGGGCAACAGAAAATAATTCTGCTCCATCTTCTATATGACAGCCCCTCTAGCATTTGAAGATGGTTATCATATCACTTCTTAGCCGCCTTTTCTCCAAGCTAAACAGACCAAGGTCCCTCAACCTTTCCTCATACAACTTGGTCTGCAAACCATTCACCATCTTTGTTGCACTCCTCTGGATACCCTTCACTTTCTCTTTCTTCAGTTGTGGTGCCCAAAACTGAGCAAAGTACTCCAAGTGGGGTTTAACTGGAGCAGAGTAAAGTGGTAACATCACTTCATGTTAGCTTGACACTATACTTCTTTTAATATAGCCCAAAATCCCGTTTGCCTTTTTAGCTATCGAGTCACACTGCTGATTCATGTTCCATGTACTAAGATGCCCAGAACCTTTTCACATGTACTACTACCAAGACATGTCTCACCCATCCTAGAGTGATGCATTTGATTTTTTCTACCTACATACTTTACATTTTTCACTATCAAAATTCATTTTATCACAGTTTTTCAGCCTGTCAGAATCATCCTGTATCCTGATTTGTCTTCTGGTGTGTTTCCTCCCAGTTTAGTATCATCTGCAAATTTAATAAGCAGCTCCTCTGTGGTACCACTTTACTCTGCTCTGGTTCATCCTCACTTGGAATACTGTGTTCAGTTTTGGGCACCACAGTTGAAGAGGGATGTAGACAAAGCATGTCCAAAGCAGGGCAACAAAGATGATGAGGGGTTTGGAGACCAAGATGTATGAGGAAAGGTTGAGGGAGCTTGGTCTGTTTAGCCTGGAGAGGAAATGACTGAGAGGGGATCTGATAGCCATCTTCCAAGTATTTAAAAGGGTGCCATATGGAGGATGGAGCAGAGTTGTTCTCTCTTGCACTGGAGGGACGGACCAGATCCAATGGGATGAAATTTAATTCAAAGGAAATTCCATCTAAACATCAGGAAGACGTTCCTGACAGAGCAGTTTCTCAGTGGAACAGGCTTCCTCAGGATGTGGCGGGTTCTCCATCTTTGGAAATTTTTAAAAAGAGGCTGGATAACCATCTGATGGAGATGCTGATTCTGTGAAGATTCAAGGGGGTGGCAGGTTACACTGTCAGCGATAGAGTTGTGGGTGTCCTGCATGGTGCTTGGGGTTGGACTAGATGACCCAGGAGGTACCTTCCAACTCTGTGATTCTATGATTCTATTCCTTCATCCAGATTATTTATGAATATGTTGAACAACACTGTGCCCAGGACAGATACATAGAATCATAGAATAATAGAGTTGGAAGGGATCTCATGGGTCATCTAGTCCAGTCCCTGAGGCACTCCACTCTTCAGTCTTCTCCAAGAAGTTGACGAACCATTTAATGTCATCCTTTGGGTGTGATCTGTCAACCAATTCTCAACCCACCTAACATTAATATGATCCATACAGCATTTTACTAAATTGCCAATAAGAATATCATGTGGAACCTTATTAGAAACCTTACTGAAATCAAGGTAAACAATGTCCAAAGCATTCCCATTTTCCAGAAAGGTAGTAATTTTCTAAAAAAAAAAAAAAAGTAGTCTGACATAGAATCATAGAGTTGGAAGGGGCCATACAGGCCATCTAGTCCAACCTCCTGCTCAATGCAGGATCAGCCCAAAGCATCCTAAAGCATCCAAGAAAAGTGTGTATCCAACCTTTGCTTGAAGACTGCCAGTGAGGGGGAGTTGACCACCTCCTTGCAAGGAAAGGCTACAAGAGACAAAGAGAGAACATGAATTGTTCTTGAAAAAGCCATGTTGACTCTTCGTAATTACAACCATCCGCTCTAGTTGTTCAAGGACTGACGGATGATTTGTTCTAAATTTTTGCCAGCTACAGGCATCAAGCTGACGAGTCAGTATAAAAAGTTGCCAAGTCTCTTTAGATTACTTGGAAACTTTTAAACCCCACAATAAATATATCGTTCAAGTACAACAATATAGGCTAGATATCAGGAAAAAATTTTTCACAGTCAAGAGTAGTTCAGCAGTGGAATAGGCTGCCTAAGGAGGTGGTGAGCTCCCCCTCACTGGCAGTCTTCAAGCAAAGGTTGGATACACACTTTTCTTGGATGCTTTAGGATGCTTAGGGCTAATCCTGCATTGTGCAGGGGGTTGGACTAGATGGCCTGTATGGCCCCTTCCAACTCTATGATTCTATGATTCTATAAAGGAAGCTAAGATAGAATATGTATTCTGATTTGGAAGAGTACTACCAAATCTTAGAGGTTGCCATAATAATTAATTGGCAAAATTTAAGAATCCATACAACATAAGGCTTTTCTTGAAAAGCAGAATTTTTGTCCATTTGAGATGAATAACATAGATGGATATAAGTTGATGGTAAGAAGAGACTATAAGAAATCTTACAATAAAATTAAAATAATAATTTTGTTAATAACAAAAGCAGAAATCTACCTAGGATGCTGATCTGCTCTTGGATACAAAGAGATAATATAACTCAAGGAAAACTCAGCAGAAGAAATCCTGCAGAAAAAAGTAGAAAGTTTCTATTTTCAAAAGTACTTAGTAATATAGTTGCAACAAATAAAGTTCTAAGGCCAATAGACAAATAAAAACTTAATGTTACTAGATCCTGGTAGCATATAACTTAATGTTACATTTTCATTTATGCCCCTGTTGTCACCCTACATTCCATAACTGTCCTGTCTAAGGACAGGAATGTTGTATTCAAAGATCTGGTGGACAAGAAAAATTAAAACAGCTAATTAAATTAAACCCTATGAATTGGTTTCACTAGCAATTAGGTATTTGGTGGTTCTTTCTAATTTTACTAGAGTGATTGTGATCTTCTGGGTAAATAATCAGGAAATGGACATTGATCTTCTATTATTCAAGAGGTCTCTTCTTAAAAGCAAAAAAGTTATTGAGTTTACTGTGGATGCATCAAAAGACACATGTAATTTTTTGACAGAGCAGCACAAGCTGCAAATGTGGTGTTCAAGGAAAAACCCACTGAAGCACTGAAGGGTAGATCCTCTAAGACAAATTAATCTACAGAAAAAAAATTGGTGGAAACTAAAGAGAAGGAAAAAAAATTAATGTTTTCCACTTCTACTACTGACACAAAAAGAAAAACGTAATTCCGTATATATCTACAGGATTCCCATAAAAGGCAAAAAACTATGGAAGTGGTCATGTTTTTTTATCACCCTAGATTTATTTATTTATATTTTAACTTATATAATGTCGCTTTCCCGATGTTTTAATTGCAGCAGTGGTACATTACTAGTGCAAGTAACTCAAATTTGATCATGTTTATGCTTATTCAATAATGAACAATACCAGATTAAGAAATAAAGTAGTTCCACATTTGAGATTCTCAGATGTAGAACAAGAAACAGGTCTAAGTGGTATCTATTTCAAGGAAAAAAGCAAAAACAAAAAAGCTGCCAGGCTTTGATGGCAAAACCATTAGATACAATATTTTCACCTGTTAAGCTCAGCTGTTCCTCGTGGGACTGTTTTTCCTTTATGTTTTAATAGCTCAGTTCCTACTGAACTCTGTAGAGGAAACTATAAACTAACTAATATGAACAATAGCTGGCTTTACAATATAAGTGGCAAGGGAAGTCTCCTATCAAATGGTAAATCTATGTTCTTAACATATTCTCCTTAAGCTATATTGAAATTTGGTGGCATTCTACAAAGTAGACATTATATTTCTTCTGCCAAACTTGACTAATAGAATGGTCAATTGACACCATCTGTCTGTGGAATCCACAGCCGCTCGCATTGCCACGCAATAGATGGACATTCTTTATGCTGAACAATTTCTGTCCACTTCATTATCCTACCCCACAAACTCCTGCCACCCCTGCAAAATTAAAAGTGATGATTCATGTTTGAGTATAATATTATTTTATACAAATGATAACTGGATGTGCAAAAAGAGGGAAACACTGAGATAGTTAAATGTGCTGTGCAGATTCTCCAGTATAATCTGATATACTGGCACATGTTGCACAGGCAGTAAGAAAACCCTGGGGCAATCTGGACAGAAATAAAATGGGAGCAGCTCATTTTACACATAATTCCCTTTAACTATTTACTTCTGGAAAACTGTGTGTTGTGGTGATTTTTTTTTTTAATGGGACGTGCATTTTGACCAGCTTCACAAGGGTGTCTTAAAGAATTTGAGTTAGTCTCATAAATACCAATTTAAATGAAGCAGGATGTTAGTGTGGCTTAATTTTTATTATCGCTCAAAAATAACTAGGAGCATCTGAGTTAAAGCTTTGCTAAAATGTACAATGTAGAAATCTCAGATTCCAAAGAAACAAGGGTATGTTTGTCCCCAGGAATCTCCATTTTAACACTCTGAATCTGGTGCAGCTTGGAACAACTCAATAGTATTCAAATAATTTCTGCAAAGGAGAAATTATGGACAAAATATTTTGATGTCTTAATGATTACACCAAATTGCATAGCAAACACAGTGATACCCCCAGCCTTGGGTATCATACCAACACTCCCATGAGTAGCAGACTCAGACACAGTCAAATAGTGCTTACCAAATTGGTTCCTTGTTGTGATATAGCTACCATTGTTATATTGGAATGCAGACTGGGCAGATCATTTACTCCAAGGCAGATTTAGGCATATATGGCAGGAGTTCTCGAAAGCAGTTTTCTAACCACCTAAGTGAATGTACAGGAATGAGACATGTACACATTTTAATGATGTGGGACACATCTTCTGGCATGCCTTGTCAAGTGGAAATGTAGATGGATATGACATCTGTTGTTCTGGCCACGAGGTGCGCCAGAAGATGAGAAGGGTCAGCAAGCACCCATGCTGGCCCTTTGGGCCTAGGCAGAGGCTGCCCCACCCCTCAAGTTTTCGCAGTAGCCACACAGGCCTCTGGAGCCTGGGCAGCTACTACACAACCCATGGGGGCCTGGACAGTGTCTGTGCTGCCCCTGAGGCACTCACAGCAGCTGCACCATCTCCCGGGGACCTGGGTAGCCACTGCATGACCTACGGACTTTAAGGCAGCGACAGAGGCGCAGGTAAACAGGATGGGGAAGGGGAAGAAGGAAAGGGAGCGCCTGTATATCTCTCTGGGAGAGTGGGGGGAGTTTCCCAGGGTGTGTGGGAGCCCTGACCAAGTTGCTCCAGAGTAGGTATGTGTTTATACATGCCCTCTGAGAGTTAGACTGTCAGGACATTTTTTTAAAATTCCAGCAGGATTACTGAGCACAGTTGAAGCCACGTTAAACATTATAACAAATAAACCTGAATGTGTATTTGCTGTTGCATGTGGCAAATAGTTTGGTCAGTGGACATTCATATACTTCCTCTTGTCATTGGGTGGATTTAGTACACCTGCATGGATCCATTCACCCCTGCAAACCCATACAAGCTGCTGGGTTTATCATATAACAGCAGTAAATGTGGGGGAGTGTTCAGCCTGGAAACTCCATGGTCTTAGTTGGCATACTGTTGTGACAGGGAAGCATTCAGTGCTGGAGGGGCTCAATTATCTTCCTAAGTACAACCTATATGCTGTTTTACATGCAATTGCCATAGGGACTTGTAGCTTTACCACAGCTGTGAGTAGTTCTGGAAAGCAGCTTTGGCAGCAAATTTTTAGAAGAACCTTGGGAGCTCAATCTGATCATAGTATGGGGGAAGATGTGGCTCCTCCTCATGTGCCATTTTCTGAGCCTGAAATTGAATGTTTGCACAATTAGCTTCCTGATAGAAAAAATAACTTCTCCAGCACAATTTTGGATCAGGAAAATGGTTGAGAAGGAGGAGGCAGGAACACCTGCTTCCTTGTGCTCGAGTGCCAAGCCAAATTTAGAACCAAGTTGCCATGAGAAACTTGCAGATTGTGTCCTTCTGCAAATTTCTATTGGAACCACATGCTAAGACAGAATGTATTGTTTTGGCCTAAACTTTACTAACGCTATGATGCTGTCCTGATGCTTCCTATTTCTGGCAAAGGGCTTTAGGCTGAGATTTAGCCCGGGGCTTCCAGTTACTGAAGGTGCTTGGAAGTAGGAACTATATCTGTATGCACACCCTTGCCCAGCTGATCCTGAATTTTGGATTGGGTTGTCACCAGTATGTGGATAACATCCAGCTATATCTGTTAATGGACAATCATCCATTGGGACTCCCAGACAATCTGGCCAGGTGTCTGGAGGCTGTGACACATTGCCTGAGCAGACTTGGCTGAAGTCGAATCTAGCCAAGACAGAGGTCCTGTACCTGGGACAGCTTGTAGAGGGGCAGATGATACAGCTCCCAGCATTTGACGGGGTACAATTAACACCGGTACCCACTGTCAGAAATCTGGACATGTAAAGGCCCGAAAAAGGTGAAGTTAGCTTTCAGCAGTGCCAGGGCCTTTATGGCCCTAGCCCTGGCCTATTGGAATGAGCTGCCAGGAGAAATCAGGACACTGGGGGACCTCAATCGGTTCTGTGTGGCCTGTAAGACATAGCTATTCTGCCAGGCTTATGGTTGAGGTAAAAAATAACATTCACCGTAAGAGCTATCCTTACTACTGGGCGTAAAAGCAGAGGAGATGGAAGATCTACTCCTTCCAAACCTTCCCCATCTGATAATAAGTCAAGGGCATGTCTGGCAATATTAGAATGTTTTAATGTTCTAACTCTGTATATTGTGACCTGCACTGAAGGGTGAGATATATCTCACTGGGAGGGTGAAATATAAATAAATTATTATTATCAGGGGAGTAAAAAAGTCCTTGTTTTGGTGGAGTAAAATTATTAGAAACATTAATGATATGTAGGCCTGTAAAATGCTTTAGATGGGACAGCTGAATGGAAATACAGTGTTCAGTAGCAGTAGAGATAAAAATGCCCTACCACCCTCCCCACAAAAACAAAACAAAACAAAACAAAAAAACCCATAGGAAAATTTGGAAAGAGGTTTTTTAAAGGAGTTCTCAGTTTTGCCAATGGAGAAAAAATGGGAAATTTTGGTGAGCAAGAAAGAAGTCCTATGAAGTATTTTCTCTTGTTGTGTGAGAAAGCCTTTGTCTTGAAAACAAAGCACTCAGATATATAGCATTAAAATATCTGATGTCTCAGTTTTTCCAATGGAATGCATAGTAGCCAGAAGACTTAAAATTTTTCAACTGGGATTACTTTTTTCCCCTCCTGTCTGTCAAATGAATATTAATGTACAAAGGTGGAGCAGTTTGTTTATATAATTCTGATTATACAGTCTTATCGAAAATTAGGCATGTATACTTTTAAATTCTATAAATATGTCAAATAGTACAATTTTGTATGTTAAATTATAAACAGTGCATTTTATATGATCAAATCAGTTATATACATACACATATCTGTTCCACATAATATATTTCTGGTATGGCCTTGGAGGAGGAATGTATCTCATGGCTTAAGTGCCACTCAGCGCTTAACATCCACTCTGCGCGGCTGTCCCAGCCTTGAGTGCCTCCTCCTCTAGCTTGGCTTGCCTGTCTGTACAGTAGCCAGCCAATCACCTTCCATCCCCCACACCTAACCACCCCCTCCTCCTTCCACTTTGAGGCTCAAAGGTTCAGATCCCTGCTCTATGAGAGCTGCCCCTGCCGCTGTGTTCCCTGCCTGGGGCCTGCAGCCTGCAGCCTTTTCAGGTCTTGGGGGGAGGGAGAGGCCATCTGCAGAGTTCTTCCAACCCCCAAATATAGTGCCCATTGTATTCCTGAATGCAACAGGCTTGGTCCTCAGTATACTTCGAATCAAAAGGATAGGTTCCATGTATTCAAGTTAGATCAGGGCCCCTCGCTGGCTAGCCAGGTCATTGGGCACCTCCTGAGAAACTGTTTTATATACCGGAGAGAAGTGGGAAGCTTTGCTGCCTAGGAGGGTGGGTCTTTTATAGGGATTTTGTCATAGTTTTATGGGGATTTTAATGTTGAGCTGATTATTGTTACCCGCCACAAGCCACATTGTTGTGAGTGGCGGGATATAAATGGGAAAATAAATGAATATTAATATATTGCAGTTTTCTCAAATATTCACCCTATGGCTTCAACATTTGTGGAACTATGACAGTATATCTTAATGCCAGAAGAATAAAACACTGAGAAAAAACAATTATGTTTCCACAGCATACCTTGCTTGTGAATTGTAAAGGCATTTGTCTCAATGTATAGAAATCATAAGCCTCAGTTTAGGAAGGCTATTCTCACATTCTTATTTTCATTAAAACAATAGTGGTAGCTGTGAATTTTTGGGGTCTGTAACTATACAGAGCTACACTTCCCTAAGCCCATATTTACTTCAATACATGTATGTGGATGCCGCTCTGTTTCGGATTGCACTAATGTCACTTGCTTCTTGTACTTCTGAATATGCTGAGGACTTTCTCAAAACAGTCTGTGGCCTATCCTTTTGATTCAAAGTTAGTTTCTTTCACTTTATTATTTGAAAGTTTCTACAAATTTTGTTTTCCAAATTTCAATTATATCTATCTCTTTAAAAAAAAAAAAAAGGTCGGTTCAGTCACAATGCAGAAGCTTCAGCTCCAACACAAAGAGAACTTTTATGAGCAAGGAGGAAAGCTGACACATTATTAGTTGTAAACACAACCTTAAGATTGGCTACAAAACACACTCTGATTGGCTGCTTGAAACATTCTAGTGAATAACGATTGAGGACCTAGGAGCTAGGTCCTGGCACAAGTTCAGATACATTAACTCTTGTTATATGAGCCACATATGTAACAGAGGTGAATTTCAGGTCTACATTCTGTTCAGGTCTACACTCTATAAAATGATGTTCAAATCAGGTTGAACACGGTACTATCTACTGTCTCTGGCTCAGATGATGATAAAATAGGTTTACTTTTGGTCAACATTTTACCTCTTGTCACTTTAATGGTTACTAATTTGATTTCCTCATCCATTCTTCTTAGAAAAAGTATGGCTGATGAATCCTTATTTTAGTTGATGTATGATTATTTTATTCCATTTTATTTATTTTATTCTGCACTTGCAGTTTTCTTATTGTGGCCACTTGTTTATACAGTGATGCGCATGTGTGTATGTATGTGTGTATATATAATTAATGTTTTAATGGTTTGTTTGCATGATTGTTATGGCTTTGGCTGCAACCATCTATTCGAATTCATATTTCAAGTGCAAGAGAGTGAACACTAGAAATCCCTTTCTTCTAGTAAGGGTCCTGAACAAGGTACCCTTGAGTAGCACCTTTATTGATATCTGACAAGTATTTTTAGAAAGTGGGCATGGCCAGTTGGGGCTTTGGGTCAGCAGAGTTTCTAGTTGGCTATTGGAAGTTTGATTGTGCAGGTTTGCTGTTTCAGCAAAGTGGCCAACATAGTACAATCATCTTCACGGCCTGACTGAAGATAAGTTATGTGCATGTAAAAAAAACCCTTTAAACAGAATATATATATACTAGCAAGAAAGCCCATTGCAACCAGGAATGCAATGGGCGCTAGGACCCAGGGGACACCAGGAGGTGTTTTTTTTTCTGCTGCGTGTTGCTGTGAAAGGCTCCGACAGGGTTTTTTTGTTTTCTGCTGCTTGGAGCTGGGAAAGGCTCCTACAGGGTTTTGTTTTCTGCTGCTTGGATCTGTGAAAGGCTCCTTCCGGGGTTTTTTTTCTGCTGCTTGGATCTGTGAAAGGCTCCTGCAGGGTTTTTTTTTTCTGCTAGCTCTCGTGGGCGTGCCGGCTTGGAGCTCCTACAGGGGTTTTTTTCCTGCTGCTTGGAGCTGGGAAAGGCTCCTTCAGGGTTTTGTTTTCTGCTGCTTGGATCTGCGAAAGGCTCCTACAGGGTTTTTTTTTTCTGCTGCTTGGATCTGTGAAAGGCTCCTGCAGGGTTTTTTTTTTCTGCTAGCTCTCGTGGGCGTGCCGGCTTGGAGCTCCTACAGGGGTTTTTTTTCCTGCTGCTTGGAGCTGGGAAAGGCTCCTTCAGGGTTTTGTTTTCTGCTGCTTGGATCTGTGAAAGGCTCCTGCAGGGTTTTTTTTTTCTGCTAGCTCTCGTGGGCGTGCCGGCTTGGAGCTCCTACAGGGGTTTTTTTTCCTGCTGCTTGGAGCTGGGAAAGGCTCCTTCAGGGTTTTGTTTTCTGCTGCTTGGATCTGTGAAAGGCTCCTGCAGGGTTTTTTTTTTCTGCTAGCTCTCGTGGGCGTGCCGGCTTGGAGCTCCTACAGGGGTTTTTTTTCCTGCTGCTTGGAGCTGGGAAAGGCTCCTTCAGGGTTTTGTTTTCTGCTGCTTGGATCTGTGAAAGGCTCCTACAGGGTTTTTTTTTCTGCTGCTTGGAGCTGTGAAAGGCTCCTTCCGGGGTTTTTTTTCTGCTGCTTGGAGCTGTGAAAGGCTCCTTCCGGGGTTTTTTTTCTGCTGCTTGGAGCTGTGAAAGGCTCCTTCCGGGGTTTTTTTTCTGCTGCTTGGATCTGCGAAAGGCTCCTACAGGGTTTTTTTTTTCTGCTGCTTGGATCTGTGAAAGGCTCCTGCAGGGTTTTTTTTTTCTGCTAGCTCTCGTGGGCGTGCCGGCTTGGAGCTCCTACAGGGGTTTTTTTTCCTGCTGCTTGGAGCTGGGAAAGGCTCCTTCAGGGTTTTGTTTTCTGCTGCTTGGATCTGTGAAAGGCTCCTGCAGGGTTTTTTTTTTCTGCTAGCTCTCGTGGGCGTGCCGGCTTGGAGCTCCTACAGGGGTTTTTTTTCCTGCTGCTTGGAGCTGGGAAAGGCTCCTTCAGGGTTTTGTTTTCTGCTGCTTGGATCTGTGAAAGGCTCCTGCAGGGTTTTTTTTTTCTGCTAGCTCTCGTGGGCGTGCCGGCTTGGAGCTCCTACAGGGGTTTTTTTTCCTGCTGCTTGGAGCTGGGAAAGGCTCCTTCAGGGTTTTGTTTTCTGCTGCTTGGATCTGTGAAAGGCTCCTACAGGGTTTTTTTTTCTGCTGCTTGGAGCTGTGAAAGGCTCCTTCCGGGGTTTTTTTTCTGCTGCTTGGAGCTGTGAAAGGCTCCTTCCGGGGTTTTTTTTCTGCTGCTTGGAGCTGTGAAAGGCTCCTTCCGGGGTTTTTTTTCTGCTGCTTGGAGCTGTGAAAGGCTCCTGCAGGGTTTTTTTTTTCTGCTAGCTCTCGTCGGCGCGGCGGCTTGGAGCTCCTACAGGGGTTTTTTTTTCTGCTGCCTCTCGTCGGCGCGGCGGCTTGGAGCTCCTACAGGGGTTTTTTTTTCTGCTAGCAAGAAAGCCCATTGCAACCAGGAATGCAATGGGCGCTAGGACCCAGGGGACACCAGGAGGTGTTTTTTTTTCTGCTGCGTGTTGCTGTGAAAGGCTCCGACAGGGTTTTTTTGTTTTCTGCTGCTTGGAGCTGGGAAAGGCTCCTACAGGGTTTTGTTTTCTGCTGCTTGGATCTGTGAAAGGCTCCTTCCGGGGTTTTTTTTCTGCTGCTTGGATCTGTGAAAGGCTCCTGCAGGGTTTTTTTTTTCTGCTAGCTCTCGTGGGCGTGCCGGCTTGGAGCTCCTACAGGGGTTTTTTTCCTGCTGCTTGGAGCTGGGAAAGGCTCCTTCAGGGTTTTGTTTTCTGCTGCTTGGATCTGCGAAAGGCTCCTACAGGGTTTTTTTTTTCTGCTGCTTGGATCTGTGAAAGGCTCCTGCAGGGTTTTTTTTTTCTGCTAGCTCTCGTGGGCGTGCCGGCTTGGAGCTCCTACAGGGGTTTTTTTTCCTGCTGCTTGGAGCTGGGAAAGGCTCCTTCAGGGTTTTGTTTTCTGCTGCTTGGATCTGTGAAAGGCTCCTGCAGGGTTTTTTTTTTCTGCTAGCTCTCGTGGGCGTGCCGGCTTGGAGCTCCTACAGGGGTTTTTTTTCCTGCTGCTTGGAGCTGGGAAAGGCTCCTTCAGGGTTTTGTTTTCTGCTGCTTGGATCTGTGAAAGGCTCCTGCAGGGTTTTTTTTTTCTGCTAGCTCTCGTGGGCGTGCCGGCTTGGAGCTCCTACAGGGGTTTTTTTTCCTGCTGCTTGGAGCTGGGAAAGGCTCCTTCAGGGTTTTGTTTTCTGCTGCTTGGATCTGTGAAAGGCTCCTACAGGGTTTTTTTTTCTGCTGCTTGGAGCTGTGAAAGGCTCCTTCCGGGGTTTTTTTTCTGCTGCTTGGAGCTGTGAAAGGCTCCTTCCGGGGTTTTTTTTCTGCTGCTTGGAGCTGTGAAAGGCTCCTTCCGGGGTTTTTTTTCTGCTGCTTGGAGCTGTGAAAGGCTCCTGCAGGGTTTTTTTTTTCTGCTAGCTCTCGTCGGCGCGGCGGCTTGGAGCTCCTACAGGGGTTTTTTTTTCTGCTGCCTCTCGTCGCGCTAGCGGCGAAAGGCTCCTCCGGGGGTGTTTTTTTTTTTTTCTGCAGCTTCTCGGCGGCTGGAGTCTTGTGTTGTGTTTGCGGCGGGGGCTTCCTTGGGGCCGGCCTGACGTGGTGAGAGACGCTTCGCGCCTCTCACCACGTCAGGCCGGGAGCAACTGCGAGCCGCGCTGAGCGCGGCTCGCAGTTGCTGGGGCTGGGAATCGGAGGGACCAATCGGCAGGCGCGAAGCGCCTGCCGTTTGGTCCCTCCGGTTGTCTGTCATGAGGAAGGGTCCAATCCGGACCCTTCCTCATCCCGGACACATCCCGCCCCAGAACCCCTTACTGTTTTATTTAGTCCGTGGCGCCCGCGGCGCCACGGGCGGTGTACAGATATTAAAAGGAATATGGTTAAACAGAGCTTCCTACTGAAAAGTTGAAGAGTAACTATTAGAGTTACATTTTATGGTTTTAGGGGACGGGGATATGTAAGCCACCTCGAGCCTTCGGGGGGAGGCAGGGTATAAATATAAATATAAATATAATAATAATAATAGAGCTATACCTAACTTCACTCCCTGACTTTTTGTTGTTATCCCCATCTCCTCCTGCAGTCATTTTATTTATCTAAATCATGTGTAACATGCCTTTCTTCCCAATGGGGACTCAAACTGGTTCACATTGATCTCTTCCTCATCTGATCCTCATAGCAACCCTATGAAATAGGTAAATGTGACTGTGAGCTTCCATGACACCAGAGGGGGTCTGAACCTAGATCTCCCAGATACTACTCCAACATTCTTAACTAATATACCACACTAGTTGGTGCTGCCTACTATAGCAGAGTTCCAAAGGTGCCCACAAGTTCAAAAAGATTGAAGACCCCTGTTCTAAATAAAACTTTGGATTCTCTCTTGTGTGCCTCTTTAACATTGAAAGAAAGAGAGAGGCCTTTTTTTAAATCCTCAAAATACTTTGATATTCTGCTTTTTGAACCACTTGGAAGTAATTATCAGCTTTTATAATTAATTAATTAATTAATTAGTTAATTTTTAAAATTTATAGCCACTCTTCACACGGACTGGTGGTGGTTCACAACAATAAAACATTAAAACAGAGTAAAACCCATAAAACATCCCTTCCAACAAACAGCGGCAGATGATAAAATATAACCCTTTCTTATGACTCCAGTCCCCCTCCCTTCCGGTTCAGACGAAGGACAAGTTATCTCCCGATGGAAGTGAGGTGCCATACAGTTGTACTTTCAGGGGTGATCCTCAGATGGAATACTGGGACTCCACCCTGGCCTCAGAGCTTTAGGGATTCATGTTTTAAAAAAATTAAAAGAGAGATGTTAGATTCTGCTCCAATACTGTTCAAATGCAGAAAAAAATGTCCCCAAACTGTTTTTAGTTTTGAATTCATGTTCATTTTGACTATTTGCTTAAATGGTTGATCTGGTCCTGTAAACCTTAGAATTCCAGATGTGCCCACATCTGTTTGTATCAGCACCTCCCAAATGAAGACACAAGATACCAAGTGTGGGTTCAACTACTTTATTTTTTTTAACTGTATTCAACTTATGTAAATAGCTGATCTTTGTCTAGGTTGAAAGTGAGAGGGAGCAACTGGGGAAAACAGCTGAATCTCCTTGCCTGATTAGCTGCTGTTTCTTCTAGAGCCAATGGAGCCTAGTCTTTCATTTGAAGTGTTTGTGTGGGCAAATCAACCCACAGCACAATTTGCTGTGAGTCTCACTTTTTACAGTCTGATGAAGTAGCCCCAGAAACTCCTGCAGAGTTAGAGCAACAAAGTGCACTAATAGAAATGTGCATCTTATGGAGAGAAGACACAATTAGGAAGATTTCCTAAAACTCTGATAGTTTTAAGTGCTTACTTCAACTTCAGAAACCTGCTATTTCTATTAAAGTGGGTGTTTTGCAAGAAAACTAGTTGAAGCTTGTACAGTGATTGACACACTGAACTTACATTGAAGGATTGTGGCAGCCTTTCTTGGCTACTCGTTATTGTGGGGACTAGAGGGCAAATTGGAAACTGCTGATCACATATGAATGAAGTGTTGTGTCAGCAAGTTTAAAAACTCTACTACCATTGTGGGTTGTCTTGAGGCCAGCCATGAGCTAATACAGCCTGCTTTAGTTATTCAGTGATGATCCATTTTGTTTGATTTTAAACCTAGAATTAGGACTTTTGCTGCAGTTGTACACTTTTTAACATATTATAAAAGTTCATACTTAACATGTTATAAAGATCACTTTTAAACTGATTCTGCAGATAAGATAATTTTATTTACAAAAATTTGGTAAGGAAATGTATTTTAAATTCATAACTGCTAAAAGTTTACTTAGTCTCTAATCCTGCAACGTATTTCTATTACAACGTGTTCTTGTTGTAAATATTTTGATTTTTTTCTAAGTAATTTGAAATGGCACAAGTATTGAGAACATCCATGTTTTGCTATGTTTCTCATTTGGAACATTTATATTCAGTAGACTGGTTTCTCAATGTTCTACAAAGGTGAGGGCTTTTTTGTAGTAAGATAGAGTGCCTTTACTATTATCAGCATCCAAAAAATAAATTGTGAAATATTCTGCTCTCCAAATAATAGAATGTGCTCTGATATCTTTAGATCCCAAAGCAATACAGAAGGGTGGGAATGGGGACGTTGCTGAATCCATTCATAGCTTGAGACCCCCAGAGTGTCAGTGGGCTTGATTGTTCCCTGGAACAAACCATGAGTATGAGGCAAGCTTAATGGAACACTTGGGGAGGTAATTCTGAACTATGACACTATCTTGAGAGAAATATGATTCTGTGTTGTAACCAAAACCAGATTTTTAGGGCTATTTATAGTAGGAAATGGAGGCAGAAGTTAAAATCATTGTTGTTGAAATGTTTGGTGTTTTGTGAGTTTTGAAATATTCTCAATTTCCGGTGGTATTATGTGTCTTACAGTACCAGAATCCTTTTCTGTAAACTTAATGGTACAATTTAGCAGCTTTTTTCTTCCTGCTTTTTATCTTTGTCAGTAGTATATTGAAAGCCTCCATTTCTTATATACTTTGATCAAAATACCTCTGTGAACTTTTTGTTCAAATACAAGATTTTACAATTTAGAGACCCTGTACTCCCCCCCCTGCACACACACATACAGTTTTCACACTTTAATGAAGTCAGAGTTGAATGGTGAGTTCATATAACCTAATGATAATATGCCTTGTTAACATTGCAGATTTCAGAAAGTACACCTTGAACCAACAAACTCTTTGATCTGTCCTTTAGATTCTGGTATCTCTAAATTATGTATTTCTGTATGTGGTTTAAACTGATTTAATTCCATCCAGTGCATGGAAAAGTTTCCTGAGTTCCATTCCTGAAGCGACTCTTAATTCTTGGGAGGATCATTGCCAGAGTTGCGATACCGGTGAAGAAATAACCTGGACTTTTTTTTTGGGGGGGGGGGGATCTGAAGCTCAGGTTGGAGTAAGGAAAGGTAAGCATGGCCTGAAATATGTAGGTCTCCTTGCTTTGTTTCTTAAACAAACAGTCTCACACAGTTTAGAAACACTAGAACTTTACATCTGGAGAATATCCATGGCCTTCCCCTAGAAATGACCTGTTTCCTTGTGTGCATGCTTCCAACAATGAGTTGAATGTTCCAAAACCTCCAGAGAGCCCTGCCCATGAGGGAACTTTGGAACATTCAGCACACATGCCACGCCAACTTTTCAGGAACAGTATGCCCAAAGGTGGGGGGGGGATTTAAAGGGAGCACATGGCAGTGCAACAGCTGCAAATGACAGCCATTTGGCTGATATTATCAGCTGTTATACAGCCTCTTCTCTTTCAGTGCTCCCCCTAGACTGTGAGGAGGTGGGCCAGGCACCCTTAGAGGCAGCACACTTTGAGTGCTGGTGCCGGCTGCCCTGATCTCCAGCAGGGATGGCCCACTCTCACTCAGGCCTCCTGCCTGCAGGAAAGTGGAGGGAGGATGGTCAGGCACCCTCAAAGGAACCACATTCTGAATACCAGGCCAGGTGGCCCTGTTCACTGCCATAGCCACCACACTCTGGAACATTTACAGGGAGAGGGTGCCATTTAACACCTGACAATTACAGCCATGCCGCCTGCTCCCTTTAAATTCTTCCCCAGCTTCAGAAAGAATTTACAGAGAACAGGCAGGGCAGCTGTCATATTCAGCTATTAGGTGACCACCTGATCCCTTTAAATCCCTCCCACCCACCTTCATAAGCAAAGCTGCCAGTGAAAGTAGGAGGGAACATTTAAAAGGAGTGTGGGTCTGGAGCAGATTGTATTATTTGGTCAATTTCACACTCCACTACAAGGGAGCAAGTTGCCTAGAGCAAGTTGCCGAAATCTAGCCTGGAAGTGACAGTTGCATGGATCACCATGACTTGGCTGTTTGTCAAGATACAAGTAACCAAAATGTGTATCTATTTTAATACGTAGTAAGCTGCCTCATGTCCAATGGGAGAGTGGTATTTTAGAAATCTAATAATAATAATATTAGTAGTAATAGACTATAAAGAAGAAAGACACAAGTGTACCATGTAAAATGTTTACAACTGTGGCTGTGATTCCTGGAAGAAGAGTTGGTTCTTATATGCCAATTGTCTCTACCTGAAGGAGTTTCAAAGCAGCTTACATTCATCTTTCCTTTTGTCTCCCCACAACAGACACCCTGTGAGGTGGGTGAGGCTGAGAGAGCTCTGATATTACTGCTCCGTCAGAACAGCTTTATCAGTACTGTGGCAAGCCCAAGGTCACCCAGCTGGTAGCATGTGGGGGAGCACAGAATCAAACCTGGCTCACCAGATTAGAAGTTGGCACTCCTAACCACTACCCAAAGCACTACACCTAGCAGCTGAGATCCAAAATGAATATAATATGCAAATAATAATTTAAATGTATTGTGTCCCCCACCCCTTCCTTTTCATAGGAAAAAAATAAACATTAAACATTTCATGCTTGGTAGTTTCCTGGTCAACTAGAGCAGGGGTAGTCAACCTGTGGTCCTCCAGATGTTCATGGACTACAATTCCCATAAGCCCCTGCCAGCATTTGCTGGTAGGGGCTCATGGGAATTGTAGTACATGAACATATGCAGGGCCACAGGTTGACTACCCTTGAACTAGAGTATTTGTACCTTTGTTTCAGCTACTATAGAGCCTCTTGTGGTGCAGGGTGGTAAGGCAGCCAGCATGCTGTCTGAAGCTCTGACGATGAGGTTGGGAGTTCGATCCCAACAGCTGGCTCAAGGTTGACTCAACGTTCCATCCTTCCAAGGTTGGTATTATGAATACCCACCTTGCTGGAGGGGTAAAACGGTAATGACTGCGGAATGGAATGGCAAACCACCCTGTATTGAGTCTGCCAAGAAAACAATAGAGGGCATCACCCCAAGGGTCAGGCATGACTCGGTGCTTGCACCTTTCATCTAGTATACTTTCTGGAATTGTTTCCCATGAAATATTTTTCTCATCCAAGAAATGTTACATAAACATCAAATCAAAATGATAATAATTTCCCTCTTAGTAGATGGGTAAATTGTTGCTGATCTAGTTACCACTCTAAGTTTCTAATTCCTAGCAATCATAGAAGTGGCTATTGACCCTCAAGGCCACAGAGGTCCATCTAATTAATCCTAGTTTAGGGATTCAACCATTCCAGCAAGATTTATATTAGGCTGTGGGTACCTTCTTGTACTTGTTTACACAACCTGGGAAACAATCTAAATATATAGTGTAATTTATCCAACATTTAGGTAATAGTTTGCTGTTCTTCCTCAGAAACTAGTCTGATAGTTTCTTTAATGCAGTCAAGATGATTGCTTGTCTTTCGAGAGAAGTCGAGCTAATCTGTATACTGTGTTTCACAGTATAAATAAAAGGCAAAGTGGGGTGGGGGTGGGCCGAGTCTGGGATTGAAATCACCGTTTGGTCCCTTGGCCCTGGATTGACAAGCAGAGGTGCCAATTGGAAGGTGCGAAGTGCCTTCCGATTGGCCCCTCTGCTTGTCAGTCCAGGGGCTTGTTGCCAATCCCGATTGGCCCCTTGGCCCTGCCCACTCCACCTCCATCTCTCGCCAGGAACCGTTGCCTGCCTGTGATCAATGTCAGCGAATCCCAGCAATGCAATAACAAACTGGGCCGCCGCTCGGTGCCCTGATCCATGGGCTAGCAGCCAGGAGGTTGGGGGGCTTCAGCCCACCCCACCGGCAGCAAGAGCCTGGCAGGGAGCAGATCATCCCAGTGTCTGCTTGCAGATGCTCTGTGTCCCCTGTGTCTTCAGCCTGCACTTAGCATGCGCGGGGCGCCCTCACCGACAAGCCTCAGCAGCCCCCTGGTCTCCCTCACCCTTTTGTCGTCACTGCCACTCGATTCCACCTTGATCATCAAGGTTGGTGGGGGCTGTCGAGGACAGGGAGCCGCCCAAGTCCACACTTTGTGTGCGCCCAAGAGCACGCTGCACACCCTGGTCTGCTTTGCCCATTTGTCGCCGGCACCCATTAGTTGCTCGCATCCGCCTCAATCATGAAGGTTGGGAAGCCCCTGGGGGCGTTGGGGGCCATCGAGGACTGGAGGGCAAGCTGCGAGGTCCGGTTGCTCGCCCTGTATTCGGGGTGTGTGGTTAGCTTAGGAGCACACCGCTTTCCTTATGGCGTTGAGATGCATGCATGAGCACCAGAGCCTCCCCAAGAAGCACCCCTTCCCCCCATGCAGATCCCAAATGCACCCACTGCTACTCTGCCCCTTTCATCCAGAACTCTTCCTCCACCGCCTCCCCCCAGGTCTCCCCCCCTCACTCGATCTCTGGACCCTCCACCTCACCCCCTGCCCCATCCCCTTTCAAAGCCCATTTATTTTAAATGGGCTTTGATGCTAGTAATCAATAATGTAATTATTGGCTCCTTAAGAGGTTTTTAGGAATTATTGTACCGCCACCTACTTTTTCTATTTCCATTTCGTTTTACTGTTAAGGGTTTTTTTTAATGGGCTCTTGTATTGTATTTTTATTGGTTTTTACTGTGAACCGCCATGAGATGGCTTGTCATGAGTGGCAGTATATAGATTTAAAAATAAATAAATAAATAGTTTGAGACCAAAATCTGCTAGTATACTTTTAGGCGTGATGAATTCTATCCAAAATAGAATTTTCTGGACTACTTTGTGATAAGTAAGATTGTTACTGGTTGCTTTCTAATACAATAGGCTAGCTACATAATTTGCCAAGGTGAGGTGTGGATTACTTGTGTACTTGAAGCTGGCTAGAGGCTTTCAATGCATCATGTTATTTTCCTGTGTGGATTGCTTGTCATGTGTAGTGGATGTGACAGATAGAACACAAACTTTTGTGTCACAGCAACCAAGGTATCCTGATATACTTGGAGAAGTCATTATTTTAATCAGTGGCTTGAGTTGAGCAGAGGGGAGTACAAATAGTAAATGGTCAGGATACAGAGAATATATATTAACATTCTAAAGGCTCATAGAATATAGATAACATTGTTGTATTTCAGAATACTACAGGTTCAGCAAGTTCATGAATCCAAAATCATGGCTGCATGGGACAATTAAAACAGATTAAATTATCCAGAAATGAGAGTTGAAAATGGTTTTCCTCTGCTTCTTTCAGACTGCTTTAACAAAGTGCCTTTTAAAACAAATTATTTTTAATTAAAAAGTTTAGTGTTATATGTTTAAAAGAAACTTGATCAAATGGAATATTGGCCCCAATTATTTGAGCTTGTTGTTGCTTTTTTCATATGTTAGGAGCATTTCATAAAATTTATTTATCTAAGGCCATCTCATTTCCTATTTGTGGGTTATAAATTCAGTGGATCTTCTTAGAGTAAGGACTGTTTTTGTTCAATCATCTCAAATTGTCTTGAAATCTTGCATCAGTGAAACTTTTCACCAGTTATAATATCAAGATATTCTAGTAATGCTAATAATACTTGTTGATTTTATTAGAAACTGGAAGCATTTATTGCAACAGACCAAAAATGTTTTGGTAACAAAGTAAGAAGAATATTGACCTTGGGAAGGTATGTTGAAGTTAAAGGTAGTTAAAGGTATTTTATTGAACTATGCTATCTCAGTTTTTAAACAGTATCAGACTGTTGTGTTACATTTATTGTAAAGCAGTCTTTGCAAGAATGTGGATATTTAATTATTGAATTACAGACCTTTAGTTGGATATTGATTAATCAAAGTAAGAGTTGATTCAACTGTTAAAATTAAATTTATTATTAAAGCATCAAGATCCTGAAAGAATCAGACTGTGGGCTACTGTAATTCTAAAGAGACAAACACATATGTAATGAAACTGGAAAGAATCAACCAATTAGTATAATTATAAATTGTGTGCATATAGTTTGAAGTGCCATTTGTTTATATACACGTTTGTTATTTCATTCGGTCATTTTTTTCCATTTTTCTTTGTTTCTTTGTTCTTTCTATGTTCCCTGTCCCCCTCTCTCTCCTCCACACATGCTAAAGTGGAACCACTAAATATTACCCATTTATTGTGCCAAAAATTATAGTTACTATAATTTGTGGAAAATATTACCGCAGTAATTGGATTTCCATTAAAATAGTTTTAGTATTTTTCTACATTTTGCAAGGTCATGTTCTTTGCTATAAAACAGAAATTGTATTGGTTTCTGACTGTTGCTCATTTATAATAACAGAAAATTTCTTTTTATTCTTGAGCATATCTTCATAAAATAGAATGTCAAACATTATTTTTACATTGTAGTGGCTACCGAACCCCGGCCATTTTGTTCAAAACTACCTATTTATACAGAAATTCATAATTTAAAATTAAAATTTATTTTAATAATAAACCAGCACAAAACATGAAAAAAACCAGCACAAAAATGAAAAAAACAAAATATTTTTCTATTCACATCCAACAACAATAAAATCTGGAAATCTTTTTTGTCGTATTCTATTATTCATTTAGATTACAAACCGCATTAGGGGATGCTCATGTTGATTTGCCTGCAAAAGTCTTGGACTTTATATTCTTTTTGTCTCATTAACTTAGTGCTAACAAATGCTTAGTGAACATTGGAAGAGTTGACTTTAAAGTTTAAATATGACTGAGGTTGACTGCATTCCTTCAGGGATTTGTTACTAATCCTTTAAAAGGCTATTTGAAATATTTTGTTTTCCAAACGTCTCTGCAAAAAATGCATAAATGTCTCTGCAAAATTACCCTTAGAGTTTTGCTTTAGTATTTTGTGTCAGGGGAGCTAATAACTCACAGAAACCAGAGTTCTTTAAATATCTCCTTTAAGTGTGATTATTTTATAATAAGTTTATAAAAGCTTCACTGAATGTTTGAATAGAAGGCAATCAGGTTAACACAAGAATCATCAGAAGATTCACAACAGGTACTTATAGAATCTGTATTTTTAGCAGAATTTTCCATGGGAAAATGGTACATTTCATACCAGGTTGCATTTCATACAGGACAGCAGTTATAGGCCAACAAGGACATGCATATGAACGCTTGTTTGGCATAGAATTGTCCACAGCTTTATTAACATTCCAACTGGAGCATGGGTGCAGCCTGGGAAGAAAACCCTTGTCGCCTCACGATCAGCAGTCCGTGAGGAAGGCCAGACCTCAGTAGTGGGACCGGAGTTGCCAAGTGCTCGGCACCCTATAGCCACTGGGACCAGAATGGGGGAAGGCAACCTCATATTGGGAGGCCAAATGGGTGTGGTCCTCTGCTTCGTTTCCCCCAGTTACCCGTCAATGTGAGCTTGCCTCTGCAGCTGGAGAGGCACCACAGTTCAGCATCTATGCACCCTCTTACAGAGCTCACCCTCCTGCTACTGAAAAGTCTCGTTCACAGAACAGACTGCTCAAAACACGAATCTCCCCAGGCTAAAACCACCAGCTGCGACAATATTTTAGCAACAAGCAAAAGCACAAAAATATGTTTACAATTTTGAGAACCATTAAATCGAACAGAGACCATTAAATCATTAAAACATATGTGGTAACTGTTTTAAAACATATCCATCATCCTTAACACTGACCTCTAAAATTTGCCTTACATATATGATAACAATTTAACTACTAATGACTTATTCCAACTTAACACTTGTTACAGGATGGGTGAGTTTTTAATCTCCCGCTGGTTGGTTGAGGTGGCAAGAGGCCAGTTAATGGGCACCCCTGCCATTGCACAGCACACACAGAAGCGAGCCATGCCCAAGCCACCTGGCCTTGCCATGCTCCCTCTTTGATGGCACTACTGTCTGCTTAGGCAACTTGCAGCCTAGCGGTAACGGCACGGCTGTAATTGGCCAACAGGACATGTTAGTCAGAAGTAAATTAAACACCAATAAATCACAGACTAATACTGTAGAGCAGTGGTCCCCAACCTTTTTATCACCGGGGACCACTCAACGCCTTTTACTGAGGCCCGGTGGGGGGGTAGTTTACTCCTCTACTCTCAACCACTGCCCTAGCGCTCTTTGATCACTATGGTAATGTTTAAACATCCCTTCAAAATAAGATACAGACACGCCACAACAATGATGCGTGTTGTAAAGGGCTGGGGGGGATGAAGTAAAGGGCCGGGGGGGGGGGAGAAGGCATCCTTCGGGGCCCACCTCCAATTAGTTGAAGGACCACATGTGGTCCGCGGCCCACAGGTTGGGGATCGCTACTGTAGAGAATTAGAGGATTCCTCAGTATGTGCTCTGTCTCTAAAAACAAGTATATTTAGGAATGTTGCAGATCAGACTTTTTATATAAATTGTTTTGCTAAATTGTGCCAGTAAATCTGAAATCTTGCAATTCAATGTGAATGTGAAAAACTGTATTTAGTCATGACGCATACTGTAGTCTTTGACTAATAACAACTGGATAACTTTATTTTCCTGGGCTCCAAGATCACTGTAGATGGGGACTGCAGCAAAGAAATTAAAAGATGCTTGCTCCTGGGGAGGAAAGCTATGGCAAATCTAGACAGCATCCTAAAAAGCAGAGACATCACCCTGCCAACAAAAGTCCGTCTAGTCAAGGCTATGTTCTTCCCAGTTGCAATGTATGGCTGTGAAAGTTGGACCATAAGGAAGGCCGAGCATCAAAGAATTGAGGCTTTTGAACTCTGGTGCTGGAGAAGACTTGCGAGTCCCTTGGACTGCAAGGCGAACAAACCGGTCAGTCCTAGAGGAGATCAGCCCTGACTGCTCCTTAGAAGGCCAGATCCTGAAGATGAAACTCAAATACTTTGGCCACCTCATGAGAAGGAAGGACTCACTAGAGAAGAGCCTAACGCTGGGAGCGATTGAGGGCAAAAGAAGAAGGGGACGACAGAGAATGAGGTGGCTGGATGGAGTCACTGAAGCAGTCGGTGTGAGCTTAAATGGACTCCAGGTTATGGTAGAGGACAGGAAGGCCTGGAGGATCATTGTCCATGGGGTCACGATAGGTCGGACGCGACTTCACACCTAACAGCAACAATAACTTCATGTATGATGATTTTGGATTCTTCTTTCAGTGGAAAAGCCACATAAACTTGGAGGAATGATTCCTTAGGCTAGAAGGGGGATTTAGCCTAATGATCTTCAAACTTTGTTCAGTGAAACAATAGGATCTACCCCAGGTTTTCAAGCTTCAACTGGCAAAAAATGCCAGGATTCAAACAGGAACAGTGTGTAAGAAATGTATGTAATCATTTTGAAATAAACTCTATTGGCTGTCAATTTTGTGCATAATAAAAACAGCAGTTGAGGATCCACAAGAAGCTTGTGGGGTGGCTGCCCCATTCTAAATTTCTCTTCAAAGATGTATAACTGTCTCTGCAAAATTACTCTTAGAGTTTTGCTTTCAGTACTTTGTGTCAGGGAAGCTTCTTTCCCTCTCTTACATTCTTCCTTTCTCCTGCCAACCTTATTATTCTACCCTCCCTTGTCACTTCCTCTCTCTTTCCACCTGTACTCCCTCACTCTTTCTTTCTCTGTCTTTTTACCTCATCCCTCTTTGTCTCTCTTTTGGCCTCCTGTTCCCTCCCCCACTTGCACAGCAACAGCAGTGGTGGAGGAAGCAACACTTCCAGCCACCCAGCTAACCTCCCTCACAGCAACAGTGGGAGTGGCAGCTCTCCAGGAATCACAATGGATCTCCCAGCTACAAAGATCAATTCCCTTTAGGATTACCATCTTCAGGTTGGGAAATTCCTGGAGGTTGGGTGTAGAGCCTTGGGATGATGAGGCGTGGGGATGGAGACAACCTCAGCTGGGTATCATGCTATAGATTTCACCCTCCAAAGCAGTCATATTCTTGAGGAAAATTGATCTCTGACATCAGGAAAGCAGCTAGGATTCCAGGTGATCTCCAACCCTCACCTGAAGTTCAGCAAAAGTACAGGCACTCTGTGTTTGTGTGTGTGTGTTCTTTTTAAACTCCCCAACATTTTTTTAAGATTTATTTTTTTTCAGCAAATGTGAAGTATTTTTCAGATTTGTAGGAAGATCTGTGTGTGTAGGTGTTTTTTAAAGTTTATTTGTCATTGTAGGAAGATCTGTGTTGCCCATTCACAGCTGCAGTCCCCATGTTTAAGTATCAAAACGTTTTGGTGATTGGATTTCAGAATAAAAGATTAAAAGTTTTGGCTGTTCATAGGCTTAGTCCTACTTATACATTTTGGCCACTTTGTTGCAATTATCTGAGAAGTTTTGATGCATTTACCTTTAATCACAGGGCCAGTTTGATAAGAAGGTTTGTTCCTCGAGTTCTACCACAAAACTCTGATTAGTGGTCTCCTAATCAGAGTTTGTGAAATTATCTGTCTCTTTCTTGGACTTTAGGATGTAGGCAAAGCTATTTGAGAGAGCGATTTAGAAATGGCTGCTGAAATTTGTAGTCTGTGTTTTTGAGAAGTGTTTTGCAGGCTGTTGTGTTTTTTTTTAAGTTTCTTTTTATGCTCAATCACTTTGAGAGGTATGTTGAAGAATAAAATAGCTAAAATGTTTTAAAATTGTATATTAATGTATTCGATCACATATGACCGTATTATTATAATGCATAAAACAGTATGAGAATAAGTTTTGAATATAAAAGTATAAGGCAATGGATTCATTGTGAGATGTATAAGATTTCCCTTTTGAGTTGGGTATATTGAAAGCAATGGGCAGTGTGTAGAAATGACAAAATGTGTAATATGGAATGTGTAGTAGTGATGAAATTAATGAGATGGTTGTAAAGTACATTGGATGTGAAATTTGAAGTGTTTGAAGTAAGATTTCTGAAAAGTATAATGATTTTGTAGAGGATTCTTGAAAAGTATAATGAAGAAGATGGTGGGGAGAGATACTTTCTGTTCCACACGCCCAGTAATGTGGATTTTTGCTATGTATATTATATTGTATGGTTTTTCTTTTTTCTTTTATCTCCCTTTTATATTATTGCATTGTTTTTAAAATAAAATCATTATAAAATAATAACTAAAATATTGTAGATATATAAATATATAAACATAAGGGTATTCTGAAATAGTAAAACAAATATATTAATGGCCAGCTGTACCCTTTAGAAACATAATGTTCATAAGCTATATTCTGAATTATGAGAAACTAGAAATAAAGCCTGCTGTCCTCTGAATACAGCGGCCGCTAGCATGTGTAGGCTGGGGGGTGCGGGCAGTTGTAGAGTATAGAGTTCAGGGGCCATAGGAAGGGGTGGAGAGGGTGGCTAGTTGTCGCCGCGCGAGTGTGCGCCAGTAGTGGTGCGCCACCAGTGGCAGGCACAGGGCCCGACGTGTGGCCAGCGGCGCGGCCAGGGCTCGGGGGCGACGCTGCCGGCAGCAGAACGGAGCAGGGAAGAGCACCGTCACGTGCGCAGGCAGACCTGGTGGCATGCCGGTGGCGGCGGGGAAGCGGGCAAAGCGGCAAGTGGCGGCCGGGAGAAGGCTTGGGGGGGTGCGAAGGGACGTGCGGGGTTGGGGTGGGAAGGGCGTGTTGGCGGGGCGTGGAGAGCCGTTTGGGAAGGTGCAGCGGGGGTAGCGGGCAGTTCGCTGGGCGGGGAAGGGGTGTCTCTGGGCGGAGGGAAAGCAGGTTTCCCTCAGCCCAGCGGCATGGGGCGAGGCTCCTCCGTGGCAACTATGCGGTGTATGTGGCCGACTTATTGTGCTGCGGGCGCAGAGGCAACGATGGCGGCCTCGGAGGAGTGGAGAGGCGGCGGCGGGCCAAGTAGCCAATGGGGAGGCACCTTTTGCCACTTGGCCCTGGAGTGGCACTCAGAGGAGCGAATCAGGAGCTGCTTCGGGGCTCCTGATTCGCTCCTCCGAGTTTTTATCCCGGACAGCGCCCGCCCACTCTCCTCCCACTTACCCCTTACCTTTTTATTTAATACTGAGGAGCGGTTTAAAGATTATTGCTTAAATTTGAAGGAAACATATAATTTATGTGACCTGCTTGTTCTGGTGAAATTGCAGCAGTCAAAGAGGCTGTATATGCGTTGAACAATACATGTATGGGTCTTTTCCTTTCTGTCTTTTTCATGCATGGAATTTTCTTAAAATAAAGCTCTAATGGCATAGGCTTTTATAACTCAAAACTTGAGTTTATCGGTTAGCTCTAAAGAAAACGTATGTTAAAATTATTATTATTTCTTTTTAGGTTCGCGTCTTCGCCAAGAGGATTTCCCACCGCGAATTGTTGAACATCCTTCAGATCTAATTGTGTCTAAAGGTGAACCAGCAACTTTGAACTGTAAGGCTGAGGGAAGGCCAACACCAACTATTGAATGGTATAAAGGAGGAGAAAGGGTTGAAACTGACAAAGATGATCCTCGCTCTCATCGGATGTTGCTACCAAGTGGATCTTTATTTTTCTTACGCATAGTTCATGGCCGCAAGAGTAGGCCTGATGAAGGAGTCTATGTCTGTGTAGCAAGGAATTACCTTGGTGAAGCTGTGAGCCATAATGCATCACTGGAAGTAGCAAGTAAGTTTTTTTCCCCCTCTGTCCCATATGCTGTTCATTAGCTATTGCTTTGGCAGTCGTCACTTGAATAGTTATAAAACCAAGTTTGAGTCCAGTTGCATCTTTTAAGACTGACAAGGTTGTATTCAGTGTATGAGCTTTTGTGTGCATACATTGAAACAGACTTCCTCAAGCTTTTGGTGTAGGTGGAGAGAGGATGTGTGTGTGTGTGTGTGTGTGTGTTGGGGGGGGTGTTAATTGCCAGCAAGGACTAACTAGACTCAAAATGCATAAGTAACTGAGGGATAAGTATAGCTAAGATTAGATTAAAGCTATTGGTAAGACCTGTAAATAGCAGCTAATTTGCACACATACAGTAAAAGAGTTAACAAACAAATTTGAGAGCTGCCTCAGCAGTGAAGGATAGTGCAGTGGAAACAAAAGAAAGGGTTAGGATCCAAACCAAAATGTGAGTCGATAGTAAAGAAATAAACTGTGTTAAACAGCAGGTAGAACAGATGTGTTCATTATCAGTTTGTAGTTTTGAGAATAAACAATCTGGTCTAAACTGAAATTTGAAATAAAAGTATAATGAAGATACGTGATTTATAAGGGTTTTTTAATAAGAGAAAAACTGTTTCCAATATGGAATCTGGCTGTTCTTGTGCTCATTTGCATCTACTAGGCAATGTTGCAACACATGTTCCATATTCCATTTATCTATTTCAGCGATCTTGTATTGGTAGACTATGAATATGCTTAGTGAACTGTTGTAGTACAGACTGTAGGCATTCACATTAGTATACATGGGCCAGGGAGACACTGGGTATATTTGAAGCTGTGTGATTGGTGAAATATGTTCAAGTTTTTTTGCTTAATGCATTGACTTCAAAAGTTTTCCCATAGCTGCAGGTGCTGTAAGTAATTTTTAAATTTCCATAGAAGAGCTGTGAATATTTCATATCTGAGATATCCATTAAAACTTGTAACTACATCCTTGGTGAATTAACTGTTGTACAGAACAGACAAATTAAACAACATATTCAGTTGCTCTCCAACACATTCTACCACTGGGAAACTAAGAATCGCTAGCTATACTGATGCTGACGTGAAATGGATTTATTTTCACACAAGTTTCTGTATATGTCACAGATGTCATTTTAACTATTTATTCTATTTAGCATTTGAAATTAATTGTCACAAAGTATGGTTTACAACTGTTCTATAGCCTGTAAATGTGTTTTGTTGATTTTTTTTCCATTACATGCTTTCATGTTTCAGTACAGTATAAATAGATGGGGAGGTTTTGCAATTTGCCAGTTCACTTGTCAATTAATGTGTATTTTTGATCCTTGTCTTCAGTGATATTGATTTGGTTGCAATAAAGGGTTTAATTATAAGTTGGTGGATTAATGAAAAGATTAGTTACAAACTGGGGGTCCTGCCCAATGCTAAGCATTGGCATGGTAGATCTGAGGCCTTGAGTGATATCAGTGGATGAATACAGTTGTAGGTGGACAGAGCTGACTCGAATAGTGAGAAGGGTTGTTTTATTCCACTATCTAGGGTAATATTGTTAACTGTTGTGGGGGTTTAATGGGTTATAATGTTTTATATATTACTCTGTAAGCCGCCTCGATGACTTTGTTGAGATGTGGGATAAATAAATCAATTCCAAATTTCTTATTAAGTTTTTGAAATGATGGTAAAAGTTCATATGTTAAAAGAAATAAGTGACATGTAATAATTATGTAGTATGGTAATTTAAATGTACAGAAAACAAAATGAGACTTCATCGAAAATAAAAATCTCAATTGTAGTATAGCAAACATTTTAATAAGAAAATGAGAATTCTGCCAGATCAGACCTGTGGTCCATCTAGCCCAGTTTCATGTCTCACACATTAGCCAGAGTACAGTTTTCTGTGGCGGTCCAACAACAGAACACAAAGATTGAGGCTGGTCCCTGATGTGCCTCTTGGCACTGTCATCGAGAGATTTGCTGCCTCAGTTCTTTTAGTCACCATAGCTAGTAACCACTGCTAGATCTATCATCCATGCATCTGTATAATCCCTTTTTAAAGCCGTCTATGCCTGTGGCCTTCACTACATTGTCTGCCAGTGAATTCCAAATTTTAAGCACTTGTTGAATAAAGAATTATTTCCTTTTGTCTGTCCTGAATCTACTGCTCATCAACTTCATTTGAATGCCCTTGAGCTCTACTATTTTAGGAGTGGGTGTGGGGAAATTCTTTCTTCTTTCTCTAGCCCATGTATAATAGAAAAACAAAAATTAGGTACATATACCGTACAATCCTAAACAGACGAAAGCCCTTCTAAATTCATTGACATCCACAAAATTAACAGTCTAAGATAGCATTGTTAATTTATGAATAACCAAGGATTAATGATTTATTTTGAATTTATTTGAGCCTGCCTTTCTCCCACAAGGCAGGATCTAAGGTGGCTTACAATGAAAGATGCTAGGTAAATATAATAAAATAAAGAATCGTCCAGACCTTTTGAGGAACAGTATTATTATCTCTCTAAGCAGAGTGCTTCACATATGGGGCAAGAAGGAGATGAGAAGCTGAGGAAGACCAACCTTTGCTAGAACCCTTTTCTCTAGCAATAAGTTCACAGAAGACTTGCCCCAGTGTTGCAAATGAAGACTTGAAACAACAGAATGGGTTTAACTAGTTTATTTAATTTTATTCAAATTTGCTGATCTGTGTGATCAGTTAATTATGGTAATATTTAATTGCTAGAGTAGCACCTGAGAGACCCAGGTAAAAATCCCTTAGGGCAAACACACTCAACCTAACCTAACTCACCAGGTTGTTGTAAAAATGGAGGAGAGAACAACTTAAGCCACTTTGGCTGCCTGCTGGGGAGAAAACTGTGGTATATTCTAAACAAGTAGATAAAACAGTAGATCAATGAACATATCCCCATGTTAGAAAATAATTGTCGATCCAACCCCAGTCCATTTACATAAATTAATAAAGTAATCAACACAAAACAGAAAAGAAGTTCTTCTGCTTTGATTTCTCCTATTTTATTTTAGGCACTATACCTTCTGGAGAGCCTTCTGGAACCAGAGCTCAGAAACTGATGGGACATAAACATACAATTAGATTGCAAGCTTTCTTTTTTAAAGGAATCATTTTCTGCCAGTAAAACCAATGGCCGAATGGAAGTGGTATATCTTATGAATTAGTCAAGTTATTGCTAAAGTCTGTTCATCTCTCGCCCTCAATTTTTTTCAACCTAATTTTTTAATCACTTGAAGTGTGTTTGTATGTTTAAAGTTGAAATTACCCTCTGTAGTAGTAGTAGTCATATTCTTGCCCAAGGAGCCGTGGGATTCTTTCATTCCATTTGGAGTTGTTGGAGTTGGGAAGGTGGCCTAGTGGTACAGTTAGTGAATTGCCTGAGAAGGGGAGCTGTTCTAAGTAGGGATGTGCAAGGGGGAAAAAATCAGCATTGTTCAGTTCCATTGGATACCCCCCCCCCAAGTTGGTATTTCAGGTAGGGGAATGGATCCTGATAATAGTATGGTTATGAGATGCAAGATTTTTTGGGAATCCTTAATGTTTTCAGGTACAATAGACCCAAGAATAAAATGCCCATAAAAGGGGGGGCATCTCAACCCCCTGGGGCTTGCTTGGCTTCTCCTGCGGTATGGTTTAAACCTAACTGCAGAAAAGGCTGTCTCCGGGATCTGTGTGTGACAGGAAGGTCACTACCACATGCAAACCTGAGAAAATTAGCCGGGATGGCAAGAGCTAAGAGCTCCATGGCAGCCCAGCTGCTGCTTGGTTAAAACTGAGCTGCAAGAGGAGTGAGACAAGCTCCAGCTGAGATGCCACATAGCTCTCAGCTCCTGCTGACCCAGCTGATTGTCTCTTGGAGTTTGACCATGGAAGACATGACCAGTTGGGATGGTAGGAGCTGATAGCTTCATGCTGTCTCAGATGGGGCTGCCTCCTCTTCAGTAAAGCTAAATACACATGAATAAAAACTGGCTATCTACATTTGTCTCTGGTAATATATTTAGTGCATATACCTGTAAGGGTTTTTTTTAACGTTTCTGGCAGAAAAGCTATCCATATAGTTCATGGCTATCATATAATTAGTTGTTACTGGCTTGTGTTTGAAAGTAATCTGTTATGGACAGTTCAGTGTGGATAATTGGTTCAAGCCTGTGC
The DNA here is from genome assembly GCF_049243985.1 of Paroedura picta. NCBI lineage: Eukaryota > Metazoa > Chordata > Lepidosauria > Squamata > Gekkonidae > Paroedura > Paroedura picta. Next base: position 48,333,098 of record NC_135374.1, read on the forward strand.
AACCAGATAAAGGTTAGATTGGTTCATACAGTTGTGTCAGAATGAAGCTAATATAGTTTGAAAGGTGCTGACCGTTTACCAATCATACAGCCTTGTAATTCTCTTAAAATCAATAATACATGACTACTGTGAGGTAACAGAAAAAAGTTATGCTGGGAAAAAAATAAGAATTGTTTTCTGTTCTGTAACTTTTTTCTGTTACCTCACAGTAGTCATGTATTATTGATTTTAAGAGAATTGCAAGGCTGTATGATTGGTAAACGGTCAGCACCTTTCAAACTATGTTAGTTTCATTCTTATTTCTTTTTCCCCCCCTTATGCCACAAATAACTAATTTAGACTCTTGTTTTAAGAATTAGAAAGGCTTGTTTTTTTCTGTCTCAGCAGCAAACTGGTGATCTGTTAAATACCCTTTCTTCTTCATGAAGAATCAAGCAAGCATGCTGGAAGAATCTGAGAGATCATTCTGTATTAGCAACTCATACATCATTTGCTATTGAGTTACTCAGATTCTGCTCCTGTTCTTGTTTACCAGCAGCTTCCTCTGTCAATCCCTAATCCTCTGGTCTGTTTCAAGTCAGCTTCAGAAATTTCAGTGAAAATAAAACTCAGTTTCAGTGTAATGTGCCAAAATATATGTCTGATTGACCACTGGATATAAGTTTATCACACTGAAAAAATTCCATGTAGTACAGTAGCTATTTCAGGACCCCACTGCATGTAGCAGATTTGATAATACTTCATAGTATTTGAAGGCAAGCTGATATGTTCAGCCATATCTAGGATCCAGAAGAGTAACTGAGCTGAAATAGGGTTTACTTTCCTAGATAGACCTGATACTGTAGCACAGTAATTTTCATCCTAATTGCCTTACTTCAAGAATTTTGCCTGTCTCCTTATTGATAGGTAGTTTAGTGTTCTTTCCACGATCTTCATGGCAATCTGAAAATGAAGTTAGAAAATTGCTTGTCAAGAAGTAGCTATGATGAAACATTCAAAGTGCTCTGTAAGGAATGGTTTGTTTTCTGTTTTTGTTTTTAAACTATGCAGTATATCATTTTTTCAGAGCCTAAAAAGGGGGATGGCTGATTTCATGTAATGAGAGAAAAGGTTAGCTGACATAAGTGACATTCTTGAATTCAGAAATCAGAAGCGGTTGTTTATCGTAACCATACTAATAGTATGCAATGGAATATATTGATGTTTGAAAAGAATTGCACTGTAAAGATTTGAAAAAAATCATATCAGAGGAAAGGTGAGTAATTTGGCAGCAGATTCTGTCACAAAGTAGCTTGTGATTGGCATTACAAATCCAAATCTGTTTTTGTTTAATTCTAGGCAAGTTGCTGCAAACATATTGTCCAAAATGCAGGGAGAAAATGAGAAAGCCAAGTTGGGCCAAAGGAAAGTGAGTCAACAACTGGTGCCAGGAGATTCCTAAAATAAGATAATATCCTGGGATTAGCCAACACTAAAACTGATAAAATAATTTAAATCCTTTAAAACGGTGGTCCCCAACCACCGGGCTGCGGCCCGGTGTCGGGCCGCAAAGGCCCTGGCACTGGGCTGCGGCTCCTTCTCCCCGCCCCCCCCCCCCGCAGTAAGAAACTGTGCGGCCGGGCAATCGCCCTCCCTGCTGTCGCCAGTCCCCAGCCTGAAAAGGGTTGGGGACCACTGCTTTAAAAGACAAAGAACTAAATGATTGAAATTGTGAATTTATTTTGAGAACACTCATACTAAACGTGAGAGCTTGTATAATCGACTGGTTAATAATGAACAGGAGGCCTGGGATGTAAATTTAAGAAGTCTGAAAAATAATCAGTTAAACAAACCAACTCCTGTAATTTTTTTAATAATAAAAAAGCAAATTGTAAGCTGATGCCATAAAAGGATGAATTGCAGTAGTAACTGTCAAATGATTATGATTTTGTCATAGAGATTTTAGTGATTCTGTGCCTGTAGAAAAATGAGGGCTTAAGTGTTTACAATCGGCAATTTGTTCTTTGTTCCCATTAAAATTTTAAATTCACTTTGTTTTCATTTTTATTTCCACATATACCTGTAGTGGAAATTATTTCTTCACTGTAGGTTTCATTTTTGAAAAAAGAACTTTCAATATGTGTTTTTACATACCTAGTTTAAGTGAACAAGGTAAAAAAAAATCCTTAATTACAAAAGTGCTGAGATGCACTGAAGAATAACTTTATAAACCAATTTAATTCCACCATTTCGTTTGTACCACTGTTTCCTTTTTCTAGGCTTATTCCTTTCAATTGCAAAACTCTTTTTAAAGGATTAAAATTATTTTATCAGTTTTAGTGTTGGCTGATATTAAGCCGATTTTTTGTATCAAGTTGATATGAATAATGTCCAAAACCCCATCATCTTATGTTACTGACAAATATTGTGCTGCTTCTAAATGAACATATGAAACCCTTTCAGTCAAACAGCCAGCAGGTTCCCAAGGCAAGGTTAGGAAGCACTCTTTGTAATTAGGACATTTGGCAGAACAGCTTGAAGGAAGGACTGGGTCTCCAGGGGTGTCTGGACAGCATGGAGTGGAAATCCTAGCTTCCCCCCAACTTTATGTGAGTCCCATAAGTCACAGGCAAGGAAGCAAACACCAAGGGCAGCCCACAGGTAGAGAACATTTGCAAGCTGCCTGCCACTCACCCAGGACTGTGCCAAGGAGGGCTAGGTGAACAGCAGGTTGGCATCCCCAGTTACAGTACCAGAGAGTTCACCCTTCAAAACATCCATTTTCGGTTTGTGGTTTAGGCCAGGCCCATCTGGCTTTTCTTGGCCTGCAGGCATGTCTCAGAGTTGGCAGGACTTGGTGTAGAGGCACGTGCTGGCAGCCTCTATGTCAGGTGGGTGGGAGGGGCGGCCTGGTGGTCTGTGTGCCCTAGAGACTGTAAGAGGGGGAAGGTAGCAGCTGTGGTGGTGGGTTGGGTGCTCCCCCTCAGAGAAGACCCTGGCTGGCTTCACTAAGCTCTGTAGGCAGGAACCATTGTCTCAGGAGGGAGAAGCCAAAGAGCCCCCTTATACCCCTGACAGCTCACTCACCTCAGGAGAAGAGTCTGAGGGGTCAGAGATTGTGAAGAAGTGGCAAACTTGTAGGAAAATGGTTAGGGGCGGGAGTTCTAATCTGATTGGGCAGCCAATGGGTTGATGGCCATCAGCAGTGTGCTGGCACCAATGATGGACCTGATTGGCCCATAACCTGTAATACCGAACTCCTCCCATGACTCCTTATCCCTTTTATTTAGATGCTCATGTTTACACATGGTGTAAAATCCCATTTTGTGAAATTGAAACTTAACTCCTGTATTCACAGGTACATTCATTCACATTGAGAATTTAATGGAAAAATTCTAAACCTGAAAGTCATCAAGCTTGTTCCACATGTGAAGAGAGTGAGGAAACAAGATGAGCTAGGTTTGTGCCTATCACAAACAAGCTTCTGATTGTTTATGAAGGCAGACATAGAAATAGTGTATTTATTTGAAAAAAAAACACCAAGTAGTGGCTGAATGTCTATGTTCCATTGAAATGAACAGTCCATGTAACTTTGATTAGAATCAAGATTTATCCATGATTGCAGATCTTCTCATCAATATGCCTGCACCTTACATTTAAGACTCTTTTCTAAGCAAATGATTATTAAGTTTAATCACTTACCTAGTTTCATTGGGTAATTCTTATGCAGGGTATTTTGTGGGGGAGTTTCTTTTGTATTTTCTGAACTTTTTGAAGTAGAATTTGTATCCTTAATCTGTCAAGTTGATGTGCTTTCAAGCCTTTATGTCAGAAAGCGCCACTGATTTAAATAAAATGCTTGTCAGTGGTGACAGGAATAAAACCATATGGTGCAATTATGTACCATCAAATAATTGTGGTAGACCATTAATGTAGATCTGTGATATTTGCCTTTTGCTGGTTTGTATAGAGATCTCTTCTACTGAGAAGTAGGGAAAACAATATATAGAACTGCATTGCCTGTTAGAGGTGCAATGAAAAACCATTTCTGCTTCAAGGCATCCACAGTCCACTTGGCAGTCCTGTGTGCCTTAACTGTCAGTGCTGTTATCTCTCTGACAGTAGATGCTGTAATATCTGAAATATATGGAGGAGTTAACACAGAAGAGAAATCTCACTTGGGCATTAGTAGCTTCTTGGCATGCGAAGGTCCCAGATTCAGTCCCTGGCATCTCCAGTTAAAAGGCTCACCTTGTAGGCAATGCAAAAGACCACTAACTGAGACCCTGTAGACCTGCTGTTAGTCTGAGAGGACTTTGACAGGCAGGAGTGCATTATTGGCCCCGAATGAAGATGCTTCAAACATGTTTAATTGGCAGAACCGGCCACAGCTTTATTTTCCAAGGAGTGTTGGATGGGGAATAGGGGAGAGCCTGCCTTGTGGTCAGCCGACCACACCCGCGCCTAACTATTCAGGCGGCCCCATCAGGAATCCCTCCTTTCCTCCCAGCCGGGAGTCAAGGATCCTGGGCCACCGGAATCCTATCTTGGGAAGTGTAGCACCCGAGGTACCGCAGGAGGCGCACACCTCCATTGGTCCAACCTCGGGCCACCCGGCTGCGTGAATCCCTGGCCTCTTCCACAGAGGTCATCCTTCACGCTTGGCCACCTCTTAGGAGGTCCCAAGTTTTGGGAGTCGGGCCGCAAGCCGTCCTCCCCCAAATCTCAGGCTCTCCCTATGCCCCCCGCCTAGCTGTGACGAAATAGCAGAGAAAACACATATTCAAGAACCATTAACAACAAACGAACTAAGAAATAGGGAGGGTGGGTGGGAAAGCCTCCCTCCAACCTGGCTCCGGAGCGACGAAAGAGGCCGGGCTGGCGCACGTGGCGCCTTTTATAGCCCGCCTCTTGGCCCCTCCTCATGCGTCCTGCGTCCCCCCGCTCCTGGACGTGCCAGCCGGCACGTCACTCCTTCGCGCCTCTTCTACGGCGCCCAGCAGCTCCGCCCGTCAATGGGCAGCTTCGGGTGAGTCCGGCTTTCTTTTGACAGGCAGGAGTGCATTATTGGCCCCGAATGAAGATGCTTCAAACATGTTTAATTGGCAGAACCGGCCACAGCTTTATTTTCCAAGGAGTGTTGGATGGGGAATAGGGGAGAGCCTGCCTTGTGGTCAGCCGACCACACCCGCGCCTAACTATTCAGGCGGCCCCATCAGGAATCCCTCCTTTCCTCCCAGCCGGGAGTCAAGGATCCTGGGCCACCGGAATCCTATCTTGGGAAGTGTAGCACCCGAGGTACCGCAGGAGGCGCACACCTCCATTGGTCCAACCTCGGGCCACCCGGCTGCGTGAATCCCTGGCCTCTTCCACAGAGGTCATCCTTCACGCTTGGCCACCTCTTAGGAGGTCCCAAGTTTTGGGAGTCGGGCCGCAAGCCGTCCTCCCCCAAATCTCAGGCTCTCCCTATGCCCCCCGCCACTAGAGCAAGGTTTTAAGACCTTGCTCCCGCCAAACACTCCTGACCCTCCAGCCACATGACCAAGGCAGCCCGGATATCCTGCAGCCAGAGGTCAGTGCCCCACTCTGACAAATGCACGCCATCTGGGCGGTATAGAGCCTCGAGCTCCCGATCAATGTCTGGGTGCATAATCACCGACCCCCCCCAGCCGACAATAAATCTCGTAACCATCTTGTTAACTTTACGAACTGTGAGATTCACCCCTTTAGGTGTCAGCGCATGCTTCCACCTGCGACGTTCAACTACCGCAGACCAAAATATCTTTGTATTTGGCAAACGTTGCCGTAACACGGCTAAATCGGCCGTCATAACATTAATTAACTGGAGGCCTTTCGTTTTCGGAATATCATTTCCCCCAAGATGAATCACAAGGGCCGCAGGCGCCCTGTTCTGGTACACCTGTGTCGCCACCATCTCCAATAGAGCCCTCCATTTCATCCCCCGGCATCCAGACCAGCGCAGGTGAATGCGGCCATCGAGTCCCAGGTGAGGTCCCCATCCGGAGCACGCAGCGTACAGCCCGGCTCGATATACGTAGCTGTGGCCCACGAAGAGGACATCCACGGGAGATGCAGGAGACCCTGGAACAATGGACAGGTCAGACGCAAAACCCCGGACGCACATACTTTCTATAGGCCTTAGACCTCCACCTCCCCAGTGACATTATTTCCTCCGGAGAGGCCCCATCCTGAAACGCCTGCGTTGCTGCCCCAATGCGGAAGGAGTGTGCTCCATAAAGGCCTGGGTCCAGCCCCAGCCGCTTCACGCAGGACTTAAGTATGGACGCAAATTGATATCTGGAGAGGCAAGACCCATCCTGATGTAGGAAGAGAGCCCCCCGTATGCCCGGCCTGACAGCCAGGTACTCCCTCATGGTCTGCACTGGGCATGGATCCCCATTGGCTGCCAGGTGCAGCGTCACCCACGCCCCTCTTCCCATCTGATCCGTCTTGGACCTACGCAGGTGAACCTTGACCTTGTCCCCCGTCTGGATAACATCATTGCGAGCCAGTGCCCTGCTCCCCTTCTCGGCCTTAGTTTGGGCCAGGAACTCCCCGCACCTGAAAGCCCCATAATGGGCTAATGTGAAGGCAGCCTGCAGCAAGATGGTCTCATAGGGGGAAAAGCACAGATGCTCAAGTTCCACCATCAGCCGCCGCAGGAGATGCCTAGTGATCGGGCGTCTGGCATCCCTGTCGCCCGGGTTGGCCCGCCGCCATCCCTGTATGGCCCTCCTGGCTAAGAAGGAGGTGCCCGGATCCCACCCCCCAAAAACTTTGCTGAAGAATGATAGCCCAGCCATTTGTACTCTCAATGTGCCGGGCGCTGTGCCCGCCGCCTTGAGCCGAGCCAGATGCTGCAGGACCAAGTGCTCCTCCATCGGCCACGGGGACTGGGCACCCCTTTTCCGGGCAAACTGCACGAAGGCCCTGGCCGCCCCACTGTATGCTCGTCGAGTTGACGCCGCCAGGGAGCCCAGGACCCCCTGCATTATGACTCGACGCCAAGGCTCCATAGCCCTGGTGGAAAAGCTTCCGGTGCCAACCGTGCCTGTGGGACGATCTGACGAAATCGGGCGATCTGCGAACGAGACAAAGCATCGGCTGCTTCATTGCGGACCCCCGCCACGTGCCTCGCCGCAAATGAGATGTTTGCCGCGAGGCAAGTGAGCACCAACTTGCGGACCAAACCCATGACCCGCTCTGACTTGGATGACTGTCGGTTGATTATGCTCACCACGGCCTGGTTGTCGCACCAAAAAGTTACCTTTCTATTGGTAAAGCTGTCCTGCCATAGTACAGCCGCCACGACTATGGGAAACAGCTCCAAGAACGTGAGGTCTCTTCTTACCTCCATGCCCCACGTGTCCGGCCACTTACCTGCGCACCAGCGGTCCTCGTAAAGCACCCCAAAACCCATGCTGCCTGCCGCGTCCGAGTGCACTTGCAGAGCATCCTGCAAGTTCAACGGAGATTGCCAGATGGCTATCCCATTGAAGCCCTCCAGGAACTCCTGCCAGACCGCCATGTCAGCCTTCATGGCTGTCGTGACCCTGATGTGATGATGCCGTGCCTGCACCCCCGCCATGGATCGAGCCATCCTGGCGCAGAAAGCTCTGCCTGGGGTGACGACCTTGCAGGCGAAATTCAAGTGCCCTAATAACACCTGCATTTCCCTCAGCTGGCATTTTTGGCGGTGGGCCATGTCCCTCAGCAGGTGGGCGAGTTTTTCCAGCTTATCAGGCGGCAATTGGGATGTGCCTTGTTCCGAATCCAGCAGTATGCCTAAATAAGTTAACCTTGTGGCTGGGCCCTCCGTTTTATCGGCTGCCAGGGGAACGCCCAATTCCACGGCCAGCTCCTGAAATGCATTGAGCCGTTTCTTGCACTCCGTGGAGCCCTGGGGCCCCGCAAAGAAAAAGTCATCCAGGTAATGGGTCCCCTCTGCAAAGTGGCCCTTCTCTTTGACGGCCCACTCCAGGAAAGTGCTGAATGCCTCAAAAGCTGCGCACGCTATGGCGCAGCCCATGGGCATAGCCTTGTCGACGTACCATGCTCCTTGAAATTTCATTCCCAGCAGGCAAAAGTCGGAGGGGTGAACTGGCAAGAGGCGAAAAGCTGATTGCACATCGCACTTTGCCATCAATGCCCCCTGTCCGCAGGCCCTGACAATCGCCACGGCCTGGTCCAGTGAGGAATACCGTACCGCACATAAGGCCGGGTCAATATGATCATTGACCGATGTCCCCCTGGGGTAGGACAAGTGATGGATAAGCCGATACTGGCCCTTGGCCTTCTTAGGTACCACCCCTATGGGGGAGATTCTGAGGTTTGGAATAGGTGCTGATGCGAATGGTCCCGCGATCCTGCCTGCCCGGCACTCCTTATCCAGCTTCTCCCTCACCACCTCAGGCATATGAGCCGCTGACTTAAGATTCCCACTAATAGTGGCTACCCGCGGCCCTGTGAAAGGAATGCGGAAACCTACCTCAAAACCAGCCTGCAGGTAAGCTGCCGCCTCCTTATCTGGGTACCTTTGCAGCCAGGGCCGTAAAGCCTCCAGCTTCACGGGGGTAGGGGCCCTGGCAAGTGCCTCTGCCCCACAGGCCTCAAGCATTCTTTGCGGTTGCGGAAGATCCAGGGGCACCCGACCCTCCCTCCTTCCTCGGGAAGGATCGGGCCCCTCGAAAGGGCTGCTGGCTGCCCCCCTCCTTGACGCAGCTCAGTGCCGTGTGTCCGCCGCCGCACCGTTCGCAAGCATGCGCATATCGGCATGGCTTCCGGCTGCAGACCGTGCGGTTATAGTCCCAGCACACGGTTCCCACGTCCCTCCTGGTAGGGGCTGCTCTCCGCTCCCTCTCCCGCGGGAAACGCATGTGCAGGCCCACCCACACCAGCCAGGTATCCTGATGTTTTAGGTCCCACCGAGCCCGAGGGTTGTGAGAGGCCATTTCTCTGAAGCACCTATCGTACTCCATAGCCGCCTCATCCCCCCCGAGCTCCCGGGCCTCCAGGACCTGCGCCAGGTACCTATCCAGGTGCCACCCCCGCTCCGGATAGGCTGCACTGATCAGGGCAGAGTACTCGGCGAAGCCCCTGAGCCAGTTGGAGAAGGACCGCTCGAATTGAGGGGCCGCTTTTTTCTTGGCCTCCCTACTCTTACCAGTGACCCCTTTCTTGGCTGTCTGCCTGATGAAGGCGAAAATGTCCACAAAATACCCTTCCAGAGCTCGCCTTCGCAGCTTTCTTGGAAGGTGAATGCCCGGCGGGGCTTCAGCATCATTGTATTGCCTTGGAGGCTCCGTTGCCATGCCCCCTTCCCTTTTAAATTGCAGTAACTGCACGGCTTTTTCCCGACTCCTATGGAGCCATGCGGGAAGGCCTGGCATGAAGGCACCTTCCAGCCAGTGCCAACCATCCCTGCGCTCTTCATGACCTTCCCCCTCGGTGGACTCACCCGAGGACGTGGAGCTCAGCCGTGCGCAACTGCGCGCATGGCAACAGCTGGGGCGCTTCCGGTGCCGCCTTGACCTGGCCCTCGAGGCTGAAGAGTGTGGGCTATGCTCAGAACCCCGCGCACCACTGCGCTCCCCTGACGAGCTGCTGCCAGGTGGCACCGCCCTGCCCTTGCCCCCAGCCGACTGCTGGGACATCGCCTGGGCATATCCTTGCCAAAAGGCTGCTGGGTTCGGTGAAGGTGACCTCACTCGCCTGCTCTCCCTGGCCGAGCTGGAGGCTGTGCTGCCTGAGCTGGCCTGCCTAACAGACCCAGCTGGCGAACTCCGGTGCAGCCGAGCCGCCCTGCGCCCCTTGCCCTTGGGCGCCCTGCCAGCCTGCCCACCAACAGCCCCAGAAGGACCCGCCCGCTCCATTTGCCCTGCATCGCTGCTGGCGGGACCCGCCTCCCCTCCTGCCGGAGTGGGTGCCCGCCCTGAGGAGCCACTGGAGCCCCGTGCCCTCCGTTGCCGCCGCCTTAGCGGGGACGGGGAGCCCCTGTCCAGCCTCCCCGTGGCTCCATCCCCCCGGTCCCTCGAGTGCCTCCTCGCCCTGGTGGCTGGGCGGCCCCGCCCCGAGGGCGATCCATGACTCCCCCCCCTGGGAGTAACCGGCCTTTCCCTCCTGCTTGGGGCCGCTCGCCTCCTGGAGGGGACTGCCGTCGCCCACGCCGCTTGGGCTCGCAGGGCGCTCGCTCTCCGCGTGGGCCCGTCCCTTCCCTGGGACCCTGTGCCACCGCTACGGCCCGGGGCTTCCCCTTCCCCGTCCACCTCCCTGGGGGCCTCCCTCCGGCTCCGCTTCCGTGGAGCCATCCTGCCCCGCACTGGGAACCTGGTGTTTTTTTTTTTTTTTTTTTAAATCGGAGGGCGGGGGGGGTAGCCCGCACACCCGCGCCGACGTCCTCTCTGTCCCCCGGCACCAGGAGACTGCCGCCGAATCCGCAGCCGCAGATCTCCCTCGCCCGGAAGCGAGCACTCGCTCCGGACGAAGAAGCCACGTGCCGGGCCGATGCGGACTGAAGACCGGTGGGCCGCTGCTACTCCGGAGCCGACGAAAGCCTCCCTCCAACCTGGCTCCGGAGCGACGAAAGAGGCCGGGCTGGCGCACGTGGCGCCTTTTATAGCCCGCCTCTTGGCCCCTCCTCATGCGTCCTGCGTCCCCCCGCTCCTGGACGTGCCAGCCGGCACGTCACTCCTTCGCGCCTCTTCTACGGCGCCCAGCAGCTCCGCCCGTCAATGGGCAGCTTCGGGTGAGTCCGGCTTTCTTTTGATAGATCAATGGCCTGACTGAGTATAAATTGGGGTATAATACTGGAGAACTTTTCTTTGACACTTCTGTGATTAAAAAGGAAATGGGAGAAAGAAAGGATAAAATCTAACATGTTTATTAAAGCTGTATCCATAAGTACTGGCACTGAAAAAATATTGTTCAGACAATAAAAGGTTTCGCAGAAGAGTTGCTGAGTGCCTTTTTTAAAGTGCCAATTTTCTATCTGCCTTAAACTGTTATTATATTACAGCAGTAACAGCAGCTATATCTTGAGTTACTAAATGCCAGCATTTAAAGCTTTTTCAAAAATGAAATTACATTTAAAATCTTACTTCTGGCAGAATCATGGTCATGCAATTTACAATATGGTATATGTTGTTTGTATTTTAGGGAGGCAAATTATTACATTAGCTTGTTATCTTCATAGATGTTTTGGATGTTTCAAGTAATGATGTTCATCACTTCAGTCAACAGCACAACACATTTAGTTGAGGGTTTTTTTAACAATCCAGGCTTTCAAGTCTTCTGTTTAATTCCAGCATGGTTTGGGCAGTAGACGGGGAGTGGGAAATAGCATATATTTAATGTCATGATTTAAATTCTCTTCATCCATCCAATAACTACTGAATAATAAATACATCACGAAATGTTACTTTTACAATTTTGATATAGGGCTGCATTATTGTGACAATATGAAAAAAAATGAACAACCAAGGACCTACTTTTTGCAAAAGGTAAAAACAAAGTGAATGGAAAAATGTCCATCTCCCCCAATTGTCTGTTTGTATACATTTTTCCTGAATTTGATACACGAAAGTGAAATAGAGGTTTTTATATATTTATTTGTAATATCATAATGCAGAAAAATAAAACTGTATGCCAAGAGGATACTTTTTGTTGTTAAAATTTATTTCAAAAACAGATGATGCAACAGCCCCGAAGTTTTATCTTGGTCTGGAGCTTGTTTGCAATAGTTGGGTGTTTTTGCAGTTTTGTTTCTGCATGCCTCTTCAGGTACTTCTTTTTTTATTTAATGGAACTTTTGTATTAATTTAGTCCAGGTGTTGCTGTAATGTTTTATTAAACAAGGGTTTTTAAATTGTGTTTTAGCTGTATTTTAGTCAAGTAATACAGGTGCTAGAAGTGCAAGGTTTCAGACTACCTTCTATCTAATTGTTTAGAATATGCTCCTTGAAACATTTTTTGTCTTGAAATTCCCTGCAGATGTTTGAGGTATAGTTGTCCAGCCACAGACAAATACAGACTCAACAGTTTTAACTCTGCCCATGAGGGTAGGCAAGAACCAGAGTGCTAATGCTAACCAGATGCTAGTGAATGCCTTTGCACAATCATATGCCAGTAAACCTCTTAGTGGCATTGTCCTGAAGTGCTAATATTGGTATTTGGCCATTAGCAGAAAGTGTTTCTCTCTGTGACTTACCGTTTTCCTTTTGATGGTTATAGAGATTCGTACTTAGCATGATTCTAATTTACAGGTTAGTATCATGCTAAATCATAAGCAAGGAGATTGACAAGTGTTGGCCAAAAACTTGCTGTAGTCTCCTGTAGTAAGTTGCTAAGTAAAACAAGGTCTGTCATGTGAATATGAGGCCAGTTGTATTTTTATGCCAGTAGTACTTATCTTTGTGTGGGGTGAGGGTGAAGGGGATGCTGTCATTTGTGAAGATGTCTTTTGTTGATGTCAGTGTAGGTGCATTAAAAAAAACACACACATCTTCTAATTTCTTCCCACTGCTTTGTTATGAGTGACAGATTTCTAGAACCTTTTTTTTCCTGTCCTGTCCTGAAGGCCTAATTGGCTTTTAAGTCTGTAAAATTCTGACAAGAGAGTGGCATGATTGATTTTCATGTGTGCTTGCTTGCTGGAAAAAACCATGAGGTGTGTTAGGTTCAGAAGGTTGCTCATTATGTACTTATAACACTGTCTAAATTTTAAAATATGGCTTTTTCTCAATTTTAGTATTTTTCTTAATATGTTTGTCTTCATATGAATGCATGTGGAATGGTAGCTTTTGAACATCAGTGTTCTGAGATTCTGCAAAGGTATTAGTTTCAGAGGGTAGATATGCTGGTCTGCTGCAGAACTGTTAGGTTTGAGTCCAGTAGCCCCTTACAGACCAAGACATTGGCAGCAATGAGCTTTCAAGACTCAAAGCTCCTTCATGGCTAACGTTACAAATTTCCACCTCAATGTTGCAACCTACTGTATATATGCATATAAGCCGAGGCACCTAATTTCACCACAAAATGCTGGAAAACCTTATTGACTTGCATATAAGCCAAAGCTGGTGTTTGGATAGTGGCTTTTCCCTCTTCCCTTCCCTTCCCTTCCCTTTCGGCCAGGATCTTCCCCCCTTTTCTTCCCACCCTCCCCCTCCTCCTCCTCCCTCTTTTCCTCTGACCCCTCTTGCCTTTTTATATCCAATCCTTCTTCTTCTCCTATTCCCTTCTTAGCTGGGTGTTCTGTCTCCTCCACTTTCCATTCCTTCATCTAGGGGCGTTTCCTTCTTCTGCTCTCTGCTCTCCCTCTGAGACAGAGGCTTCAGAGCTTCCTGCAACAGCAGCATGTGCTAGCCTCATGCTAGCCTTGTTAAGGCAGTGAGGTGGGGAGGTGAAGACTGCTCTTCCCTCCCCTCCCACTGCCCATCCTGGGCTTGCTGCTTCTCTTCCTGCCTCTGTTTCTTCAGTTAAGT